>NC_092333.1:343265000-343942500 GCF_046630445.1 Rutidosis leptorrhynchoides
CGAAGGGTAATTGATTACATGAATATAAATTTCAAAGTTTTCGAGACTCAACATTACAGACTTTGCTAATCGTGTCGGAATCATATAAAGATTAAAGTTTAAATTTGGTCGGAAATTCCCGGGTCGTCACAGTTAGCAGGGAGTGTACAACCGACGATCCGTTCGTAGAGCTTTTGGCTAGTTGCCGACATCTCAACCGGTCGCTTTGCTTTGTTACTGTTTTGAATTTAAAAGTTAACTGTTTTGAATTTAAAATGTCCAATTAACCAATCGTTTACCGACAAAAATCGCCCCACAACAAAGCGTAGGTTTCAATCCTCGTTGATAACCAATACGCTAAGGGAGGGGAACAAAAATACAAATATCACATCCTGACGCCACAAATTTCAACTAAATCTTTTGCGGCCTCTATTGCGATACTAATAAAATGACATATCACGAATGATCAAATCAAAATCATTAAGTGTGATTAGATTTCGGGTTTGAGTGCTTGATTTGGGAGAAATAGAGGATCGAATGTTTTAACTCCAATAATTGTGCAAACCCCAATTTGGAATCTGGATTCCAAGGGCGTAAAACAATCGATTGAATTAGTCTTATTCGATCAGAATCGAATAAGCTAATAAATAAGAGTGAGGATTAATTCCAACGATGATCGGAGCACCGGCCGAAATTGGTTTAACGACTGGAGTGATGTTACTGCAATTGATTTGGGCAGAGTAACATTAGGGCATCCAGTGTTATGTGAATGAAAGATCTTATTTACATATTTATAGATGTTTAGGAGGGAATGGTGACGTGACACATGTCCCTTTCATGGTTGTAACGAACTTTGTCAATCCCGAGGGGTGACGTGGCACCTGTCCCTTTCGTAAGGAATAACAGATCCTAACGAACTTCCCTAGATTTGCGGGCTGACGTGGCATGCAACTTGCTTGTATGCTCATTCCGTTATCAGGTGATCATTCCGGGACAGAGTGTCTTTTCCGGGGTAGTGCACTTTCTCCGGGACAACGTGCTTGTCCCGGGAGAATATCTCTGTCATACCCCCAAATAGGGTCGGGGAAATATGACTTCACAATATCACAACACAAGTATGTATAAACGAGAAAGACTCTATATGAGATGTTTTAATTAAAAACCAATGTATTAAAGTAGCGGAAAGTATTATGTCGTTACAATAAGTGTTTTAATGCAATAATATGAATGTAATAATGCGGACTCCAAAAGCAGCAAAGCCCAAATAGCAAATAAACTTTAGTAATCTTCACCTGAGACAAAATATGCTTAAAGTGTCAACCAAAAATAGTTGAGTGAACAACGTAGGTTTATAACAGTGTTTAGACCACAAGATTTAATTATAAAATTTAATCAGTTCAGTAGTAGTGCTGAGGTGTATGATATCGAGACTAAACATAAGTTACCCCGTGATCACTTTATTCGTTCGTGTCGTTAAATCATTATTATGTATCCATTGACCAACGGTCATCCGGATAGAGACGTTACTCTCAATAGCGCTACTCACAATAATTAAGTTTGCCAAAATTCCAGCAACTAACGATATCATGGCAGGGATTAAGCATGAAATAAAGCATGTCATAGCACAGTTTGAACTAATCAAAATAAAGTTTTCATGTACTTGTGTCTAAGCGTAAAACAGTTTGAAAGCAAGCATGTGTCTCACCCCAAAAGTTCAAAACAAGTATATAAAGATAATTAAAAAGCGGGGCTATGAAGTTCACCTTAGTAGCAAGCAAAAATTCCACGCAAGTAGTATGAACGGAGTGTGTTCGGAGATCTCAACCTAGAGATGTAATGTTCAATTAGTTAATGTCTAATAGACATAAGTTTGTTTATTAATATAGCAAACTATATTAACAGTGACGGTTTTCGAGAAAAGTTACTACTTCTCAAAAGTTTCTATATTTGGAAACCTACTATTTATGGAAAGCTTCCACTTATAGTAAGCTTCTAGTTTAAGAAGTTCGGGTTATAATTCTTAACAAAGATGTTGTACAATCTCGCCCAAACTTTGTTGCTAACATGCAAGTCACTCGAATGATCTATTGTTACCGAGCGGCCCAGGTTCTCTTGACCAGAATCTAAGTCTTGGCATTCGAGATCCACAAGCGTCCCATAATGGTAACAAGGATCACCCTAGGCCACAAGTAGCGGTGATGTTTGTAGTCTTTGTACGCTATCTTTAATTATAACCTTCACGTTAATAGTGTATACATGTAACAAGTTATTAATATACTTATTAGTTATATATATATATATATATATATATATATATATATATATATATATATATATATATATATATATATATATATATATATATATATATATATATATAAGTGATAATATACTTAGTGTAATTAAATGTTACTATATAGTTAGGTGTATAAGTTATACTAATAATAGTATTATTATTTTCTTTAATAATCAACTATTATGTTACATGTATGAATATACCTATATGATACATACATATATATTCTTTATTTATTATTATACATATATGTGTTTATAACTATATGATATATGTATATACTATATGTAAGTGTTACATATACATAAGTGTAAAGATGGTACATATACATATAACTACTTTATTTCCTATGTTTTACTAACATAGCATACATACACACACCCATACATATACATACATATGTACACATACATATACACGTATGTATATATATGCATATATACATAAGCATATACTTACAATATACACATGTACATACGTACGTATGCATGCATGCACGTATATTACTATCATTATCATTATTTTCTAATCTTCACTTACGTACATAAGATCATAAACCACTAGTTTAAATCTTAACCTATATCATAACCATGAATGATAATTATTCATATTCATACCCTTTAACTTTTTTAACTAGTTCCATCATGATTCTTAATCTTAATAACCTAACAACTTATCATTCATTAACTATAACCATAATCATAATCTTTATCATCTTTATCTTATTCAAAATCATTAATGATATTAACCATAACTTATCATAAACTTTTAACATAACTTAACCTGATACTTTTAATGTACAATCTTATTAATCACATTAAAAAAAAAACTAGTTCACTTTTATTTAAAATCATAATCATAATTCAACAACCATTATACTTGTAACCTATTCATAATCTTTTAAGTTTTAACCATCTTTAACCTTATTCAATAAGTTAACAAGTTATTACTATAAGATTTATGATCATAACTTAATTTAATCACACTCAATCTTATTACTAATATTCATAATTCATTATAAAGTTTTCTTTTAAATTCAACATACTTAATTCATTAATCTTTAACATCTAACAACGTGATCTTTATAATTCAATCATGCATTCTTAATTCATATTCATTAATAATACTTAAAGTAAATAAGTTTATAAGTGATATGAAGCTAGGGTTTTAGAGCTACCTTATGAGGATTAAAATCAAGAATTGATGGTGAATGAGGACTGCACAGAAACAGATACCTAGCAACTGCAGCAACGACCCAAATCAGATGATCTTGGGTCTGACTTGTCACGACACAACAGCAGGTACAACAGCAACAAAAATTCGAATACCTGGGCTGTTGTAATCACGAAAACTTGCAGCAAACCAGAGGAAGAATGAGCTGTTGATGGTAGTCGAATTACACAGCAATAAAGGCTGCAGAAATCGACTAAAAAGGCTGTGAAAATGGCAAAACAGGAGCTGAACAACAGCAGGTTCAAAGTTGAATTGCAGGCTGTTTTGGTGTGATTGTATGTCGACTGCACAACATGTTTTTAGGGGTTTATGTATTGACTAATAGAAGAGGGAAAAGAAGCCGGACAAGTGATCGAATGCAGGCTGAATTGTGGTTTAGTTAGTCGACTAAATTGGCTTGGAGTCTGCTGGATTTAATCGACCAACAAGGGAAACAAGGGAGGGGTTTTGTGGTTTATCTGTGATGAAAAACTTGGAAATACATGATGCCTTTTATAGGAGGTGAACTAGTATTGTAATCACATTAGAATTCTATGGATTACTTGAGGATCAAGGACTAGTATTAGGATGATAAAGTTTGAAGTTGATTAGGATATTAGACTTAGAGTTAAGCTAGGATTAGTTTACTTAATGACCAAGCTTAACTCCATTTTTTTAAACCGACTTATTAATAATATATATATTTTTTATTTTTTTATTCGACATTTCCTATATATATATATATATATATATATATATATATATATATATATATATATATATATATATATATATATATATATATATATATATATATATATATATATATATTTAAGTTACATCTTATATAAAATTCATTTTATTTAGTTTTGCTAATAACATTAATAATAATAATAGTTAGTAGGGTTTGGGTTTAATATTAATATTAATATTAATATTAATATTAGGGTTTAGTATTTAGTTTTAGGGTTTTAAATTATATTAGGTTTTTAGTATTAATTACTCTATTTACTATGTCCCGATAACAACCCTAGTTATAATGTACAAATAAACAATGAACCCTAAGGGCAATTCTGTCCTTTCATGAAGGAAAAATGGGGGTTGTTATAATCTTCGTGTCGGGTTGGAATGCCGTGATGGTACTGACAGTAGGTTGATTCCGGTTAAGGCATCACGGTGCTCTCAGTCTAGCCGGGTGGGTCTTCGCCGAACACTTGGAAAGTGTTTCTTCACGGTTATGATTATGATGTCTGGCTTCATAACGCTTGATTATGATTGTCATGACCGGCAGTATGGTGCCGGTTGTGTGTATGTCATCCGGGTTCTCGGCCTTGCCATTTGCCCAGCGTGGTAAAATTCCCGAGATGACGTCAGACGGATGTCGAGAAAAGAAGTACGCATTCCGGGATGCGTAGTACCAGGTAGGATTTTTGCCGAGATGCTTGCCTGTTTTTGAGACGGATCATTATGCGTATCATTAATGAATAAAATCAAAAAGCCAACTTTTTCGGATAGGAGAACACCCAAAAACAACATCTGTAGTTTTCATAATGTCCAAAGAGTAGTTGAAAAATTATCAAAAACAAAATTCCTTGTCCGCGCGTCAACTTGCATGTCGTCCAACCAAGAACTTTGTTCTTGCCACGAAACAAAGTGAGGTATGAGGTGATCTAATCCGAGCCATAAATCTATCCGTCTCCAAACACCTATAGCCACTGGACATTGGAAAAATATATGTGTCGCAGATTCAATTCCATAGTGACAAAATATGCACCCAATATGTTCTATCTCTAAACCTTTTTGCGAAAGTTTGAGCCTTGTAGGTAACCTGTGTAACGCGAGCCTCTACAAAAAAATGTTAACTTTACGAGGAATACACATGTACCACTTTGTTGTGCTTGCAGCCTTAGGAAAGATGACATCGCTAATAAACGTACGAGTATTCCCTACAGAAAATGCCTCTTCTCTATCTAACATCTACATCTATGAATCTTCATGGTCCGAAAAGTTTATAGTATCGATCTCACTTATCATCTCTTCTGAATTCTGAGTGTTTCGATTGCCAATAACATCACGATTCCAATACCATTTTCATGAATTGTTGGTCCTCCTTTCGACCACTTTACATTGCAGTTTGACCTCAAGATGAAACAGTCACACATATCTGTTGGCCTAAATGCCTCAATCGCTCCATTCGTCTAGCCAAAAACGTATGTTGTTTCCGTTACCAATTCTTTTTATCCAATGTACCATGAGGTATAACTTTTTTATTTGCGCGTTGGCATATATTAGCCCATAAACCCTTTTGCCTTGGCTTTAAATCAACCACACATGTGTTGCACCATGAATCGATTTTACAAGAATTGCCCATCTAACATTCGGTTGTAAATTAATCATCCAAATTTATTTAAATGTAAGTGCCATATTAAATGTTCGTGAGCGGCTGTAACACCCCATTTTTCATTCGAAGTCCTAAGGTATGTAAACGATCTTTAGAATGATTTTATTTGACCACGGTTGACTTTGAATGTCGTAAAGTGAAATTGAAGTATGATCAGGTCAGCCATCGCGTACTGGGCATGTATATCGCGTCTCAGGTTGTCGAGGAACGCGGCAGGGGAGTTGAAACGCGACAGCTTAAAACCTTTAACCGGACCACTTTGTGGCATTTGGTCGAACTTGTTGCTTTTGGGGTCGTCGCGGAACACGACATCATGTCTCAAAACGCGACATGTTAGCAGACTGCACTTTTTAACTCGTTTTTAAGGACGTTTTTGAAGGGTGTTTGGTCCTTTCACCTTGAGAACTGGTTTGAGGCCATAAAACTGAGCAAATCTTATCCATAACTCATTTCATCTACATTTCAAACATTTCTATCTTTAGAGAGAGAGAGGGGTGAAACCCTAGAGGGAGAAAGCTTGGAATCAAGGAAGAAGAAGCTAGATCTCTTCATTTAGAGTTCGGATCTTGTCAAATCCACTCCCTAGCTACGTTGTAGTGTTGAAGTAAGTTTCAATTCCATGTTTTATTGTTTGAATTGAGTCTTGGCTAGAGTTTTGGATTAGTGATGTTTATAAAACCAATTTGTTAAGGAATTTGGGGTTTTTGGGTAACACATGTGTTTATAGACCCAACGATAACCAACTTTGGGTTTGAGGTTGTAATTTGAGTTTATGGGTCTTAAATTGTTGATAGAATCACTAGCACACTTAATTTGAGTTTAGTGAAATGGGTGTCATAGGGTTCATGGGTGACCCAAATATAAGTGTTGACCTTGAAATGGGTCAAATGGGTGTAGTGTGACCCAACTAGCAAGATAAGGGTTTAATTACTCAAAACTTGTGTTAGTTGGTATGTTTGGACTATAATCACTAGCTATTAGTGAATTGTGGTAGTTGTGTCCTAGTGTGGGTGTTAGTAGTGCAAATGGGTCATGATTGCACTATGGGTCATAAATGCACTAGGAGTTATTAGTTAGTAAGTATTCCGACTTGTTTGTGTGGATAACTGTATAATTAATGTATTAGGTACATTACATTGAAGGTTGCGGGATTTGGTTTCACTATTCTCCAAAGTGACAAGGTAAGTGGAATAATTATGCGTGTACGTATATAATGTATTTATTTGTGTAGCGTGAGATGTGAAGTGTCGACGTGTTAAGACACCACATTTCACGTGATGAGTGAAGTGTCGACGTGTTAAGACACCACTCCGGGAAGTATGACGGGTGAAGTGTCGACGTGTTAAGACACCACCCGGGGTGAAGTATCGACATCTTATGATGCCACCCGTGGGGTTAGTGTATGACGTATTAAGTACTCTAATGGATGTTGTGAACACCGACGGTCTTTCGCGAGCACCATTCCCTTGTACGATTGGTTAACCATGGTTATGTGTTGTAGTTTTAGCATATTAAATTGTGAACTATATGCTACTGATGATGCTAGTTTATTGTGAATTGCGGATAGTTAGTTTTGCATTGTGATTGCATGGTTGTTGAATTGCTAGCATGTATGCAATAATTGTGTAAGTGATTGCAAGTAAGTAGATTATATATGTATATGTATAATTATTGCATTCACTAAGCGTTTTGCTTACCCTCTCGTTGTTTACACTTTTAGGTTCCGACGTGGACAAGGGCAAGGGTATTCGTTTGGATTAGAGACCTCCATCTAGTGGGCTATTGTAGGGAATTTTTTGGATGCGACCTTGTTGGGTAGTTTAACCCCAAATGCCATGCTCGTTTGTTGTTTGGCAATTAAACTCATGGGTCGTTATTACATTTTGAATTGTACTAAACTTTAATTCTCGAAGCATTGTACGAAATGTTTTCATGTTATTAAACTTGTATGGTGGTTGTTTATGATTTGAAAAATGTAATGCGGTGTTAAAAGAAAAAGAAAAAATATATTTTGTCGGGTTAAATACGGGTTGGGTTGTTTCAAGTAGTATCAGAGCATGGTCTAAGGGATTTAGGTGACTTGAGTTAGGTGCCTAGACTTAGACTTTATTATGAACGCGTTTTCTACGGGACTTGTAGGATGCGGGTCGGACCGGGATTAGTTAGTACCTAAGCTTAGGTGAACTAACTATATGTAACGACCCGTCAAAATCGTCATTGACGGCGCCGTTAACTTAGGTCCCGTTACGTGGTCGTAGTCCCTATATGAGACACGTTTGACCAAAATTATGTCGCATTCATTTGAAACGTACAAGACTTACAAAGTTTTGTTTACCAAATGGTTCGACAACCAGTTAAGTTTACAAGAGTTATAAGATATAAATGAAATAACTTGCGACATAATTAGTTTAAAATCACGGTTTGCTATAAATAGCGAAAGTATGTATGCTTAAAGTTTGAATCCAAAAGCCATATCCCTAGCGTATGCATGTATGCTTGACTCCAAGCAAGTAATCAAAGTGTGCGGAAGCATGTATCAAGTAGCCAAGTATGAACCTGAGAAACATATAGAAAACTGTCAACGAAAAACGTTGGTGAAATCATAGATGTAGTAATAAACGTTATTTTTGAAACCCAAGATTTAATATTTCCTTAAAATTGATCATCCAAAAGTTGCATTCCAAAAGTTTGTTCGCGAGCACCCAATTATCAATGCTTAACATTCCTTCCATAGAACCCCATCACAATAGTGTTAGAACATACACTGTTTCTCAAAAATATATTTCATTCGTAAACGGTAGCGAACCATTTGAATGAGGGTTTGTCAAACCCATATGGATCCATACAACATAAGTTCTCGCTTACACCCGGCAAGTGTAACTAATGATAATCGAATTGAGGATTTTGTTCTAAACTCGCTGTAGAATGTTTGTTTCATCGGACTTGTGTGAAAAACATAAAAGTAAGTAGTACAAGATGTAACAAAGTATATGTTTCTCAGCCCACGATTTAAAAGTATAAAAGTTGTTGAAAAGGTGGGACTATGATCTCACCTCGAGTGCACGAGTATAAATGTACTCCACAAAGTAAAAGTGTGCATGAAAGTTGCTTAGCCTTGACCAAAACAAGTAAGTTGTATCAATTAACCGGTTACGACACACGGTCGGGCAAAATGTGTTCAATTAGTCCTATGGCTCGTTACGACTCGATTATATAGCATGTGAATCACGTTGTCAAGTTTCATGCAAGAATCAAGTATAAAATAATATTAGAACGATTGTATAAGTGTTTGATTAAGTTTGACTAAAAGTCAAACTTTGGTCAAAGTCAATGAAAAAGTCAACACGTTTGGGTCGGGTCTCGAACTATTTTTCTGAGGTTTTTAATCATATATAAGCATGTTAGAACAAGTTACATGTGAATCGGAGGTGCGTAGCATAGCAAACATTTTTCATAAAAGTGTAAGTTTGATCAGAATCCAAACACGGCCATTGCCGCGCCGCCACAGAGGCGGGCCGCACCGCGACATTAGGCGTGGCCTGGTACCTGGGCTGTTTCAATTGTTCAAGTCTCAACCAAACTTCATTTAAACACAATTAACGAACCGTAAACACTTAAAATACGTATCTTATATCGTTGGAAAGCTCTTTTGACAAGGAATACAACTAACCACTTTTCATCAAGCAAAAATATCAATTACAATAACTGAAATCTCGTCAAGTGATCATTAAAGGTTTATTTTCAAAGTTTCAAGTTCACAAAAATGCATTTTAAGATTCGGGAATCCAATTCACACACATGATGTGCCATTTTGAAGGTAATGAAACATACATTACAACTAAACACTTACTAATAATATTTCATGGCATTCAAAACATCGAAAGTTCGTTTTAAGTCTATCAAACCCTAACCAAAATTCACAAAAATCAATAATCATGTGTTTGAAGTTTTCTTAATCAACCTAGGCATCAAAACGAAGCTAGTGATACTAGTAACACAATTAAAACATGAACTTTAACAATTTAACAACATTAACTCATCCAAAATCAAAGATGAAGCACACCCATTTTCAAGTTCATGCTAGTTACTCTAAAACAACAAATCGAGCAAACAAAACATATATTCATGTTATACTTGAGCCATAGACACTAACTAACACCATTTCAAGTATATCAAACGAATTTAGAGAAATATAGTGTTTTAGAAAAGTTACTCAAATGTGAAGAAATTGGTACCAAAATGTAGAGGATGAAGAGAGGATCACGAATATGTAATTTGTTTTGATGTTTCCTTCTTGATTCGGATTTGGATGATGAATTAATGAAATGGGTGTTTGAGTTCAAAAATGGAAGAGAGAAAAGAGAGAAGAGATGAGGAGGTTGAATGAGTGGTGGTGGTGAAGTGGTTGAGTAGTTGACCTAGTCACCACTTTGCCCACTTGGCAACTTTGGTCCCTCAAGTTTCAAAGCGGGTACGAGAATTAACCAAATGAATATTTTAAAAACGCTCGAGTAAATGAGTGATGTTATAATTAAATAACGGGAATATTATGAACGTTAGTCAATGAAAGGTACGAATTTAGATAACGAAAGATATTATCTAAAAAAAAAGACTTTGTTAAAATAAATGTAACGGAAAAATGCGGGATGTTACATTACCTACACCTTAAAAGAAATTTCGTCCCGAAATTTAGTTAGAAGTAGTAGTTGTTGATTCTTCCTCGAGGTCTTGCGTTGTCAATTCTACGGATAAGTGAAGGTACTTCCTTGAGCATTTCAACGAACCTTGACATTCGGGATTTTACGTTGTTTTAAAGTTTGGTTTTCACGATTCACAATTTCAACCGGTTCTCCTAGGAAGTGAAGTTTGTCATCGATAGTATGTTCATCAAAAGGAATAATAAGTTCTTGTTCGGCAAGACACTTCTTCAAGTTTGATGCATAGAATGTAGGATGAACGGAGCTCAAATGAATCGAAAAATCTAAATGGCTAGCAACGGGTCCAAAACGCCCCAAGATTTTTAAAAGGATCAAAATATCGCGGATTTAGCTTTCTAAGTTTCTCAAAACGGATTACACCTCCTCAAGGTGCGACTTTTAACGTTACGCGGTTTCCCACTTGGAATTCGAGAAGTTTACGTCTAACATTTGCATGGCTCTTTTGGCGACTACGGGTCGTCTTGGGCCTCTCTTGGATTTGAATGATCATAACGGTTATTTCAAGAATGAGTTAGTGTCCGGTGGTTTGCATGTCACCTATTTCGGTTCAACAATTTAGAAAATAACAATTGTGGCTATATGAGTTCTCGAAAGGTGTGGCGTTAATACTCGAATGAAAATTATTGTAGTACAAGAATTCGGCTAAAGGCAAATACTTTTCCTCAAGTAAATTTGAAGTCAATAACACGAACTCGTATTATGGTTTCCAAGGTTTGAATCATATGTTTGTTTGGTCCTTCAGGATGTGGTTGATGTATTGTACTCATGTTTAAACGTGGTCCCGAGGCTTTTTGTAAAGTAACTCGAAATTTAGAAGTGAACGAGGATCTCGATCCGAAACGAGGTACAGTTCTTTAAGGTATATTGAACAAGTTCGTTAGGACTTGAAAACGTTAGTTAGAACAAGTTTTTCAAGAAATTAGCGCCGCGAAAGATTTATCAATTTCCGAAAATGTTCGTTAGGAATATTCCCCCTCGTGGCGAATACTAGTATAATGTGAAGAGTCTCTCTCTCCATTGAGAATTTAGATAAAAGATTTCCTTAAACGGAAGTACGAGTGTAAAGCAAGAGAAGTTTCCGCCTCGATGTGAGCATATCAAGCATGTTGTAGTTCGTCGATAGAACTGTATGATAACGAGATAGTATACACGTGTAAAATACCTCTGATGTTGAAAGAATTTGCCATTCATTTAGAAGCATAAATATGGTTCGACAATAATCGAAGATGTGTCTCGGGTATGGTTGTTATCAGTATTCTCGGAGTTTTCGGATGTTCAAATAAGAAAAATAAAGTCATGTACATGGCACATGGTGGTGATTAGGTTGATCGAGTCCAACCACCATCACGTGTCATTAGAACTTTGGTATAACTTACTGTAATATAACCACGTTGATCGAGTGTCGTTATATTACGCTAACTCATACCTCCATTCCCACATCACTCCATAGATTCAAGTTCGTATAATCGTGAAGTTTTAAAATGAACAAAGTGTAACGACGTCTCTAACGTGACTCGTATTGAATCGAAAGAATTAGTGCAACTCTAAAGAAGCGTTCCCCGAGGGAAGTGTATAAATGATTGTTCACGTCAATGCGATTCAAGTCAAACAATAACGTATTCCGGTACGAGAAGTGTAACAAATCATGATAACGAACAGTACGCAACCGTAGTGATAAAATAGTGATGACGATACTCACCTAGAGTAGTGATGGTAGTAACAAGAAGTGGTAGATAGTAAGGAACACCGGTGTGACACGGATAGTAACTTGAAACGGTGGTGAATAACAATTTGGGAGAGAGAGTTCCCAAACAAGTATGACTAATGAAGTCGTCGTCGTCCTTACGCGTATGAATCTTAAGTTTACGTGTATTACCAGGAAGCGGTAGATTACAGATTCGCATGATGAAAACTTGGTACCATTAGGAAGTCGCCTAAGAATGATTCAAGTTTAATGCACAATTTTTCAAGTAAGTGCTATCTATAGCAAATGTATGTCAGAATGCAATGGCTAACTATCCGGTTGTAGTCTAAATTCACTAATGCATCCTAACGACTCTGTCAGACATACTAATGCATATCCTAGTTCCCTACAACCAACGCTCTGATACCATCTGTAACAACCCATCAAAATCGTCATTGACGGTGCCGTTAACTTAGGTCCCATTACGTGGTCGTAGTCCCTATATGAGACACGTTTGACCAAAATTATGTCGCATTCATTTGAAACGTACAAGACTTACTAAGTTTTGTTTACCAAATGGTTCAACAACCAGTTAAGTTTACAAGAGTTATAAGATATAAATGAAATAACTTGCGACATAATTAGTTTAAAATCACGGTTTCCTATAAATAGCGAAAGTATGTATGCTTAAAGTTTGAATCCAAAAGCGCTATCCCTAGCGTATGCTTGTATGCTTGACTCTGTGATGACCCGGAAATTTCTGACCAAATTAAAACTTAATCTTTGTATGATTAACATTTCCGACACGATAAGCAAAGTCTGTAAAACTGAATCTCAAAATTTTTGAACTACTTTTATATATTTAAATACCCTTCGGTTGTTTTTGACGATTCGCGAACAATTATATGTAAATAGATACATATATACTATAACTTGAAAATGTAACGATGTATTAATTGTTTGATACCGTACATTAAACTTATTGGTTTAAATATCTATTTGAATATATATGATAAGTTGAAATATTTATTATTAAAATTAATTATAAATAACTTCCAATGTGTATTTAAAAACTGATTTATGTATATTAAAAAGATATATACATATATATAATTTCAAGTTATTTAGTAAACGATAGTAACATTCATTTATTGATTCGATTGATATTTAGATAAGTTAACTAAAGCGTTTAAGATGAACCAGTAAAACACTAATTTGCTACAGTATTTTCAAATTGCTACAGTACCCAAAATGCTACATTGTCTTCGAAAATCACTATTTGCTACAGTGAAATTGACTTTGCTACAGTACTTTGCTACAGTAACTGTGCTACAGTAAACACTATTTTAAAATATATATATATATATATATATATATATATGTATATACTACGAGACGATGATTTATAGAAGTAAATAACCAAAACACTTAATTGATTAAAGCTACACTTAGAGTGACAAAGTTATCAATGATTAAGTTTATATTTTGACAAAGGTACGAGTCACGAAATGAAAAGTACTAGTTTTCTCAGCGTACGAAAGCGCATTCGAAAAACCGAAACCGGGACATAAGTCGAGTGACAACGTACGACTTATCGGAACAAAAATTACAAGTCAACTATGCATGTGAATTTAATATAATATATAATTAATTATATAAATTAAATATATTATATATATTATATTATATATATTATATTAAATTATGTTAACGAGCTAAATTACAAAAATATGTGAGCTGGAAAAACGGGCCATGCGATCGCATGGCAAATGGCCTTCAGAACCATGCGATCGCATGAGGTCTGAATTCAGGCCACACCTATAAAAGCTCGAGCATATCTGTTTCTGATTCATTCCATTACTCCGTATTTATTTACTTATTATATTATTATTATTATTATTATTATTATTATTATTATTATTATTATTATTATTATTATTATTATTATTATTATTGTTATTATTATTATTATTATTAAGAATATTAATAATATTAAATCTTATTATTATTAATATTATTCTTATTATTAGTATTACACATAAAATACTACGACGAGGTTTTGCTCGAATAAATTCAAAACAAGTTTTATGAGTTGGATAAAGCTAAGGAAATTATGGGTTATTGCCAAGGAGGTTATGGGTAATGTTCGGGGGTATATTTGTGAATCAAATCTAGTGTTTATCATCTCCGTTACGTCTACGTACCTTCCTACAATATTAAATCACAATATTGATATGTAAGCATTTATATCTTATCTATTATATATTAATAGTGTATCCATGTCTAGTGCTCGAATATATATTTATACATACTTGTATACTAAATTTCGTCGTTAAACAGTTTATAATGAATCACGAATTAAATACATATATTACTGGTAAAAGGTATATGATATACATGTTTTCCGAAAGCTGGCGAAAAATCAATAACTTTTCATTTAGATATCGAATAAATTCGATGAACGGGTTAAAAGATATGATCAACTGAATTATGATTGACGTTAATTGAAATTGCTTTTGAATCTGCAATTAAGATTTAAACAACTTGTTTACGAGATTGATAAATTGTATTTTTGAATATTACCAACCGAGTAAATGAATCCTTATATAAGGTACGTCTCGTTTTGTTAAACAACTGTCAAAATTGACTTTTTGAAACGACTTTGGATAACTTTTGTATGTCGATCTCGAGCATTAGGATTGTGATACACTATGACCTGACCTAGCTTGATAGACATTTATTGACCAACATATGTTCTCTAGGTTGAGATCTATGGTTATTTGGTAATCCGAGTTTCGATCACATTTTGGTGAACGACTTTATATGCTGCTAAGGTGAGTTTCATTGATTCCTTTTTAATTGCTTTTGCAATATATATTTTTAGGCTGAGAATACATGCACTTTATTTTAAACGCAATGGATACAAGTACATACTAAATTCTACACTGAGTTTGAACCGAAAATCCCTTAGCTTTGGTAACTGTTAACTGCCAGTTATAAGAACTGGTGGGCACGAGTAGTAGTATATGGATCCATAGGGCTTGATATCCTCGTCCGAGCTAGAGCACTAGCCTTTTAACGGACGTATGCTATTTGAGAAGCGTACACATTGGTTTGCGTGTATTATTAAGATGATTATATAAAGGGTACAAATTATATATACGTTAAGTTTAGTTACCAGGGTGCTCAATTTCGTAGAATATTTTGATAAACGTTTCTGGATTGAACAACTGAAATCTTGTGATCCACCTTTATATACAGATTATGTGCAACATTAAAACTATGAACTCACCAACCTTTGTGTTGACACTTTTAAGCATGTTTATTCTCAGGTTTCTAGAAGTCTTCCACTGTTTGCTTATATGTGATACAAGCTATGTGCATGGAGTCATACATGCTTTATTCAAGAAAACTTTGCATTCACAAAATCATCACCGTGTATCTTATTTTGACTTCATTGTCAACGGATGTATTATGGTAAACTATTATTTATGGTGATTGTCTATATATAGAAATCATCAAACGTTGAAAACCTTAGAAATTGATATTCATTTATTTTGTACCTTTTGAAAAGAATGCAATGTTTACAAAACGTATCATATAGAGGTCAAATACCTTGCAATGAAATCGATGAATGACGTGTTCATCCATATGGATTTGGAGCGATCATCACAGTTGGTATCAGAGCGTTAGTCCTAGCGAACCAGGTCTTGCATGAGTGTGTCTAACTGATAGTTGTTAAGATGCATTAGTAAGTCTGGACTTCGACAGTGTCTGCATGTTAAAAGTTTTGCTTATCATTTCTTGTCAAAAATTACATGCTTGTCATTCTTAAAGTCTTGACACGTTTTCCTGCATTTATTGCATAAATAGTGTATAGACAAAAATTCATATCTTAGCGTATCTGTTACTGTAAATTTTTCCTGACATCTTCCGAAAATTTCTCCGTAATTTACGGGATTTTGGTATTATATATACATATGTAAATTATGTATTGAAGAGTACCAATCTAAATTCTATAATCTATCTTATATCAAAAATCAATTCACTGATTATATAAGATGGATCACGTATCTAGTTCAAATTCCTTAAACTCCGACAGCTATTCTGATATGGATATTCACCTGAACTCCGAAGGCAGTGTAACCGGAATGGATCAACCAATTAGCCATCACCTATTCTGGATGAATTGGGGAAGGGTTTGTAGCCTACTTAATCATTAGAGAGAAGAAGAAGGCGATCCCTTCCATCCACCACATTGCCCTCTTGGCGAAGAACCTGAAGCACTAACCGGCGAACCTGTTCGTAATACCATTTTCTCTCTCATCTCCAGAATATCTCGTCATGATCATATACTCTCTCAAATTCTGGATCTTATTCATCCGCTCGTCCGAACCGCCAATCATCCCGGTGTAGTAGAAGAAGTCAACGAGCTTCGCGCTCGGGTAGTGGCTTTGGAGAATATGGTGCAAAGGTTACAAGCACCAGCAGAATCACCGGCATCAACAGTACCACCGACAACAACACCAACAGTATCATTACCACCACCAACAACATCCGTATCGCAAACCTCAACTTCACAATCTGTTCCACAAGCATCAACGTCATACGCACCGTAGTTACCAAGAAATACCAGCAACAATAACCGATGAAGTATTAACTCATTTCCCCTGAAGAAATTTTATGTATATTTAATATATATGAATTTTGAAATCAAAATAAATCTTTTTGTACCAAGTTATTACGTGTGAATCTTAACTGGTAGGTACTACTCGGTTAATTCATATTACTAATATGCTATGATGTACATCCTTCGTTAATGACTTAACCATCGTTAACTACAATCTCTGTTTCTAACTCAATGAATTCCATTTCATAATAAACTAAGTATATTATTCAATTATATGGTTGATTTTATACTTTCATCTTCGATGTATTCGAAACTTTCTAGAAAACATCATTCGTACCTTGCAAAGTTAGCAAGAGTTCCATGAGCACCAACATGATTCACTGAGAAAATATCAATAAAACTGAGTATTGATTACATTAGTGAAATACTCCATAAAGATTATTAAATCTTTAATGTTTTAGAGATTATTCATTTCTAATTCAAGTCAAAAATCAAATGAGCTTAATATGATATTAACTCATCAAATCTGTATTACATCTGAAGAAAATATACATACATATATTTTCATAAATACGGTAATAAAAATTCTTTTGTACAAAATATTACTTGTGAAATCTTTAACGGGTAGGTAATTCCCGAGAAATATATAAGTTCACAATTAATATGTTATACTGTACATTCTTCAACTTTGATTCAAAAATTATTAACTATGCTCACAGCAATACACAATCATTTCATACAAATTCAATCACATATTCTGATATCGACGGATCAGAATCCAAGCCATAACTCTGAACCGGTGACATCATTCTTAGATCTCTACATCTTTCAAAGCTATACTTTGACTTCAAAACTATGCAAGATCCTTTAGCATTGTTTTTACCGAAAATAACCTTGCAATTCCTTTTCAAAGTATCCAGTATTATCAACCATTCAGCCAGTCAACGACGACCTTTCAGACTTGTAATTTTGGCATATACATTTTCGTTACTGGGGAACCTTTCATGTTCCACCACATTAGCAGTAAATTTACCAACAACTTCATTGATCTTTGACCTTCCAAAAAATCCTTATACTCATTGAAACCGTATCATGTACTCATCCACATCTTGTAACGGCAATTGCCATACCAACTATCGGGAATTAGCAATCAGTATTTTGAAATCTTGTAGCACGTGTACGCCAACAGTTATATGTTTACATATAATGTCTACCTCCTGGACTTACATACTTCGAATGTGAAGTTTCCGAAAAACACCTCAAACTACGAAACTAGTTCTCCGAATTTTGGAAAAATGTTGATGAAGCAACAAAAACTGTAAACGACCTTAACAGTCAAAAGTTTGATGATAAAGAATAGTATGGTGGTAAAACTGAGAAAAAGAGAAAGTTTGGAACTGGAAAACGGATTGAGCAAAGTATGAAAGAGGTTGTGGATAAATCACAAGGACGAAACCTGTCTTCAAAGAATCCAAATGATTCAGTATCTGCTGAAGCCATTAACAAATACCTTGCTTCCGAATCTAAACCCTTGCGGACAATATTCTTCATCATCCTCTGATATTAGAAATTCTAAGATATCATCGTATCTTTCATTATAAATATCCTCCATATTTCTGGAGATAATTTCATAATCATTCGTATCGGAAATCAATTTTCTCCTTGCGATATCTGTGTTACATCATAAAAGAAACTATTTTAGTTTCTAAATTCTGAAACTTTCAAGTTTAAAATATGAATATTTTGGAAGTGGTGTTGGGAGCTGAAGCATGAGTTAGTATAATATAATGACACTTGATCAACGTGATTATATTACAGTAAGTCATGCTGAGTTTCTAATGGAACGTGATAAAGGTTCACAGATCCCACCCTCATCATGAACCATGTTACATAACTCTTTCATTCTGTATAATCTCTAAATATAACAAGAAAATATATTTCTTGATGATTCGGTCTTTTTCGAGGTATTCTGGTAATTTGACAAGTCAGATTGTACTATTACCATTTCTTTCTTAGAACATTATTTATGTTCATCTGAAACTTCATACCTACGAATTCTGGACCATTATCCGCTTGACTTAAAGTCGGGAAGGAAAAACAAAAGCATGGAACTCCTAAATATAAGGGAAAATATAAAGCCTGACAACAACACATATATTACAAACCGTTTATATCAATGCGTATAGCAATATAAAGACACGGGAGAATGAAAAACACTATAACCCCAAGGTAATGGTAGAAGAAAGTAATTTCCTCTGGTGGTAGATGAAAAAAAGAATGAAAGATATGAAAGTTAGGAGTATATCAAGAATCAGAACTGGATGAAGCATTTCACAATCTTTTGAAAGAATGAAATGAGGTAGAAGATATAGGAGTAGTGAAAATAATGAAACGGAAGAGGTCAATTTATAGCAAAATATCGGACGCAACAACAGAGGCAGATTACGCATTTAATCAAAAAAAATCCTAATTTCCGCAAATTCCGAAAAATCAAATCTTATTTAAATTATGAAGATTTTCTATTCCTTAAATTCCGAAAATCAATCGTTACTACATCAAGAGATAAGACGAATCTCTATTCTCCATTTCACTCTATTACGATAACTTCTCACATACGATTCGAGTAATTGGATTGTTTTATCCGTATTATTCAATGGTGATAAAATTCTATTTACCAACTCATATTCGTCATTAAAACATTTTTATTGTTAGCCATGACGACCTCACTCAAATTTCGGGACGAAATTTCTTTAACGGGTAGGTACTGTGATGATACGTAAATTTCTGACCAAATTTAAACTTAATCTTTGTATGATTAACATTTCAGACACGATAAGCAAAGTCTGTAAAACTGAATCTCAAAATTTTTGAACTACTTTTATATATTTAAATACCCTTCGGTTGTTTTCGACGATTCGCGAACAATTATATGTAAATAGATACATATATACTATAACTTGAAAATGTAACGATGTATTAATTGTTTGATACCGTACATTAAACTTATTGGTTTAAATATCTATTTGAATATATATGATAAGTTGAAATATTTATTATTAAAATTAATTATAAATAACTTCCAATGTGTATTTAAAAACTGATTTATGTATATTAAAAAGATATATACATATATATAATTTCAAGTTATTTAGTAAACGATAGTAACATTCATTTATTGATTCGATTGATATTTAGATAAGTTAACTAAAGCGTTTAAGATGAACCAGTAAAACACTAATTTGCTACAGTATTTTCAAATTGCTACAGTACCCAAAATGCTACATTGTCTTCGAAAATCACTATTTGCTACAGTGAAATTGACTTTGCTACAGTGAATTGCTACAGTAAAAATTGACTTGCTACAGTAAACACTATTTTAAAATATATATATATATATATATATACACTACGAGACGATGATTTATAGAAGTAAATAACCAAAACACTTAATTGATTAAAGCTACACTTAGAGTGACAAAGTTATCAATGATTAAGTTTATATTTTGACAAATGTACGAGTCACGAAATGAAAAGTACTAGTTTTCTCAGCGTACGAAAGGGCATTCGAAAAACCGAAACCGGGACATAAGTCGAGTGACAACGTACGACTTATCGGAACAAAAATTACAAGTCAACTATGCATGTGAATTTAATATAATATATAATTAATTATATAAATTAAATATATTATATATATTATATTATATATATTATATTAAATTATGTCAACGAGCTAAATTACAAAAATATGTGAGCTGGAAAAACGGGCCATGCGATCGCATGGCAAATGGCCTTCAGAACCATGCGATCGCATGAGGTCTGAATTCAGGCCATACCTATAAAAGCTCGAGCATATCTGTTTCTGATTCATTCCATTACTCCGTATTTATTTACTTATTATATTATTATTATTATTATTATTATTATTATTATTATTATTATTATTATTATTATTATTAAGAATATTAATAATATTAAATCTTATTATTATTAATATTATTCTTATTATTAGTATTACACATAAAATACTACGACGAGGTTTTGCTCGAATAAATTCAAAACAAGTTTTATGAGCTGGATAAAGCTAAGGAAATTATGGGTTTTTGCCAAGGAGGTTATGGGTAATGTTCGGGGGTATATTTGTGAATCAAATCTAGTGTTTATCATCTCCGTTACGTCTACGTACCTTCCTACAATATTAAATCACAATATTGATATGTAAGCATTTATATCTTATCTATTATATATTAATAGTGTATCCATGTCTAGTGCTCGAATATATATTTATACATACTTGTATACTAAATTTCGTCGTTAAACAGTTTATAATGAATCACGAATTAAATACATATATTACTGGTAAAAGGTATATGATATACATGTTTTCCGAAAGCTGGCGAAAAATCAATAACTTTTCATTTAGATATCGAATAAATTCGATGAACGGGTTAAAAGATATGATCAACTGAATTATGATTGACGTTAATTGAAATTGCTTTTGAATCTGCAATTAAGATTTAAACAACTTGTTTACGAGATTGATAAATTGGATTTTTGAATATTACCAACCGAGTAAATGAATCCTTATATAAGGTACGTCTCGTTTTGTTAAACAACTGTCAAAATTGACTTTTTGAAACGACTTTGGATAACTTTTGTATGTCGATCTCGAGCATTAGGATTGTGATACACTATGACCTGACCTAGCTTGATAGACATTTATTGACCAACATATGTTCTCTAGGTTGAGATCTACGGTTATTTGGTAATCCGAGTTTCGATCACATTTTGGTGAACGACTTTATATGCTGCTAAGGTGAGTTTCATTGATTCCTTTTTAATTGCTTTTGCAATATATATTTTTAGGCTGAGAATACATGCACTTTATTTTAAACGCAATGGATACAAGTACATACTAAATTCTACACTGAGTTTGAACCGAAAATCCCTTAGCTTTGGTAACTGTTAACTGCCAGTTATAAGAACTGGTGGGCGCGAGTAGTAGTATATGGATCCATAGGGCTTGATATCCCCGTCCGAGCTAGAGCACTAGCCTTTTAACGGACGTATGCTATTTGAGAAGCGTACACGTTGGTTTGCGTGTATTATTAAGATGATTATACAAAGGGTACAAATTATATGTACATTAAGTTTAGTTACCAGGGTGCTCAATTTCGTAGAATATTTTGATAAACGTTTCTGGATTGAACAACTGAAATCTTGTGATCCACCTTTATATACAGATTATGCGCAACATTAAAATTATGAACTCACCAACCTTTGTGTTGACACTTTTAAGCATGTTTATTCTCAGGTTTCTAGAAGTCTTCCGCTGTTTGCTTATATGTGATACAAGCTATGTGCATGGAGTCATACATGCTTTATTCAAGAAAACTTTGCATTCACAAAATCATCACCGTGTATCTTATTTTGACTTCATTGTCAACGGATGTATTATGGTAAACTATTATTTATGGTGATTGTCTATATGTAGAAATCATCAAACGTTGAAAACCTTAGAAATTGATATTCATTTATTGTGTACATTTTGAAAAGAATGCAATGTTTACAAAATGTATCATATAGAGGTCAAATACCTCACAATGAAATCAATGAATGACGTGTTCGTCCATATGGATTTGGAGCGATCGTCACAGACTCCAAGCAAGTAATCAAATTTTGCGGAAGCATGTATCAAGTAGCCAAGTATGAACCTGAGAAACATATAGAAAACTGTCAACGAAAAACGTTGGTGAAATCATAGATGTAGTAATAAACGTTATTTTTGAAACACAAGATTTAGTATTTCCATAAAATTGATCATCCAAAAGTTGCATTCCAAAAGTTTGTTCGCGAGCACCCAATTATCAATGCTTAACATTCCTTCCATAGAACCCCATCACAATAGTGTTAGAACATACACTGTTTCTCGAAAATATATTTCATTCATAAACGGTAGCGAACCATTTGAATGAGGGTTTGTCAAACCCATATGGATCCATACAACATAAGTTCTCGCTTACACCCGGCAAGTGTAACTAATGATAATCGAATTGAGGATTTTGTTCTAAACTCGCTGTAGAATGTTTGTTTCATCAGACTTGTGTTCAAAACATAAAAGTAAGTAGTACAAGATGTAACAAAGTATATGTTTCTCAGCCCACGATTTAAAAGTATAAAAGTTGTTGAAAAGGTGGGACTATGATCTCACCTCGAGTGCACGAGTATAAATGTACTTCACAAAGTAAACGTGTTCATGAAAGTTGCTTAGCCTTGACCTAAACAAGTAAGTTGTATCAATTAACCGGTTACGACACACGGTCGGGCGAAATGTGTTCAATTAGTCCTATGGCTCGTTACGACTCGATTATATTGCATGTGAATCACGTTGTCAAGTTTCATGCAAGAATCAGGTATAAAATAATATTAGAAAGATTGCATAAGTGTTTGGTTAAGTTTGACTAAAAGTCAAACTTTGATCAAAGTCAACGAAAAAGTCAACACGTTCGGGTCGGGTCTCGAACTATTTTTTTGAGGTTTTTAATCATATATAAGCATGTTAGAACAAGTTACATGTGAATCGGAGGTGCGTAGCATAGCAAACATTTTTCGTAAAAGTGTAAGTTTGATCAGAATCCAAACACGGCCATTACTGCACTGCGACAGAGGAGGGCCGCGCCGTGACATTAGGCGTGGCCTGGTACCTGGGCTGTTTCAATTGTTCAAGTCTCAACCAAACTTCATTTAAACACAATTAACGAACCGTAAACACTTAAAATACGTATCTTGTATCGTTGGAAAGCTCTTTTGACAAGGAATACAACTAACAACTTTTCATCAAGCAAAAACATCAATTTCAATAACCGAAATCTCGTCAAGTGATCATTAAAGGTTTATTTTCAAAGTTTCAAGTTCACAAAAATGCATTTTAAGATTCGGGAATCCAATTCACATACATGATGTGCCGTTTTGAAGGTAATGAAACATACATTACAACTAAATACTTACTAATAAAATTTCATGACATTCAAAACATCGAAAGTTCATTTTAAGTCTATCAAACCCTAACTAAAATTCACAAAAATCAATAATCATGTGTTTAAAGTTTTCTTAATCAACCTACGCATCAAAACGAAGCTAGTGATACTAGTAACACAATTAAAACATGAACTTTAATAATTTAACAACATTAACTCATCCAAAATCAAAGATGAAGCACACCCATTTTCAAGTTCATGCTAGTTACTCCAAAACAACAAATCGAGCAAACAAAACATGTATTCATGTTATACTTGAGCCATAGACACTAACTAACACCATTTCAAGTATATAAAATGAATTTAGAGAAATCTAGTGTTTTAGAAAAGTTACCCAAATGTGAAGGAATTGGTACCAAAATGTAGAGGATGAAGAGAGGATCACGAATATGTAATTTGTTTTGATGTTTCCTTCTTGATTCGGATTTGGATGATGAATTAATGAAATGGGTGTTTGAGTTCAAAAATGGAAGAGAGAAAAGAGAGAAGAGATGAGGAGGTTGAATGAGTGGTGGTGGTGAAGTGGTTGACTAGTTGACCTAGTCACCACTTTGCCCACTTGGCAACTTTGGTCCCTCAAGTTTCAAAGTGGATGCGGGAATTAACCAAACGAATATTTTAAAAATGCTCGTGTAAACGAGTGATGTTATAATTAAATAATAGGAATATTATGAACGTTAGTCAACGAAAGGTACGAATTTAGATAACGGGAGATATTTTCAAAAAAAAAAATACGGTGTTAAAATAAATTTAACGGAAAAATGCGGGATGTTACACTATATAGTAATTGTATTATTTTGTGTTTGCAATCGTCGAGCAAGATTGTCATTGTACTATCAAGTTGATGCGACGTGCTCGCGTAAAAGCTACCATTGTTATGGGTTCAAATCGTGTCAAACAAGTAATGTATGACGAGTGTTGAGCAAGACGGGGCGGTGTGGTGTGTGTGAATTGTTTCCGTGTGTTACGTTGTTTAACCTATTCCATTTTATAGCATGAAGACGAGAAACGGTCATGACAATGGAAGTCCGAGTGCCGAAGGTGACTTCACGACAAATGTGGAGGCCATCTTGGCAAAACATAACGCGGATTTCCTTGCGAATGTTAAGAAAGTTTTCCAAGAGTCTGTTGACGAGCAAGTGACCGATATGATAAAAGAGCAAATGGGTGCTATCATCCAAGAAGAGTTTGAAAAGAGGTTCCCTAAACCTCAAGGTGTGAATGCCGAAGTTGACTCAGGTGATGTGGGAAGGATAGACTTCCTCTACAAAAAATTTGAGATTTCTTAACCTCCCACATTTGATGGTGAAAGAGACCGACTAAAGAGTACTCGTTGGATCTCCAATTTGGAGGGGACTTTCCGCACTAGTGAATGCCCTCCCGATAAGAAGACGAGGTACGGAAGTAGTGAAATGTCCCATTCTTATTGATTAAAAACGTTCAATATTAATTGATTTCGTTGCGAGGTTTTGACCTCTATATGAGACGTTTTTTTCAAAGACTGCATTCATTTTTAAAACAAACCATAACCTTTATTTCATAAATAAAGGTTTAAAAATCTTTACGTAGATTATCAAATAATGGTAATCTAAAATATCCTGTTTACCCACGACCATTACATAATGGTTTACAATACAAATATGTTACATCGAAATCAGTTTCTTGAATGCAGTTTTTACACAATATCATACAAACATGGACTCCAAATCTTGTTCTTATTTTAGTATGCAACAGCGGAAGCTCTTAGTATTCACCTGAGAATAAACATGCTTTAAACGTCAACAAAAATGTTGGTGAGTTATAGGTTTAACCTATATATATCAAATCGTAACAATAGACCACAAGATTTCATATTTCAATACACATCCCATACATAGAGATACAAATTATTCATATGGTGAACACCTGGTAACCGACATTAACAAGATGCATATATAAGAATATCCCCATCATTCCGGGACACCCTTCGGATATGATATAAATTTAGAAGTACTAAAGCATCCGGTACTTTGGATGGGGTTTGTTAGGCCCAATAGAGCTATCTTTAGGATTCGCATCAATTAGGGTGTCTGTTCCCTAATTCTTAGATTACCAGACTTAATAAAAAGGGGCATATTCAATTTCGATAATTCAACCATAGAATGTAGTTTCACGTACTTATGTCTATTTTGTAAATCATTTATAAAACCTGCAAGTATTCTCATCCCAAAAATATTAGATTTTAAAAGTGGGACTATAACTCACTTTTACAGATTTTTACTTCGTCGGGAAGTAAGACTTGGCCACTGGTTGATTCACGAACCTATAACAATATATACATATATATCAAAGTATGTTCAAAATATATTTACAATACTTTTAATACATTTTGATGTTTTAAGTTTATTAAGTCAGCTGTCCTCGTTAGTAACCTACAACTAGTTGTCCACATTTAGATGTACAGAAATAAATTAATAAATATTATCTTGAATCAATCCACGACCCAGTGTATACGTATCTCAGTATTGATCACAACTCAAACTATATATATATTTTGGAATCAACCTCAACCCTGTATAGCTAACTCCAACATTCACATATAGAGTGTCTATGGTTGTTCCGCAATATATATATATAGATGGGTCGACATGATAGGTCGAAACATTGTATACGTGTCTATGGTATCTCAAGATTACATAATATACAATATAAGTTGATTAGGTTATGGTTGGAATAGATTTATTACTAACTTTCACGTAGGTAAAATGAGTAGTTTTATCAATCTTGTTTTACTCGCCATTTCTTCGTTTCTAATCCGTTTTGAGTGATTCCAGTGGCCACGGTTGCGTATTGAACTTAAATTTATGAATCTAAATAGAAAAAGTATAAGTTTATAGTCGGAAATACAAGTTACAAGTCGTTTTTGAAAGAGGTAGTCATTTCCGTCGAAAGAATGACATCTTGATGACCATTTTGAAAAACATACTTTCACTTTGAGTTTAACCATGATTTTTGGATATAGTTTCATGTTCATAAGAAAAATCATTTTTCCAGAAGTATAGCTTTTAAATCAAAGTTCTTCTTAGCTTTTAATTATCCCAACCAAAACAGCCCCCGGTTTTACTACGACGGCGTATATCCAGTTTTATGGTGTTTATCGTGTTTCCGTGTTTTAAATCATTAAGTTAGCATATCATATAGATATAGAACATGTGTTTAGTTGATTTTAAAAGTATAGTTAGAAGGATTAACTTTATTTGCGAATAAGTTTAGAATTAACTAAACTATTTTCTAGTGATTACAAGTTTATAACGTTGAATAAGACAGTTTTTTATGTATTAATCAAATGATGTTATGAACATAATTACTACCTCAAGTTCCTTGGATAAACCTACTAGAAGTGAGAAAAATGGATCTAGCTTCAAAGGATCCTTGGATGGCTTGAAAGTTCTTGAAGCAGAATCATGACACGAAAACAATTTCAAGTAAGATTTCCAATCGAAATAAGATTGTTATAGTTATAGAATTTGAATTAAAGTTTGAATATGATTATTACCTTGTATTAGAAAGATAACCTACTGTAAGTGACAAAGGTTTCTTGATCTTGGATGATTACTTAGAATGGATTTAGAAAACTTGGAAGTAAACTTGCAATCTTGGAAGTATTCTTGATTTTATGAAACTAAAACTTTTGGAATTTATGAAGAACACTTAGAACTTAAAGATAGAACCTGAGAGAGATTAATTAGATGAAGAAAATTAAAGAATGAAAGTGTTTGTAGGTGTTTTTGGTCGTTGGTGTATGGATTAGATATAAAGGATATGTAATTTTGTTTTCATGTAAATAAGTCATGAATTATTACTTATATTTTTGTAATTTTATGAGATATTTCATGCTAGTTGCCAAATGATGGTTCCCACATGTGTTAGGTGACTCACATGGGCTACTAAGAGCTGATCATTGGAGTACAAATACGGGTGCATACGAGTAAAATTGTTGATGAAACTGAACGAGGATGTAATTGTAAGTATTTTTATTAAGTAGAAGTATTTTGATAAGTGTCTTGAAGTCTTTCAAAAGTGTATGAATACATATTAAAACACTACATGTATATACATTTTAACTGAGTCGTTAAGTCATCGTTAGTCGTTACATGTAAGTGTTGTTTTGAAACCTTTAGGTTAACGATCTTGTTAAATGTTGTTAACCCAATGTTTATAATATCAAAAGATATTTTAAATTATTATATTATCATGATATTATGATGTACGAATATCTCTTAATATGATATATATACATTAAATGTCGTTACAATGATAATCGTTACATATATGTCTCGTTTCAAAATCATTAAGTTAGTAGTCTTGTTTTTACATATGTAGTTCATTGTTAATATACTTAATGATATGTTTACTTATCATAATATTATGTTAACTATATATATAACCATATATATGTCATCATATAGTTTTTAAAAGTTTTAACGTTCGTGAATCACCGGTCAACTTGGGTGGTCAATTGTCTATATGAAACCTATTTCAATTAATCAAGTGTTAACAAGTTTGATTGCTTAACATGTTGGAAACACTTAATCATGTAAAATAACAATTTCATTTAATATATATATAAACATGGAAAAGTTCGGGTCACTACAGTACCTACCCGTTAAATAAATTTCGTCCCGAAATTTTAAGCTGTTGAAAGTGTTGACAAATCTTCTAGAAATAGAAGCGGGTATTTCTTCTTCATCTGATCTTCACGCTCCCAGGTGAACTCGGGTCCTCTACGAGCATTCCATCGAACCTTAACAATCGGCATCTTGTTTTGTTTAAGTCTCTTAACCTCACGATCCATTATTTAGACGGGTTCTTCAATGAATTGAAGTTTTTCATTGATTTGGATTTCGTCCAACGGAATAGTGAGATCTTCTTTAGCAAAACATTTCTTCAAATTTGAGATGTGGAAAGTGTTATGTACAGCCGCGAGTTGTTGAGGTAACTCAAGTCGGTAAGCTACTGATCCGACACGATCAATAATCTTGAATGGTCCAATATACCTTGGATTTAATTTCCCTCGTTTACCAAATCGAACAACAACTTTCCAAGGTGCAACTTTAAGCATGACCATCTCTCCAATTTCAAATTCTATATCTTTTCTTTTAATGTCAGCGTAGCTCTTTTGTCGACTTTGGGCGGTTTTCAACCATTGTTGAATTTGGATGATTTTCTCGGTAGTTTCTTGTATTATCTTCGGACCCGTAATCTGTCTATCCCCCACTTCACTCCAACAAATCGGAGACCTGCACTTTCTACCATAAAGTGCTTCAAACGGCGCCATCTCAATGCTTGAATGGTAGCTGTTGTTGTAGGAAAATTCTGCTAACGGTAGATGTCGATCCCAACTGTTTCCGAAATCAATAACACATGCTCGTAGCATGTCTTCAAGCGTTTGTATCATCCTTTCACTCTGCCCATCAGTTTGTGGATGATAGGTAGTACTCATGTCTAGACGAGTTCCTAATGCTTGCTGTAATGTCTGCCAGAATCTTGAAATAAATCTTCCATCCCTATCAGAGATAATAGAGATTGGTATTCCATGTCTGGAGATGACTTCCTTCAAATACAGTCGTGCTAACTTATCCATCTTGTCATCTTCTCTTATTGGCAGGAAGTGTACTGATTTGGTGAGACGATCAACTATTACCCAAATAGTATCAAAACCACTTGCAGTCCTTGGCAATTTAGTGATGAAATCCATGGTAATGTTTTCCCATTTCCATTCCGGGATTTCGGGTTGTTGAAGTAGACCTGATGGTTTTTGATGCTCAGCTTTGACCTTAGAACACGTCAAACATTCTCTTACGTATTTAGCAACATCGGCTTTCATACCCGGCCACCAAAAATGTTTCTTGAGATCCTTGTACATCTTCCCCGTTCCAGGATGTATTGAGTATCTGGTTTTATGAGCTTCTCTAATTACCATTTCTCTCATATCTCCAAATTTTGGTACCCAAATCCTTTCAGCCCTATACCAGGTTCCGTCTTCCCGAATATTAAGATGCTTCTCCGATCCTTTGGGTATTTCATCCTTTAAATTTCCCTCTTTTAAAACTCCTTGTTGCGCCTCCTTTATTTGAGTAGTAAGGTTATTGTGAATCATTATATTCATAGATTTTACTCGAATGGGTTCTCTGTCCTTCCTGCTCAAGGAGTCGGCTACCATATTTGCCTTCCCCGGGTGGTAACGAATCTCAAAGTCGTAATCATTCAACAATTTAATCCGCCTACGCTGCCTCATATTCAGTTGTTTCTGATTAAATATATGTTGAAGACTTTTGTGGTCGGTATATATAATACTTTTGACCCCATATAAGTAGTGCCTCCAAGTCTTTAATGCAAAAATAACTGCGCCTAATTCCAAATCATGCGTCGTATAATTTTGTTCGTGAATCTTCAATTGTCTAGACGCATAAGCAATCACTTTCGTTCGTTGCATTAATACACAACCGAGACCTTGCTTTGATGCGTCACAATAAATCACAAAATCATCATTCCCTTCAGGCAATGACAATATAGGTGCCGTAGTTAGCTTTTTCTTCAATAACTGAAACGCTTTCTCTTGTTCATCCTTCCATTCAAATTTCTTCCCTTTATGCGTTAATGCAGTCAAGGGTTTTGCTATTCTGGAAAAGTCTTGGATGAACCTTCTGTAGTAACCACCTAGTCCTAAAAACTGGCGTATGTGTTTCGGAGTTTTCGGGGTTTCCCACTTTTCAACAGTTTCTATCTTTGCCGGATTCACCTTAATACCTTCTTTGTTCACTATGTGACCATGGAATTGAACTTCTTCCAACCAAAATGCACACTTTGAAAATTTAGCGTACAATTCTTCCTTCCTCAATACTTCTAACACCTTTCTCAAATGTTCACCGTGTTCTTGGTCATTCTTTGAGTAAATAAGTATGTCATCAATGAAAACAATGACAAACTTGTCAAGGTATGGTCCACACACTCGGTTCATAAGGTCCATGAACACAGCTGGTGCATTATTTAAACCAAACGGCATGACCATAAACTCGTAATGACCGTAATGTGTTCTGAAAGCAGTCTTTGGAATATCATCTTCTTTCACCCGCATTTGATGATACCCGGAACGTAAGTCAATCTTTGAATAAACAGACGAGCCTTGTAGTTGATCAAATAAGTCGTCGATTCTCAGTAGTGAGTAGCGGTTCTTGATGGCAAGTTTGTTCAACTCTTCGTAGTCGATACACAACCTGAATGTACCATCTTTCTTCTTGATAAACAAAACAGGAGCTCCCCACGGTGATGTGCTTGGTCGAATGAAACCACGCTCTAAAAGTTCTTGTAATTGGCTTTGCAGTTCTTTCATCTCGCTGGGTGCGAGTCTGTAAAGGGCACGAGCTATTGTTGCAGCTCCTGGTACAAGATCTATTTGAAATTCAACGGATCGATGTGGGGGTAATCCCGGTAATTCTTTCGGAAATACATCGGGAAATTCTTTTGCGACGGGAACATCATTGATGCTCTTTTCTTCAGTTTGTACTTTCTCGACGTGTGCTAGAACAACATAGCAACCTTTTCTTATTAGTTTTTGTGCCTTCAAATTACTAATAAGATGTAGCTTCGTGTTGCCCTTTTCTCCGTACACCATTAAGGGTTTTCCTTTTTCTCGTATAATGCGAATTGCATTTTTGTAACAAACGATCTCTGCTTTCACTTCTTTCAACCAGTCCATACCGATTATCACATCAAAACTCCCTAACTCTACTGGTATCAAGTCAATCTTAAATGTTTCGCTAACCAGTTTAATTTCTCGATTCCGACATATATTATCTGCTGAAATTAATTTACCATTTGCTAATTCGAGTAAAAAGTTACTATCCAAAGGCGTCAATGGATAACTTAATTTAGCACAAAAATCTCTACTCATATAGCTTCTATCCGCACCCGAATCAAATAAAACGTAAGCAGATTTATTGTCAATAAGAAACGTACCCATAACAAGCTCCGGGTCTTCCTGTGCCTCTGCCGCATTAATATTGAAAACTCTTCCGCGGCCTTGTCCATTCGTGTTCTCCTGGTTCAGGCAATTTCTAATAATGTGGCCCGGTTTTCCACATTTATAACAAACTACATTGGCATAACTTGCTCCGACACTACTTGCTCCGCCATTACTTGTTCCGACACCATTTGTTCCTTTCGTTCTGTTAACCCCTGGTCCGTAGACCTCACACTTCACCGCGCTATGACCATTTCTTTTACACTTGTTCCAAAATTTGGTGCAGAACCCCGAGTGATACTTTTCACACCTTTGGCATAGCTGCTTCTGATTGTTGTTGTTGTTACGGTTATTATTATTGTTAAGATGATTGTTGTAGTAGTAGTTGTTGTTGTTGTTGTTGTTGTTGTTGGGCCGTTTGTTTTAATTGAGATTGATGTTGCGATTGTTATGATAGTTGTTGCGATTATTGTTGTAATTGCTGTTGTTGTTGTATTGGTGATTCTTATCACCATTTTCCTCCCACTTTCTTTTGACTTGCTTCACATTGGCCTCTTCAGCAGTCTGTTCTTTAATTCTTTCTTCAATCTAGTTCACTAGTTTGTGAGCCATTCTACATGCCTGTTGTATGGAGGCGGGTTCGTGTGAACTTATATCTTCTTGGATTCTTTTCGATAATCCTTTCACAAACGCGTCGATCTTCTCTTCCTCATCTTCGAACGCTCCCGGACACAATAGGCATAATTCTGTGAATCGTCTTTCGTAAGTGGTAATATCAAATCCTTGGGTTCGTAACCCTCTAAGTTCTGTCTTGAGCTTATTGACCTCGGTTCTGGGACGGTACTTCTCGTTCATCAAGTGCTTGAATGCTGACCACGGTAGTGCGTAAGCATCATCTTGTCCCACTTGCTCTAGATAGGTATTCCACCATGTTAACGCAGAACCTATGAAGGTATGCGTAGCGTACTTCACTTTGTCCTCTTCAGTACACTTACTTATGGAAAACACCGATTCGACCTTCTCGGTCCACCGTTTCAATCCGATCGGTCCTTTGGTTCCATCAAATTCCAAAGGTTTGCAGGCAGTGAATTCTTTGTAGGTGCATCCTACACGATTTCCTGTACTGCTAGATCCAAGGTTATTGTTGGTATGTAGCGCGGCCTGTACTGCGGCTATGTTTGAAGCAAGAAAGGCACGAAATTCCTCTTCACTCATATTCAAGGTGTGTCGAGTAGTCGGTGCCATTTCCTTCAAAATAGTCAAATGAAACGAGTTAATCATATAGAATATCAAGAGTAGTCAATAGTATTTCGTAGCGTAATATGAACTTATATATAAAAGCTCTTTCTTCATATTAGCGTTTTATACTATTTAATTCGGGTAGTACCTACCCGTTAAGTTCATACTTAGTAGCTAACATACCATTTCAACTACTACAATTCTATATGAAAAACTAATCACAAAAAAAATATCATATTCAAATCTTTATACAATAACTTGCAAACTTACAATACCGCTTTTTTTTACATATAGCATGAAATATAGCACATAAAACTTTAATACAAAGTAGTTGCGAAGATAATTCTAGTTAATAAATAAGGCGTTCAGCAAAGGCAATAAAGACACGTAATTCATACATCCAGAAACAAGTCATGCATTCTGGTTTTACTAATACCACTTCCCATCCTTGGTTTTGTGGAACATAACCATTGTGACCGATAGTAAGACAATGTGTTGTAACATCGTCAAAAGGATGAAGGTTACGTAATGACCAACAGTCTCGTAATAACCTAAAAACCTCATTTCTTACCCCAATTACCGACTCCGTCACTTGTGGGAACGTTTTGTTTAATAGTTGTAGCCCGATGTTCTTGTTCTCACTTTGGTGAGAAGCGAACATTACTAACCCGTAAGCATAACATGCTTCTTTATGTTGCATGTTAGCCGCTTTTTCTAAATCACGAAGTCCTATATTCGGATATATTGAGTCAAAATAATTTCTTAACCCGTTGCGTAAAATAGCATTTGGGTTCTCCGCAATATATGCGTCAAAGTAAACACATTGTAACTTATGGATTTCCCAATGTGATATCCCCCATCTTTCGAACGAAAGCCTTTTATAAACCAAGGCATTCTTGGAACGTTCTTCGAATGTCTTACAAACTGATCTCGCCTTAAATAGTTGTGCCGAGGAATTCTGACCGACTCTAGACAAGATTTCATCAATCATGTCTCCGGGTAGGTCTCTTAAAATATTGGGTTGTCTATCCATTTTGTGTTTTTATACTGTAAAATAGACAAGAGTTAGATTCATAAAAAATACTTATTAATACAAGCAATTTTTACATATATCATAAAGCATAAGCACACTATATTACATATATTACACCACACGAATACAACTATCTTATTCCAACTCGCTCGTTTCTTCTTCTTCAGTTTTGGTTCGTTTTGCCAAGTTTCTAGGGATATATGATGTTCCCCTAATACGAGCCGTCATTTTCCACATTGGTTTAGAAAAACCTGGTGGTTTAGAGGTTCCCGGGTTATTGTCACAACTTAAGAAATATGGGTGTCGACGATACATATAAAGTTCATCGGGTTTGGAATCAAATTTCTCTATTTTTATGCCCTTTCCCTTATTGTTCTCTTTTGCCTTATTAAATTGTGTTGGGGTAATTTCTATAACATCATCGGAATCCTTGTCGGGATCCGATTCATCAGAAAATTGGTAATCCTCCCAATACTTTGCTTCCTTGGCGGAAACACCATTGACCATAATTAACTTTGGTCGGTTGGTTGAGAATTTTCTTCTACTTAATCTTTTTATTATTTCCCCCACTGGTTCTATTTCTTCTTCCGGTTCCGATTCTTCTTCCGGTTCCGATTCTTCTTCCGGTTCCGACTCTTCTTCCGGTTCCTCTTCGGGAACTTGTGAATCAGTCCACGAATCATTCCAATTTACATTTGACTCTTCATTATTATTAGGTGAGTCAATGGGACTTGTTCTAGAGGTACACATCTATCACATAATATCAAACACGTTAAGAGATTAATATATCACATAATATTCACATGTTAAAAATATATAGTTTCCAACAAAATTTGTTAAGCAATCATTTTTTCAAGTAAACACGGTCGAAGTCCAGACTCACTAATGTATCCTAACAAACTCGATAAGACACACTAATGCAAAATTCTAGTTCTCTAAGACCAACGCTCGGATACCAACTGAAATGTCCCGTTCTTATTGATTAAAAACGTTCCATATTAATTGATTTCGTTGCGAGGTTTTGACCTCTATATGAGACGTTTTTTTCAAAGACTGCATTCATTTTTAAAACAAACCATAACCTTTATTTCATAAATAAAGGTTTTAAAAGCTTTACGTAGATTATCAAATAATGATAATCTAAAATATCCTGTTTACACACGACCATTACATAATGGTTTACAATACAAATATGTTACATCGAAATCAGTTTCTTGAATGCAGTTTTTACACAATATCACACAAACACGGACTCCAAATCTTGTCCTTATTTTAGTATGCAATAGCGGAAGCTCTTAGTATTCACCTGAGAATAAACATGCTTTAAAAGTCAACAAAAATGTTGGTGAGTTATAGGTTTAACCTATATATATCAAATCGTAACAATAGACCACAAGATTTCATATTTCAATACACATCCCATACATAGAGATAAAAATCATTCATATGGTGAACACCTGGTAACCGACATTAACAAGATACATATATAAGAATATCCCCATCATTCCGGGACACCCTTCGGATATGATATAAATTTAGAAGTACTAAAGCATCCGGTACTTCGGATGTGGTTTGTTAGGCCCAATAGAGTTATCTTTAGGATTCGCGTCAATTTGGGTGTCTGTTCCCTAATTCTTAGATTACCAGACTTAATAAAAAGGGGCATATTCGATTTCGATAATTCAACCATAGAATGTAGTTTCACGTACTTGTGTCTATTTTGTAAATCATTTATAAAACCTGCATGTATTCTCATCCCAAAAATATTAGATTTTAAAAGTGGGACTATAACTCACTTTCACAGATTTTTACTTCGTCGGGAAGTAAGACTTGGCCACTGGTTGATTCACGAACCTATAACAATATATACATATATATCAAAGTATGTTCAAAATATATTTACAATACTTTTAATACATTTTGATGTTTTAAGTTTATTAAGTCAGCTGTCCTCGTTAGTAACCTACAACTAGTTGTCCACAGTTAGATGTACATTAATAAATCGATAAATATTATCTTGAATCAATCCACGACCCAGTGTATACGTATCTCAGTATTGATCACAACTCAAACTATATATATATTTTGGAATCAACCTCAACCCTGTATAGCTAACTCCAACATTCACATATAGAGTGTCTATGGTTGTTCCGCAATATATATATATAGATGGGTCGACATGATAGGTCGAAACATTGTATACGTGTCTATGATATCTCAAGATTACATAATATACAATATAAGTTGATTAGGTTATGGTTGGAATAGATTTATTACTAACTTTCACGTAGGTAAAATGAGTAGTTTTTATCAATCTTGTTTTACTCGCCATTTCTTCGTTTCTAATCCGTTTTGAGTGATTCCAGTGGCCACAGTTTTGTATTGAACTTAAATTTATGAATCTAAATAGAAAATGTATAAGTTTATAGTCAGAAATACAAGTTACAAGTCATTTTTGAAAGAGGTAGTCATTTCCGTCGAAAGAACGACATCTTGATGACCATTTTGAAAAACATACTTTCACTTTGAGTTTAACCATGATTTTTGGATATAGTTTCATGTTCATAAGAAAAATCATTTTTCCAGAAGTATAGCTTTTAAATCAAAGTTCTTCTTAGCTTTTAATTATCCCAACCAAAACAGCCCCCGGTTATACTAAGACGGCGTATACCCAGTTTTATGGTGTTTATCGTGTTTCCGGGTTTTAAATCATTAAGTTAGCATATCATATAGATATAGAACATGTGTTTAGTTGATTTTAAAAGTATATTTAGAAGGATTAACTTTATTTGCGAATAAGTTTAGAATTAACTAAACTATGTTCTAGTGATTACAAGTTTATAACGTTGAATAAGACAGCTTTTTATGTATTAATCGAATGATGTTATGAACATCATTACTACCTCAAGTTCCTTGGATAAACCTACTGGAAATGAGAAAAATGGATCTAGCTTCAAAGGATCCTTGGATGGCTTGAAAGTTCTTGAAGCAGAATCATGACACGAAAACAATTTCAAGTAATATTTCCACTCGAAATAAGATTGTTATAGTTATAGAAATTGAATTAAAGTTTGAATATGATTATTAAATTGTATTAGAAAGATAACCTACTGTAAGTAACAAAGGTTTCTTGATCTTGGATGATTACTTGGAATGGATTTAGAAAACTTGGAAGTAAACTTGCAATCTTGGAAGTATTCTTGATTTTATGAAACTAGAACTTTTGGAATTTATGAAGAACACTTAGAACTTAAAGATAGAACTTGAGAGAGATCAATTAGATGAATAAAATTGAAGAATGAAAGTGTTTTTAGGTGTTTTTGGTCATTGGTGTATGGATTAGATATAAAGGATATGTAATTTTGTTTTCATATAAATAAGTCATGAATGATTACTCATATTTTTGTAATTTTATGAGATATTTCATGCTAGTTGCCAAATGATGGTTCCCACATGTGTTAGGTGACTCACATGGGCTGCTAAGAGTTGATCATTGGAGTGTATATACCAATAGTACATACATCTAAAAGCTGTGTATTGTACGAGTACAAATACGGGTGCATACGAGTAGAATTGTTGATGAAACTGAACGAGGATGTAATTGTAAGCATTTTTGTTATGTAGAAGTATTTTGATAGTGTCTTGAAGTCTTTCAAAAGTGTATGAATACATATTAAAACACTACATGTATATACATTTTAACTGAGTCGTTAAGTCATCGTTAGTCATTACATGTAAGTGTTGTTTTGAAACCTTTAGGTTAACGATCTTGTTAAATGTTGTTAACCCAATGTTTATAATATCAAAAGAGATTTTAAATTATTATATTATCATGATATTATGATGTACAAATATCTCTTAATATGATATATATACATTAAATGTCGTTACAACGATAATCGTTACATATATGTCTCGTTTCAAAATCATTAAGTTAGTAGTCTTGTTTTTACATATGTAGTTCATTGTTAATATACTTAATGATATGTTTACTTATCATAATATTATTTTAACTATATATATAACCATATATATGTCATCATATAGTTTTTAAAAGTTTTAACATTCGTGAATCACCGGTCAAATTGGGTGGTCAATTGTCTATATGAAACCTATTTCAATTAATCAAGTCTTAACAAGTTTGATTGCTTAACATGTTGGAAACACTTAATCATGTAAAATAACAATTTCATTTAATATATATATAAACATGGAAAAATTCGGGTCACTACAAGTAGCATGTTGAGGAGTGTTGCAAAGTTGTGATGGGACGCAAAGATTCAGCTTTATGGTGAGGGACAAAGTATGAGTTTGACTTGGGACGAGTTCAAGGCAAAATTTTTCAAGGAGTACCGAACTCTGGCCGATCTTTCGAGACTTAAGGATGAGTTGTGGGCCTTGATGCAAGGGTCAGTGGATTTGAACACTCTCAAATCCACATTCTTATCAAAGACCCAATTTTGACCGGAGTATATCTGTAATGATCATATGTTGAAGGAAGACTTCTATCGAACTTTGAATGACAACTACCAAGAAAAGATTAGTAGGGGTTTGGTGAAAACTTTTGATGAGTTGTTTGATATAGATAAGGGTTTTGAGTCGCTTGTTCCCAAAAAGAGTGTTGGTCCCTTAATAAACAACTGGAGTATTGTAGAGGGGGCATGAATACAATTCTTCTTTATTAACTTAATCAGTTAAGACGGTTTAGTATTCAAGCAAGTAAATTAAATAGAGTCAAAGGTAATTTTCAACGGTTTATTCTTTATTGATTGAATCACAAAGAATTACAACTATCCTTGGCGGAATGATAGTTGGTTGATACAGATTTACCTAAGTTATAGCTATTGAGGATATTCTAAAGCTATTAAACGTTTGGACTCTAAATAAATAAACCCACACCACTAGTTGTTACAATAGTGGATACATCAATTTATAGTAGTCCTATTAACCATGTAATTGTTCTATTTTCCGCTGGTACATAGGATGTCTGTACTTGTGGGGACAACTGCATCAGAGAGCGTGCTCTCCTCTTTCCTCTTTGGTAGATATTTGCAGGAACACCCCAATTCGGTTTGGCACCACTATTTTATTAAATAAATAGAATGTTGTGTTCCCTAGGCGTTGACAAAGAATAACACATGTCTGCACATGCGTTAAACTTCTACATTCCCACGTGGTCATGTAAGGTCACTTGTCAGCCGCCGATGTGACGACCCAGAAATTTTCGACTAAATTCAAACTTGATCTTTATTTGATTCGACACGATAAGCAAAGTCTGTCAAACTGAATCTCAAAAACTTTGAACTGTGTTCATGTATACGCTTGACCTTTGACTAATCCCGACGATTCACGAACAATCACTTGTAAATAAATAAATAAATAAATAAATATATATATATATATATATATATATATATATATATATATATATATATAAAATTTATTAATATTAAATATATATAATATATATGATTAGTAAATAGGGTATAACTAATGAATTGTAATATTAATATATTAAAATATAATTTAAAATATGATTATGATATTATTATTAATACTTCCATAAAAATAAATATTAAGATTGATATTGATATCAGAAATTGTAATATTATTACTATTATTAATGTTATAATTATAATTAAAAGATTATGATCATAAAAATAAAGATGTTAACTACAAATATTATTATAAGAATCATTAAAACTAAAATGTTATTTATTATTAGTAGTATCACCAAGTATTAACAGTTAGTATTATTTCAATGTCATTACTATTAACCCTATTATTGTTATTAATAATATTAATATATTTTTTATTACCGATAGTATTATTATTTTTAACATCACTATGAACAATAATATTAATAATTATTAATATCAGTATTATTATTATTATTTAATTGTTATTATTATTATTATTATTATTATTATTATTATTATTATTATTATTATTATTATTATTATTATTATTATTATTATTATCAATTATTATAAACATTATTAAAAGTATTATTATTAATGTATTTAATATTAAAGGATATAACAGCGATTATATAATTGGATCCATTTTGAGTTGTAATCAACTGTAGTATATTGATAATTTGTCTCTAATATTATAAAACATCCAAAACAATCGGTACATTTTTTCTTCATAATCTGTTTCAAGTCTTTTTCTTCTTTATTTTTGTTCGTTTGTATTCTCCTGCCCAATCAATCTGTCGACTCTCAAACTAAGGTATAACGAATCAATTAACTTGTAAGTAATACATTCAACATCTATATCTTCTTCTCTCTGCTATCAAATGAACCATCACCACTACTCACTTCCGAATTCTAATTTAGACGGGTATCATCATCAAACCACCATTTAATCATCTTGCATTCCTACAGCTCGTCTTGCTTTCTTGTTCAATCATACAACCATCGTCACCTTATCTTTCTTCTTCATCATCGAGCCACCATTTGAACCGCCCAAGAACTCACCAAATTTCACCACTAAACACCCATTGTTTCTACATGTCGTTCAAACCAAGAACCACCATAAATCGCCATACTTCACCTCCCCTTCTCTCTCTCGTTTTCCCCTCTCATTATTCTCTTTCGATAACTTGCACCTTTGTTTCTTTGTTCGAATAACCCAACAATCAACCATCACAACCGCTACCTTCTCACCACATTCGTCCACCCTGAACCACCACCGGTCACGATCACCACTACCACCCTACGACCACCAACTATGGTTGTTGTAGCTAGTTCTATATCGTTTCTATTTCTAGTTCCAAGTTGACACCGATACTCGATTGCTAAATACTACATGATGAAACCCAATAACCTTTACCATCGAAACCTGCTACGGTTATGGATTCTTGTAGCCATATTATCATTCACTTAATTGTTGTTGCTGTTACAATATAATTTTATCATCACTTCTACGTCTGTTTTTCTCCAACCCGTTCAAGCTACTGCAGTACCTTTGCTGTTGTCAAGTCCTAATATAACATAAGTATAAATGATGAGGTAGTGCGTGAATGGTGAGGATAAAATGATTGCTCCTGTCGGTTGCCATAAAAAGAAAAAGATGTATGGCCGACAAATATGGAATCAAGCAACCCACTTGCAAATAACCCAAATTTTTTATATATTGCATACGTTTTTAATTGTTGACTGGGAATTTGTTTAAACCTTGGGCCGAGCTGCTATATATTGGGCCGTGAATTTACTTTGGTTATTGGGCCGTGATTCAATTGATGTTATAATCAAACTGCAACAACTAGCCGATTGATTCCCTACGTGAACTGCAACCTTCGCTGCAGCTGTTGCCGCAGCTTCACGTTTCTGTTTTTGTATTCTAATCTTAATATTCTATTCTTAGTATTACGCAATGAAGATGATGACCATCGTAGGAGTATGATGATGTTAATGATGATTTTATGATGTTTGTAAAGATAGATATTAGATGATGATGATGATGTATAGACTATGATGATGCTAATGTACAAATAGGATGACGATATAAAATGAGGATGGTTGTGATATTAAGCTGAACATATTAGGAATATGGGTTTAAATAAATTCGGATATGTATTAAAACATATTTAGATGGATGGTTAAGGGGGTGTTATGTTAGCATGAGGTCACAGGTTCAATCCCTGCTATGGCATTGTGACGACTCGGAAATTTCCGACCAAATTTAAACTTTAATCTTTATATTATTCCGACACGATAAGCAAAGTTTGTTAAGTTAAATCTCAAGAATTTTAAACTGTGTTCATACATTCATTATAACCTCGACCAAATTCTGACGATTCACGAACCGTTATATATAAATAGATATGTATATGTATATATATATATTATAACTTGAGAATATTAATAAAGTATTAAATGTATAATACTTTACACGAACGTATTTATTTCAATATGATTTTTGACGAAATTAAAAAAAAATATATTAAATGATTGAATTATCAGAAACATTGAATTATGATTACAAGTCTCTGTTGAGAGGTCCACTATGATTTGAGAAAATCTATTCCTCTTAACGATATTCAGAATAATTTGTAAAGCTATTTATAAATAAAAACAAAAAGTGTCATTTACGAAAGTTAGACAAAAGTTAGTGGAGAATTGGTTTCTATAATATTCTATTAATCTATTTTCAAACGTACAAAGACGTTTTCAGTTTAAAAAGAACTTTATTATTAAAATGTATATAACTTTTATAAATATCTAGGATCACTTTTGACAACTCATTACTTAACCAGTATAATAAATATAACGATATTTATATTTTATTTCATTAAATATATATAACGATTTAAATTAATATTATATATATTTATACGCCTATTATACATACATAGTTTTTATACTTTTACTATATTTTAACTTTACCTTTACTTTACTTTTAATTTACTTTTACTTTAATAATTCACTTTAATAATTCATACTTTAATAATTCACTTTAATAATTCATACTTTAATAATTCACTTAAATAATTCATACTTTAATAATTCACTTTAATAATTTACTATAATAATTCATACTTTAATAATTCACTTTAATAATTTAAAAATCTATTATAAATAGAATTCAATAGGTTTCATTATTTCATAGAAACTTGAAAATATATTTCTCTAAACTCTCTCAATCGATTTATATATATATATATATATATATATATATATATATATATATATATATATATATATATATATATATATATATATATATATATATATATATATATATATATTGCTCTGTATTATTTCAAGATATTATTAGTATACATAAAATATTACGACGGAGTGCTGTCCGAGTGATTTCAAAATAGTTTTTTTGAATGAGTCGAAGCTAAGGAAATTATGGGTTATAGCTATGGAGGTGATGGGTATGGTTCATGGGTATGCTCGTGAGGTCAATCTAGTGTTTATCATCTTCGTTGCGTCTACGTACTTTCCTGCAATATTGAATCTCAATATTGATACGTTCGTGAATCCGAGGCCAACCTTGCACTTGTAAAATGAAGTTATATGTATTTTTACAACGAAATACAGTATTGTGAGTTTCATTACTCCCTTTTTATATATATTTTTGGGCTGAGAATGAAATGTCCCGTTCTTATTGATTAAAAACGTTCCATATTAATTGATTTCGTTGCGAGGTTTTGACCTCTATATGAGACGTTTTTCAAAGACTGCATTCATTTTAAAACAAACCATAACCTTTATTTCATCAATAAAGGTTTAAAAAGCTTTACGTAGATTATCAAATATTGATAATCTAAAATATCCTGTTTACACACGACCATTACATAATAGTTTACAATACAAATATGTTACAACAAAATAAGTTTCTTGAATGCAGTTTTTACACAATATCATACAAGCCTGGACTCCAAATCTCGTCCTTATTTAAGTATGCGACACCGGAAGCTCTTAATAATCACCTGAGAATAAACATGCTTAAAACGTCAACAAAAATGTTGGTGAGTTATAGGTTTAACCTATATATATCAAATCGTAACAATAGACCACAAGATTTCATATTTCAATACACATCCCATACATAGAGATAAAAATCATTCATATGGTGAACACCTGGTAACCGACATTAACAAGATGCATATATAAGAATATCCCCATCATTCCGGGACACCCTTCGGATATGATATAAATTTTGAAGTACTAAAGCATCCGGTACTTTGGATGGGGCTTGTTGGGCCCGATAGATCTATCTTTAGGATTCGCGTCAATTAGGGTGTCTGTTCCCTAATTCTTAGATTACCAGACTTAATAAAAAGGGGCATATTCGATTTTGATAATTCAACCATAGAATGTAGTTTCACGTACTTGTGTCTATTTTGTAAATCATTTATAAAACCTGCATGTATTCTCATCCCAAAAATATTAGATTTTAAAAGTGGGACTATAACTCACTTTCATAGATTTTTACTTCGTCGGGAAGTAAGACTTGGCCACTGGTTGATTCACGAACCTATAACAATATATACATATATATCAAAGTATGTTCAAAATATATTTACAACACTTTTAATATATTTTGATGTTTTAAGTTTATTAAGTCAGCTGTCCTCGTTAGTAACCTACAACTAGTTGTCCACAGTTAGATGTACAGAAATAAATCGATAAATATTATCTTGAATCAATCCACGACCCAGTGTATACGTATCTCAGTATTGATCACAACTCAAACTATATATATTTTGGAATCAACCTCAACCCTGTATAGCTAACTCCAACATTCACATATAGAGTGTCTATGGTTGTTCCGAAATATATATAGATGTGTCGACATGATAGGTCGAAACATTGTATACGTGTCTATGGTATCTCAAGATTACATAATATACAATACAAGTTGATTAAGTTATGGTTGGAATAGATTTGTTACCAATTTTCACGTAGCTAAAATGAGAAAAATTATCCAATCTTGTTTTACCCATAACTTCTTCATTTTAAATCCGTTTTGAGTGAATCAAATTGCTATGGTTTCATATTGAACTCTATTTTATGAATCTAAACAGAAAAAGTATAGGTTTATAGTCGGAAAAATAAGTTACAAGTCGTTTTTGTAAAGGTAGTCATTTCAGTCGAAAGAACGACGTCTAGATGACCATTTTAGAAAACATACTTCCACTTTGAGTTTAACCATAATTTTTGGATATAGTTTCATGTTCATAATAAAAATCATTTTCTCAGAATAACAACTTTTAAATCAAAGTTTATCATAGTTTTTAATTAACTAACCCAAAACAGCCCGCGGTGTTACTACGACGGCGTAAATCCGGTTTTACGGTGTTTTTCGTGTTTCCAGGTTTTAAATCATTAAGTTAGCATATCATATAGATATAGAACATGTGTTTAGTTGATTTTAAAAGTCAAGTTAGAAGGATTAACTTTTGTTTGCGAACAAGTTTAGAATTAACTAAACTATGTTCTAGTGATTACAAGTTTAAACCTTCGAATAAGATAGCTTTATATGTATGAATCGAATGATGTTATGAACATCATTACTACCTTAAGTTCCTTGGATAAACCTACTGGAAAAGAGAAAAATGGATCTAGCTTCAACGGATCCTTGGATGGCTCGAAGTTCTTGAAGCAGAATCATGACACGAAAACAAGTTCAAGTAAGATCATCACTTGAAATATGATTGTTATAGTTATAGAAATTGAACCAAAGTTTGAATATGATTATTACCTTGTATTAGAATGATAACCTACTGTAAGAAACAAAGATTTCTTGAGGTTGGATGATCACCTTACAAGATTGGAAGTGAGCTAGCAAACTTGAAAGTATTCTTGATTTTATGAAACTAGAACTTTTGGAATTTATGAAGAACACTTAGAACTTGAAGATAGAACTTGAGAGAGATCAATTAGATGAAGAAAATTGAAGAATGAAAGTGTTTGTAGGTGTTTTTGGTCGTTGGTGTATGGATTAGATATAAAGGATATGTAATTTTGTTTTCATGTAAATAAGTCATGAATGATTACTCATATTTTTGTAATTTTATGAGATATTTCATGCTAGTTGCCAAATGATGGTTCCCACATGTGTTAGGTGACTCACATGGGCTGCTAAGAGCTGATAATTGGAGTGTATATACCAATAGTACATACATCTAAAAGCTGTGTATTGTACGAGTACGAATACGGGTGCATACGAGTAGAATTGTTGATGAAACTGAACGAGGATGTAATTGTAAGCATTTTTGTTAAGTAGAAGTATTTTGATAAGTGTCTTGAAGTCTTTCAAAAGTGTATGAATACATATTAAAACACTACATGTATATACATTTTAACTGAGTCGTTAAGTCATCGTTAGTTGTTACATGTAAATGTTGTTTTGAAACCTTTAGGTTAACGATCTTGTTAAATGTTGTTAACCCAATGTTTATAATATCAAAAGAGATTTTAAATTATTATATTATCATGATATTATGATGTACGAATATCTCTTAATATGATATATATAAATTAAATGTCGTTACAACGATAATCGTTACATATATGTCTCGTTTCAAAATCATTAAGTTAGTAGTCTTGTTTTTACATATGTAGTTCATTGTTAATATACTTAATGATATGTTTACTTATCATAATATCATGTTAACTATATATATAACCATATATATGTCATCATATAGTTTTTACAAGTTTTAACGTTCGTGAATCACCGGTCAACTTGGGTGGTCAATTGTCTATATGAAACCTATTTCAATTAATCAAGTCTTAACAAGTTTGATTGCTTAACATGTTGGAAACATTTAATCATGTAAATATCAATCTCAATTAATATATATAAACATGGAAAAGTTCGGGTCACTACAGAGAATACATGCGATGTTTTATAAATGTTTTACGAAATAGGCACAAGTACTAAAACTAATTCTATGTGGGTTTAAACTAGAAATATACCCTTAGCTTGGTAACATTAAACTACTTGTCTATGTACGGTAGGCGCGAATCCTAAAGATAGATCTATTGGGCCTGGCAAACCCCATCCTGACTATGGGATGCTTTAGTACTTCGAGGTTATTTTAAACACACCTGATCTGGTGTACTTTAGAGGGTAAAACATGAACGTTAAGGCTTGTTACCGGGTGCCTACAACTTATAGAATACTTTTATACACTTGCGAGTGTACATATATTTATAAACAGAAATCTTGTAGTCTATTAATATATTAAAATGATTGTTATGATAAACATATGAACTCACCAACCTTTTGGTTGACACTTTAAAGCATGTTTATTCTCAGGTATTAAAGAAATCTTCCGCTGTGCATTAGCTCATTTTAAGGATATTACTTGGAGTCATTCATGGCATATTTTGAAAGACGTTGCATTCGAGTCATTGAGTTCATCAAGATTATTATTAAGCCCATTATAGTTGGATGTATTATGAAATGGTGTGCATGCCGTCAACTTTCGTTGTAAAGAAAGTTTGTCTTTTAAAAACGAATGCAATGTTTGTAAAATGTATCATATAGAGGTCAAATACCTCGTGATGTAATCAACTATTGTGAATCGTTTATAATATATATGAACGGGTCCTTTCAGTTGGTATCAGAGCGGTGGTCTTAGCGAACCAGGTCTGCATTAGTGTGTCTAACTGATAGGCATTAGGATGCATTAGTGAGTCTGGACTTCGACCGTGTCTGCATATCAAAAGTTTTACTCATCATTTTTGTCAAAAATTACCTGCTTATCATTCTTAGTCTAGACACATCTTATTGCATTGATTGCATGAATAGTGTATAGACAAAATTCATATCTTAGCGTATCTGCTAATTCATATCTTAGCGTATCTGTTACTGTAAACTTTTCCTGACATATTCCGTAAATTCCTCCGTAATCTACGAAACCTTTTGCTCTATATAATTAGAATACCACCCGATAGCCGAAAAATAATTTCATATCGAAAAATTCTTTATTCAATCGTACGAAATGGAATTCGTCATTAGTTCAAGTCCCTCGGATTCCGAAATGGAATCCCACTCAAGTTCCGAAAGCAGTGTGACCGGAATGGATCAACCAATTAGTCATCATCTATTCTGGATGAACTGGGGATGAGTTCGTAGCCTCCTTAATCAGTGGAGACAAGAAGAAGGTGATCCCTTCCATCCACCACATTGCCCTCTTGGCGAAGAACCTGAAGCACTTACTGGCGAACCTATGAACCTATCCGAAACACCATTTTCTCTCTTATTTCTAGAGTATCTCATCACGATTACATACTACACCAAATTCTTGATTTTATTTATCCGCTCGTCCGAACCGACAATCACCCCGGTGTAATAGAAGAAGTCAACGAGCTTCGCGCTCGGGTAGTGGCTTTGGAGAATATGGTGCAAAGGTTACAAACACTAGCAACAGCACCAGCAGCATAAACAGTACCACCATCAGCAACACCAACAGTACCATCACCACCACCAACAACAACATCCACATCCCACACCGCAACATCACAATCTATATCTCAAACATCAACGTCATACGCCCTGTAAATATCCAGGAATATCAACAACAACAAACGATGAAGTATTAATTCATACACTTCATTGAAGAGATATCTCTGCGGCAGTTATGTAATCTCCAAAATCTTAGAGATTATTTAATTCTGATCGTAAATCGGATGAGTGAACGGAGATGGTAGAGTAGAAACTTTGATCGAAAATGGTGTAAGATTTACAAGCTAGAATTGTTTTACCAACAGCATCAACAGGACCGTAGCATCATCAACACAGTCAGTGCCATCAGTATCGTCAGAATCAACAGCACCTGTAACATCACAAACTCTGTCAGTTCAAGAATCATTGTGAACATCATTACGAATCAACAACAAATATATTGTATCAACGAGTTATGAAGTATTAACTCATTTTCAATCGAAAGATTTATATGTATATTTTATATGAATAAATTTTTAAACCATAATAAATCTTCCCGTACTAAGCTATTATGTGTGAATCTTAACTACTCAGTTAATTCATATTACAAATATGCAATGATGTACGTCCTTCGTCCGCAACTTAACCATCGTTAATTACAATCTCTGTCTCAATTCAATAAAAATCCAATTCATAATAAATCAAGTGTATTATTCAAATATATGTTTGATTTTACACTTTCATCATCGATGTACTCGAAACTTTTCAAATAACATCATTCGTACCTTGCGAAGTTCACAAGAATTTCACGAAAACCAACAAATAACAAAGTAATGATTCATAATTTCAATATTATTGAAGAAATACTTATGCAATTTATAAAGTTTTAGGGATTACTCAATTCTAGTTCCAACCATAAAACAAATGAGTTTAATTTAATATTAACTCATTAAATCTATATTACATCTAAAGAAAATATACACATATATTTTCATAAAGACTGTAATAAACTTCTTTTGTACAAAATATTAATTGTGAAATTTTTTTTAACGGGTGGGTAATACCCGAGAGATATATAAATTCACAATTAATATATTACATTTTTCGAAACTGATTCAGCAATCATCAACTATACTCCCTACTTTCACAACAATATCCATTCTTTCATATAAATCAAAACAATCATACTCATTCAAATTCAATTACATATTCTGATTTTGAAATCCCATAATTTAATTCGAAATATAACCAGTATCATCACTCTTAGATTCCTATATCTTTCAAAGTTATACTTTGACTTCAAAACTGTGTTAGAACATCATATGTATTAACGATTACAATATGTGCTCAAACCCTTCGAAATTCCTGAAGACACTTCAACTAAGGAACAATCGAGATGATGATCCAACCACATATTACCCACAGTTATACACCTGAAAAACTCTCAAAACCCAAGTCATAGTTCGACACGTATCCGTGTTAGACCCTTTGGCATTTACTAGCTAAAATAACTTTTCAATTCCGTTTCAAAATAGACAGTTTTGTCACAGCTCCAGCAAGTCAACTTCGACTTCTCAATCAAAACAGTCTTATTATAACCTCGATAGATATGTTGCCCTTTTTGCCAACATTACCGGGGAATCGTTTATATTCACCACATTAGCAATAAACTTACCAACAACTTCACTGATCTTTGACTTTCCAAAAAAAAAATCATTATAATTATCGAAACTCTATCATATACTCATTCGTACCTTATAACAAGAATTGCCATACCAATTATTGAGAATCAGTAATCAGTATTTTGAAACCTCGCAGCATGTCTACATCAACAATTACATATACACACAACGTCTACCTCCAAGACTTACATTCTTTGAATGAGAAATTTCTAAAAAACACCCTAAACTGCGAACCAGTTCTCGAAATTTTGAAAAATGCTGATGAAGCAGCAAAAACTGTAAACGACCTTAACAGTAAAAAGTTGGATGATAAAGGATAGTATATTGGCAAAGCTCAGAAAAAGAGAAGCTTTGGAACTGGAAAACGGATTGAGCAAAGTATGAAGGAGGCTGTGGACAAATCACAAAGGCTGAACCTGCCTTCAAAGAATCCAAATGATTCAGTACTTGCTGAAGTCATTAACGAATACCTTGCTCCTGACTCTAAACCTCTGCGGACAATATCCTTCATCATCCTCTGATATTAGACATTCTAAGATATCATCGTATCTTTCATTATAAATATCATCCATACTTCTGAATATATTTTTATAATTATTCTTATCTGAAATCATTTACCTCTTTGCGCTATCTGTATTATATCATAAAAGAAACTATTTTAGTTTCTAAATTCTGAAACATTCGAGTTTAAAATAGAAATATTCTTGAAGAAGTGTTGGGAGCTGAAGCATGAGTTAGTATAATATAATGACACTTGATCAACGTGATTATATTACAGTAATTCATGTTGAGTTTCTAAATGGAACATGATGATTCACAGATCATAACGTCATCATGTGCTATGTTATACGACTCTTGTATTCTCTTTGATCTCTAAATATCAAGAAAATATTTCTTGATGATTCGGCCTTTTCCGAGGTATTCTGGTAATTTGACAAGTCAAGATCGTGCCATTACAATTTCCTTCCTAGAACATTAACAATGTTCATTCCGAAATTTATATCTGCGAATTCTGGACCGTTACAAGCGGTGCTTAATCGCAAGAAGAAGAAACAAAAGGACAAAGCTCCGAACTAGAAATGGGAGTATAAATCATAGCAAATAGAAGAGAGCATTAACTGTGGATGACAATGATTATAGAAGAAGCAAGGACTTTGAAATATAAGGGAAGATATAAAACCCAACAACAACCCAAAAATCACAAACCGTATATATCAATGCATATAGCAATATAAAGATACGGGAGAACTAAAAACACTATAAAACCAAGAGTATAGTAGAAGTAAATAGATTCTTCCGGAGGCAGATGAAAAAGAAGAGCGACAGATATGAAAGTGAGGAGTATATCAAGAATCAGCACTGGATGAAGCATATTGACAAATACTTTAAAATATGAGTTGAGAAGGTGTGAGTTGTAAGAAAACAAATGAGGTAGATTTATAGTGAAATATCTGATAAAGAAATCAAAATGGATTATCGCATTAATTCGAAGAGGATCATAATTTCCTTAATCGCCGAATAATCAAATCCAATATAGATTACAAACATTTTTTTTTCGGAGATCAATCGTGATGACGTCAAAAGATACGATGAATCACTATTATCTTATTTCATTCATTTACGATAACTTCACTCACACGCTTCGAGTAATCGAATTATTTTATCCATTCTTCTTGAACATGATAAAACTCTATAATCATTATAATAACATTCTCATTGTTAGTCATGACGACCTTTATCAAATTTCGGGAACGAAATTTCTTTAACGGGTAGGTATTGTGACGACTCGGAAATTTCCGACCAAATTTAAACTTTAATCTTTATATTATTCCGACACGATAAGCAAAGTTTGTTAAGTTAAATCTCAAGAATTTTAAACTGTGTTCATACATTCATTATAACCTCGACCAAATTCCGACGATTCACGAACCGTTATATATAAATAGATATGTATATGTATATATATATTATAACTTAAGAATATTAATAAAGTATTAAACGTATAATACTTTACACGAACGTATTTGTTTCAATATGATTTTCGACGAAATTAAAAAAATATATTAAACGATTGAATTATCAGAAACATTGAATTATGATTACAAGTCTCTGATGAGAGGTCCACTATGATTTGAGAAAATCTATTCCTCTTAACAATATTCAGAATAATTTGTAAAGCTATTTATAAATAAAAACAAAAAGTGTCATTTACGAAAGTTAGACAAAAGTTAGTGGAGAATTGGTTTCCATAATATTCTATTAATCTATTTTCAAACGTACAAAGACGTTTTCAGTTTAAAAAGAACTTTATTATTAAAACGTATATAACTTTTATAAATATCTAGAATCACTTTTGACAACTCATTACTTAACCAGTATAATAAATATAACGATATTTATATTTTATTTCATTAAATATATATATAACGATTTAAATTAATATTATATATATTTCTACGCGTATTATACATACATAGTTTTTATACTTTTACTATATTTTAACTTTACCTTTACTTTACTTTTAATTTACTTTAACTTTAATAATTCATACTTTAATAATTCACTTTAATAATTCATACTTTAATAATTCACTTTAATAATTCATACTTTAATAATTCATACTTTAATAATTTACTATAATAATTCATACTTTAATAATTCACTTTAATAATTCAAAAATCTATTATAAATAGAATTCAATAGGTTTCATTATTTCATAGAAACTTGAAAATATATTTCTCTAAACTCTCTCAATCGATTTATATATATATATATATATATATATATATATATATATATATATATATATATATATATATATATATATATATATATATATATATATATATATATATATATATATTTGCTCTGTATTATTTCACGATATTATTAGTATACATAAAATATTACGATGGAGTGATGTCCGAGTGATTTCAAAATAGTTTTTTTGAATGAGTCGAAGCTAAGGAAATTATGGGTTATAGCTATGGAGGTGATGGGTATGGTTCATGGGTATGCTCGTGAGGTCAATCTAGTGTTTATCATCTCCGTTGCATCTACGTACTTTCCTGCAATATTGAATCTCAATATTGATACGTTCGTGAATCCGAGGCCAACCTTGCACTTGTTAAATGACGTTATATGTATTTTTACTACGAAATACAGTATTGTGAGTTTCATTACTCCCTTTTTATATATATATTTTTGGGCTGAGAATACATGCGCTGTTTTATAAATGTTTTACGAAATAGGCACAAGTACTAAAACTAATTCTATGTGGGTTTAAACCAGAAATATACCCTTAGCTTGGTAACATTAAACTACTTGTCTATGTACGGTAGGCGCGAATCCTAAAGATAGATCTATTGGACCTGACAAACCCCATCCTGACTATGGGATGCTTTAGTACTTCGAGGTTATTTTAAACACACCTGATCTGGTGTACTTCAGAGGGTAAAACATGAACGTTAAGGCTTGTTACCGGGTGCCTACAACTTATAGAATACTTTTATACACTTACGAGTGTACATATATTTATAAACGGAAATCTTGTGGTCTATTAATATATTGAAATGATTGTTATGATAAACATATGAACTCACCAACCTTTTAGTTGACACTTTAAAGCATGTTTATTCTCAGGTATTAAAGAAATCTTCCGCTGTGCATTAGCTCATTTTAAGGATATTACTTGGAGTCATTCATGGCATATTTTGAAAGACGTTGCATTCGAGTCATTGAGTTCATCAAGATTATTATTAAGCCAATTATAGTTGGATGTATTATGAAATGGTGTGCATGCCGTCAACTTTCGTTGTAAATAAAGTTTGTCTTTTAAAAACGAATGCAATGTTTGTAAAATGTATCATATAGAGGTCAAATACCTCGCGATGTAATCAACTATTGTGAATCGTTTATAATGTATATGAACGGGTCCTTTCAGGCATTCTATTTAGAAAAAGAACCAGAAAAATGTTGGGCCGAATCCTTTTTCCTTCTGTTGGGCCGAGTCCCTCTTTTGCTGCTGGGCTACCTTGTTGGGTCATCTATCACATAAACTTGGGCTTACATATTATATGTCACAACTTTTTATTTATTATTATCAATACTATTTTAGCAAATAACTATTAGTTATATAAAACCATATTTACTACATATAACATAACTATATTAATATTTTGATAATAAATATTAGTAAATGTAATTAATTAGGTTATTGATGAAAACCATAATTAAAATAACAATTAATTAAATAATAATACATAAATTTGTTTGATTACCATTATATGTGTTAATATACATATAAATGATATAGGTTCGTGAATCCGAGGCCAACCCTACATTGTTCAGTTTCGTCGTATGAATATTTTTACTACAAAATATTGTAGAGTGAGTTTCATTTGCTCCCTTTTTAAATGCTTTTACAATATATATTTTTGGGACTGAGAATACATGCGCTTTTATAAATGTTTTACGAAATAGACACAAGTAATCGAAACTACATTATATGGTTGAATGATCGAAGCCGAATATGCCCCTTTTTGCTTGGTAGCCTAAGAATTAGTAAACCAGTCTACTAATTGACGCGAATCCTAAAGATAGATCTATTGGGCCTAAAGAACCCCATCAGTTGTAGCGGATTGATGTGTGCGAGGTGGTGTACAAAATAGTTATATTTTTACAAGGAAATACTATTAAATACGATACAATTTTACACAAGTGATTTATTTATTTATAGAGTGGATATACCTAAACCTTGCTACAACACTTATAGGCAGTGCACCTAATCGTACAGTAGTGTAGTTTTTAGTAAGTCCGGTTCGTCCACAGGGAACTTTAGCCAAGTTTAACGCTATATTTTTAAAAAACTATATTTGTAAATATATAAATATATAAGTAGTATTATTATTATAAAAGGGGGTTTTTACCGTTTAATGACCGGTTTGTCGATTTTAAAACTTTAGTCGCAGTTAAAACCTAATGTAAAATATTAAATATATAAAAGACTTAATTTAAAGCGTAAAGTAAATAACGATAATGAAATTGCGATAAATAAAAGTGCGATAAAATTGAGATAATTAAAAAGTACGATAATTAAAAGTGCAATTAAATAAAATGACAATAAATAAAAGTGCGATAATTAAAAGTGCAATTAAATATGAAATAAAGGAATTTAAATATGAAATAAAGGAATTATGCTTATTTAAACTTCCGTAATCATGATGTTTGACGTGTTGATTTTAGTTTATTCCCATGGGTTAATTGTCCTTTGTCCTGGATTATTCAATATGTCCGTCTGGTTTTTGTCCATAACAGTCCATCAGTCATAAATATAAAGTGCGAGTGTCCTCGTCAAATTATCCTTATATCCGAAGTCAAATATTCCAACTAATTGGGGACTTAAACTATAATTACACCAAGTGTCCTTGTATATAATTCACCCCTGTTTTAATAAGTCCATTAACTATTAACCCATTCCCGTGTCTGGTTAAATGAACGATTATTAATACTTATAAATATCCCGCCCATCGTGTCCGATCGAGTGTATATGGTTATTTATAGGTACGTCCAATTGTAAATCTTTATATTAAATTAACAAACTATCATTTAATTAAACAAATATAAAGCCCATTAATAGCCCATAGTCTAATTTCCACAAGTGTCGTTCTTTTGTCTAAACCCCAATTATGGTACAAAGCCCAATTACCCCGTCTTAATATTTTAGCCCAACATCACTATTACTTCGGCTTAAATAAGCATAATAATAACTTAGCTACGAGACATTAATTTAAAAAGGTTGAACATAACTTACAATGATTAATAATAGCGTAGCGTTACACGGACAGAATTTCGACTTACACCCTTACAACATTCGCTAACATACCCTTATTATTAGAATTTAAAATTAAAATTAAAATTATAATATATATATATATATATATATATATATATATATATATATATATATATATATATATATATATATATATATATCGTTGAGTGAATGAAGAAGAAAAAGATATGTTAATTGATCACCAAACTGCAAAATTTATAGGAGTGTGGCCAGCTACCTACTGCCATGCGATCGCATGGAAAATGCACCTCCAGGCCATGCGATCGCATGGCCTCTTTTTCCAGCTCACATGAGCTTGTTTTCTTTCTTGCCGATTGTATTTAATAATAATATAATATATAAATAATTTATAGAATTATTTAAATATTATATTATATTCGTGTGCATAGTTGACTTATAATTTTTAGTCCGTTGCGTCGAGCGTTGAAAGTTGACTCTGGTTCCGTTCGAACGTCCTTGCGTACAATTTAATATCTTGTATTTTGCATTTTGCGACTTGTACTCTTGTAATTTTGAGACGTTTCTTATCAATAATTTGAACCACTTTGTACTTTTGAGCTTTTTGGTCGTTTGCGTCTTCAATTCGTCGAATCTGTCTTTTGTCTTCACCTTTTATTATTTAAACGAATATCACTTGTAAATAGAACAATTGCAACTAAAAGCTTGTCTTTCTTGAGGGATAATGCTATGAAATATATGTTCATTTTTAGCATTATCAAATATTCCCACACTTGAGCGTTGCTTGTCCTCAAGCAATATAGTCTTGAAATTAAAACATACTAGAATCACTTCTTTATTTTTCACACTTTGTACATCAGTGAATTCTATACGGCGGTATGAACAATGGTAGTAACATTGTGATTTACAGTCCCATTTAGATCTTTAAGGAAATTGGATCTTTTATGAAAACATTTGATCTTTTGAAAATTAAATCTAGCTTTTACCCTAGATAAGTTTTCCAGAATAACCCTTCACCGGTGTTTGCAAATTGTTTTTGTGGGTTTGGTGGGTTTCAGATTTGAAAAATTTAGCTCAAAACTTGCGGTTTTGTGTCACCCACTTGCTAACTTTGTATTGGGAAAGCAACACGTCCAGTATACTTGCTCCGTATATTACCTTTCGATAAACTACCGTCCGGTTGTAAATGAAAGCGTTGAACAAGCAACTGTTAAGGAAATGTCCCCTGACATGCTTTTAATTATGGTCTATAATGTGTCGGATGCAATTACTATCCTTTGTAGGAGCAATAGTAAAGATCACCCTATAATTATTCGGTCTGGCACAAGGTCCTGTCTTCGACCATGCTATGTAACCACCGTTCTTACGGTTGACACCTGATTTGGTTCAGGTGACCTAATGAATTCCAGGTGAATTCCTAGGATTTTACGTTCAATGGTAATGAACGCATTGAAAATAGGTTTTCAGAAAACAAATCGGTTTTAATTTGATCAAAATATTTTCTCGTTCAACCTTGAGTTTAGATTTCATCGAATTCCATGAGTTTGTAATTCTCAATCTTTAAAGTCAATCTCAAGGATTGAGTAATATCAGGCTTAAATACTGATTTTTTAATCTTTAAGGAGATTATCCTTTCTGGGGGTCTGATTCATTAGTCTTATCAAGCTAATTTGCACTGCGCCCTCCCCATTTTACGAGACAGATCCTCTCATGGTTAGGATAAGTCTGACCACATGGTGACCCTGTTTGATGCTGAGGTCCGTGGATTTCCAGCTAATTTTCGAGAAAGCTTTTCAAGGTTTTTCGTAGACTCTACAACTGGTCTGGACGACAACTTCCTGACCTAAATCAAGAAGCGCGTGTCGTTTTAGGAAGTCTTTACTTCCTTTTAATGATGGAATTGATTCTGTAGCGACCCGACCAAATCGTCATTGACGGCGCCGACTACTTAGGTCTCGTTACGTGGTCGTAGTCCCTATATGAGACTCGTTTGACCAAAATTATGTCGCGTTCATTTGAAACGTATCATGCTTGCAAGGTTTAGTTTACAAAACCGTTTGACGACAAGTTTAAGTTTACAAGAGTATAAAGTATAAATGAAATAACTTGCGACATAATTAGTTGAAAATCACGGTTTGCTATTAATAGCGAAAATATGTAGACAAAAGTTTGAATCCAAATGTGCTATCACTAGCTTATGTATGTATGTATGCTTGACTCCAAGCAAGTAATCAAAGTGTGCGGAAGCATGTATCAAGTAGCCAAGTATGAACCTGAGAAACATATAGAAAACTGTCAACGAAAAATGTTGGTGAAATCATAGGTGTTTGTAAACGTTGTTTTTGAACCACAAGATTTAATATAAGATGGTTATCAAAATCATTTGCATTCCAAAGTTGTTGTTTGTATCCCGGGCACCCAATTATCAAACTTAACTGTTTTACACCCTTTGCATAGTGTTAGAACATACACTAGACCCGAAAATATATTTCATCCGTTAACAGTAGCGAACCGTCCGAATGAGGCTCGTCAAGCCCATGTGATCACATAATATAAGTTCACGTTTACACCCTACAAGTGTAACTAATGATAATTGAATTGAGGCTTTTTGTTCAAACCCGTACGTGGAATGTTCGTTTCCGTACTTGTGTTCAAAGTGTAAAAGTATGTAGTATAAAACCGTATATGTTTCTCATCCCATGATTTAAAAGTATAAAAGTTGTTGAAAGATGGGACTATGATCTCACCTCGAGTGCACGAGTATAAAAGTACTTCACAAAGTAAACGTGTGCATAATAGTTGCTTAGCCTTGACCTAAACAAGTAAGTTGTATCAATTAACCGGTTACGACACAAGGTCGGGCGAAATGTGTTCAATTAGTCCTATGGCTCGTTACGACTCGATTAAATATAGCATGTGAATCACGTTGTCAAGTTTCATGCAAGAATCAAGTATAAAAGAAGATTAGAACGATTGCATAAACGTTTGGTTAAGGTCAACAAAAAGTCAAACTTTGGTCGGTCAAGGTCAACAAAAAGTCAACACGTTCGGGTCGGCTCACGAACTATTTTTCTGAGGTTTTTATTCATATATAAGCATGTTAGGACAAGTTACATGTGAATCGGAGGTCCATAGCGTGCCAAATATTTTTTATATTTTGACCATGTAGGTCAGAACCTGGACACGCCTTAGTCGCGCCGCGACCCAAGACTACCGCGCCGCGGCATTTAACGTGTGCTGGTACCTGGTCAGTCTCAAATGTTCAAGTCTCAAATCAAAACTCTTTCAAGCATAAATCACAAACCGCTAACACTTAGAACTCGTATCTTATATCGTTGGAAAGCTCTTTTGACAAGGAATACAACTAACTACTTTTCACCAAGCAAAAACATCACTTACAATAACCGAAATCTCGTCAAGTGATCAATAAAGGTTTATTTTCAAAGTTTCAAGTTCATCAAATGCATTTTAAGTTTCGGGAATCCAATTCACACATATGATATGCCGTTTTGAAGGTAATGAAACATACATTACAACTAAATACTTACTAATAATATTTCATGGCATTCGAAACATCAAAAGCTCGTTTTAAGTCTATCAAACCCTAACCAAAATCCACAAAAATCAATATTCATGTTTTTGAAGTTTTCTTAATCAACCTACGCATCAAAACGAAGCTAGTGATACTAGTAACACAGTTAAAACATGAACTTTAACAATTTGACAACATTAACTCATCCAAAATTAAAGATGAAGCACACCCATTTTTAAGTTCATGCTAGTTACTCCAAAACAAAAAATCGAGCAAACAAAACATATATTCATGTTATACACGAGCCATAGACACTAACTAACACCATTTCAAGTCAAAAACACGAATTTAGAGAAATCTAGAGTTTTTAGAAAGTTACCCAAACGAGATGAAATTGGTACCAAAATGTAGAGGATGAAGAGAGGATCACGAATATGTAATTTGTATTGATGTTTGCCTCTTGATCCGGATTTAGATGATGATTTTGTGAGTTGGTTGTTTAAGTTCCAAAAATGGAAGTATGAAGAGAGAAAGAGGAGAAAGAGATGAGAAGGTGGGTGGAGATGAATGTAGTGACCCGGAAATTTTCGACTAATTTTAAACCAAACTCTCGATACGATTTAATATATTTTGACACGATAAGCTAAGTCTGTTATCCTAAGTCTCAAAATTTTTGAACTGTTTCTATACATTCATTGGACCTTCGACTGTTCCCGATGATTCACGAACAAATATTTGTAATTAGATATGTGTATATATATATATATATATATATATATATATATATATATATATAGTAAATGTTATTAATTGTTTGTATGAAATTATTGTTATAAATAAATATTAATGTTAATGTTAATATCATTATTATTATAATTAGTAATAGAATTATGATTTGAGATATTATTAAGATTATTAATATTATAATTTTATAATTACCATTACCATTATCATTAAAATCATTATGTATATTGTAAATAATATTATAAGAATAATACAAATTATCATTAATAGCATAACATTTTTGATATTGCTATTAATAATTATTATCATTATTGTTAATATTATTATTAATTATATAATATTATTATTAGTATTATTATTATTAATATACTTAATTGTTTACTAATACTAATTATATATTGTAATGAAAAATAAATACAGATATATAAAATTATATATATATATATATATATATATATATATATATTTATATATACGGATATATATATATATACAGATACATTATACAAATCAGTATTTTTGTATTAATATTATAACTATTAAAAACAGATTAATACACAGAATCAAATCTGTTTCCCGTTCCTATCATCTTTATCCAATTTTTTGTATCATGCCCCTGAAAGAGTTAAACAATTAAATTGATCGTACCATTCTGTTAGAAATCACAATCTACTTTTACAAAAGTTCTTCATCTTCTGCTCATGAATTGTACTACATCTAAATCATATCGATCTCCATTCAGAGATACCAAACAAAAATGTGTCAGATATCAAAATAATAAATTGTACGAATTTGTTACATGTGACTTATATATTCTTGTTCTCTTCTTCTTGTTTAAAGAACCTTCTGTTACAGGTCGACTTCATAATCGTCCTTCAAATCTTGTTACTGTATAACCTTGTCAGAGTATTGTTACCCGTTCAAATTAACTTCTAAATACAAACAAGATGATCAAACCAAGTTGTCAGAGACCAATAGTAAATTGTACGAACCTGTTGACAATCACAATCTGCTTTTAATTATTTTAAATTTCTTCCTGGCTCTAATGTATCTATCGAACTCCTCACTACTAATTCACTTTCACTCTCACTTTAGCTATTCCTCTAAAAAGTTATATACATGCACATACATACTAAAAAGATACATACTTACACTTGATCAATCACTCAACCTATATCCACCGCCTTTGTTATTTGCTGCAACTCGACAAACCAACAATCAAACATCAATTACCACTTATCATACTTCTCTTTACTTCATGATCACCACCACCGAGTACAATCACCGTGGACCACGATCACCTTCTTCAAATATGCTTTGATGAACCCAAACTCATACCCATTTAGTCACCCATTTATCTCCATCGTTATTATTATTTTCTTTCTTTTTATTTTCAATCAATCACCCTTTCTCTATAATTATGTAAACATAATCATAAAGATTATAAACATAAACTAATAGAAAACTCTCACCCGCCATCATTCTCGATCATTTTCGAATCACAACACAACCTCAACCAACATCAACTCGAACCACCTTGATCACAAACAACTCTCTCTCCTCTCTCTCTCTCTGCTACAAAAACCCACGAAAACCATTTGTTATGAAACAGCTTTGTTGTCTTGTGTTTCGTACGTAATGAAACGAAATAAAAACTGACACATCGTGTTTCTTTATATCTTCCTTTTGTCGACAACACCTTATGCAAGTAACACCCCAATTATTAATATACTCCTAATAAGATTCGGTAATGGATAGATAATCTGAACAAAGGAGTTAATGGTGGACCAAAAAGAGGCTTTTAATAAAGGAACGTATATTTCTTTTTAAAGAGCACTCATGATGGAAAGTTGCATTTACAGCGAGATTTTTTAAAGGGGATCCAATGGGAATTATTTGATTATGAATATGCTGTAGCATGCTTTCAAGTGGTAAGTGGTAGGGTACCTTAGGTTGACGAGATTGTTTCTATCTTTCTATATTTTTTTTTTACGAAACCTCAACTAGACTATATTCAAAAAGTGATAACGGGTTCCTAGTGGGCTGTGGAGTTAATTTAATATGGGTCGGTTTTGTTAGATAGGAGGATGGGCCGTAGGATTTTAATGAAAGTAAGGTACCAATTTTTTTTTTACTCAGAATGGATAGAGAGCTGTTAGTGATAAGTGTGATTACTATCATCACATTTATACAATGGTGTTAATGATGATCATAGTGAGGATGATTCGATAAGTTAAGGTGATGATGTACATGATGATAAGAGGTAACGAGGATGATGAAGATGATAAGAAATGATTATGTTATGATTATGATTATGATATGATTATGATCATAAGTTGATCACGATGATATCTAAGAATGATGGTGATGAAGAAATAATGATGACAAGGTGTTGTGATTTTATGTTGGTGATGACCCACGAAGAATAAAGAGATAATACTTGTGATTTTACAATAGTGAAGACGAGATGATACTATGATAAATCAAAGATGATGTAATTGTAAGAATAATTATGGAATAATGGTAATGAATTGAAGAAAATGGGTTTAGTTTGTGAAGAAGAAGAGAAACAAAAGTAATAGGTTAAATATAAATGAGTTTCATATTACATCAGAAAGATATAAATGGATGAGTGGTTAAGGGTGCGGGTGGTTATGCGAGAGGTCTTGGGTTCGAGCTCGGGCTGTGACAAATATTTGCTTTTTAGATGCCTTTGAGGTAGTTACTTTATTATTATTATTATTATTATTATTATTATTATTATTATTATTATTATTATTATTATTATTATTATTATTATTATTATTATTATCAACATTATAATTATTATTATTTTGGTAGTATTATTATCATTGTATCGTTTTTATTATTAAAACTATCATATAATATTAATATTAAAGTTATTATCCTTATTAAAACTATCATTTTTAGAATTAACAGTTTTATTATTATTGTTATTACTATCACTATTATCATTATCCTTAAACTAGTATTACTACAAATTATTAATTTTGCAAATGAAAGATATTTATATAAAAATATATGAAGTATACTAATATTACATAAAATTTTGTTTTAACTAATATTATTGATTAGTGATGTAACATTAATTAAATACCAAATAAGTATCATAGCACATTATAAGTAGTAATGAAATTATATATAAGAATATTAATTTTAATACATAACAAAATATATATAAACTTTCTTGATTTATAATGTGTTAATATATATACATGATATAGGTTCGTGAATCCGAGGCCAACCCTGCATTGTTCAGTTGTTCAATGTCATTATATGTATTTTTACTACAAAATACAGTATGGTGAGTTCATTTGATTCCTTTTTACTCTTTACATTTTTGGGACTGAGAATACATGCATTGTTTTTACAACTGCTTTATTAAATGCTTTTGAAATATATTTTGAACTGCAAATACATGAAATGCCTTTATAAATGTTTGACGAGATAGACAAAAACAAAACATTCCTCGAATGAATTATTATGCAGAAAGAAGTTCTGTGGATTATTATTGAATTAGTTGGACGTTATGATTGCCACTAATTGTTGTGAATATTTTCCCCCTGATTATTATGCTTGGTAACCTAAGAATTAGAATTCGGGTATGGCCCTAATTCACGCGAATCCTAAAGGTAGCTACCGGGTTTGACACCCCCACCCAGAATGTTCACTAGACGGAAGAGCTAGTGGGCGTGGTGTTTAGTACTTCGAGGTTTATTATTATTATACAGACGAGATGTTCTGTTTTGGGGATATTATTATGCGCATTATATGTTAAGGTCGGTTACCAAGCCAAGTATTGAAAGCTATGAAAGCTATGAAAGAAATGTGAATGTTATGTATCGAGAGAATGGTTTTATACACAGATTATGTGTATGTTATTTTTGTGCGCGAGATATGTGTACGATTACTAAGATTTATGAAAGATGATTTCGTACACGAGAAAGGTGTACTGTATTTAAAAGATATCGCATGTACATTACAGGTGGGTATAGGATTCGGGCCCATTTGTACCATGCAGGATTTAAATCTTGTGGTCTATCAAAATGATGAATTTTATTGTTTATGATAAACCTATGAACTCACTAACCTTTTGGTTGACACTTTCCAAACATGTTTATTCTCAGGTATGAAAGAAATCTTCCGCTGTGCATTTGCTCATTTTAAAGATATTACATGGAGTCGTTCATGGCATATAGAAGTCAGTTCATCGCGATGGTACCATATGTTATTGTATTCGTTCGGAAGATTTTGGACGGGGTATGACATGTGGTATCAGAGCGGTAGTCTTAGCGAACCAGGTCTGCATTAGTGTGCCCAACAGGTAGTTGTTAAGATGTATTAGTGAGTCTGCATTAGTGTGTCTAACAGGTAGTTGTTAGGATGCATTAGTGAGTCTGCATTTGTGTGTTTAACACCTAGTTGTTAGGATGCATTAGTGAGTCTGGACTTCGACCTAGTAGTTGTTAGGTTATATTAATAAGTCTGGACTTGAACCTGGTCCGCATGTCAAAAGTTTTGCTTATCATTCTTTGTAGAAAAATATCTACCTATCATTTTCAGTCTCGACGCGTCTTATTGCAATTATTGCATAGATGGTGTACAGACGAATTCATATTCCATCACGTTAGACCTTGTCTGACACGATTCCTTAATTCCCTCCGTAATCTACGGGACCTTCTGTACAATATATAGATATTCTATGTAATTAGAATATCATTCGATATCCAAAAATCATTTCATATCAAAAATCCTTTATCTAACCATGCTAGATGAATTCTGCAACCAGTTCAAGTTTCTCAGATTTCGACAGCGATTTCGATATGGATTTCCACTCGAGCTCCGAAAGCAGTGTAACCGGAATGAATCAACCAATCAGCCATCGTCAATTCTGGATGAATTGGGGCTGAGTTTGTAGTCAACTTAATCAATGAGACGAAAAGAAGGTGATCATTTCCACCAACCAAATTTACCTCTTAGCAAGAAACCTGAATCACTTACCGACGAACCTATCCGAAACACCATTTTCACCCTCATCGCCAAGATATCTCGCAACGATTACATAATATCTACAATTCTAAACCTAATTCATCCACTTGTTCAAACAACCAATCATCCCGGCGTAATAGAAGAAGTCAACGAACTTCGCGCTCGAGTAATCAATTTAGAAAATATGGTGCAAAATGTACCAGCATCAGCAACATCAACAGTACCACCATCACCAACAGCGACATCCGCATCCCAAGCCTTCTGTCCCACGAACATCAACATCATACTCACCATAGATACCAAGGAGTACCAACAGCAATGAACAATGAAGTATTGATCCATAACTTCATTAATATTCTACGAAGAATATGTGGATCCTAATAATTAACGATGAAGTATTGATCCATAACTTCATCAATATTCTGCGAAGAATATGTGGATCCTAATAGTTTTAGAGATTACTTATTTTAGCTCAAAACGAAAATCATATGAGTTTAATATCATATTAACTCATTAAATCCATAATTACATCTGAAGAAAATATATATGTATATATATTCATAAAGAATGTGATTAAAAATTCTCTTGTACAAACTGTTAATGGTGAAAATATTTTAACGGGTAGGTAATACCCGAGGAATATTTAAATTTCACATTAATAAGTTACACTGTACATTCTTCAATTCAGATTCAGTAGTCATTAACAACACTGCTAAAATTCACACATATACGTATCCATTCACCAAAGAACAATTATTTTCATCCAAGTTCAATTTCATATTCGGATTTTGACCGATCAGAATCCAAATCAAGATTTGACAAGTGGCATAATAATTAAAATAAAATTGATTAGTAACTAATTAATTAACTACGTAAAAACTTTAAAACTATATTAACCAAATCCTAGCTAACTGTTCCTAGGTAACTGTTTTCTTAAAATATACTAGTTTTGGTGGAAATATTGAACTATTGGACTACTATCATGGACAGTTAAAAAGTATTAAAAGAGTAGGAAATATTAAACACAACACATTTCGACTTAAAGATTGTAAATAAATTACATCTACTACAGTTAAATATTTCCTCAAGTTTGCCACTTAATTTCATCTTAAACCTCATTTGTATCTTGACGATTACAATTTGCGTTCAAACCTTTTATGATTCTTGAAAACATCTCAATCGAGAGGATGAACCAACCACACCACATCTACAGAAGAAAAGATGGATGCATATAGTTATGCACCCGAAAATACTCGGAACCTAAGTAAACCTTTAACATGTATCTGTACTAGCTCCTTTGGCGTTGTTATTACCGAAAATAATTTTACAATCCCTTTCCAAAGTAGCCAATTTTGTCACAGCTTCAGCAAATCAACTTCGATTTTCATTCGGATTAGCCTTATTATAACTTTGATATATAAGTTTGCCTTTCATCATTGTTACCGAAGATCCCTTTATATCTCATCACATTAGCAGTAAACTTATTGGCAAATTCATTGATCTTTGACTTTTTGAAAAATCATTATATTTGTCGAAACCCCATCATGCGCCCATCTGCATCTTGTGACGATAGTTGTCATACCAAAAAGCTTCAACTATTATTTTGAATCTCGCAGAATTTCTACATCAACAGTTATATGTATACATATCACATGTATCTTTTAGAATTATGATCTTTCATTCTGAAATTCTGACTAAGTACCCCAATTTACGAAATCAATTCTCAGAGTATTAAAAGAACTGAAAAAGCAGCAAAAACTATTGATGACGGTAACAGTCAAAAGTTCGATAATAAAAGAATGACACGTTTGAAAAGCTCGGCAAAGGATCGAAGATCTTCTTTCCTCATTATAAATACTTTCAATATTCCATGATATCATTATATTTTCCTTCATTATAAATATCCTTAACATTTTAATGATATCCTTACATCATTCTCGTTTATAATTATTTTCACCGTCGTTCTATCCTTAGTACATCATATCGGAAACTGCTTTGACCTCTAAATTCTAGTGAAACTCTAGAAGTTTTAAATCCTTAGATATTCTTGAGTAATATTGGAATGAAAGCATGAATTAATGAAATATAATTGCACTTGATCAACGTGATTATATTACAGTAAGTCATGCGAAAGTTCTAATGGAAAGTGATAATGGTAATGCTTGATCGACCTTACCATCACCACGAACCGTGTTACTTGACTTGTATTTATCATGAACCATGTTACTTGATTCGTATTCATTATGAACCCGAACTCGACCCGAGTAGGGCATTCATAAAACTATCTGCGTATCTATCTCGAAGAAATCTTTACATTTCCTTCGATGAAACATTCTTAGACGATGAAAATCTTTCTATTAAGAATCTGAGTTCAAATATGATACTAAAACTTTCTCGATTTCAATTCCAACTGTCACCACTCAAATTTTGGGACGAAATTTCGTTAACGGGTAGGTACCGTAGTGACCCGGAAATTTTCGACTAATTTTAAACCAAACTCTCGATACGATTTAATATATTTTGACACGATAAGCTAAGTCTGTTATCCTGAGTCTCAAAATTTTTGAACTGTTTCTATACATTCATTGGAACTTCGACTGTTCCCGACGATTCACGAACAAATATTTGTAAATAGATATGTATATATATATATATATATATATATATATATATATATATATATATATATATATATATATATAATATATTTATATAATAAATGTTATTAATTGTTTGTATGAAATTATTGTTATAAATAAATATTAATGTTAATGTTAATATCATTATTATTATAATTAGTAATAGAATTATGATTTGAGATATTATTAAGATTATTAATATTATAATTTTATAATTACCATTACCATTATCATTAAAATCATTATGTATATTGTAAATAATATTATAAGAATAATACAAATTATCATTAATAGAATAACATTTTTGATATTGCTATTAATAATTATTATCATTATTGTTAATATTATTATTAATTATATAATATTATTATTAGTATTATTATTATTAATATACTTAATTGTTTACTAATACTAATTAAATATTGTAATGAAAAATAAATACAGATATATATATATATATATATATATATATATATATATATATATATATATATATATATATATATATATATATATATATATTTATATTTATATATACGGATATATATATACATATACATTATACAAATCAGTATTTTTGTATTAATATTATAACTATTAAATACGGATTAATACACAGAATCAAATCTGTTTCCTGTTCCTATCATATTTATCCAATTTTTTGTATCATGCCCCTGAAAGAGTTAAACAATTAAATTGATCGTACCAATCTGTTAGAAATCACAATCTACTTTTATAAAAGTTCTTCATCTTCTACTCATGAATTGTACTACATCTAAATCATATCGATCTCCATTCAGAGATACAAAACAAAAATGTGTCAGATATCAAAATAATAAATTGTACGAATTTGTTACATGTGACTTATATATTCTTGTTCTCTTCTTCTTGTTTAAAGAACCTTCGGTTACACGTCAACTTCACAATCGTCCTTCAAATCTTGTTAATGTATAACCTTGTGAGAGTATTTTTACCCGTTCAAATTAACTTCTAAATACAAACAAGATGATCAAACCAAGTTGTCAGAGACCAATAGTAAATCGTACGAACCTGTTGACAATCACAATCTGCTTTTAATTATTTTAAATTTCTTCCTGGCTCTAATGTATCTATCGAACTCCTCACTACTAATTCACTTTCACTCTCACTTTAGCTATTCCTCTAAAAAGTTATATACATGCACATACATACTAAAGAGATACATACTTACACTTGATCAATCACTCAACCTATATCCACCGCCTTTGTTATTTGCTGCAACTCGACAAACCAACAATCAAACATCAATCACCACTTATCATACTTCTCTTTACTTCATGATCACCACCACCGAGTACAATCACCGTGGACCACGATCACCTTCTTCAAATATGCTTTGATGAACCCAAACTCATATCCATTTAGTCACCCATTTATCTCCATCGTTATTATTATTTTATTTCTTTTTATTTTCAATCAATCACCCTTTCTCTATAATTATGTAAACATAATCATAAAGATTATAAACATAAACTTATAGAAAACTCTCACCCGCCATCACTCTCAATCATTTTCGAATCACAACACAACCTCAACCAACATCAACTCGAACCACCTTGATCACAAACAACTCTCTCTCCTCTCTCTCTCTGCTACAAAAACCCACGAAAACCATTTGTTATGAAACAACTTTGTTGTCTTGTGTTTCGTACCCAATGAAACGAAATAAAAACTGACACATCGTGTTTCTTTATATCTTCCTTTTGTCGACAACAACTTATGCAAGTAACACCCCAATTATTAATATACTCCTAACAAGATTCGGTAATGGATAGATAATCTGAACAAAGGAGTTAATGGTGGACCAAAAAGAGGCTTTTAATAAAGGAACGTATATTTTTTTTAAAGAGCACTCATGATGGAAAGTTGCATTTATAGCGAGATTTTTTAAAGGGGATCCAATGGGAATTATTTGATTATGAATATGCTGTAGCATGCTTTCAAGTGGTAAGTGGTAGGGTACCTTAGGTTGACGAGATTGTTTCTATCTTTCTATATATTTTTTTACGAAACCTCAACTAGACTATATTCAAAAAGTGATAACGGGTTCCTAGTGGGCTGTGGAGTCAATTTAATATGGGTCGGTTTTGTTAGATAGGAGGATGGGTCGTAGGATTTTAATGAAAGTAAGGTACCAATTTTTTTTACTCAGAATGGATAGAGAGCTGTTAGTGATAAGTGTGATTACTATCATCACATTTATACAATGGTGTTAATGATGATCATAGTGAGGGTGATTCGATAAGTTAAGGTGATGATGTACATGATGATAAGAGGTAACGAGGATGATGAAGATGATAAGAAATGATTATGTTATGATTATGATTATGATATGATTATGATCATAAGTTGATCACGATGATATCTAAGAATGATGGTGATGAAGAAATAATGATGACAGTTGGTGATGACCCACGAAGAATAAAGAGATAATACTTGTGATTTTACAATAGTGAAGACGAGATGATACTATGATAAATCAAAGATGATGTAATTGTAAGAATAATTATGGAATAATGGTAATGAATTGAAGAAAATGGGTTTAGTTTGTGAAGAAGAAGAGAAACAGAAGTAATAGGTTAAATATAAATGAGTTTCATATTACATCAGAAAGATATAAATGGATGAGTGGTTAAGGGTGCGGGTGGTTATGCGAGAGGTCTTGGGTTCGAGCCCGGGCTGTGACAAATATTTGCTTTTTAGATGCCTTTGAGGTAGTTACTTTATTATTATTATTATTATTATTATTATTATTATTATTATTATTATTATTATTATTATTATTATTATTATTATTATTATTATTATTATTATTATTATTATCAACATTATAATTATTATTATTTTGGTAGTATTATTATCATTGTATCATTTTTATTATTAAAACTATCATATAATATTAATATTAAAGTTATTATCCTTATTAAAACTATCATTTTTAGAATTAACAGTTTTATTATTATTGTTATTACTATCACTATTATCATTATCCTTAAACTAGTATTACTACAAATTATTAATTTTGCAAATGAAAGATATTTATATAAAAATATATGAAGTATACTAATATTACATAAAATTTTGTTTTAACTAATATTATTGATTAGTGATGTAACATTAATTAAATACCAAATAAGTATCATAGCACATTATAAGTAGTAATGAAATTATATATAAGAATATTAATTTTAATACATAACAAAATATATATAAACTTTCTTGATTTATAATGTGTTAATATATATACATGATATAGGTTCATGAATCCGAGGCCAACCCTGCATTGTTCAGTTGTTCAATGTCATTATATGTATTTTTACTACAAAATACAGTATGGTGAGTTCATTTGATTCCTTTTTACTCTTTACATTTTTGGGACTGAGAATACATGCATTGTTTTTACAACTGCTTTATTAAATGCTTTTGAAATATATTTTGAACTGCAAATACATGAAATGCCTTTATAAATGTTTGACGAGATAGACACAAACAAAACATTCCTCGAATGAATTATTATGCAGACAGAAGTTCTGTGGATTATTATTGAATTAGTTGGACGTTATGATTGCCACTAATTGTTGTGAATATTTTCCCCCTGATTATTATGCTTGGTAACCTAAGAATTAGAATTCGGGTATGGCCCTAATTCACGCGAATCCTAAAGGTAGCTACCGGGTTTGACACCCCCACCCAGAATGTTCACTAGACGGAAGAGCTAGTGGGCGTGGTGTTTAGTACTTCGAGGTTTATTATTATTATACAGACGAGATGTTCTGTTTTGGGGATATTATTATGCGCATTATATGTTAAGGTCGGTTACCAAGCCAAGTATTGAAAGCTATGAAAGCTATGAAAGAAATGTGAATGTTATGTATCGAGAGAATGGTTTTATACACAGATTATGTGTATGTTATTTTTGTGCACGAGATATGTGTACGGTTACTAAGATTTATGAATGATGATTTCGTACACGAGAAAGGTGTACTGTATTTAAAAGATATCGCATGTACATTACAGGTGGGTATTGTAGTGACCCGATTGATATTTACATGATTAAATGTTTCCAACATGTTAAGCAATCAAACTTGTTAAGACTTGATTAATTGAAATATGTTTCATATAGACAATTGACCACCCAAGTTGACCGGTGATTCACGAACGTTAAAACTTGTAAAAACTATATGATGACATATATATGGATATATATACAGTTAACATGATACTATGATAAGTAAACATATCATTAAGTATATTAACAATGAACTACATATATAAAAACAAGACTACTAACTTAATGATTTTTAAACGAGACATATATGTAACGATTATCGTTGTAAAGACATTTAATGTATATATATCATATTAAGAGATATTCATACATGATAATATCATGATAATATAATAATTTAAAATCTCATTTGATATTATAAACATTGGGTTAACAACATTTAACAAGATCGTTAACCTAAAGGTTTCAAAACAACACTTACATGTAACGACTAACGATGACTTAACGACTCAGTTAAAATGTATATACATGTAGTGTTTTAATAGGTATTTATACACTTTCGAAAGACTTCAATACACTTATCAAAATACTTCTACTTAACAAAAATGCTTACAATTACATCCTCATTCAGTTTCATCAACAATTCTACTCGTATGCACCCGTATTCGTACTCGTACAATACACAGCTTTTAGATGTATGTACTATTGGTATATACACTCCAATGATCAGCTCTTAGCAGCCCATGTGAGTCACCTAACACATGTGGGAACCATCATTTGGCAACTAGCATGAAATATCTCATAAAATTACAAAAATATGAGTAATCATTCATGACTTATTTACATGAAAACAAAATTACATATCCTTTATATCTAATCCATACACCAACGACCAAAAACACCTAAAAACACTTTCATTCTTCAATTTTCTTCATCTAATTGATCTCTCTCAAGTTCTATCTTCAAGTTCTAAGTGTTCTTCATATATTCTACAAGTTCTAGTTACATAAAATCAAGAATACTTTCAAGTTTGCTAGCTCACTCCCAATCTTGTAAGGTGATCATCCAACCTCAAGAAATCTTTGTTTCTTACAGTAGGTTATAATTCTAATACAAGGTAATAATCATATTCAAACTTTGGTTCAATTTCTATAACTATAACAATCTTATTTCAAGTGATGATCTTACTTGAACTTGTTTTCGTGTCATGATTCTGCTTCAAGAACTTCGAGCCATCCAAGGATCCGTTGAAGCTAGATCCATTTTTCACTTTTCCAGTAGGTTTATCCAAGGAACTTAAGGTAGTAATGATGTTCATAACATCATTCAATTCATACATATAAAGCTATCTTATTCGAAGGTTTAAACTTGTAATCACTAGAACATAGTTTAGTTAATTCTAAACTTGTTCGCAAACAAAAGTTAATCCTTCTAACTTGACTTTTAAAATCAACTAAACACATGTTCTATATCTATATGATATGCTAACTTAATGATTTAAAACCTGGAGACACGAAAAACACCGTAAAACCGGATTTACGCCGTCGTAGTAACACCGCGGGCTGTTTTGGGTTAGTTAATTAAAAACTATGATAAACTTTGATTTAAAAGTTGTTATTCTGAGAAAATAATTTTTATTATGAACATGAAACTATATCCAAAAATTATGGTTAAACTCAAAGTGGAAGTATGTTTTCTAAAATGGTCATCTAGACGTCGTTCTTTCGACTGAAATGACTACCTTTACAAAAACGACTTGTAACTTATTTTTCCGACTATAAACCTATACTTTTTCTGTTTAGATTCATAAAATAGAGTTCAATATGAAACCATAGCAATTTGATTCACTCAAAACGGATTTAAAATGAAGAAGTTATGGGTAAAACAAGATTGGATAATTTTTCTCATTTTAGCTACGTGAAAATTTGTAACAAATCTATTCCAACCATAACTTAATCAACTTGTATTGTATATTATGTAATCTTGAGATACCATAGACACGTATACAATGTTTCAACCTATCATGTCGACACATCTATATATATTTCGGAACAACCATAGACACTCTATATGTGAATGTTGGAGTTAGCTATACAGGGTTGAGGTTGATTCCAAAATATATATAGTTTAAGTTGTGATCAATACTGAGATACGTATACATTGGGTCGTGGATTGATTCAAGATAATATTTATCGATTTATTTCTGTACATCTAACTGTGGACAACTAGTTGTAGGTTACTAACGAGGACAGCTGACTTAATAAACTTAAAACATCAAAATATATTAAAAGTGTTGTGAATATATTTTGAACATACTTTGATATATATGTATATATTGTTATAGGTTCGTGAATCAACCAGTGGCCAAGTCTTACTTCCCGATGAAGTAAAAATCTGTGAAAGTGAGTTATAGTCCCACTTTTAAAATCTAATATTTTTGGGATGAGAATACATGCAGGTTTTATAAATGATTTACAAAATAGACACAAGTACGTGAAACTACATTCTATGGTTGAATTATCGAAATCGAATATGCCCCTTTTTATTAAGTCTGGTAATCTAAGAATTAGGGAACAGACACCCTAATTGACGCGAATCCTAAAGATAGATCTATTGGGCCTAACAAACCCCATCCAAAGTACCGGATGCTTTAGTACTTCGAAATTTATATCATATCCGAAGGGTGTCCCGGAATGATGGGGATATTCTTATATATGCATCTTGTTAATGTCGGTTACCAGGTATTCACCATATGAATGATTTTTATCTCTATGTATGGGGTGTGTATTGAAATATGAAATCTTGTGGTCTATTATTATGATTTGATATATATAGGTTAAACCTATAACTCACCAACATTTTTGTTGACGTTTTAAGCATGTTTATTCTCAGGTGATTATTAAGAGCTTCCGCTGTCACATACTTAAATAAGGACGAGATTTGGAGTCCATGCTTGTATGATATTATGTAAAAACTGCATTCAAGAAACTTATTTTGTTGTAACATATTTGTATTGTAAACCATTATGTAATGGTCGTGTGTAAACAGGATATTTTAGATTATCATTATTTGATAATCTACGTAAAGCTTTTAAACCTTTATTGATGAAATAAAGGTTATGTTTTGTTTTAAAATGAATGCAGTCTTTGAAAAACGTCTCATATAGAGGTCAAAACCTCGCAACGAAATCAATTAATCTGGAACGTTTTTAATCAATAAGAACGGGACATTTCAGTTGGTATCCGAGCGTTGGTCTTAGAGAACCAGAATTTTGCATTAGTGTGTCTTATCGAGTTTTTTAGGATGCATTAGTGAGTCTGGACTTCGACCGTGTTTACTTGAAAAATGATTGCTTAACAAATTTTGTTGGAAACTATATATTTTTAACATGTGAATATTATGTGATATATTAATCTCTTAACGCATTTGATATTATGTGATAGATGTCTACCTCTAGAACAAGTCCCATTGACTCACCTAATAATAATGAAGAGTCAAATGTAAATTGGAATGATTCGTGGACTGATTCACAAGTTCCCGAAGAGGAACCGGAAGAAGAGTCGGAACCAGAAGAAGAATCGGAACCGGAAGAAGAATCGGAACCGGATGAAGAAATAGAACCGGTGGGGGAAATAATAAAACGGTTAAGTAAAAGAAAATCCTCAACCAACCGACCAAGGTTAATTATGGTCAATGGTGTTTCCGCCAAGGAAGCAAAATATTGGGAGGATTACCAATTCTCCGATGAATCGGATTCCGACGAGAATTCCGATGATGTTATAGAAATTACCCCAACTGAATTTAAAAAGGCAAAAGAAAATAATAAGGGAAAGGGCATAAAAATAGAGAAATCTAATTCCAACCCCGATGAACTTTATATGTATCGTCAACCCCCGAAGTCCTTAAGTTGTAACAATGACCCGGGAACCTCTAAACCACCAGGTTTTTCTAAACCAATGTGGATAACGACGGCTCGTATTAGGGGAACATCATATATCCCTAGAAACTTGGCAAAACGAACCAAAACCGAAGAAGAAGAAACAAGCGAGTCGGAATAAGATAGCTGTATTCGTGTGGTGTAATATATGTAATATAGTGTGCTTATGCTTTATGATATATGTAAAAATTGCTTGTATTAATAAGTATTTTTTTTTATGAATCTAACTCTTGTCTATTTTACAGTATAAAAACAAAAAATGGATAGACAACCCAATATTTTAAGAGACCTACCCGGAGACATGATTGATGAAATCTTGTCTAGAGTCGGTCAGAATTCTTCGGCACAACTATTTAAGGCGAGATCAGTTTGTAAGACATTCGAAGAACGTTCCAAGAATGCCTTAGTTTATAAAAGGCTTTCGTTCGAAAGATGGGGGATATCACATTGGGAAATCCATAAGTTACGATGTGTTTACTTTGACGCATATATTGCGGGGAACCCAAATGCTATTTTACGCAATGGGTTAAGAAATTATTTTGACTCAATATATCCGAATATTGGACTTCGTGATTTAGAAAAAGCGGCTAACATGCAACATAAAGAAGCATGTTATGCTTACGGATTAGTAATGTTCACTTCTCACCAAAGTGAGAACAAGAACATCGGCCTACAACTATTAAACAAAACGTTCCCACAAGTGACGGAGTCGGTAATTGGGGTAGGAAATGAGGTTTTTAGATTGTTACGGGACTGTTGGACATTACGTAATCCTCGTCCCTTTGACGACGTTACAACACGCTGTCTTATCAACGGCCATAACGGTTATGTTCCACAAGACCAAGGATGGGAAGTAGTCCTAGTAAAACCAGAATGCATGACTTGTTTCTGGACGTATGAACTTTATTGCCTTTGCTGAACGACTTGTGTACTAGCTAGAATTATCTTCACAACTATCTTGTATCAAAGTTATTGTGTGCTATATTTCATGCTTTATGTAAAATAAGCGGTATTGTAAGTTTGTAAAATATTGTATAAAAGTTTGAACGCGAAATATTATTATAATCAGTTTTTCATATAGAATTGTAGTAGTTGAATTGTATATTAGCTACTAAGTATGAACTTAACGGGTAGGTACTACCCGAATTTAAACTTATAAAACGCTAATATGAAGAAAAAGCTTTTATAAATGAGTTCATATTATGCTACGAAATACTATTAACTACTCTTAATATTCTGTATGATTAACTTGTTCCATTTGACTATTTTGAAGGAAATGGCACCGACTACTCGACACACCGTGAATATGAATGAAGAGGAATTCCGTACTTTTCTAGCTTCAAACATAGCCGCAGTACAGGCTGCGCTACATACCAACAATAACCTTGGATCTAGCAGTACAGGAAATCGTGTAGGATGCACCTACAAAGAATTCACTGCCTGCAAACCTTTGGAATTTGATGGAACCGAAGGACCGATCGGATTGAAACGGTGGACCGAGAAGGTCGAATTGGTGTTTGCCATAAGTAAGTGTACTGAAGAGGACAAAGTGAAGTACGCTACGCATACCTTCACAGGTTCTGCGTTAACATGGTGGAATACCTATCTAGAGCAAGTGGGACAAGACGATGCGTACGCACTACCGTGGTCAGCATTCAAGCACTTGATGAACGAGAAGTACCATCCCAGAACCGAGGTCAATAAGCTCAAGACAGAACTTAGAGGGTTACGAACCCAAGGATTTGATATTACCACGTATGAAAGACGATTCACAGAATTGTGCCTATTGTGTCCGGGAGCGTTCGAAGATGAGGAAGAGAAGATCGACGCGTTTGTGAAAGGATTACCGGAAAGAATCCAAGAAGATATAAGTTCACACGAGCCCGCCTCCATACAACAGGCATGTAGAATGGCTCACAAACTAGTGAACCAGATTGAAGAAAGAATTAAAGAACAGACTGCTGAAGAGGCCAATGTGAAGCAAGTCAAAAGAAAGTGGGAGGAAAACGGTGATAAGAATCACCAATATAACAACAACAGCAATTACAACAATAATCGCAACAATTATCCCAACAATCGCAACATCAATCGCAACTACAACAAATGGCCCAACAACAACAACAACAACAACAACAACAGCAACTACAACAATCATCCCAACAACAATAATAACCGCAACAACAACAACAACAATCAGAAGCAGCTATGCCAAAGGTGTGAAAAGTATCACTCGGGGTTCTGCACCAAATTTTGCAATAAGTGTAAAAGAAATGGTCATAGCGCGGCGAAGTGTGAGGTCTACGGACCAGGGGTTAATAGAACGAAAGGAACAAATGGTGTCGGAACGAGTAATGGTGGAGCAAGTAGTGTCGGAGCAAGTTATGCCAATGTAGTTTGTTATAAATGTGGAAAACCGGGCCACATTATTATAAATTGCCCGAACCAGGAGAACACTAATGGACAAGGCCGCGGAAGAGTTTTCAATATTAATGCGGCAGAGGCACAGGAAGACCCGGAGCTTGTTACGGGTACGTTTCTTATTGACAATAAATCTGCCTACGTTTTATTTGATTCGGGTGCGGATAGAAGCTATATGAGTAGAGATTTTTGTGCTAAATTAAGTTGTCCATTGACGCCTTTGGATAGTAAATTTTTACTCGAATTAGCAAATGGTAAATTAATTTCAGCAGATAATATATGTCGGAATCGAGAAATTAAACTGGTTAGCGAAACATTTAAGATTGACTTGATACCAGTAGAGTTAGGGAGTTTTGATGTGATAATCGGTATGGACTGGTTGAAAGAAGTGAAAGCAGAGATCGTTTGTTACAAAAATGCAATTCGCATTATACGAGAAAAAGGAAAACCCTTAATGGTGTACGGAGAAAAGGGCAACACGAAGCTACATCTTATTAGTAATTTGAAGGCACAAAAACTAATAAGAAAAGGTTGCTATGCTGTTCTAGCACACGTCGAGAAAGTACAAACTGAAGAAAAGAGCATCAATGATGTTCCCGTCGCAAAAGAATTTCCCGATGTATTTCCGAAAGAATTACCGGGATTACCCCCACATCGATCCGTTGAATTTCAAATAGATCTTGTACCAGGAGCTGCACCAATAGCTCGTGCTCCTTACAGACTCACACTCAGCGAGATGAAAGAACTGCAAAGCCAATTACAAGAACTTTTAGAGCGTGGTTTCATTCGACCAAGCACATCACCGTGGGGAGCTCCTGTTTTGTTTGTCAAGAAGAAAGATGGTACATTCAGGTTGTGTATCGACTACCGAGAGTTGAACAAACTTACCATCAAGAACCGCTACCCACTACCGAGAATCGACGACTTATTTGATCAACTACAAGGCTCGTCTGTTTATTCAAAGATTGACTTACGTTCCGGGTATCATCAAATGCGGGTGAAAGAAGATGATATTCCAAAGACTGCTTTCAGAACACGTTACGGTCATTACGAGTTTATGGTCATGCCGTTTGGTTTAACTAATGCACCAGCTGTGTTCATGGACCTTATGAACCGAGTGTGTGGACCATACCTTGACAAGTTTGTCATTGTTTTCATTGATGACATACTTATTTACTCAAAGAATGACCAAGAACACGGTGAACATTTGAGAAAGGTGTTAGAAGTATTGAGGAAGGAAGAATTGTACGCTAAGTTTTCAAAGTGTGCATTTTGGTTGGAAGAAGTTCAATTCCTCGGTCACATAGTGAACAAAGAAGGTATTAAGGTGGATCCGGCAAAGATAGAAACTGTTGAAAAGTGGGAAACCCCGAAAACTCCGAAACACATACGCCAGTTTTTAGGACTAGCTGGTTACTACAGAAGGTTCATCCAAGACTTTTCCAGAATAGCAAAACCCTTGACTGCATTAACGCATAAAGGGAAGAAATTTGAATGGAATGATGAACAAGAGAAAGCGTTTCAGTTATTGAAGAAAAAGCTAACTACGGCACCTATATTGTCATTGCCTGAAGGGAATGATGATTTTGTGATTTATTGTGACGCATCAAAACAAGGTCTCGGTTGTGTATTAATGCAACGAACGAAGGTGATTGCTTATGCGTCTAGACAATTGAAGATTCACGAACAAAATTATACGACGCATGATTTGGAATTAGGCGCGGTTGTTTTTGCATTAAAGACTTGGATGCACTACTTATATGGGGTCAAAAGTATTATATATACCTACCACAAAAGTCTTCAACACATATTTAATCAGAAACAACTGAATATGAGGCAGCGTAGGTGGATTGAATTGTTGAATGATTACGACTTTGAGATTCGTTACCACCCGGAGAAGGCAAATGTGGTAGCCGATGCCTTGAGCAGGAAGGACAGAGAATCCATTCGAGTAAAATCTATGAATATAATGATTCATAATAACCTTACTACTCAAATAAAGGAGGCGCAACAAGGAGTTTTAAAAGAGGGAAATTTAAAGGATGAAATACCCAAGGGATCGGAGAAGCATCTTAATATTCGGGAAGACGGAACCCGGTATAGGGCTGAAAGGATTTGGGTACCAAAATTTGGAGATATGAGAGAAATGGTACTTAGAGAAGCTCATAAAACCAGATACTCAATACATCCTGGAACGGGGAAGATGTACAAGGATCTCAAGAAACATTTTTGGTGGCCGGGTATGAAAGCCGATGTTGCTAAATATGTAGGAGAATGTTTGACGTGTTCTAAGGTCAAAGCTGAGCATCAGAAACCATCAGGTCTACTTCAACAACCCGAAATCCCGGAATGGAAATGGGAAAACATTATCATGGATTTCATCACTAAATTGCCAAGGACTGCAAGTGGTTTTGATACTATTTGGGTAATAGTTGATCGTCTCACCAAATCAGCACACTTCCTGCCAATAAGAGAAGATGACAAGATGGAGAAGTTAGCATGACTGTATTTGAAGGAAGTCGTCTCCAGACATGGAATACCAATCTCTATTATCTCTGATAGGGATGGTAGATTTATTTCAAGATTCTGGCAGACATTACAGCAAGCATTAGGAACTCGTCTAGACATGAGTACTGCCTATCATCCACAAACTGATGGGCAGAGTGAAAGGACGATACAGACGCTTGAAGACATGCTACGAGCATGTGTTATTGATTTCGGAAACAGTTGGGATCGACATCTACCGTTAGTAGAATTTTCCTACAACAACAGCTACCATTCAAGCATTGAGATGGCGCCGTTTGAAGCACTTTATGGTAGAAAGTGCAGGTCTCCGATTTGTTGGAGTGAAGTGGGGGATAGACAGATTACGGGTCCGGAGATTATACAAGAAACTACCGAGAAGATCATCCAAATTCAACAACGGTTGAAAACCGCCCAAAGTCGACAAAAGAGCTACGCTGACATTAAAAGAAAAGATATAGAATTTGAAATTGGAGAGATGGTCATGCTTAAAGTTGCACCTTGGAAAGGCGTTGTTCGATTTGGTAAACGAGGGAAATTAAATCCAAGGTATATTGGACCATTCAAGATTATTGATCGTGTCGGACCAGTAGCTTACCGACTTGAGTTACCTCAACAACTCGCGGCTGTACATAACACTTTCCACGTCTCGAATTTGAAGAAATGTTTTGCTAAAGAAGATCTCACTATTCCGTTAGATGAAATCCAAATCAACGAAAAACTTCAATTCATCGAAGAACCCGTCGAAATAATGGATCGTGAGGTTAAAAGACTTAAGCAAAACAAGATACCAATTGTTAAGGTTCGATGGAATGCTCGTAGAGGACCCGAGTTCACCTGGGAGCGTGAAGATCAGATGAAGAAGAAATACCCGCATCTATTTCTAGAAGATTCGTCAACACCTTCAACTGTTTAAAATTTCGGGACGAAATTTATTTAACGGGTAGGTACTGTAGTGACCCGAACTTTTCCATGTTTATATATATTAATTGAGATTGATATTTACATGATTAAATGTTTCCAACATGTTAAGCAATCAAACTTGTTAAGACTTGATTAATTGAAATATGTTTCATATAGACAATTGACCACCCAAGTTGACCGGTGATTCACGAACGTTAAAACTTGTAAAAACTATATGATGACATATATATGGATATATATACAGTTAACATGATACTATGATAAGTAAACATATCATTAAGTATATTAACAATGAACTACATATATAAAAACAAGACTACTAACTTAATGATTTTTAAACGAGACATATATGTAACGATTATCGTTGTAAAGACATTTAATGTATATATATCATATTAAGAGATATTCATACATGATAATATCATGATAATATAATAATTTAAAATCTCATTTGATATTATAAACATTGGGTTAACAACATTTAACAAGATCGTTAACCTAAAGGTTTCAAAACAACACTTACATGTAACGACTAACGATGACTTAACGACTCAGTTAAAATGTATATACATGTAGTGTTTTAATAGGTATTTATACACTTTCGAAAGACTTCAATACACTTATCAAAATACTTCTACTTAACAAAAATGCTTACAATTACATCCTCATTCAGTTTCATCAACAATTCTACTCGTATGCACCCGTATTCGTACTCGTACAATACACAGCTTTTAGATGTATGTACTATTGGTATATACACTCCAATGATCAGCTCTTAGCAGCCCATGTGAGTCACCTAACACATGTGGGAACCATCATTTGGCAACTAGCATGAAATATCTCATAAAATTACAAAAATATGAGTAATCATTCATGACTTATTTACATGAAAACAAAATTACATATCCTTTATATCTAATCCATACACCAACGACCAAAAACACCTAAAAACACTTTCATTCTTCAATTTTCTTCATCTAATTGATCTCTCTCAAGTTCTATCTTCAAGTTCTAAGTGTTCTTCATATATTCTACAAGTTCTAGTTACATAAAATCAAGAATACTTTCAAGTTTGCTAGCTCACTTCCAATCTTGTAAGGTGATCATCCAACCTCAAGAAATCTTTGTTTCTTACAGTAGGTTATCATTCTAATACAAGGTAATAATCATATTCAAACTTTGGTTCAATTTCTATAACTATAACAATCTTATTTCAAGTGATGATCTTACTTGAACTTGTTTTCGTGTCATGATTCTGCTTCAAGAACTTCGAGCCATCCAAGGATCCGTTGAAGCTAGATCCATTTTTCACTTTTCCAGTAGGTTTATCCAAGGAACTTAAGGTAGTAATGATGTTCATAACATCATTCAATTCATACATATAAAGCTATCTTATTCGAAGGTTTAAACTTGTAATCACTAGAACATAGTTTAGTTAATTCTAAACTTGTTCGCAAACAAAAGTTAATCCTTCTAACTTGACTTTTAAAATCAACTAAACACATGTTCTATATCTATATGATATGCTAACTTAATGATTTAAAACCTGGAGACACGAAAAACACCGTAAAACCGGATTTACGCCGTCGTAGTAACACCGCGGGCTGTTTTGGGTTAGTTAATTAAAAACTATGATAAACTTTGATTTAAAAGTTGTTATTCTGAGAAAATGATTTTTATTATGAACATAAAACTATATCCAAAAATTATGGTTAAACTCAAAGTGGAAGTATGTTTTCTAAAATGGTCATCTAGACGTCGTTCTTTCGACTGAAATGACTACCTTTACAAAAATGACTTGTAACTTATTTTTTCGACTATAAACCTATACTTTTTCTGTTTAGATTCATAAAATAGAGTTCAATATGAAACCATAGCAATTTGATTCACTCAAAACGGATTTAAAATGAAGAAGTTATGGGTAAAACAAGATTGGATAATTTTTCTCATTTTAGCTACGTGAAAATTTGTAACAAATCTATTCCAACCATAACTTAATCAACTTGTATTGTATATTATGTAATCTTGAGATACCATAGACACGTATACAATGTTTCGACCTATCATGTCGACACATCTATATATATTTCGGAACAACCATAGACACTCTATATGTGAATGTTGGAGTTAGCTATACAGGGTTGAGGTTGATTCCAAAATATATATAGTTGAGTTGTGATTAATACTGAGATACGTATACACTGGGTCGTGGATTGATTCAAGATAATATTTATCAATTTATTTCTGTACATCTAACTGTGGACAACTAGTTGTAGGTTACTAACGAGGACAGCTGACTTAATAAACTTAAAACATCAAAATATATTAAAAGTGTTGTAAATATATTTTGAACATACTTTGATATATATGTATATATTGTTATAGGTTCGTGAATCAACCAGTGGCCAAGTCTTACTTCCCGACGAAGTAAAAATCTGTGAAAGTGAGTTATAGTCCCACTTTTAAAATCTAATATTTTTGGGATGAGAATACATGCAGGTTTTATAAATGATTTACAAAATAGACACAAGTACGTGAAACTACATTCTATGGTTGAATTATCGAAATCGAATATGCCCCTTTTTATTAAGTCTGGTAATCTAAGAATTAGGGAACAGACACCCTAATTGACGCGAATCCTAAAGATAGATCTATTGGGCCTAACAAACCCCATCCAAAGTACCGGATGCTTTAGTACTTCGAAATTTATATCATATCCGAAGGGTGTCCCGGAATGATGGGGATATTCTTATATATGCATCTTGTTAATGTCGGTTACCAGGTGTTCACCATATGAATGATTTTTATCTCTATGTATGGGGTGTGTATTGAAATATGAAATCTTGTGGTCTATTATTATGATTTGATATATATAGGTTAAACCTATAACTCACCAACATTTTTGTTGACGTTTTAAGCATGTTTATTCTCAGGTGATTATTAAGAGCTTCCGCTGTCACATACTTAAATAAGGACGAGATTTGGAGTCCATGCTTGTATGATATTATGTAAAAACTGCATTCAAGAAACTTATTTTGTTGTAACATATTTGTATTGTAAACCATTATGTAATGGTCGTGTGTAAACAGGATATTTTAGATTATCATTATTTGATAATCTACGTAAAGCTTTTAAACCTTTATTGATGAAATAAAGGTTATGTTTTGTTTTAAAATGAATGCAGTCTTTGAAAAACGTCTCATATAGAGGTCAAAACCTCGCAACGAAATCAATTAATATGGAACGTTTTTAATCAATAAGAACGGGACATTTCAGGTATAGGATTCGGGCCCATTTGTACCATGCAGGATTTAAATCTTGTGGTCTATCAAAATGATGAATTTTATTGTTTATGATAAACCTATGAACTCACTAACCTTTTGGTTGACAATTTCCAAACATGTTTATTCTCAGGTATGAAAGAAATCTTCCGCTGTGCATTTGCTCATTTTAAAGATATTACATGGAGTCGTTCATGGCATATAGAAGTCAGTTCATCGCGATGGTACCATATGTTATTGTATTCGTTCAGAAGATTTTGGACGGGATATGACAATGAATGGGTGGATGAGGTGGGTTGACTAGTTGACCAAGTCAACTAGTTTGCCCACTTGGCAACCTCGGTCCCTCTAGTTTCAAAGCGGGTGCTTGAATTCACCAAACGAATATTTTAAAAACGCTCGAGTAAACGAGTGATGTTATAATTAAATAACGAAAATATTATGAATGCTAGTCAATGGTAACTAGGAATTTAAATAGCGAAAGATATTATTAAAAAAAAGATAGTGTTAAAAATAAATTTAACGGAAAAACGCGGGATGTTACATTACCTACACCTTAAAAGAAATTTCATCCCGAAATTTAGTTGGAAGTAGTAGTTGTTGGTTCTTCCTCGAGATGTTGTGTTGCCGATTCTACGAATAAGTGAAGGTACGTCTTTGGGAATTTCAACGGACTTTGACGGTCGGGATTTTACGTTGGTTTAAAGTTTGGCTTCACGATTTATAGTTTCAACCGGTCCTCCTAGGAAGTGAAGTTTATCGTTGATAGTAAGTTCATCGAAGAGGATAACAAGTTCTTGTTTCGCGAGACACGCCCTTAAGTTTGATACGCAGAATGTAGGATGAACGGAATTTGTTTGAGTCGGAAGTTTGAAGAGGTAAGCAACGGGCACAACACGCCCCAAGATTAAAAAAAAAGACTAAAAATATCGCGGATTTAGCTTTCTACTTTTCCGAACGGACTACACCTTTTCAAGGTGCGACTTTTAACGTTACGCGGTTTCCCACATGGAATTCGAAAGGTTTACGTCTAACATTGGCATAGCTCCTTTGGCGACTACGGGCCGTCTCGAGGCTTTCTCGGATTGGAACGATTTTATCGGTTACTCCATGAATGAGTCTAGGTTCGGTGACTTGATTATCATTTACTTGGTTCTACAAAAGGAGAATGACGTTTCCGGTCATATAAGATTTCAAAAGGTGTGACGTTAAGACTTGAATGATAACCATCGTTGTAAGAGAATTTGGTTAAAGGCAAAAACTTTTCTCAAGTAAATTTGAAGTTGATAACACAACTAGTATTATGGTTTCCAAGGTTTGAATCATGTGTTTGCTTGGTCCGTCGATTTGTGGATGATACGCGGTACTCATGTTTAAACGTGGTCCCGAGGCTTTTTGTAAGGCACTCCGAAATCTAGAAGTGAAATGAGAATCTCGATCCAAAACGAGGTACATTTCTTTAAGGTATATTTGAAAGAGTTCGTTAGGACTATTCACCCTCGTGGGGAATGCTAGTATAGTGTGAAGAGTCTCTCTCCATTGAGAATTTAGATAGAAGGTTTCTTTATACGAAAGTACGAGTGTAATGCGGAAGAAGTTTCTGCCTCGATATGAGCATAACAAGCATATTGTAGTTCATCGATAAAACTGTAAGAAAACGAGATAGTATACACGTGTAACATATGTTTGGAGTCGAAAGAATTTGTCATTCATTCGGAAGCATAAATATGGTTCGACAATAATCGAAGGTGTGTCCTTGGTATGGTTGTTATCAATATTCTCGGAGTTTTCGGATACCTAACAAGAAAGATGAAGTCATGTACATGGCACATGGTGGTGATTAGGTTGATCGAGTCCAACCACCATCACGTGTCATTAGAACTTTGGTATGACTTACCATAATATAACCACGTTGATCGAGTGTCGTTATATTACGCTAACTCATACCTCCATCCCCACATCACTCCATAGATTCAGGTTCGTGTAATCGTGAAGTTTTAAAATGAACAAAGCATAGCGACATCACCAACGTGACTCGTATTTAATCGCAAGAATTTGTGCAACTCTAAAGAAGCATTCCCCGAGGGAAGTGTATAAATGATGGTTCACGTCAACGCGGTTTAAGTCAAACGATAATGTATTTCGGTGCGAGAAGTGTAACGAATCATGATAACGAATAGTACACAACCGTAGTGTTAAGTATTGATGACGATACTCACCTGGAGTAGTGATGGTAGTAACACGATATGGTAGATAGTAAGGAACACTGTGTGACACCGATAGTAAGTTGAAACGGTGGCGAATAACAATCTGGGAGACAGAGTTCCCGAACAAGTGTGACTAATGAAGTCGTCGTCATCCTTACGTGTATGAATCTTGAATTTACGTGTGTTACTAGAAAGTGGCAGAGTACGGATTTGTATGATGAAAACTTGGTACCATTAAGATGTTTACCTAAGAATGATTCAAGTATAATGCACAAGTAGTCAAGTAAGTGCTATCTATAGCAAATGCAAGTCAGAATGCAATGATTAACTATCCGGTTGTAGTCTAGATTCACTAATGCGTCCTAACGACTCTGTCAGACACACTAATGCATATCCTAGTTCCCTACAACCAACGCTCTGATACCATCTGTAGCGACCCGACCAAATCGTCATTGACGGCGCCGACTACTTAGGTCCCGTTACGTGGTCGTAGTCCCTATATGAGACTCGTTTGACCAAAATTATGTCGCATTCATTTGAAATGTATCATGCTTGTAAGGTTTAGTTTACAAAACCGTTCGACGACAAGTTTAAGTTTACAAGAGTATAAAGTATAAATGAAATAACTTGCGACATAATTAGTTGAAAATCACGGTTTGCTATAAATAGCGAAAATATGTAGACAAAAGTTTGAATCCAAAGGTGCTATGACTAGCGTATGTATGTATGTATGCTTGACTCCAAGCAAGTAATCAAAGTGTGCGGAAGCATGTATCAAGTAGCCAAGTATGAACCTGAGAAACATATAGAAAACTGTCAACGAAAAACGTTGGTGAAATCATAGGTGTTTGTAAACGTTGTTTTTGAACCACAAGATTTAATATAAGATGATTATCAAAATCATTTGCATTCCAAAGTTGTTGTTTGTATCCCGGGCACCCAATTATCAAACTTAACTGTTTTGCACCCTTTACGTAGTGTTAGAACATACACTAGACCCAAAAATATATTTCATCCGCTAACGGTAGCGAACCGTCCGAATGAGGCTCGTCAAGCCCATGTGATCACATAATATAAGTTCACGTTTACACCCTGCAAGTGTAACTAATGATAATTGAATTGAGGCTTTTTGTTCAAACCCGTACGTGGAATGTTCGTTTCCGTACTTGTGTTCAAAGTGTAAAAGTATGTAGTATAAAACCGTATATGTTTCTCATCCCATGATTTAAAAGTATAAAAGTTGTTGAAAGATGGGACTATGATCTCACCTCGAGTGCACGAGTATAAAAGTACTTCACAAAGTAAACGTGTGCATGATTGTTGCTTAGCCTTGACCTAAATAAGTAAGTTGTATCAATTAACCGGTTACGACACAAGGTCGGGCAAAATGTGTTCAATTAGTCCTATGGCTCATTACGACTCGATTAAATATAGCATGTGAATCACGTTGTTAAGTTTAATGCAAGAATCAAGTATAAAAGAAGATTAGAACGATTGCATAAACGTTTGGTTAAGTTTGACAAAAAGTCAAACTTTGGTCGGTCAAGGTCAACAAAAAGTCAACACTTTCGGGTCGGGTCCCGAACTATTTTTCTGAGGTTTTTATTCATATATAAGCATGTTAGGACAAGTTACATGTGAATCGGAGGTCCATAGCGTGCCAAACATTTTTCATATTTTGACCATGTAGGTCAGGCTCTGGACACGCCTTAGGTACCCCCGTGACCCAAGACTGCCGCGCCGCGACATTTAACGTGTACTGGTACCTGGTCAGTCTCAAATCAAAACTCTTTCAAGCATAAATTGAAATGTCCCGTTCTTATTGATTAAAAACGTTCCATATTAATTGATTTCGTTGCGAGGTTTTTACCTCTATATGAGACGTTTTTCAAAGCCTGCATTCATTTTTAAAACAAACCATAACCTTTATTTCATAAATAAAGGTTTAAAAAGCTTTACGTAGATTATCAAATAATGATAATCTAAAATATCCTGTTTACACACGACCATTACATAATGGTTTACAATACAAATATGTTACATCGAAATCAGTTTCTTGAATGCAGTTTTTACACAATATCATACAAACATGGACTCCAAATCTTGTCCTTATTTTAGTATGCAACAGCGGAAGCTCTTAGTATTCACCTGAGAATAAACATGCTTTAAACGTCAACAAAAATGTTGGTGAGTTATAGGTTTAACCTATATATGTCAAATCGTAACAATAGACCACAAGATTTCATATTTCAATACACATCCCATACATAGAGATAAAAATCATTCATATGGTGAACACTTGGTAACCGAAATTAACAAGATGCATATATAAGAATATCCCTATCATTCGGGACACCCTTCGGATATGATATAAATTTCGAAGTACTAAAGCATCCGGTACTTTGGATGGGGTTTGTTAGGCCCAATAGATCTATCTTTAGGATTCGCGTCAATTAGGGTGTCTGTTCCCTAATTCTTAGATTACCAGACTTAATAAAAAGGGACATATTCGATTTCGATAATTCAACCATAGAATGTAGTTTTACGTACTTGTGTCTATTTTGTAAATCATTTATAAAACCTGCATGTATTCTCATCCCAAAAATATTAGATTTTAAAAGTGGGTCTATAACTCACTTTCACAGATTTTTACTTCGTCGGGAAGTAAGACTTGGCCACTGGTTGATTCACGAACCTATAACAATATATACATATATATCAAAGTATGTTCAAAATATATTTACAACACTTTTAATATATTTTGATGTTTTAAGTTTATTAAGTCAGCTGTCCTCGTTAGTAACCTACAACTAGTTGTCCACAGTTAGATGTACAGAAATAAATCGATAAATATTATCTTGAATCAATCCACGACCCAGTGTATACGTATCTCTGTATTGATCACAACTCAAACTATATATATTTTGGAATCAACCTCAACCCTGTATAGCTAACTCCAACATTCACATATAGATTGTCTATGGTTGTTCCGAAATATATATAGATGTGTCGACATGATAGGTCGAAACATTGTATACATGTCTATGGTATCTAAAGATTACATAATATACAATACAAGTTGATTAAGTTATGGTTGGAATAGATTTGTTACCAATTTTCACGTAGCTAAAATGAGAAAAATTATCCAATCTTGTTTTACCAATAACTTCTTCATTTTAAATCCGTTTTGAGTGAATCAAATTGCTATGGTTTCATATTGAACTCTATTTTATGAATCTAAACAGAAAAAGTATAGGTTTATAGTGAGAAAAATAAGTTACAAGTCATTTTTGTAAAGGTAGTCATTTCAGTCGTAAGAACGACGTCTAGATGACCATTTTTGAAAACATACTTCCACTTTGAGTTTAACCATAATTTTTGGATATAGTTTCACGATCATAATAAAAATTATTTTCCCAGAATAACAACTTTTAAATCAAAGTTTATCATAGTTTTTAATTAACTAACCCAAAACAGCCCGCGGTGTTACTACGACGGCGTAAATCCGGTTTTACGGTGTTTTTCGTGTTTCCAGGTTTTAAATCATTAAGTTAGCATATCATATAGATATAGAACATGTGTTTAGTTGATTTTAAAAGTCAAGTTAGAAGGATTAACTTTTATTTGCGAACAAGTTTAGAATTAACTAAACTATGTTCTAGTGATTACAAGTTTAAACCTTCGAATAAGATAGCTTTATATGTATGAATCGAATGATGTTATGAACATCATTACTACCTCAAGTTCCTTGGATAAACCTACTGGAAATGAGAAAAATAGATCTAACTTCAAAGGATCCTTGGATGGCTTGAAAGTTCTTGAAGCAGAACCATGACACGAAAATAATTTCAAGTAAGATTTCCACTCGAAATAAGATTGTTATAGTTATAGAAATTGAATTAAAGTTTGAATATGATTATTACCTTGTATTAGAAATATAACCTACTGTAAGTAACAAAGGTTTCTTGATCTTGGATGATTACTTGGAATGGATTTAGAAAACTTGGAAGTAAACTTGCAATCTTGGAAGTATTCTTGATTTTATGAAACTAGAACTTTTTGAATTTATGAAGAACACTTAGAACTTGAAGATAGAACTTGAGAGAGATCAATTAGATGAAGAAAATTGAAAAATTAAAGTGTTTGTAGATGTTTTTGGTCGTTGGTGTATGTATTAGATATAAAGGATATGTAATTTTGTTTTCATGTAAATAAGTCATGAATGATTACTCATATTTTTGTTATTTTATGAGATATTTCATGCTAGTTGCCAAATGATGGTTCCCACATGTGTTAGGTGACTCACATGGGCTTCTAAGAGCTGATCATTGGAGTGTATATACCAATAGTACATACATCTAAAAGCTGTGTATTGTACGAGTACGAATACGGGTGCATACGAGTAGAATTGTTGATGAAACTGAACGAGGATGTAATTGTAAGCATTTTTTTTTAAGTAGAAGTATTTTTTATAAGTGTCTTGAAGTCTTTAAAAAGTGTATGAATACATATTAAAACACTACATGTATATACATTTTAACTGAGTCGTTAAGTCATCGTTAGTCGTTACATGTAAATGTTGTTTTGAAACCTTTAGGTTAACGATCTTGTTGATTGTTGTTAACCCATTGTTTATTATAACAAATGAGATGTTAAATTGTTATATTATCATGATATTATGATATATAATATATCTTAGTATGATATATATACAGTTAAATGTCATTACAACGATAATCGTTACATATATGTCTCGTTTTGAAATCATTAAGTTAGTAGTCTTATTTTTACATATGTATTTCATTGTTAATACACTTAATAATATATTTACTTATCATTTAAAATAATTAACCAAGTGTATCAATATCTTAATATGATTCATATGTACCTAGTAAGACGTTGTTATAACGATAATCGTTATATATATCGTTTTCGAGTTTCTTAAATTAATAGTCTCATTTTTATGTATATAACTAATTGTTAAAATACCTAATGAGATACATACTTATAATAAAATCATGTTAACTATATATATAACCATATATATGTCATCGTATAGTTTTTACAAGTTTTAACGTTCGTGAATCACCGGTCAACTTGGGTGGTCAATTGTCTATATGAAACTTATTTCAATTAATCAAGTCTTAACAAGTTTGATTGCTTAACATGTTGGAAACACTTAATCATGTAAATAACAATTTCATTTAATATATATATAAACATGGAAAAGTTCGGGTCACTACAGTACCTACCCGTTAAATAAATTTCGTCCCGAAATTTTAAGCACTTGGAGGTGTTGACGTATCTTCTGGAAATAAATGCGGGTATTTCTTCTTCATCTGATCTTCAATATCCTAGGTGAACTCGGGTCCTCTACGAGCATTCCATCGAACCTTAACAATCGGTATCTTGTTTTGTTTAAGTCTCTTAACCTCACGATCCATTATTTCGACGGGTTCTTCAATGAATTGAAGTTTTTCATTGATTTGGATTTCGTCCAACGGAATAGTGAGATCTTCTTTAGCAAAACATTTCTTCAAATTTGAGACGTGGAAAGTGTTATGTACAGCCGCGGGTTGTTGAGGTAGCTCCAGTTGGTAAGCTACTGGTCCGACACGATCTATAATCTTGAATGGTCCAATGTACCTTGGATTTAGTTTCCTCCGTTTACCAAATCGAACAACGCCTTTCACTGGAAACCTTAAGCATGACCATTTCTCCAATTTCAAACTCTATATCTTTTCTTTTACTGTCCGCGTAGCTCTTTTGTCGACTCTGGGCGGTTTTCAATCTTTGTTGAATTTGGATGATTTTCTCGGTAGTTTCTTGTATTATCTCCAGACCTGTAATCTGTCTATCCCCCACTTCACTCCAAAAAATCGGAGACCTGCACTTTCTACCATAAAGTGCTTCAAACGGCGCCATCTCAATGCTTGAATGGTAGCTGTTGTTGTAGGAAAATTCTGCTAACGGTAGATGTCGATCCCAACTGTTTTCGAAATCAATAACACATGCTCGTAGCATGTCTTCAAGCGTTTGTATCGTCCTTTCGCTCTGCCCATCAGTTTGTGGATGATAGGCAGTACTCATGTCTAGACGAGTTCCTAATGCTTGCTGTAATGTCTGCCAAAATCTTGAAATAAATTTGCCATCCCTATCAGAGATAATAGAGATTGGTATTCCATGTCTGGAGACGACTTCCTTCAAATACAGTCGTGCTAACTTCTCCATCTTGTCATCTTCTCTTATTGGCAGGAAGTGTGCTGATTTGGTGAGACGATCAACTATTACCCAAATAGTATCAAAACCACTTGCAGTCCTTGGCAATTTAGTGATGAAATCCATGGTAATGTTTTCCCATTTCCATTCCGGGATTTCGGGTTGTTGAAGTATACCTGATGGTTTCTGATGCTCAGCTTTGACCTTAGAACACGTCAAACATTCTCCTACGTATTTAGCAACATCAGCTTTCATACCCGGCCACCAAAAATGTTTCTTGAGATCCTTGTACATCTTTCCCGTTCCAGGATGTATTGAGTATCTGGTTTTATGAGCTTCTCTAAGTACCATTTCTCTCATATCTCCAAATTTTGGTACCCAAATCCTTTCAGCCCTATACCGGGTTCCGTCTTCCTGAATATTAAGATGCTTCTCCGATCCTTTGGGTATTTCATCCTTTAAATTTCCATCTTTCAAAACTCCTTGTTGCGCCTCCTTTATTTGAGTAGTAAGGTTAGTGTGAATCATTATATTCATAGATTTTACTCGAATGGGTTCTCTGTCCTTTCTGCTCAAGGCATCGGCTACCACATTTGCCTTCCCCGGGTGGTAACGAATCTCAAAGTCGTAATCATTCAACAATTCAATCCACTAACGCTGCCGCATATTCAGTTGTTTCTGATTAAATATGTGTTGAAGACTTTTGTGGTCGGTATATATAATACTTTTGACCCCATATAAGTAGTGCCTCCAAGTCTTTAATGCAAAAACAACCGCGCCTAATTCCAAATCATGCGTCGTATAATTTTGCTCTTGAATCTTTAATTGTCTAGACGCATAAGCAATCACCTTCGTCCGTTGCATTAATACACAATCGAGACCTTGCTTTGATGCGTCACAATAAATCACAAAATCATCATTCCCTTCAGGCAATGACAATATAGGTGCCGTAGTTAGCTTTTTCTTCAATAATTGAAACGCCTTCTCTTGTTCATCCTTCCATTCAAATTTCTTCCCTTTATGCGTTAATGCAGTAAAGGGTTTTGCTATTTTAGAGAAATCTTGGATGAATCTTCTGTAGTAACCAGCCAATCCTAAAAATTGACGTATATGCTTCAGAGTTTTTGGGGTTTCCCACTTATCAACGGTTTCGATCTTTGCCGGGTCCACCTGGATACCTTCTTTGTTCACTATGTGACCGAGGAATTGAACTTCTTCCAACCAAAATGCACACTTTGAAAACTTAGCGTTCAGTTTTTCTTTCCTCAATACTTCTAGCACTTTTCTCAAATGTTCTTCGTGCTCTTGATCATTCTTTGAGTAAATAAGTATGTCATCGATGAAAACAATAACAAACTTGTCAAGATATGGCCCACACACTCGGTTCATAAGGTCCATGAACACAGCTGGTGCGTTAGTCAATCCAAACGGCATAACCATAAACTCGTAATGACCATAACGCGTCCTAAAAGCAGTTTTTGGAATATCATCCTCCTTTACTCACATTTGATGATATCCAGAACGTAAATCGATCTTCGAATAAATCGACGAGCCTAGTAGTTGATCAAATACGTCTTCAATTCTCGGCAGTGGATAACGGTTTTTGATGGTAAGTTTGTTCAACTCTCTGTAGTCAATACACAACCTAAATGTACCATCCTTCTTCTTGACAAACAAAACAGGAGCTCCCCATGGTGATGTGCTTGGTCGAATGAAACCACGTTCTAATAGTTCTTGCAGTTGGCTTTGCAGTTCTTTCATCTCGCTGGGTGCGAGTCTATAAGGAGCACGAGCTATTGGTGCAGCTCCTGGTACAAGATCTATTTGAAATTCAACAGATCGATGTGGAGGTAGTCCCAGTAATTCTTTCAGAAATACATCGGGAAATTCTTTTGCGACGGGAACATCATTGATGCTCTTTTCTTCAGTTTGTACTTTCTCGACGTGTGCTAGAACAGCATAGCAACCTTTTTGATAATGCTAAAAATGAACATATATTTCATAGCATTATTCCCCAAGAAAGATAAGCTTTTAGTTACAATTGTTCTATTTACAAGTTATATTCGTTTAAATATTAAAAGGTGAAGACAAAAGACAGATTCGACGAATTGAAGACGCAAACGACCAAAAAGCTCAAAAGTACAAAATACAATCAAAGAGGTTCCAATTATTGATAAGAAACGTCTCGAAATTGCAAGAGTACAAGATTCAAAACGCAAAGTACAAGATATTAAATTGTACGCAAGGACGTTCGAAAATCCGGAACCGGGACCAGAGTAAACTCTCAACGCTCGACGCAACGGACTAAAAATTACAAGTCAACTATGCACATAAATATAATATAATATTTAAATAATTCTTATAATTATTTATATATTATATAAATAATAAAAATCCGTCGGCAAGAAAGACTCCAAAGTTGGTGAGCTGGAATTTCAAACTCCGCGACTCGCGGAGTTTGAAGGCAGAAAAGGCCGCGAGTCGCGGAGACCCCCCTGAACTCAATTCCTTATAAAAGCAAACAAATTCTGATCATTTTAAATATCCATAATCTATCTCTCTCTCAATATATACGTAAATATATATATATATATATATAATTTATATTTTAATTTTAATTTTAATTTTAATTTTAAATCCTAATAATAAGGGTATGTTAGCGAATGTTGTAAGGGTGTAAGTCGAAATTCTGTCCGTGTAACGCTACGCTATTTTTAATCATTGTATGTTATGTTCAACCTTTTTAATTTAATGTCTCGTAGCTAAGTTATTATTATGCTTATTTAATCCGAAGTAATCATGATGTTGGGCTAATTACTAAAATTGTGTAATTGGGCTTTGTACCATAATTGTGGTTTGGACAAAAGAACGACACTTGTGGAAATTAGACTATGGGCTATTAATGGCCTTTATATTTATTTAACTAAATGATAGTTTGTTAATGTTAATATAAAGATTTATAATTGGACGTACCCATAAATTACCATATGCACTCGATCGGACACGATGGGCGGGGTATTTATATGTACGAATAATCGTTCATTTAACCGGACACGGGAATGGATTAATAGTCACTAGAATTATTAAAACAGGGATGAAATTATGTACAAGGACACTTGGCATAATTGATAACAAAGTATTAAAACCTTGGGTTACACTCAGTCGACATCCTGGTGTAATTATTAAACAAAGTATTAAAATCTTGTTACAGTTTAAGTCCCCAATTAGTTGGAATATTTGACTTCGGGTATAAGAATAATTTGACGAGGACACTCGCACTTTATATTTATGACTGATGGACTGTTATGGACAAAAACCAGACGGACATATTAAATAATCCAGGACAAAGGACAATTAACCCATGGGCATAAAACTAAAATCAACACGTCAAACATCATGATTACGGAAGTTTAAATAAGCATAATTCTTTTATTTCATATTTAATTTCCTTTATTTTATATTTAATTGCACTTCTAATTATCGCATTTTTATTGTTATTGTATTTAATTGCACTTTTAATTATCGTACTTTTTAATTATCGCAAGTTTATTTTATCGAACTTTTATTATTCGCAATTTCATTATCGTTATTTACTTTATGCTTTAAATTAAGTCTTTTTTTTTTTACATTTGGTTTTAACTGCGACTAAAGTTTTAAAATCGACAAACCGGTCATTAAACGGTAAAAAACCCCCCTTATTAATAATAATATTACTTATATATATTTGTATTTTTATAAAAGTAAACTAATATAACGTTAAGCTTTGTTTAAAGATTTTCCCTGTGGAACGAACCGGACTTACTAAAAACTACACTACTGTACGATTAGGTACACTGCCTATAAGTGTTGTAGCAAGGTTTAAGTATATCCTTTCTCTAAATAAATAAATATCTTGTGTAAAATTGTATCGTATTTAATAGTATTTCCTTGTAAAATTTAATAGCTATTTTATATACACCTCGCATAACATCAAGTATTTTTGGTGCCGCTGCCGGGGAACGAATACATATTAGATGCGAACAATCAAATCTAGTTCTTAATTGGGAGAAATGCCATTTCATGGTTAAAGAAGGCATCGTTCTTGGACATAAAATCTCAAAGGAAGGAATTGAAGTGGATAGAGCTAAAGTAGATGTAACTGCTAAACTTCCACATCCCACCAATGTTAGAGGAGTTAGGAGTTTTCTAGGGCATGCCGGTTTTTACCGACGTTTCATAAAAGATTTTTCTAAAATTGCCACTCCTATGAATAAACTCCTAGAAAAGGATGCTCCATTCATCTTTTCAGATGAATGTATCAAATCTTTTAATATTCTTAAAGAAAAACTCACTAATGCGCCGATAATGATAACACCAAATTGGAATCTACCGTTTGAACTAATGTGCGATGCAAGTGATTTTGCAATGGGAGCCGTTTTAGGACAAAGGATTAAAAAACGATTTCAACCTATTTATTACGCTAGTAAGACGTTACAAGGAGCACAAACAAATTACACAACTACTGAAAAAGAACTCCTTACTATTGTCTTTGCTTTTGACAAATTTCGATCATATCTCGTTCTAGCAAAAACGGTGGTCTATACCGACCATTCTGCTCTTAGATACCTATTTTCAAAACAAGATGCCAAACCAAGATTAATCCGTTAGATCTTACTCTTACAAGAGTTTGATATTGAAATCCGAGATAAAAGAGGAGCAGATTAAGTCAACTAAACGAATTAGAAGAATTAAGACATGAAGCATACGAAAATTCATTAATTTATAAAGAAAGAACGAAGAAATGGCATGATAAAAGAATCAGAAGTTTAAAAGAATTTAAAGAAGGAGACAGAGTTCTTCTTTTCAATTCACGATTCAAACTATTTCCTGGAAAATTGAAATCAAGATGGTCTGGACCATTCATAGTCAAAAGAGTTTTCCCATACGGAACAGTAGAATTAATAAATTCAAATGGGATTGAATTTAAAGTTAATGGTCACAGAGTTAAACACTACATAGATAGTCCGATGGAATTCGACAATGAAGTTAAGCATAATTTAGATACCACAGCTAACTAAGTGTGGGGAGAATCAAGTATTTAAAGGATAATATGTATTTCAGTTAGAGTTAGATTGTCTGTTTTCATGTAGTTCTCGAAAATGGAACCCGAATGGTCTTTTCCTAGCAGACCCTAAAGAACTAGTCTTCTCCCCCCATTCTGAATTTTTATTTTTTTTTAGGTTTTTACGAAATGAAGACTGCCTGTGAACTAAACCATGGTCTAATGCTACACGCTTTGATCACTAAACGTAATAATGACACACTACCGAGTGAAATAGTATCAGTAATCAGAGAAAGATTGGACAGAGTAAGAAAAGAATCCAGATGCGAAGATAATAAGTTACAATTTGGTACAGGAAAATCAAAATCCGCAGCGAAAAGAAGAGCACGACACCTTGAAAGATGTCACAAATGCGGAAAATGGTCACATGGAGGTAAATGTTCAAATAATCAAACCTATTCAAATACCGAATTTGTTACTTTATGCAGAGACGGAACGTTCATATGTCTAGAAGAAAAAACACTGAATGCTCGAGGTTACGCCTATGTAGCCATGGAAAACCAATTAAACCGACTATCTTATGAATGGGATAGATCGTATAACTAAGAATACTATCTCACAGGCAAGTCTGTACAGTTTTTTGTTTTTATTTTTATTTTTATTTTTAACCTTTTGATAATAAACGCTAATTTGTTCGCTATAAAGTATTAAATTGGTATTGAATAAAATTAGGTTTGGCGACCGAAATTATTGATATCATTCAAAAATTTATTACATCACTGCGAAATTTAACGTTTATTCTTAAGGTATAATTATCTTTAATCAATCAACCCAAAATATTTCAAAAATTCGTCATGAGTTAAATTAGGTCATGGAACCGAAATTACTTTACCGAAAAGAGGGGCGCATATTTTTGATAATATTTGATTGATTAAAGTGGGATAAAATGCCAAAAAGATTTTTAATTTTATTTTTACCATTTTAAAATTAATATATAAATCTTAAATTAATATTGTGAACTCTGTAAAATCAATATATTTAAGTTTGTCAATATTTGAAAAATTAATATTTTTAATATAAGTTTGTATGTATAAAAATAAAAATATAATATAAAGTTTGGTGTGAATTTTTAATATTATGCATTTTTAATTAAGTTTGGTGTAAATTTTTAATTTTATGCATTTTTAAATTAAAGTTGGTGTGAATTTAAAAACAAAAATTTACTTTATTTCGTTAAGTTAAAAATATGATTTTTAAAATTCGTTGAAAGTTGAAGACTAGGTCTTTGAACCGAAATTGTTTTATCCGAGGGAGGGATGAGAACTTTTATTATCATTATTTTTAATCTTATTGAATTAAAGTATGCCAAAAACATTAAAAAAACCCAAAAATCTTAGCTTTTAAAACAATCACTACAAAAAGACAAATTTTAAAATTTTGTCGAAGGACGGACTAGGACATCGATCCGAAACGACCTCGTCCTAAATAACAAGGGAAACAAAATTTTAAAATTAATTACTTAATTGTTTTAATTAGTATAAGATGTTTAAAAAAAAAATACAAACTCCGCGACTCGCGGAGTTTGAAAGGTCAAACACCGCGACTCGCGGAGGGACCAAAACCCAGAAAAAAATAAAAACGTAAACTGATCAGTCCACACACCACACCACAAAAATACTGCAAAATAAAACCCGAAAAAACTCGAGAAAACACTCCCAAATTCACAATTTTTCACCGTTAATCATCAAATCTTTTACTAAAATCATGTTAAGAAGGATGCTATCAAGGAATTACTCAAGAAAAACGGTAAATTTCTACACCTAAACACCATTTAATCCGAAAATTGGTGTTCTTGAGCAATTTTATACCCAATTCGATTTTGATGCTTTTTAGTGTAATTATGCTTAAATTGCTTATGTATTATGCTTGTATAACCTAGATTGATGCTATTTAATATGATTAGAAGCCTTAAACTTCAAATTTTGAGTAATCTAGGGTTTGTGTTCTTGAGCAATTTGGGGCTTTTTGATATAAACAGGTTATGGCCGATTTTTGTCATGAATTGTTGCTAAATTAAGTAGTGTAACATGTTTAGGTAGTTAAATGATCCAAACTTTGAGCCTAAACATGATTTTGAGAATTAAAGTGGACTTTTTCAAGTCTAAAATTCATGAACTTGATTTTTGAGAGATAATGCCATTTGAAACTTGTTTAATTGCTAGTGATGATTATTTTGACATGTTATTTGAGTTGAATGCTTATGAACTTGGCGAACATTTTCGTATATGCTTATTTGAAAAAGTGTAGATTTGATGAAAATATGAAAATGAGCTTAAGTTTGATATAAATTAAACATGTCATTGTAATTATTTTGATTGATGATTTTGCTGATACTAATGCATATTTGGATGCACAAAAATTGTGTTTGATGTGTTTTGCAGACTGAAAGGGGTGAATCTTCATCCCAAGCTCGCAATGCTCATGCTGAGAATGCGGAACAATAGGAGGTGGATAACTACTACAAACAAGATATACCTCATCCAGTCATGACATTTTCTGATATGCACTTGGAAGATTTGCACCTGAACCTGAGATTTGACAGACTTTGGATAGATTATCTAAAATACCAAAGGGGCTTGCATACTCTTCATTCTAAAGCTGTTGAAGTACCTAGGGTCATAGAATGGGGACCATTAGAAGCTGTAGAATTGGCCGGGCCAATTAGGGAATTACTTGCACAGAGGTATGGTAATTCTACTTTTAACGATTGGGTACGGTTATTCAACATGAGTAGACCTGTATATAAAGTATGGTGTGAAGAATTGTTGTGTAGTATAGAATTAAATGATCGGGTAGCTAGTTTAACCGATCGATCTTTTATTAGATTTTTGTTAGGAGGTTCGATGCGCCACATGTCTTTACTAGACATGGCTCAGGCTTTACGTATATATACGCCTGGGGAGTTAGCATCTGCCGATTGTAGAGGGTTGATATTGAACGGTAGGAAGATAGATGAGAATTTTGATACACATGGTGTATGGAGTCAAATGACTAGCCATCACCGATTCAAAGGGGGGAATTACTCTTATTTGGATATAGATAGAGCAGAGTTAAGAGTAATTCATAGATTTTTAGCTAATTCGATTACACAAAGAGGTAAGAATAAGGAAAAGGTAAATGAACAGGATTTGTTTTACCACATGTGTATTCGAGACCCACAAAGCGCTGTAAGTATACCATATTGTGTGGGTTATTATTTATCAGCTATGGTTAGGGGGATGAGACCGCATAGCATAATAGGAGGTGGTATATTTATTACTTTGATTGCTGAATATCTCGGTGTGGATATAAGTCAGGGAGGATTACTAATCGAAGAACCAGAACCCCGCGATACAATAGGTTTAAATGTATACCATGGTGCGAAGGTTTTGAAGAGGCGAAATAACGCCGCAGTACGATATAATGGTAGACATCCACAGGTTGAGAGAAACCAACAGCCAGGTAATGTGGGAGGGGGAAATGAAATGACAGAAATGCAAAGGTTTATAGCTTCACAAGAGTACGATAATGCTAGACATCGAGCATTTGAAGATTGGCAAGTTCATCAAAACCAAATCATAGCTTATTGCCAACAAATAGGTAGAAACTATATTCCTACTCCATCGCCCGTATTTCCTCCCTGGTCTATAGAGATCCAACCACCGTATCCTACGTATAACCCAGCCGAAGCATTTTATAACACCTATGGTTATGCATGGAACCCCTACTGGTATCAGTATCATCCCTAGTCTACTTAGTTTTATTTATTTTATAATTTGTAATGTTGATACATTTAATACTTATGTTAATATTGTAATAGTTTTTATAATTTTCTAACTTTTATTATTAGATTTTAATAATTTTTGAATGTGGGTTAATATACCAAACTTCAAAAATATGTATATATGTTTGCAGTTTATCTTATGTACACAACAGGGTAAAACAATGCATTTTCAAAGACTGGCATTAAGTTCAGCAAAAGCAACTAATTTTGACGACAAGATGCAAAATATATGTGAAATAACAACAAGACGGAATGAACAAATGATGTGCACCATTTATCATTCAACACAAACACAAATATGTTTGGAAACTTTGGTAAAATTTAATCATTTCTACGCTAATCACCCTCAATTATTTAAATTGTTACTGATTTCTTGCAAATGAGGGCATTGCAAGATCTTAAGTGTGGGAAGGGGTTAAATTCTTTCGGATTTTTTTAAAATATTTTTTTATCTTAAACACTTGGTTACCATTAAAAATAGTAGTAAAGTAGTAGTTGTATTAGAATCTAGTGCTCTCTGATAATAAAGAACAGCCCTAGTCTTATATACTGACTACCCAATTCTAGTAAAATTTTTCAAAATTTTCAATTAAATGAACTCAAAATCATGTTTATACATATTTATGAACGATAAAACTAGGTTTTAACACCGAAATTATTGTTACCTCGGAAAGGACATAAATTAAGAAACAAACCAAAATGTTAAAATTCATTTAAAATGGAATAGAGGACAATAAAAAGGAAAATAAAAGCCAAGTGTGGGAAAATTTACCAAGATATTTTAAACATATGTCACACATTTCTGTAACAAATAATTGAAAATACTTTTGTTTTGAACGATAATTAACTGTTTTACCCGATTTACTGTAAGAAAGATGGATCTACACGATGAATCAATTCCATCATTAAAAGGAAGTAAAGTCTTCCGAAAAAGAAACGCGCTTCTTGATTTAAGTCAGGAAGTTGTCATCCAGACCAGCTGTAGGTTGACGAAAAATCTAGAAAAGTCATCACTAAAATCAGCAGGAAATCCACGGACCTCAGCATCAAACAGGGTCGCCATGTGGTCAGACTTATCCTAACCATGAGAGGATCTATCTCGTAAAATGGGGAGGGCGCCGTGTAAATTAGCTGGATAAGACTAATGAATCAGATCCCCAGAAAGGATAATCTCCTTAAAAGATCAAAAATCAGCTTTTAAGCCTGATATTACTCAATCCTTGAGATTGACCTTAAAGATTGAGAATTACAAACTCATGGAATTCAATGATATCTAAACTCGAGCCTGAACGAGAAAATATTTTGATCAAAATTACAAACCGATTTGTTTTCTAAAAACTCATTTTCAATGCGTTCATTACCATTGAACGTAAAATCCTAGGAATTCACCTGGGATTCATTAGGTCACCTGAACCAAATCGGGTGTCAACTGTAAGAACGGTGGTTGCATAGCATGGTCAAAGACAGGACCTTGTGCCAGACCGGAAAATTATAAGGGTGAGCTTTACTATTTCTCCTACAAAGGATAGTAATTGCGTCCGACACATTATAGACCAAAATTAAAAGCATGTCAGGGGACATTGCCTTAACAGTTGCTTGTTCAACGCTTTCCTTTACAACCGGACGGTAGTTTACCGAAAGGTAATATACGGGACAAGTAAACTGGACGTGTTGCTTTCCAAATACAAGGTTAGCAAGTGGGTGACACAAAACCATAAGTTTTGAGCTAAAATTTTCAAATCTGAAACCCACCAAACCCACAAAAATATTTTGCAAACACCGGTGAAGGGTTATTCCAGAAAACTTATCTAGGGTAAAAGCTAGATTTAGTTTTCAAAAGATCAAATGTTTTCATAACGATCCAATTTCCTTAAAGGATCTAAATTTTTATAGTCATATGGGACTGTAAACCACAACGTTACTACCATTGTTTATACCGCCGTAAAGAAATCACTGATGTACAAAGTGTGAAGAATAAAGAAGTGATTCTAGTATTTCAAGACTATATTGCTTGAGGACAAGCAACGCTCAAGTGTGGGAATATTTGATAATGCTAAAAACGAACATATATTTCATAGCATTATTCCCCAAGAAAGACAAGCTTTTAGTTGCAATTGTTCTATTTACAAGTGATATTCGTTTAAATATTAAAAGGTGAAGACAAAAGACAGATTCGATGAATTGAAGACGCAAATGACCAAAAAGCTCAAAAGTACAAAATACAATCAAAGAGGTTCCAATTATTGATAAGAAACGTCTCGAAATTACAAGAGTACAAGATTCAAAACGCAAAGTACAAGATATTAAATTGTACGCAAGGACGTTCGAAAATCCGGAACCGGGACCAGAGTCAACTCTCAACGCTCGACGCAACGGACTAAAAATTACAATTCAACTATGCACATAAATATAATATAATATTTAAATAATTCTTATAATTATTTATATATTATATTAATAATAAAAATCCGTCGGCAAGAAAGAATCCAAAGTTGGTGAGCTGGAATTTCAAACTCCGCGACTCGCGGAGCTTGAAGGCAGAAAAGGCCGCGAGTCGCGGAGACCCCCTGAACTCAATTTCCTATAAAAGCACACGAATTCTGATCATTTTAAATATCCATAATCTATCTCTCTCTCAATATATACGTAAATATATATATATATATATATATATATATATATATATATATATATATATATATATATATATATATATATATATATATATATATATATATATATAATTTATATTTTAATTTTAATTTTAAATCCTAATAATAAGGGTATGTTAGCGAATGTTGTAAGGGTGTAAGTCGAAATTCTGTCCGTGTAACGCAACGCTATTTTTAATCATTGTAAGTTATGTTCAACCTTTTTAATTTAATGTCTCGTAGCTGAGTTATTATTATGCTTATTTAATCCAAAGTAATCATGATGTTGGGCTAATTACTACAATTGTGTAATTGGGCTTTGTAACATAATTGGGGTTTGGACAAAAGAACGACACTTGTGGAAATTAGACTATGGGCTATTAATGGGCTTTATATTTATTTAACTAAATGATAGTTTGTTAATGTTAATATAAAGATTTATAATTGGACGTACCCATAAATTACCACATACACTCGTTCGGACACGATGGGCGGGGTATTTATATGTACGAATAATTGTTCATTTAACTGGACACGGGAATGGATTAATAGTCACTAGAATTATTAAAACAGGGGTGAAATTATGTACAAGGACACTTGGCATAATTGATAACAAAGTATTAAAACCTTGGATTACACTCAGTCGACATCCTGGTGTAATTATTAAACAAAGTATTAAAATCTTGTTACAGTTTAAGTCCCCAATTAGTTGGAATATTTGACTTCGGGTATAAGAATAATTTGACGAGGACACTCGCACTTTATAATTATTGTAGTGACCCGAACTTTTTCATGTTTATATATATATATTAAATGAAATTGTTATTTACATGATTAAGTGTTTCCAACATATTAAGCAATCAAACATGTTAAGACTTGATTAATTAAAATAGGTTTCATATAGACAATTGACCACCCAAGTTGACCGGTGATTCACGAACGTTAAAACTTGTAAAAACTATACGATGACATATATATGGTTATATATATAGTTAACATGATTTTATTATAAGTATGTATCTCATTAGGTATTTTAACAATGAGTTATATACATAAAAATAAGACTATTAATTTAAGAAACTCGAAAACGATATATATAACGATTATCGTTATAACAATGTCTTACTAGGTACATATGAATCATATTAAGATATTGATACACTTGGTTAATTATGTTAAATGATAAGTAAATATATTATTAAGTGTATTAACAATGAAATACATATGTAAAAATAAGACTACTAACTTAATGATTTCGAAACGAGACATATATGTAACGATTATCGTTGTAACGACATTTAACTGTATACATATCATACTAAGATATATTATATATCATAATATCATGATAATATAACAATTTAACATCTCATTTGTTATAATAAACAATGGGTTAACAACATTCAACAAGATCGTTAACCTAAAGGTTTCAAAACAACATTTACATGTAACGACTAACGATGACTTAACGACTCAGTTAAAATGTATATACATGTAGTGTTTTAATATGTATTCATACACTTTTGAAAGACTTCAAGACACTTATCAAAATACTTCTACTTAACAAAAATGCTTACAATTACATCCTCGTTCAGTTTCATCAACAATTCTACTCGTATGCACCCGTATTCGTACTCGTACAATACACAGCTTTTAGATGTATGTACTATTGGTATATACACTCCAATGATCAGCTCTTAGTATCCCATGTGAGTCACCTAACACATGTGGGAACCATCATTTGGCAACTAGCATGAAATATCTCATAAAATTACAAAAATATGAGTAATCATTCATGACTTATTTACATGAAAACAAAATTACATATCCTTTATATCTAATCCATACACCAACGACCAAAAACACCTACAAACACTTTCATTCTTCAATTTTCTTCATCTAATTGATCTCTCTCAAGTTCTATCTTCAAGTTCTATGTGTTCTTCATATATTCTACAAGTTCTAGTTACATAAAATCAAGAATACTTTCAAGTTTGCTAGATCACTTCCAATCTTGTAAGGTGATCATCCAACCTCAAGAAATCTTTGATACTTACAGTAGGTTATCATTCTAATACAAGGTAATAATCATATTCAAACTTTGGTTCAATTTCTATAACTATAACAATCTTATTTCAAGTGATGATCTTACTTGAACTTGTTTTCGTGTCATGATTCTGCTTTAAGAACTTCGAGCCATCCAAGGATCCGTTGAAGCTAGATCTATTTTTCTCTTTTCCAGTAGGTTTATCCAAGGAACTTAAGGTAGTAATGATGTTCATAACATCATTCGATTCATACATATAAAGCTATCTTATTCGAAGGTTTAAACTTGTAATCACTAGAACATAGTTTAGTTAATTCTAAACTTGTTCGCAAACAAAAGTTAATCCTTCTAACTTGACTTTTAAAATCAACTAAACACATGTTCTATATCTATATGATATGCTAACTTAATAATTTAAAACCAGGAAACACGAAAAACACCGTAAAACTGGATTTACGCCGTCGTAGTAACACCGCGGGCTGTTTTGGGTTAGTTAATTAAAAACTATGATAAACTTTGATTTAAAAGTTGTTATTCTGGGAAAATGATTTTTATTATGAACATGAAACTATATCCAAAAATTATGATTAAACTCAAAGTGGAAGTATGTTTTCTAAAATGGTCATCTAGACGTCGTTCTTTCGACTGAAATGACTACCTTTACAAAAACGACTTGTAACTTATTTTTCTGACTATAAACCTTTACTTTTTCTGTTTAGATTCATAAAATAGAGTTCAATATGAAACCATAGCAATTTGATTCACTCAAAACGGATTTAAAATGAAGAAGTTATGGGTAAAACAAGATTGGATAATTTTTCTCATTTTAGCTACGTGAAAATTGGTAACAAATCTATTCCAACCATAACTTAATCAACTTGTATTGTATATTATGTAATCTTGAGATACCATAGACACGTATACAATGTTTCGACCTATCATGTCGACACTTCTATATATATTTCAGAACAACCATAGACACTATATATGTGAATGTTGGAGTTAGCTATACAGGGTTGAGGTTGATTCCAAAATATATATAGTTTGAGTTGTGATCAATACTGAGATACGTATACACTGGGTCGTGGATTGATTCAAGATAATATTTATCGATTTATTTCTGTACATCTAACTGTGGACAACTAGTTGTAGGTTACTAACGAGGACAGCTGACTTAATAAACTTAAAACATAAAAATATATTAAAAGTGTTGTAAATATATTTTGAACATACTTTGATATATATGTATATATTGTTATAGGTTCGTGAATCAACCAGTGGCCAAGTCTTACTTCCCGACGAAGTAAAAAATCTGTGAAAGTGAGTTATAGTCCCACTTTTAAAATCTAATATTTTTGGGATGAGAATACATGCAGGTTTTATAAATGATTTACAAAATAGACACAAGTACGTGAAACTACATTCTATGGTTGAATTATCGAAATCGAATATGCCCCGTTTTATTAAGTCTGGTAATCTAAGAATTAGGGAACAGACACCCTAATTGACGCGAATCCTAAAGATAGATCTATTGGGCCTAACAAACCCCATCCAAAGTACCGGATGCTTTAGTACTTCGAAATTTATATCATATCCGAAGGGTGTCCCGGAATGATGGGGATATTCTTATATATGCATCTTGTTAATGTCGGTTCCCTGGTGTTCACCATATGAATGATTTTTATCTCTATGTATGGGATGTGTATTGAAATATGAAATCTTGTGGTCTATTATTATGATTTGATATATATAGGTTAAACCTATAACTCACCAACATTTTTATTGACGTTTTAAGCATGTTTATTCTCAGGTGATTATTAAGAGCTTTCGCTGTCGCATACTTAAATAAGGACGAGATTTGGAGTCCATGCTTGTATGATATTGTGTAAAAACTGCATTCAAGAAACTTATTTTGTTGTAACATATTTGTATTGTAAACCATTATGTAATGGTCGTGTGTAAACAGGATATTTTAGATTATCATTATTTGATAATCTACGTAAAGCTTTTTAAACCTTTATTGATGAAATAAAGGTTATGGTTTGTTTTAAAATGAATGCAGTCTTTGAAAAACGTCTCATATAGAGGTCAAAACCTCGCAACGAAATCAATTAATATGGAACGTTTTTAATCAATAAGAACGGGACATTTCAGTTGGTATCCGAGCGTTGGTCTTAGAGATCCAAAATTTTGCATTAGTGTGTCTTATCGAGTTTGTTAGGATGCATTAGTGAGTCTGGACTTCGACCGTGTTTACTTGAAAAATGATTGCTTAACAAATTTTTTTGAAAACTGTATATTTTTAACATGTGAATATTATGTGATATATTAATCTCTTAACATGTTTGATATTATGTGATAGATGTCTACCTCTAGAACAAGTCCCATTGACTCACCTAATAATAATGAAGAGTCAAATATAAATTGGAATGATTCGTGGACTGATTCACAAGTTCCCGAAGAGGAACAGGAAGAAGAATCGGAACCGGAAGAAGAATCGGAACCGGAAGAAGAAATAGAACCAGTGGGGGAAATAATAAAACGGTTAAGTAGAAGAAAATCCTCAACCAACCGACCAAAGTTAATTATGGTCAATGGTGTTTCTGCCAAGGAAGCAAAGTATTGGGAGGATTACCAATTCTCCGATGAATCGGATCCCGACAAGGATTCCGATGATGTTATAGAAATTACCCCAACACAATTTAATAAGGCAAAAGAGAACAATAAGGGAAAGGGCATAAAATAGAGAAATTTGATTCCAAACCCGATGAACTTTATATGTATCGTCAACACCCGTATTTCTTAAGTTGTGACAATAACCCAGGAACCTCTAAACCACCAGGTTTTTCTAAACCAATGTGGAAAACGACGGCTCGTATTAGGGGAACATCATATATCCCTAGAAACTTGGCAAAACGAACCTAAACCGAAGAAGAAGAAACGAGCGAGTCGGAATAAGATAGTTGTATTCGTGTGGTGTAATATATGTAATATAGTGTGCTTATGCTTTATGATATATGTAAAAATTGCTTGTATTAATAAGTATTTTTTTTATCAATCTAACTCTTGTCTATTTTACAGTATAGAAACACAAAATGGATAGACAACCCAATATTTTAAGAGACCTACCCGGAGACATGATTAATGAAATCTTGTCTAGAGTCGGTCAGAATTCCTCGGCACAACTATTTAAGGCGAGATCAGTTTGTAAGACATTCGAAGAACGTTCCAAGAATGCCTTGGTTTATAAAAGGCTTTCGTTCGAAAGATGGGGGATATCACATTGGGAAATCCATAAGTTACGATGTGTTTACTTTGACGCATATATTGCGGGGAACCCAAATGCTATTTTACGCAACGGGTTAAGAAATTATTTTGACTCAATATATCCGAATATAGGACTTCGTGATTTAGAAAAAGCGGCTAACATGCAACATAAAGAAGCATGTTATGCTTACGGGTTAGTAATGTTCGCTTCTCACCAAAGTGAGAAAAAGAACATCGGGCTACAACTATTAAACAAAATGTTCCCACAAGTGACGGAGTCGGTAATTGGGGTAAGAAATGAGGTTTTTAGGTTATTACGAGACTGTTGGTCATTACGTAACCCTCGTCCCTTTGACGACGTTACAACACGCTGTCTTATCAACGGCCATAACGGTTATGTTCCACAAGACCAAGGATGGGAAGTAGTCCTAGTAAAACCAGAATGCATGACTTGTTTCTGGACGTATGAATTACGTGTCTTTATTGCCTTTGCTGAACGACTTGTGTACTAGCTAGAATTATCTTCACAACTATCTTGTATCAAAGTTATTGTGTGCTATATTTCATGCTTTATGTAAAATAAGCGGTATGGTAAGTTTGTAAAATATTGTATAAAAGTTTGAACGCGAAATATTATTATAATCAGTTTTTCATATAGAATTGTAGTAGTTGAATTGTATATTAGCTACTAAGTATGAACTTAACGGGTAGGTACTACCCGAATTTAAACTTATAAAACGCTAATATGAAGAAAAAGCTTTTATAAATGAGTTCATATTATGCTACGAAATACTATTAACTACTCTTAATATTCTGTATGATTAACTTGTTCCATTTGACTATTTTGAAGGAAATGGCACCGACTACTAGACACACCGTGAATATGAATGAAGAGGAATTCCGTACTTTTTTAGCTTCAAACATAGCCGCAGAACAGGCTGCGCTACATACCAACAATAACCTTAGATCTAGCAGTACAGGAAATCGTGTAGGATGCACCTACAAAGAATTCACTGCCTGCAAACCTTTGGAATTTGATGGAACTGAAGGACCGATCGGATTGAAACGGTGGACCGAGAAGGTCGAATCGGTGTTTGCCATAAGTAAGTGTACTGAAGAGGACAAAGTGAAGTACGCTACGCATACCTTCACAGGTTCTGCGTTAACATGGTGGAATACCTATCTAGAGCAAGTGGGACAAGATGATGCGTACGCACTACCGTGGTCAGCATTCAAGCACTTGATGAACGAGAAGTACCTTCCTAGAACCGAGGTCAATAAGCTCAAGACAGAACTTAGAGGGTTACGAACCCAAGGATTTGATATTACCACGTACGAAAGACGATTCACAGAATTGTGCCTATTGTGTCCAGGAGCGTTCGAAGATGAGGAAGAGAAGATCGACGCGTTTGTGAAAGGATTACCGAAAAGAATCCAAGAAGATATAAGTTCACACGAGCCCGCCTCCATACAACATGCATGTAGAATGGCTCACAAACTAGTGAACCAAATTGAGGAAAGAATTAAAGAACAGACGACTGAAGAGGCCAATGTGAAGTAAGTCAAAAGAAAGTGGGAGGAAAACGGTGATAAGAATCACCAATACAACAACCACAGCAATTACAATAATAATCGCAACAATTATCCCAACAATCGCAACATCAATCGCAACTACAACAAACGGCCCAACAACAACAACAACAACAACAACAACAACAACAACAACGACAACAACAACAACAACAACAACAACAACTACAACAACAATCATCCTAACAACAAAAACAACCGCAACAACAACAACAATCAGAAGCAGCTATGCCAAAGGTGTGAAAAGTATCACTCGGGGTTCTGCACCAAATTTTGCAACAAGTGTAAAAGAAATGGTCATAGCTCGGCGAAGTGTGAGGTCTACGGACTAGAGGTTAACAGAACGAAAGGAACAAATGGTGTCGGAACGAGTAATGGCGGAGCAAGTAGTGTCGGAGCAAGTTATGCCAATGTAGTTTGTTATAAATGTGGAAAACCGGGTCACATTATTAGAAATTGCCCGAACCAGGAGGACACGAATGGACAAGGCCACGGAAGAGTTTTCAATATTAATGCGACAGAGGCACAGGAAGACCCGAAGCTTGTTACGGGTACGTTTCTTATTGACAATAAATCTGCTTACGTTTTATTTGATTCGGGTGCGGATAGAAGCTATATGAGTAGAGATTTTTGTGCTAAATTAATTTGTCCATTGACGCCGTTGGATAGTAAATTTTTACTCGAATTAGCAAACGGTAAATTAATTTCAGCAAATAATATATGCCGGAATCGAGAAATTAAACTGGGTAGCGAAATATTTAAGATTGATTTGATACCAGTAGAGTTAGGGAGTTTTGATGTAATAGTTGGCATGGACTGGCTGAAGAAGGTGAAAGCAGAGATCGTATGTTATAAAAATGCAATTCGCATTGTACGAGAAGAAGGAGAACCCTTAATGGTGTACGGAGAAAAGGGCAACATGAAGCTACATCTTATTAGTAATTTGAAGGCACAAAAACTAATAAGAAAAGGTTGCTATGCTGTTCTAGCACACGTCGAGAAAGTACAAACCGAAGAAAAGAGCATCAATGATGTTCCCGTCGCAAAAGAATTTCCCGATGTATTTTCGAAAGAATTACCGGGACTACCTCCACATCGATCTGTTGAATTTCAAATAGATATTGTACCAGGAGATGCACCAATAGCTCGTGCTCCTTATAGACTCGCACCCAGCGAGATGAAAGAACTGCAAAGCCAACTACAAGAACTATTAGAACGTGGTTTCATTCGACCAAGCACATCACCATGGGGAGCTCCTGTTTTGTTTGTCAAGAAGAAGGATGGTACATTTAGGTTGTGTATTGACTACAGAGAGTTGAACAAATTTACCATCAAAAACCGTTATCCACTGCCGAGAATTGACGACTTATTTGATCAACTACAAGGCTCGTCGGTTTATTCGAAGATTGATTTATGTTCTGGATATCATCAAATGCGAGTAAAAGAGGATGATATTCCAAAAACTGCTTTTAGGATGCGTTATGGTCATTACGAGTTTATGGTTATGCCGTTTGGATTGACTAACGAACCAGCTGTGTTCATGGACCTTATGAACCGAGTGTGTGGGCCATATCTTGACAAGTTTGTCATTGTTTTCATCGATGACATACTTATTTACTCAAAGAATGATCAAGAGCGCGAAGAACATTTGAGAAAAGTGCTAGAAGTATTGAGGAAAGAAAAACTGTACGCTAAGTTTTCAAAGTGTGCATTTTAGTTGGAAGAAGTTCAATTCCTCGGTCACATAGTGAACAAAGAAGGTATCCAGGTGGACCCGGCAAAGATCGAAACCGTTGAAAAGTGGGAAACCCCAAAAACTCCGAAGCATATACGTCAATTTTTAGGATTGGCTGGTTACTACAGAAGATTCATCCAAGATTTCTCCAAAATAGCAAAACCCTTGACTGCATTAACGCATAAAGGGAAGAAATTTGAATGGAAGGATGAACAAGAGAAGGCGTTTCAATTATTGAAGAAAAAGCTAACTACGGCACCTATATTGTCATTGCCTGAAGGGAATGATGATTTTGTGATTTATTGTGACGCATCAAAGCAAGGTCTCGGTTGTGTATTAATGCAACGAACGAAGGTGATTGCTTATGCATCTAGACAATTGAAGATTCACGAACAAAATTATACGACGCATGATTTGGAATTAGGCGCGGTTGTTTTTGCATTAAAGACTTGGAGACACTACTTATATGGGGTCAAAAGTATTATATATACCGACCACAAAAGTCTTCAGCACATATTTAATCAGAAACAACTGAATATGAGGCAGCGTAGGTGGATTGAATTGTTGAATGATTACGACTTTGAGATTCGTTACCACCCGGGGAAGGCAAATGTGGTAGTCGACGCCTTGAGCAGGAAGGACAGAGAACCCATTCGAGTAAACTCTATGAATATAATGATTCACAATAACCTTACTACTCAAATAAAGGAGGCGCAACAAGGAGTTTTAAAAGAGGGAAATTTAAAGAATGAAATACCCAAAGGATTGGAGAAGCATCTTAATATTCGGGAAGACGGAACCCGGTATAGGGCTGAAAGGATTTGGGTACCAAAATTTGGAGATATGAGAGAAATGGTACTTAGAGAAGCTCATAAAACCAGATACTCAATACATCCTGGAACGGGGAAGATGTACAAGGATCTCAAGAAACATTTTTGGTGGCCAGGTATGAAAGCTGATATTGCTAAATATGTAGGAGAATGTTTGACGTGTTCTAAGGTCAAAGCTGAACATCAGAAACCATCAGGTTTACTACAACAACCGAAATCCTGGAATGGAAATGGGAAAACATTACCATGGATTTCATCACTAAATTGCCAAGGACTGCAAGTGGTTTTGATACTATTTGGGTAATAGTTGATCGTCTCACCAAATCAGCACACTTCCTGCCAATAAGAAAAGATGACAAGATGGAGAAGTTAGCACGACTGTATTTGAAGGAAGTCGTCTCCAGACATGGAATACCAATCTCTATTATCTCTGATAGGGATGGCAGATTTATTTCAAGATTCTAGCAGACATTACAGCAAGCATTAGGAACTCGTCTAGACATGAGTACTGCCTATCATCCACAAACTGATGGGTAGAGCGAAAGGACGATACAAACGCTTGAAGACATGCTATGAGCATGTGTTATTGATTTCGGAAACAGTTGGGATCGACATCTACCGTTAGCAGAATTTTCCTACAACAATAGATACCATTCAAGCATTGAGATGGCGCCATTTGAAGCACTTTATGGTAGAAAGTGCAGGTCTCCAATTTGTTGGAGTGAAGTGGGGGATAAACAGATTACGGGTCCAGAGATAATACAAGAAACTACCGAGAAAATCATCCAAATTCAACAAAGATTGAAAACCGCCCAGAGTCGACAAAAGAGCTACGCGGACAGTAAAAGAAAAGATATAGAGTTTGAAATTGGAGAAATGGTCATGCTTAAGGTTTCACCTTGGAAAGGCGTTGTTCGATTTGGTAAACGGGGAAAACTAAATCCAAAGTACATTGGACCATTCAAGATTATAGATCGTGTCGGACCAGTAGCTTACCAACTGGAGCTACCTCAACAACTCGCAGCTGTACATAACACTTTCCACGTCTCAAATTTGAAGAAATGTTTTGCTAAAGAAGATCTCACTATTCCATTGGACGAAATCCAAATCAATGAAAAACTTCAATTCATTGAAGAACCCGTCGAAATAATGGATCGTGAGGTTAAGAGACTTAAACAAAACAAGATACCGATTGTTAAGGTTTGATGGAATGCTCGTAGAGGACCCGAGTTCACCTGGGAGCGTGAAGATCAGATGAAGAAGAAATACCCACATTTATTTCCAGAAGATACGTCAACACCTCCAACTGCTTAAAATTTCGGGACGAAATTTATTTAACGGGTAGGTACTGTAGTAACCCGAACTTTTCCATGTTTATATATATATATATTAAATGAAATTGTTATTTACATGATTAAGTGTTTCCAACATGTTAAGCAATCAAACATGTTAAGACTTGATTAATTGAAATAGGTTTCATATAGACAATTGACCACCCAAGTTGACCGGTGATTCACGAACGTTAAAACTTGTAAAAACTATACGATGACATATATATGGTTATATATATAGTTAACATGATTTTATTATAAGTATGTATCTCATTAGGTATTTTAACAATGAGTTATATACATAAAAATAAGACTATTAATTTACGAAACTCGAAAACGATATATATAACGATTATCGTTATAACAACGTCTTACTAGGTACATATGAATCATATTAAGATATTGATACACTTGGTTAATTATGTTAAATGATAAGTAAATATATTATTAAGTGTATTAACAATGAAATACATATGTAAAAATAAGACTACTAACTTAATGATTTCGAAACGAGACATATATGTAACGATTATCGTTGTAACGACATTTAACTGTATATATATCATACTAAGATATATTATATATCATAATATCATGATAATATAACAATTTAACATCTCATTTGTTATAATAAACAATGGGTTAACAACATTCAACAAGATCGTTAACCTAAAGGTTTCAAAACAACATTTACATGTAACGACTAACGATGACTTAACGACTCAGTTAAAATGTATATACATGTAGTGTTTTAATATGTATTCATACACTTTTGAAAGACTTCAAGACACTTATCAAAATACTTCTACTTAACAAAAATTCTTACAATTACATCCTCGTTCAGTTTCATCAACAATTCTACTCGTATGCACCCGTATTCGTACTCGTACAATACACAGCTTTTAGATGTATGTACTATTGGTATATACACTCCAATGATCAGCTCTTAGCATCCCATGTGAGTCACCTAACACATGTGGGAACCATCATTTGGAAACTAGCATGAAATATCTCATAAAATTACAAAAATATGAGTAATCATTCATGACTTATTTACATGAAAACAAAATTACATATCCTTTATATCTAATCCATACACCAACGACCAAAAACACCTACAAACACTTTCATTCTTCAATTTTCTTCATCTAATTGATCTCTCTCAAGTTCTATCTTCAAGTTCTAAGTGTTCTTCATATATTCTACAAGTTCTAGTTACATAAAATCAAGAATACTTTCAAGTTTGCTAGCTCACTTCCAATCTTGTAAGGTGATCATCCAACCTCAAGAAATCTTTGATTCTTACAGTAGGTTATCATTCTAATACAAGGTAATAATCATATTCAAACTTTGGTTCAATTTCTATAACTATAACAATCTTATTTCAAGTGATGATCTTACTTGAACTTGTTTTCGTGTCATGATTCTGCTTCAAGAACTTCGAGCCATCCAAGGATCCGTTGAAGCTAGATCCATTTTTCTCTTTTCCAGTAGGTTTATCCAAGGAACTTAAGGTAGTAATGATGTTCATAACATCATTCGATTCATACATATAAAGCTATCTTATTCGAAGGTTTAAACTTGTAATCACTAGAACATAGTTTAGTTAATTCTAAACTTGTTCGCACACAAATGTTAATCCTTCTAACTTGACTTTTAAAATCAACTAAACACATGTTCTATATCTATATGATATGCTAACTTAATGATTTAAAACCTGGAAACACGAAAAACACCGTAAAACCGGATTTACGCCGTCGTAGTAACACCGCGGGCTGTTTTGGGTTAGTTAATTAAAAACTATGATAAACTTTGATTTAAAGGTTGTTATTCTGGAAAAATGATTTTTATTATGAACATGAAACAATATCCAAAAATTATGGTTATACTCAAAGTGGAAGTATGTTTTCTAAAATGGTCATCTAGACGTCGTTCTTTCGACTGAAATGACTACCTTTACAAAAACGACTTGTAACTTATTTTTCCGACGATAAACCTATACTTTTTCAGTTTAGATTCATAAAATAGAGTTCAATATGAAACCATAGCAATTTGATTCACTCAAAACGGATTTAAAATGAAGAAGTTATGGGTAAAACAAGATTTGATAATTTTTCTCATTTTAGCTACGTGAAAATTGGTAACAAATCTATTCCAACCATAACTTAATCAACTTGTATTGTATATTATGTAATCTTGAGATACCATAGATACGTATACAATGTTTTGACCTATCATGTCGACACATCTATATATATTTCGGAACAACCATAGACACTCTATATGTGAATGTTGGAGTTAGCTATACAGGGTTGAGGTTGATTCCAAAATATATATAGTTTGAGTTGTGATCAATACTGAGATACGTATACATTGGGTCGTGGATTGATTCAAGATAATATTTATCGATTTATTTCTGTACATCTAACTGTGGACAACTAGTTGTAGGTTATTAACGAGGACAGCTGACTTAATAAACTTAAAACATCAAAATATATTAAAAGTGTTGTAAATATATTTTGAACATACTTTGATATATATGTATATATTGTTATAGGTTCGTGAATCAACCAGTGGCCAAGTCTTACTTCCCGACGAAGTAAAAATCTATGAAAGTGAGTTATAGTCCCACTTTTAAAATCTAATATTTTTGGGATGAGAATACATGCAGGTTTTATAAATGATTTACAAAATAGACACAAGTACGTGAAACTACATTCTATGGTTGAATTATCGAAATCGAATATGCCCCGTTTTATTAAGTCTGGTAATCTAAGAATTAGGGAACAGACACCCTAATTGACGCGAATCCTAAAGATAGATCTATTGGGCCTAACAAACCCCATTCAAAGTACCGGATGCTTTAGTACTTCGAAATTTATATCATATCCGAAGGGTGTCCCGGAATGATGGGGATATTCTTATATATGCATCTTGTTAATGTCGGTTACCATGTGTTCACCATATGAATGATTTTTATCTCTATGTATGGGATGTGTATTGAAATATGAAATCTTGTGGTCTATTGTTACGATTTGATATATATAGGTTAAACCTATAACTCACCAACATTTTTGTTGACGTTTAAAGCATGTTTATTCTCAGGTGAATACTAAGAGCTTCCACTGTCGCATACTAAAATAAGGACAAGATTTGGAGTCCATGTTTGTATGATATTGTGTAAAAACTGCATTCAAGAAACTGATTTCGATGTAACATATTTGTATTGTAAACCATTATGTAATGGTCGTGTGTAAACAGGATATTTTAGATTATCATTATTTGATAATCTACGTAAAGCTTTTTAAACCTTTATTTATGAAATAAAGGTTATGGTTTGTTTTAAAAATGAATGCAGTCTTTGAAAAACGTCTCATATAGAGGTCAAAACCTCGCAACGAAATCAATTAATATGGAACGTTTTTAATCAATAAGAACGGGACATTTCATTTATGACTGATGGACTGTTATGGACAAAAACCAGACGGACATATTAAATAATCCAGGACAAAGGACAATTAACCCATGGGCATAAAACTAAAATCAACACGTCAAACATCATGATTACGGAAGTTTAAGTAAGCATAATTCTTTTATTTCATATTTAATTTCCTTTATTTTATATTTAATTGCACTTCTAATTATCGCATTTTTATTGTTATTGTATTTAATTGCACTTTTAATTATCGTACTTTTTAATTATCGCAAGTTTATTTTATCTCACTTTTATTATTCTCAATTTCATTATCGTTATTTACTTTATGCTTTAAATTAAGTCTTTTATTTATTTAATATTTTACATTTTGTTTTAACTACGACTAAAGTTTTAAAATTGACAAACCAGTCATTAAACGGTAAAAACCCCCCTTTATAATAATAATGTTACTTATATATATATTTGTATTTTTATAAAATTAAACTAATATAGCGTTAAGCTTTGATTAAAAGATTTTCCATGTGGAACGAACCGGACTTACTAAAAACTACACTACTGTACGATTAGGTACACTGCCTATAAGTGTTGTAGCAAGGTTTAAGTATATCGATTCTCTAAATAAATAAATATATTGTGTAAAATTGTATCGTATTTAATAGTATTTCCTTGTAAAATTTAATAGCTATTTTATATACACCTCGCATAACATCACTTTTCTTATTAGTTTTTGTGCCTTCAAATTACTAACAAGATGTAGCTTCATGTTGCCCTTTTCTCCGTACACCATTAAGGGTTCTCCTTCTTCTCGTACAATGCGAATTGCATTTTTATAACATACGATCTCTGCTTTCACCTTGTTCAGCCAGTCCATGCCAACTATTACATCAAAACTCCCTAACTCTACTGGTATCAAATCAATCTTAAATATTTCGCTACCCAGTTTAATTTCTCGATTCCGGCATATATTATCTGCTGAAATTAATTTACCGTTTGCTAATTCGAGTAAAAATTTCCTATCCAACGGCGTCAATGGACAGCTTAATTTAGCACAAAAATTTCTACTCATATAGCTTCTATCCGCACCCGAATCAAATAAAACATAAGCAGATTTATTGTCAATAAGAAACGTACCCGTAACAATCTCCGGGTCTTCCTGTGCCTCTGCCGCATTAATATTGAAAACTCTTCCGCGGCCTTGTCCATTCGTGTTCTCCTGGTTCGGGCAATTTCTAATAATGTGGCCCGGTTTTCCACATTTATAACAAACTACATTGGCATAACTTGCTCCGACACTACTTGCTCCACCATTACTCGTTCCTACACCATTTGTTCCTTTTGTTCTGTTAACCCCTGGTCCGTAGACCTCACACTTCGCCGCGCTATGACCATTTCTTTTACACTTGTTGCAAAATTTGGTGCAGAACCCCGAGTGATACTTTTCACACCTTTGGCATAGCTGCTTCTGATTGTTGTTGTTTTTGCGGTTGTTATTGTTGTTGGGATGATTGTTGTAGTTGCTGTTGTTGTTGTGGTTGTTGTTGTTGTTGGGCCGTTTGTTGTAGTTGCGATTGATGTTGCGATTGTTGGGATAATTGTTGCGATTATTATTGTAATTGCTGTTGTTGTTGTATTGGTGATTCTTATCACCGTTTTCCTCCCACTTTCTTTTGACTTGCTTCACATTGGCCTCTTCAGCCGTCTGTTCTTTAATTCTTTCCTCAATCTGGTTCACTAGTTTGTGAGCCATTCTACATGCCTGTTGTATGGAGGCGGGCTCGTGTGAACTTATATCTTCTTGGATTCTTTCTGGTAATCCTTTCACAAACGCGTCGATCTTCTCTTCCTCATCTTCGAACGCTCCCGGACACAATAGGCACAATTCTGTGAATCGTCTTTCGTACGTGGTAATATCAAATCCTTGGGTTCGTAACCCTCTAAGTTCTGTCTTGAGCTTATTGACCTCGGTTGTGGGACGGTACTTCTCGTTCATCAAGTGCTTGAATGCTGACCACGGTAGTGCGTACGCATCATCTTGTCCCACTTGCTCTAGATAGGTATTCCACCATGTTAACGCAGAACCTGTGAAGGTATGCGTAGTGTACTTCACTTTGTCCTCTTCAGTACACTTACTTATGGAAAACACCGATTCGACCTTCTCGGTCCACCGTTTCAATCCGATCGGTCCTTCGGTTCCATCAAATTCCAAAGGTTTGCAGGCAGTGAATTCTTTGTAGGTGCATCCTACACAATTTCCTGTACTGCTAGATCCAAGGTTATTGTTGGTATGTAGCGCAGCCTGTACTGCGGCTATGTTTGAAGCTAGAAAAGTACGGAATTCCTCTTCATTCATATTCACAGTGTGTCAAGTAGTCGGTGCCATTTCCTTCAAAATAGTCAAATGGAACAAGTTAATCATACAGAATATTAAGAGTAGTTAATAGTATTTCGTAGCATAATATGAACTCATTTATAAAAGCTTTTTCTTCATATTAGCGTTTTATAAGTTTAAATTCGGGTAGTACCTACCCGTTAAGTTCATACTTAGTAGCTAATATACAATTCAACTACTACAATTCTATATGAAAAACTGATTATAATAATATTTCGCGTTCAAACTTTTATACAATATTTTACAAACTTACAATACCGCTTATTTTACATAAAGCATGAAATATAGCACACAATAACTTTGATACAAGATAGTTGTGAAGATAATTCTAGCTAGTACACAAGTCGTTCAGCAAAGGCAATAAAGACACGTAATTCATCCGTCCAGAAACAAGTCATGCATTCTGGTTTTACTAGGACTACTTCCCATCCTTGGTCTTGTGGAACAAAACCGTTATGGCCGTTGATAAGACAGCGTGTTATAACGTCGTCAAAGGGACGAGGGTTACGTAATGACCAACAGTCTCGTAATAACCTAAAAACCTCATTTCTTACCCCAATTACCGACTCCGTCAATTGTGGGAACGTTTTGTTTAATAGTTGTAGCCCGATGTTCTTTTTCTCACTTTGGTGAGAAACGAACATTACTAACCCGTAAGCATAGCATGCTTCTTTATATTGCATGTTAGCCACTTTTTCTAAATCATGAAGTCCTATATTCGGATACATTGAGTCAAAATAATTTCTTAACCCGTTGCGTAAAATAGCATTTGGGTTCCCCGCAATATATGCGTCAAAGTAAACACATCGTAACTTATGGGTTTCCCAATGTGATATCCCCTATCTTTCAAACGAAAGTCTCTTATAAACCAAGACATTCTTGGAACGTTCTTCGAATGTCTTACAAACTGATTTCGCTGTAAATAGTTGTGCCGAAGAATTCTGACCGACTCTAGACAAGATTTCATCAATCATGTCTCCGGGTAGGTCTATTAAAATATTGGGTTGTCTATCCATTTTGTGTTTTTATACTGTAATATAGACAAGAGTTAGATTCATAAAAAAAATACTTATTAATACAAGCAATTTTTACATATATCATAAAGCATAAGCACACTATATTACATATATTACACCACACGAATACAACTATCTTATTCCGACTCGCTCGTTTCTTCTTCTTCGGTTTTGGTTCGTTTTTCCAAGTTTCTAGGGATATATGATGTTCCCCTAATACGAGCTGTCGTTTTCCACAACGGTTTAGAAAAACCTGGTGGTTTAGAGGTTCCCGGGTCATTGTTACAACTTAAGGGCTTCGGAGGTTGACGATACATATAAAGTTCATCGGGGTTGGAATTAGATTTCTCTATTTTTATGCCCTTTCCCTTATTATTTTCTTTTGCCTTTTTAAATTCAGTTGGGGTAATTTCTATAACATCGTCGGAATTCTCGTCGGAATCCTATTCATCGGAGAATTGGTAATCCTTCCAATATTTTGCTTCCTTGGCGGAAACACCATTGACCATAATTAACCTTGGTCGGTTGGTTGAGGATTTTCTTTTACTTAACCTTTTTATTATTTCCCCCACCGGTTCTATTTCCTCCTCCGGTTCCTCCTCTTCCGGTTCTGATTCTTCTTCCGGTTCTGATTCTTCTTCCGGTTCTTCTTCGGGAACTTGTGAATCAGTCCAATATATATTCGACTCTTCGTTATTATTAGGTGAGTCAATGGGATTTGTGCTAGAGGTAGTCATCTATCACACAATATCAAACATGTTAAGAGATTAATATATCATATAATATATAATGTTAATAATATATAGTTTCCAACAAAAATGTTAAGCAATCATTTTTAAAGAAAACACGGTCGAAGTCCAGACTCACTAATGCATCCTAACAAACTCGATAAGACACACTAATGCAAATTTTCTGGTTCTCTAAGACCAACGCTCGGATACCAACTGAAATGTTCCGTTCTTATTGATTAAAAACGTTCCATATTAATTGATTTCGTTGCGAGGTTTTGACCTCTATATGAGACGTTTTTCAAAGACTGCATTCATTTTTAAAACAAACCATAACCTTTATTTCATAAATAAAGGTTTAAAAAGCTTTACGTAGATTATCAAATAATGATAATCTAAAATATCCTGTTTACACACGACCATTACATAATGGTTTACAATACAAATATGTTACATCGAAATCAGTTTCTTGAATGCAGTTTTTACACAATATCATACAAACATGGACTCCAAATCTTGTCCTTATTTTAGTATGCAACAGTGGAAGCTCTTAGTATTCACCTGAGAATAAACATGCTTTAAACGTCAACAAAAATGTTGGTGAGTTATAGGTTTAACCTATATATATCAAATCGTAACAATAGACCACAAGATTTCATATTTCAATACACATCCCATACATAGAGATAAAAATCATTCATATGGTGAACACCTGGTAACCGACATTAACAAGATGCATATATAAGAATATCCCCATCATTTCGGGACACCCTTCGGATATGATATAAATTTCGAAGTACTAAAGCATCCGGTACTTTAAATGGGGTTTGTTAGGCCCAATAGATCTATCTTTAGGATTCGCGTCAATTAGGGTGTCTGTTCCCTAATTCTTAGATTACCAGACTTAATAAAAAGGGGCATATTCGATTTCGATAATTCAACCATAGAATGTAGTTTCACGTACTTGTGTCTATTTTGTAAATCATTTATAAAACCTGCATGTATTCTCATCCCAAAAATATTAGATTTTAAAAGTGGGACTATAACTCACTTTCACAGATTTTTACTTCGTCAGGAAGTAAGACTTGGCCACTGGTTGATTCACGAACCTATAACAATATATACATATATATCAAAGTATGTTCAAAATATATTTACAACACTTTTAATATATTTTGATGTTTTAAGTTTATTAAGTCAGCTGTCCTCGTTAGTAACCTACAACTAGTTGTCCACAGTTAGATGTACAGAAATAAATCGATAAATATTATCTTGAATCAATCCACGACCCAGTGTATACGTATCTCTGTATTGATCACAACTCAAACTATATATATTTTGGAATCAACCTCAACCCTGTATAGCTAACTCCAACATTCACATATAGAGTGTCTATGGTTGTTCCGAAATATATATAGATGTGTCGACATGATAGGTCGAAATATTGTATACGTGTCTATGGTATCTCAAGATTACATAATATACAATACAAGTTGATTAAGTTATGATTGGAATAGATTTGTTACCAATTTTCACGTAGCTAAAATGAGAAAAATTATCCAATCTTGTTTTACCCATAACTTCTTCATTTTAAATCCGTTTTGAGTGAATCAAATTGCTATGATTTCATATTGAACACTATTTTATGAATCTAAACAGAAAAAGTATAGGTTTATAGTCGGAAAAATAAGTTACAAGTCGTTTTTGTAAAGGTAGTCATTTCAGTCGAAAGAACGACGTCTAGATGACCATTTTTGAAAACATACTTCCACTTTGAGTTTAACCATAATTTTTGGATATAGTTTCATGGTCATAATAAAAATCATTTTCCCAGAATAACAACTTTTAAATCAAAGTTTATCATAATTTTTAATTAACTAACCCAAAACAGCCCGCGGTGTTACTACGACGGCGTAAATCCGGTTTTACGGTGTTTTTCGTGTTTCCAGGTTTTAAATCATTAAGTTAGCATATAACATAGATATAGAACATGTGTTTAGTTGATTTTATAAGTCAAGTTAGAAGGATTAACTTTTATTTGCGAACAAGTTTAGAATTAACTAAACTATGTTCTAGTGATTACAAGTTTAAACCTTCGAATAAGATAGCTTTATATGTATGAATCGAATGATGTTATGAACATAATTACTACCTCAAGTTCCTTGGATAAACCTACTGGAAATGAGAAAAATAGATCTAGCTTCAAAGAATCCTTGGATGGCTTGAAAGTTCTTGAAGCAGAATCATGACACGAAAACAATTTAAAGTAAGATTTCCACTCGAAATAAGATTGTTATAGTTATAGAAATTGAATTAAAGTTTGAATATGATTATTACCTTGTATTAGAAAGATAACCTACTATAAGTAAGAAAGGTTTCTTGATCTTGGATGATTACTTGGAATGGATTTAGAAAACTTGGAAGTAAACTTGCAATCTTGGAAGTATTCTTGATTTTATGAAACTAGAACTTTTGGAATTTATGAATAACACTTAGAACTTGAAGATAGAACTTGAGAGAGATCAATTAGATGAAGAAAATTGAAGAATGAAAGTGTTTGTAGGTGTTTTTGGTCGTTGGTGTATGGATTAGATATAAAGGATATGTAATTTTATTTTCATGTAAATAAGTCATGAATGATTACTCATATTTTTGTAATTTTATGAGATATTTCATGCTAGTTGCCAAATGATGGTTCCCACATGTGTTAGGTGACTCACATGGACTGCTAAGAGCTGATCATTGGAGTGTATATACCAATAGTACATACATCTAAAAGCTGTGTATTGTACGAGTAAAAAATACGGGTGCATACGAGTAGAATTGTTGATGAAACTGAACGAGGATGTAATTGTAAGCATTTTTGTTAAGTAGAAGTATTTTTGATAAGTGTCTTGAAGTCTTTCAAAAGTGTATAAATACATATTAAAACACTACATGTATATACATTTTAACTGAGTCGTTAAGTCATCGTTAGTCGTTACATGTAAATGTTGTTTTGAAACCTTTAGGTTAACGATCTTGTTGATTGTTGTTAACCCATTGTTTATTATAACAAATGAGATGTTAAATTGTTATATTATCATGATATTATGATATATAATATATCTTAGTATGATATATATACAGTTAAATGTCGTTACAACGATAATCGTTACATATATGTCTCGTTTCGAAATCATTAAGTTAGTAGTCTTATTTTTACATATGTATTTCATTGTTAATACACTTAATAATATATTTACTTATCATTTAACATAATTAACCAAGTGTATCAATATCTTAATATGATTCATATGTACCTAGTAAGATGTTGTTATAACGATAATCGTTATATATATCGTTTTCGAGTTTCTTAAATTAATAGTCTCATTTTTATGTATATAACTCATTGTTAAAATACCTAATGAGATACATACTTATAATAAAATCATGTTAACTATATATATATAACAATATATATGTCATCGTATAGTTTTTACAAGTTTTAACGTTCGTGAATCACCGGTCAACTTGGGTGGTCAAGTGTCTATATGAAACCTATTTCAATTAATCAAGTCTTAACAAGTTTGATTGCTTAACATGTTGGAAACACTTAATCATGTAAATAACAATTTCATTTAATATATATATAAACATGGAAAAGTTCGGGTCACTACATAAATCACAAACCGCTAACACTTAGAACTCGTATCTTATATCGTTGGAAAGCTCTTTTGGCAAGGAATACAACTAACTACTTTTCACCAAGCAAAAACATCAATTACAATAACCAAAATCTCGTCAAGTGATCAATAAAGGTTTATTTTCAAAGTTTCAAGTTCATCAAATGCATTTTAAGTTTCGGGAATCCAATTCACACATATGATATGCCGTTTTGAAGGTAATGAAACATACATTACAACTAAACACTTACTAATAAAATTTCATGGCATTTGAAACATCAAAAGCTCGTTTTAAGTCTATCAAACCCTAACCAAAATCCACAAAAATCAATATTCATGTTTTTGAAGTTTTCTTAATCAACCTACGCATCAAAACGAAGCTAGTGATACTAGTAACACAATTAAAACATGAACTTTAACAATTTGACAACATTAACTCATCCAAAATCAAAGATGAATCACACCCATTTTCAAGTTCATGCTAGTTACTCCAAAACAACAAATCGAGCAGACAAAACATATATTCATGTTATACACGAGCCATAGACACTAACTAACACCATTTCAAGTCAAAAACACGAATTTAGAGAGATCTAGAGTTTTTAGAAAGTTATCCAAATGAGATGAAATTGGTACCAAAATGTAGAGGATGAAGAGAGGATCACAAATATGTAATTTGTTTTGATGTTTGCCTCTTGATCCGGATTTAGATGATGATTTTGTGAGTTGGTTGTTTAAGTTCCAAAAATGGAAGTATGAAGAGAGAAAGAGGAGAAAGAGATGAGAAGGTGGGTGGAGATGAATGGGTGGATGAGGTGGGTTGACTAGTTGACCTAGTCAACTAGTTTGCCCACTTGGCAACCTCGGTCCCTCAAGTTTCAAAGCGGGTGCGTAAATTCACCAAACGAATATTTTAAAAACGCTCGAGTAAACGAGTGATGTTATAATTAAATAACGGAAATATTATGAATGCTAGTCAACGGAAACTAGGAATTTAAATAACGAAAGATATTATTAAAAAAAAGATAGTGTTAAAAATAAATTTAACGAAAAAACGCGGGATGTTACAGATTCATCGTGTAGATCCATCTTTCTTTCAAATATATTATAGTTTTCCGGGTAAAATGGTTAATTTTGTCCAAAACAAAAGTATCTTCAATTATTTGTAGTTGACATTTCAATTGTTTTTGTTTAGATTATTATTTTTTATCTGATGCTTGCTTTTGGGTTGCTCTGGATTCCGACGGAGGTGTTTTTTTTTGTGTGTGCATTGTGTCTGTTTGGGTTTGGGTGTTAAAGTGGGTAAGTAATGTCACCTAAAAAAAGATAAAATAAGTATGCAGAGGCTGTTATGCGAAAAAAAGAAAATTGGTTGAGAAAAAAGATAAAAATCTGTTAGTTGTATTCCGCATTTTTCATCTCAATTCTTGAAGAGTTTATGTTAATGTTGGCTGTCTTTGAGTTCTAATTAGTTTCGGTGAAATCATGTGAAAGATTTAACCAACATCTCTACCTCAACCCATGTATATCATTAAATTGACCGGTAATCCGGTAAATGTATATGTTAGGCTGCGAAAGTATTAGTTAAGGAGTGCGAGTTTGATGTGAAGAAAATGGCTAATGTGTAGTCCCACCTGGTATGTAAATGCTTGCTTGAGGATAGATGTGGTAAGATGAGTCAGTTGGATAATGGGTAAAAATGGGTAATTGTTTTGATATGGGTATACATTTGTTGAACAAGATTAGGCATGATGCAAATTGGGTTGAAGTTGTCACTTTAACCTTAGTATGTTAATTAAATTACCGTTTTTAGGATTAGCTATTGATTCGTTTGGTATGTTTTATGTAGGAAAAATTGGTTGCCAACCAACTATTATTTGAACAAATTAGCTAAAGATGCATATAGACTGTATTTATTGGCATATAGCTCACACTCCATGAAAGACATCTTCAATGTTCATCGTCTTGATATAAAGGTACCATCTACTTATTTTCTATAGTTCTCTCCCAATTCCACTTTAGTGGGTCCCCTCTCCATAATGATTACATTTTATTTTTGTGTATCTGATGGCAGGCGGTCGTGGCGTCATTTTGCTATTCAAATCCTCCAAAGTTAAACCTGAACATCGACAACAACGCATCTAAATACATGCATTTTTTTTATCAGGAGTCAGCTACTGCATATTCCATGACTATAGTCAACTTTATGGGAAACAGATATAGAAAGGTACATCTTGCATGGTTGGTTAGATATGGGTATGTGTGTGTTGTCCCCTAAGATTGATTTCATGAAAAATTAATGTGTGATGAAACCACTCTGAATTCGTTAAGTGTTTGAGTTCGAGTTTGAATTAATGGATGGATAGTCATCATAATATATGTTTAGTCATCGAAAATTTTATAACAGAATTGGTGTACTTCCACTGTGTAGTCCACTTCATCATATCATAGTATATACTACTAGCTACCAACTTTTGGGTCATTTTAAGTTTTTATCGGTGTCGTTTTATACATTTTTAAGGAATGTTATGTTTTATTTTTAACAATTTAAACATGTATGAGGGGTATTGTGTCTGAGGGGACTTATGTTCGATTCTTATTATTACCCCTCTTCTAAATGTTTTTTTTTTTAACCTTTTTAGTGTGACTTTGGAGACCCGTTGACTCTTCTTATTTAGCATGCTCCCATATGTTTTATGACATGTACCTAATTTTCAAGTCTACGAGTGTAATATGAACATCCGTCGACAAAAGGATCACCCTAAGATGAGCATCTCTTGGCTATTGAGAACGAACCAAAATAGCGACCAAGTACCGTAGATTCCTCCGTAACTTATGGGATTTTAGTATTATATATGCATATGTAAATTATGTATTGCAGGATACTAATCTACATCCTATAATCTAATTCATATCAAAAATCCTTCATCTGATCGTACGAGATAGATCCCTCAACCAGTTCGAATTCCTCGGATTCCGACAGCTATTCCGATATGGATATCCACTGAGCTCTGAAAACAGTATAACCGGAATGGATCAACTAACCAGCCATTATCAATTCATCTGATGGATTCGTAGTCGACTTAATCAATGGAGACGCGAAGAAGGCGATCCCTTCCATCCACCACATTTCCCTCTTGGCGAAGAACCTGAAGCACTTACCGGCGAACCTGTTCGTAATACTATATTCTCTCTCATTTCCAGAATATCTCGTCACGACTAGATATTATCTCAAATTCTAGATCTTATTCATCCGCTCGTTTCTACCGACAATCATCTCGGAGTAATCGAAGAAGTCAACGAGCTTCGCTCTCGAGTAACAAATTTGGAGAATATGGTGCAAAACTTACCAACTTCAGCAACATCATCGGCACCAACAGTACCATCAATAAACAGCACCAGTACCATCAACAATCCATGCCCCAACACCTCATTCCGTACCTCGAGCATAATCATCATTCTACGAATCATTCTACATCGTTTATTTTCGTTCTACATGACGATTATATAATTTCTAATGTTTTAGAGATTATGTACTCTAGTTGTAACCGTAAATCAAATGAGTTTAATATCATATTAACTCATTAAATCCATGATTACATCTAAAGAAAATATATATGTATATATATTTTCATAACGATTGTAATACAAAAAAAAAATAAAAATTTGTACAAACTGTTAATGGTGAAAATATTTTAACGGGTAGGTAATACCCGAGAAATATTTAGATTTCACATTAATAAGTTACGCTGTACATCCTTCGAATCTGATTCAACAGTCATTTACTATTCTATCTACATTCACAGATATACGAATTCGTTCATCGCAGAATAACCATTTTCATTCAATTTCATATATTGGATTTTTACCTATCAGAATCCAACAAGTGGCATAATGAAGAAAACATTGGATAAAATAAAATTTGTTAGAAACAAACAAATTAACTATGAGAAAATTTTTGTTAAGAATCCACGCTAATTGTTTCCAGCTAAATTTCCTAGCTAACTGATTACATTTTATTTATCACAGTTTATTTATCACAATTTAATTATTGCAATTTTATTTATTGTCATTTAATTTCTGTTATTTATTTTACGCACTTTAAATATCGGGAAACGTATACAAGGTTTTGACATATCATATCGACGCATCTATATATATATTATTTGGAATAACTATAGACACTCTATATGCAGTAATGATCGAGTTAGCTATACAGGGTTGAGGTTGATTCTATAGTAATATATATATATATATATATATATATATATATATATATATATATATATATATATACTTTGAGTTGTGATCGAGTCTGAGACATGTACACTGGTCACGATACGTATTAATTAATTCGAATATTATATATTAAACTATATATGAATTGTTGGACTGTTAATTATGGACTATCGACTGTGGACTAATAACATTGGACAATTAAAACGAATTAAAATATTGATTATAACATATGAAACTAAACAATTCTTCAAGTTTGCCACTTGATTTCATCTTAAACCTCATTTGTATCTTGATAATTACAATCTGCGTTCAAATCCTTTATAAATTCTTGAAAACACCTCAATCTAGAGGATGAACCAACCACAATTCATCTACAGAAGAAAAGATTGATGCATATAGTTATGCACCTGAGAAACTCTCGGTAACTGAGTAAACGTTTAAAACGTAGCTATGCTAATTCCTTAGTGTTATTATTACCCAAAATAACTTGGAAATCCCTTTCAAAGTAGCAAATTTTGTCACAGCTCCAGCAAGTCAACATCGACTTTTCGTTCGAAACAACCTTATTATAACCTTGATATATATGCGTGCTCTTTTATTGTTACCAGAGAACCTTTTATATTCCACCATATTACCAGCAGACGTACCAACAGCCTCGTTGTTTCTTGGCTTAAATCTCACTGATAAATCATTATATTTATTCATTGAAACCATATCATATACTCATCCGCATCTTGTAACGAGAACTGCCATACCAATTACGGGGAATCAACAATCAGTACTTTGAAAACTCACAGCATATCTACATCAACAGTTATATGTATAACATTTATCTCTTAGAATTATGATCTTTCATTCTGAAATTCTGAAAAGCACTCAGTCTACAAATCAATACTCTGAATGTTGAAAAAGCTTAATGAAGCAACAGAAACCGTAGACAACCGTAAACGACCTTAATCATCGAAAGTTTGATGATAAAGAATAGTATGTTGGAAAAGCTCAGAAAAGTTGGAACTGAAAAATGGATTGAGCTAACCACGAAGGAGACCAAGGACAAATACAAGGACCATGCCCTATATTCAAAGAATCCAGGTAATTCTGGATCCGTTGAAATCTTTAGAGAATATCTTGCTCCGAAGTCATGTTAAAATCTTGCGGAAAATTTTTCTTCATCAACCTTCAAACTTGGAAATTCCAAAATATCATCATAAATATCTTCGATATTTCTGAGGATATTTTCATAAATATTCTCGTCTGAAATTATATACCTCTTCGTGCTTCCCGTGTTTCATTATATTGGAAACTTCTGTAAAATCTTCAAGTTTAAATTATGAATGTTTTGAAGTAGTGTTAGGAATTGATGCATGAGTTAGTGTAATATAATGACACTTGATCAACGTGATTATATTACAGTAAGTCATGCTGAGTTTCTAATGTAACGTGATGATTCACAGATCATAACGTCATCATGTGGCATGTTACACGACTCTTGTATTCTATTTAACCTCAAAGATATCAAGAAAATATTTTCTTGATGATTCGGTCTTTTCCTTTCTACCTTGTATATCATGATAATTCGAAACTCCATACCTACGAATTCTGGACCATTACTTGCGAAAAGAAAACAAAAGCATGAAGCTCCGAAATATAAAGAAGGATATAAAGCCCGATAACAACAAATAAATTACAAACTGTGTATGTCAATATTTATCGCAACATAAAAACACGGGAGAACTAAAAACACTATAACCCCAAGGGCGAAGTAGAATAAAACAGATTCCTCCGGTGGAAGTTGGAAAAGGAGAATGATTGTTGCGATAGTCAGGATAAGGACAAGAATCAGAACTGGATTAAGCATTTTCACAATCTTTTGAATTAAGGAATTGAGTATAGAAGTGGTGAAAACTAATAGAACAGAAAAAGGTAAATTTATTGTGAAATATCAGACAGAGCAATCTAGACAGATTATCACATTTAATTAAAGAGGATCCTAATTTTCTAAAATTCTGAAGAATCAAATCTTTTAGATTTTAATTATTTTCTTTTAAATCCCTTGAATTTCAGAATTCAATCGAGACAATGTCAAAAATTAAGACGAATCTTTGATTCCTAATTTCACTCTTTGGTGATAGCTTCATTCGTAGTCTTCGAATAATCGATTTATTTTATCCTTATTACTCAATGGTAATAAAGCTCTAAATTCCAACTCATATGAGTCACGAAAACATATTTATTGTTAACAATGACCATCCCAAATAAATTTCGGGACGAAATTTCTTTAACAGGTAGGTACTGTGACGACCCGGAAATTTTCGACTAAATTTAAACTTGATCTTTATTAGATTCGACACGATAAGCAAAGTCTGTCAAACTGAATCTCAAAAACTTTGAACTGTGTTCATGTATACACTTGACCTTTGAGTAATCCCGACGATTCACGAACAATCACTTGTAAATAAATAAATATATATATATATATATATATATATATATATATATATATATATATATATATATATATATATATATATATATATATATTTATATTTATATATATATATATATATATATATATATATATATATATATATATATATATAGTAATATATATAAAATTTATTAATATTAAATATTAAATATATAATATATATGATTAGTAAATAGGGTATAACTAATGAATTGTAATATTAATATATTAAAATATGATTATGATATTATTATTAATACTTCCATAAAAATAAATATTAAGATTGATATTGATATCAGAAATTGTAATATTATTACTATTATAATGTTATAATTATAATTAAAAGATTATGATCATAAAAATAAAGATGTTAACTACAAATATTATTATAAGAATCATTAAAACTAAAATGTTATTTATTATTAGTAGTATCACCAAGTATTAACATTTAGTATTATTTCAATGTCATTACTATTAACCCTATTATTGTTATTAATAATATTAATATATTTTTTTATTACCGATAGTATTATTATTTTTAACATCACTATGAACAATAATATTAATAATTATTAATATCAGTATTATTATTATTTAATTGTTATTATTATTATTATTATTATTATTATTATTATTATTATTATCAATTATTATAAACATTATTAAAAGTATTATTATTAATGTATTTAATATTAAAGGATATAACAGCGATTATATAATTGGATCCATTTTGAGTTGTAATCAACTGTAGTAGATTGATAATTTGTCTCTAATATTATAAAACATCCAAAACAATCGGTACATTTTTTCTTCATAATCTGTTTCAAGTCTTTTTCTTCTTTATTTTTTTTTGTTTGTATTCTCCTGCCCAATCAATCTGTCAACTCTCAAACTAAGGTATAACAAATCAATTAACTTGTAAGTAATACATTCAACATCTATATCTTCTTCTCTCTGCTATCAAATGAACCATCACCACTACTCACTTCCGGATTCTAATTTAGACGAGTATCATCATCAAACCACCATTTAATCATCTTGCATTCCTACAGCTCGTCTTGCTTTCTTGTTCGATCATACAACCATCGTCACCCTGTCTTTCTTCTTCATCATCGAGCCACCATTTGAACCGCCCAAGAACTCACCAAATTTCACCACTAAACACCCATTGTTTCTACTTGTCGTTCAAACCAAGAACTGCCATAAATCGCCATACTTCACCTCCCATTCTCTCTCTCATTTTTTTCCCTCTCATTATTCTCTTTCGATAGCTCGCACCTTTGTTTCTTTGTTCGAATAACCCAACAATCAACCATCACAACCACCACCTTCTCACCACATTCGTCCACCCTGAACCACCACCGGTTATGATCACCACTACCACCCTACGACCGCCAACTATGGTTGCTGCAGCTAGTTCTATATCATTTCTATTTCTAGTTCCAAGTTGACACCGATACTCGATTGCTAAATACTACATGATGAAACCCAATAACCTTTACCATCGAATCCTGCTACGGTTATGGATTCTTGCATCCATAATATCGTTCACTTGATTGTTGTTGCTGCTACAATATAATTTTATCATCACTTCTACGTCTGTTTTTCTACAACCCGTTCGAGCTACTGCAGTACCTTTACTGTTGTCAAGTCCTAATATAACGTAAGTATAAATGATGAGGTAGTGCATGAATGGTGAGGATAGAATGATTGCTCCTGTCGGTTGTCATAAAAAGAAAAAGATGTATGGCCGACAAATATGGAATCAAGCAACCCACTTGCAAATAACCCAAAATTTTTATATATTGCTTACGTTTTTAATTGTTGACTGGGAATTTGTTTAAACCTTGGGCCGAGCTGCTATATATTGGGCCGTGATTCAATTGATGTTATAAACAAATTGCAATAACTAGCCGATTAAATCCCTGCGTGAACTGCAACCTTCGCTGCAGCTGTTGCCGCAGCTTCACGTTTCTGTTTCTGTATTCTAATCTTAATATTCTATTCTTAGTATTACGCATTGAAGATGATGACCATCGTAGGAGTATGATGATGTTAATGATGATTTTATGATGTTAGTAAAGATAGATATTGGATGATGATGATGTATAGACTATGATGGTGATAATGTACAAATAGGATGACGATATAAAATGAGGATGGTTATGATATTAAGCTGAACAGATTAGGAATATGGGTTTAAATAAATTTGGATATGTATTAAAACAGATTTAGATGGATGGTTAAGGGGGTGTTGTGTTAGCATGAGGTCACAGGTTCAATCCCTGCTATGGCATTCTTTTTAGAAAAAGAACCAGAAAAATGTTGGCCGAATCCTTTTTCCTTATGTTGGGCCGAGTCCCTCTTCTGCTGCTGGGCTACCTTGTTGGGTCATCTATCACATAAACTTGGGCTTACAAATTATATATCAAAGTGTAAAGGGTTAAATTAATTTAAGTGGGGAATTAAAATGGAAATGATGATACAGAGGGACAGTTTGAGGGTGTTGTTGTTGAGCGAGAGGTTGTGGGTTCGAGCCAGGATTAGGGCATTTATTTTTGGAAAAGTTTTTAAGGTAGTAATATATCTCTTATTATTATTATTATTATTATTATTATTATTATTATTATTATTATTATTATTATTATTATTATTATTATTATTATTATTATTGTTATTATTATTATTATTATTATTATTATTATTATTATTATTATTATTATTATTATTATTATTATTATTATTATTATAAGTATTAGTATTATTATTAGTAGTGGTATTATCATTATAGTTATTAATATAAATATTAGCATTATTATTATTATGATTTAGGTTGTCGTCAACCTAAATCAAAGGTTACTAGGTCAGTATGTTGTCCTTATAAGTTCTAATAGTGCATAAAATAAGTTTAAGTGTCATCATCATCAACATTCATCATCATAAAAGCTAAGTAAGTTAATCAAGTATAGAGGTCAAAACAATAGGCTGACTTGGGTCAGCTGCTACGACCTCTACGTAAATCGAAAAGATGCGTAGTCAGTGGCTATGGATCCGTATGTGAGTCCTCTAACCGCTGACCAATTTTCAGAACCTAACTCCTCTTTGTTTGACCGTGGCGATGGTTTAAGTGCGAGTAGGTCAGAAATTTTAGCACAACGTTACAAGGGCGTAGTGACTTTCGGAGGGCCATAAATCCTAAACCGTAACTCGGATTAAGACGAGGCCTAAATGGAAAATCATATATTCGAACCGAACCAAATGAAAATCAACTTTACAGTAGCCCAGGTTACTGATAAGATCCTGAAAAACAGTAAACAAGTGCTCCAGTGGGGTTCTTGGTGCTTGATGCTCATCACGGTTCTCATCCTTGATGCTTGTAGCTTCAAGTGTACAACTCGTTGATGGGTTAGCATCACCTTGACCAAGATTCTACCATAAACACACAATATGTTAAGACCAAGTAAGAACACAACTCATTTAAGAGTCTTAGATGGATGATGAACCAAGGTTACATCATATCCTTAGTCTTAACACAAATACAAGTCCTATTTACAAACAAAGTTACAAACTTTACTTCAATCAAACAAGTATTAACACAATCTAAATCAAATGAAGTGATGGAACCCTAAGCTAGAGAGCTTGGATCCCTTTCACACAAGTTATAAGGTCACAAAGCTAGAAAGCTTGAACCTTTAGTGTTCTTGAAGAACTTGAAGCATAAAGCTTAGATAGTTAAGTTATATGAAGATCATAAACACAAGTTTTGATCTTTATAACAAAATAATGAGATCATAAGTTAGAAAACTTAGATCCAACAAAATATATGAAGATCCAAGCTAGAAAGCTTGCATCTTGGTTGTTCTTGAAGATCTTGAAGCATAAAGCTTGGATCTTTAATTTACATGAAGATTACAAACAAAAGTTTGAATCTTTATAACAAAATAACAAGATTAAAGCTAAAAAGATGTAGATCTATAAAGTAGGTGAAGATTCAAAGCTAAAAAGCTTGAATCTTCCATGTTCTTGAAAGATTCAAATCCATGTTTGAATCTACAAGATGTAATCAAGATCAAAAGCTAAAAAGCTTGATCTTTTAAAGAATGATGATGATCACGAAAAGGAAAGGAGGAGAAGAAGAATAAAAATCAAAACTTACAAGTTTTAGAGTGAGAAAGACTAGAAAGGAAATAAGAGAGTAAGTGTGTGTGAAATACAAATGAGAGCAAGTGTTAAATGGATGGAATAAGGGTGGTATTTATAGGAAATGAGGGTGAGGGTGGGGTGAGTTGGCCGAACTTTGGAGGGGGGACAAGGGGGACAAAAGTTTGCTTTTTGGTTAATGGTTGTCTAAAGTTGGTGCTTATGTTAGGATCCCATGCAACATTAAGGATAATACTTGACATAAATGCTAGCATGTTCCCTCTAACAAATGGGCATTTGTCTTACTTATTATTGGGTCACTGGTAATTAATAAATGAGCTAAATAAATGGGCTACTAGCTAGAGTAGGGTGGGCTTAAGTCCAACAAGGTAGAAAGTCCAACAAGACTAACTAGTAAGCATAAATAAATTACTACGCATAATTAAGCATCCAAAAACCCAAGTAATTATTATTATAAAATAATAATTAATATTTCGTAGTCATAATATTCCGATTACGACAAAAGGTAAACGTGTGCGCGGTTCGTAGTTTGTTCGTAACGTCAAGTGACACAAACGGTCATAAAGGTTTCTGGTGATCAAGTTAAGTATCTGGTGAAAGTAAACCATGTATATAAAGGTTCCAGAGTATAAAGTAGCATAGTACGCACAAATACGCAGTTTCGTGAAAACACAAAGCACAAAAGCAAGTCGAAAAAGTCGGGTCGTTACATTACCCACCTATTAATGGAAATTTTGTCCCGAAATTTGAGGAGTGACTAAAAATGGTACCGTATTTAAATAAAAAGTAGCCTATCAAGGTTCCGTGAGACTCGTGGGCTCAGAAGTGTGTTATTTACCTCGAAAGGTACTTGGGCGTATAAAAGTAAGAATAGGTATATGTCATTAATTAAGTCTCTTATCCTAAGAGATCAACAAGTTTATTTCGTTTCTTGCTAACACGAATATGTCATCCGAATATATACCTACAGAAGGAAAGACGATGTTTTTAGCCCTACAGGCATCTTCAGTAAGCTGGATGCATGGAATACATCATGAAAGTTACCAAACTCATCTAAAACATTGAGCTCTTATGTTGTAGTACCAAGCTGACAGATAGAATGGAAAACATGGCGATCACAATATACCGCATGTGAACTTATCCTTGGATGGAAAGAAAGCACAGTTCCATAATGTAACTTTATCCATTCAGTTACATGTTGAAGTTTTGGTTATCATTAACTAGAACAACATATAGTTGCAACCAACGAAGGAAGGAATGTGTATCTGCGTTATAGACGTTTTAAGCAGTCCCTTCCAAGAGGATAACAAGATTCATAGATTCTTAAAGTATTTAATATTACATTTCCGAAATAAAATAGCACGAAAGGTGTGATCCTTGAACCAGAGTGAGCTCTTCGAGTGGATTGATCTGAATTTATCCTTATACTTATGGGAATGCGCGGATGAGAGGATATGTGAACCCTTGGTCATAAAGAACGGTTTACTCTAAGTGAAAAGAATCACAAAAATGATTCCTTGTACCTCAACCTGCTGATTCATAGAGATGACATTTACGAGGGTGTTGTGATTTAGTCGTGAAACATTGTGAGTAGAAACCCAACTAGTGCCTTTCCTATAATAGGGTGACCACTGATCGTACCTCAGAAAACTGATTTATCGGCCCGCGTTTTTGCCATGTCTAACCTTAAGAGGAACATTTTATGAGCGTAAGGACTTCCTAACAAATTTTATAAATCTGCCATCCAAAGTGGCTCAAGAGTTTTTAACAAGGATCTTAATAGTAAGCTTTATCCCTAACAGAGGGCGAGAAGAAGTGTGATCCGTACATGGTGTAATCTAATACAAAAACCTTTAATAAAATTAACCAAGGAAGTTTTGAAAAACCTTTAAACGTTTGATATGAAAATATAAACGGAACGAAGTTCCTAGTGAATTTAGAATTATGTACAACGTGTACCATTTTGCACAAAACTATTTGACTTAAGTTAAATAACTCAATAAAGGAGCGACTTTTAAATTATTTGAAGGTATAACTTAGTATGTACTAACCCCAAATAAATAAAGGTAAGTTTATTAACTTAATTATATACATACATATATGATTTTACAAATCGCATAAGTGACAGAAAAACTTTATTACTTTCATTTGTCCGTAAATCTCGTGAGGACCACAAATAAACTACGGGTAAAAATCAACATGTAAAAATTTTGATAAACATAGTTTTTCGTATTTCAAAGGTTACGAGTTGAAAAAGATCGAGTGAGAAGTCTTTGAATCCTCGGGTGACATGTCACTAGGTAATAAAAACAAATGAATTAAATGTAGTTTTGATAATTATAAGGACATAAGTCTTTGGACCAAAAATGTTCACGTGTGAAGTCATTGCTAAAAAGTGAGGTAAAAGGATATAGCATGAGGACGAGAAGTTAATCACTTCTTGACTTTGCAAAATGCCAAACAGGTTATGGCCAATATTAAAGTCGGAGTACTGATGATGTAAATATCGCTAGATGAGAATCCCTTGGAATAAGTCAGGACTTAGAATTATGTAAGAAAGATCATTGCTCTGACAGGTGTGGCAAATAAGATCCCTGGGGTAACGCAAAAATTTTGAATGGTTTAAGTGTTAGTGGATGCCCGAAGGCTCTGCGTGACGTGGTAGTAAGTGCCTTCATCACATACACACACACCTGAATCTCTTGATTTCGATGGTTGTAAAGTCTTCACGATGACTTGGATACGAATAAGCAACGAAAATTTTATAGAAATTGTTTAAGGTGACAATGTAAGAAAAGAAACGAAATTCTTAGTAAACTAGGGTTATGTACAACATGTACCATTCAAAGTAAAATATCTTTTGAATAAAGATTGAATTTGTGAAAGTGAAAGTAAAATTTCATATGTACTAGTAAAAAATAAGTAGTTATTTACTTTATTTTATATAGCATATACGATTTCAATAGTTTGCACGAATGGCAAATATAGTAAATTTATAAAACTTTGAGAGGATCGCACAGTAAAATAGTGTGTGTAAAATTTTCGGCAGACAAAGTTTTCATATTTCGAAGGTTACAACTTGGAAAAAGATTGAGTAAAAGATTTTTGAAAATTTTGGGTGACATTTGAGCATCAATGTCATGAGGTAGTGAAAACTATTGAATTTAAATGTGGTTAATGACTATTAGTAGGGCATAATTTCTTCGACCAAAAATGCTTAAGTGTAAAGTTGTTGCTTACAAATGAGATACGAATGGGAAAGTATGAGGATGGGAATTAACTACCCATTGATTTTAAAAATTTCGAACTGGTACGACTAATATTGAAGTAAGAAGGGTGATGGTGTGATTATCATCAAATAAGAAATCTCTCGGAATAAGTTAGGATTCAGAGTCGCGTAAGAAGGAGTATCAAATAAGATTCTTGGGTAGTCCTTAATATAGAATTTGAATCGCTGAAGTGACGGGATACAATTTCCTTTATGTATCGTTGTGCAGGTTTGTCCATCGTATTGGTTTCTTTCATGGCTGGAAGGTGAGCAGATTTGATGAGGTGATCAACGATAACCCAGATAGTGTCATAACTGCCTATTGTTTTTGGTAGCTTCGGGATGAAATCCCTTGTCATCCCTTCCCATTTTCATTGTGGGATCTCAGGTCGTTGAAGTAACCCAGATGGTTTTTGGCTCACCATTCTCGCGAGGTATACGAATAATCTTCTTACTATAAATAACTTTTGCTTTCATCCTTGAAAGCCAGTCCGTTCCAACTATTTCATCAAAGCTTCCTAACTTGATGAGTATTAGGTTAATCTTAAAGTCCATTCCAACTAAATCTTATTATACTATCGCAAAAAGTTCTATCAACCTTCTCAAATAACATCTGCTTGTGCGTAGATAACTAATCCTTTCCAACTACTAATCCTTAAAATGCTAAGATAACTCCGTAAAATATTATCAAAATACCGTATAATTTAGGAGTTATCAACAACCGTCAGCGGTGATGGTTGGATTTATTGAAGGATTATGATCTTGAGATACTTTACCATCCGGGTAAGGCTAATGTGGTTGCGAATGCGTTAAGCCGGAAGAACCAAGTTCCGAGTTTGCAAGTAAAATCGTTGCGAACAATTCTTTCAAATGATTTTCTCGAGAAACTCGGTGAGGTTCAAATTGAGGCGATTATTAATCATAAGCGTGAAGAGCGGATTCAAGGACAAACAGAGTCTATTGTCCTAGGTACACATGGGTTGTTGTATTTTCAAGGTCGGGTGTGGGTGCCAAATTTGGGTGGTCACCCGTAGGTACTACTCGATGAGGCGCACAATTCGAAGTATTCTATTCATCCGGGTGCTACAAAGATGTATCTTGACTTGAAGAAAGAATATTGGTGGCCCGGTATGAAGCGTGATGTGGTTAAGTATGTTGAGCAATGTGTTACTTACTTGCAAGTTAAGGTCGAACATCAAAAGCCTTATGGTATGGTGCAACCGTTAGAGATCCCGAAATGGAAGTGGGAGCATCTTACCATGGATTTTATCACTAAGTTGCCAAAAGTGGCGAGGACCCAATATGATACAATTTGGGTAATCGTTGATCGATTGACGAAAAGTGCCTTGTTTCTTCCCATACGTGAGGCAATTTCGTCGGAAATGTTGGCAAGGTTGTTCATTAAAGAGGTGATTTCGAGACACGGGGTATCATTGTCTATTGTTTCGGATCGAGATACGCGTTTACTTCTCGATTTTGAGGTAAGTTTCATGCCGAAATGGGTACTCAAGTGAAATTGAGCACCGCTTTTCATCCTCAAACGGATAGTCAAAGCGAATGGACCATCCAAACCTTGGAGGATATGCTTCGGACATGTGTAATTGAATTTGGTGGGAGTTGGGATGAGCATTTGCCATTGGTGGAGTTTTCGTACAATAATGGCTACCATGCTAGTATTGGAATGCCACCATATGAGATGCTATATGGATGACTGTGCCGAACCCCGATTTGTTGGGGTGAGGTAGGTCAAAAGGAAGTTGGTGGTACCGAAGTGGTTCTTGAGACGAACCAAAAGATTGATGTGATTCGTGCTCGCCTCAAAGCGGCACAAGACCGACAAAAGTCATATGCGGATAAGCGTAGGCGACCGATTGAATTTAATGAAGGTGATATGGTGATGCTTAAGGTGTCGCCGTGGAAGGGTGTAATTAGATTCTGAAAGAAGGGAAAGCTTGCTCCTCGGTTTATTGGACCTTTTAAACTGTTGACTCGTGTTGGTGAAGTTGCGTATCGTTTAGAGTTACCCAAAGAGCTTGCGGGAATCCATAACATATTCCATGTTTCCTATCTTTGTAAGTATCTTGCGGATGACTCGATGTGGGTACCGTTGAATGAGATTACTCTAAATAATAAACTAGATTATGTGGAAGAGCCGGTTGCTATTCTTGATGAGAAAGTTAAAGAGATTCGAAATAAGAGGATGCAGACTTATAAGGTGCGATGGCGTCACCGAAAGGGGTTCGAGTGTACATGGGAATCCGATGAATTTGTAAAGGAGCTTTTACCTTCTTTACATGCTGCGTGAATCGCGAGGGCGCAATCGGGTCCAAGTGGGGGAGAGTTGTAACAGCCCAAAATTTGTTACTAGAGGGAGCCGCGCCGCGTGGTCTTAGGCCGCGTCGCGGCTATATGCCATACCTGATGATGAGGTTTACAAAATCTACTGATGTCAAAATGCACTTGGAGCCGCGTCGTGTGGGTCATGGCTGCGCCACGGCTATACGCCATATTTGATGGGGGTGTTGTTTAAAACCTTTTGATGTCAAATTGTACTTGGAGCCGCACCGCGGGGAGGATTAGCCGCGCCACACCTCTTGCCTTGAGCTGAAGGATAGTTTTTAGAATGCCTACTGGTGCCAGTTTACTCTACGAGATGTGCCGCGGGCCAGGGAGCCGCGACGCGCCTATCTGCGAGGCAAAAAGCTGAGTTTTTACTTTTTAAAGGGTTTAAGTGGGGGCAAATGGGTCTTTTCACCCATGAACGGCCTATTAGTGAATGGATCAGTTTTAGATCCCCTTTAATTTCATTTTACACTCACTCAAACACTCTCTAACATTATAGAGTGAGAAACCCACTTTTTGAGAGAGAGAGAGAGAGAGAGAGAGAGAGAGAGAGAGAGAGAGAGAGCTTGATTTGGAGAAGAAGGAGGTTGAATCACTCCAAAGTGCAAGTGTTAATCTTGGTCATCTCATTCCTAGCTATCTTTTGATAATAGTGGTAAGTCCTAACTCCGATTCATTCGATTTGAGGTTAGAGTTTGGTATTGCATGCTCTTGATTTAACTCATCTAGCTCACAAATGAGTGTTTGAGACTAGTGTGGGTGTTGATTGACCCTTGTTGGTGGATTTTGGGTTGGAAAATATTTTAGTCATGTGTAGACTTGCAAATTGGGCATAATCACAAGTATTGGTGATGTTGTTGGTGAATGGAGCCCAAATGGGTGTTCTTGGTAATTTGATTTTGGGTGTAAACCCGATTTGGGTCAAAATGGGTTTTTGGTTGAAATGGATCATGGAGTGCTCCTATTACTTGGCCATGAGTTGTATATAGTTGAGTTTGGGACCAAATCACTAGATTTTAGTGATTTGGGGAGTTTGGGTCTTGTTTGACCAAGTTGGTGAATTTGGGTGCAATTTGGGTCAAGGTTGCACTTATGGTTTTTGGGTCAAGCTATTAGAGCTTATAGCTTGATGTTATGTTCTATGCTAGGTAACTCGCTTTTGGAGCAATCCTGAAGTCCTAGCTCGGTTATCGACTCATCTAGTTGTTCAAGGTGAGTGGAGTATTTATATGTGTGTATATATAAGTTATTTGCTTGCGGGGATTAGTGGCGAGTACTATCCAATTGTGAAGGATTTTTCTCTTTGTTGGCCACTTTGTGCATTGTGGTGAGTGATGTCTCTAATAATGACTCGCTCTTTGTTGGCCACCTTGCGTTTGGGGAAAGTGGTGTGCGATTGCTTGAAGCCCACTCTTTTTTGGCCACTTGTGAGGATGCGGGAAGTGTTACCAATTGAGAACACACTTTTTGTTGACCACATTCGGGTGTACATGGTGGTGCCATCCGGGAGGCGCCTTTTTTATATTCTTATTTATGTAAATTAACATGCTAGCTTGTACTTGGTTGTGTATGTTTGCTTAAGTGATGCTATCTTGTATGCGGTTATGTGAAGGTTGCACAAGTAAGTAATTTATGTATGTATGTATATAAGTATTGCACTCACTAAGCTTTGTAGCTTACTCCTTCATTGTTTACTTTTTAGATAGTGGCACATAGAAGGACAAGGGTAAGAGTTTGGCCTAGCTTGCTTGAGGCGGATTTTGGAAGGCACTTTTGGTAATGGTCCCGACGGTCATGCTCACTAATGGGTTGTTTTGATTAAAAATTTGATTAAATTTATGGGTCTTGTGTACTCCATGTTGTAACTTTTAATTTGATGTATGTTGGAACTTGTGGTGACATTTGAACAAGTGATGTAAATTAAACGTGGTTGTGATGGTAATGATCAATGCCAAAAAAAAAAAATTAATAATAATAAATAAAAATGTCATATTTTTACAAGTTAATTGTAATTCGGTTTGGGAGTCGTCTCAGTCATCAAGTGAGACTTTATGGCATATGTAAAGTCTCCATCATTAACCACAATGTTAATGAGTGACACTCAAAGGTTTGTGGGTGTAAAACTATTAATTTCCAACATATACTAACTTGGATATGGTGGTTACCCTTAAGTTCAGCAACAATCATAATGAAAGCAACTCAACTAGCAAAGAGTTATGGTTATGATAAGATTAAGTTGAAGTGTATTCTAATTTGTGTAACTTGTTACTATTTTGTATTCCTACATCCATCTACTCTAGTGAAATTTCTTCTTCTGGCAGTTGTGGATGTCCCAGGTCAAAAAGGTCACGAGACTTGGGTGTTTTGGTGTGAGACTTATGCAGTTATGCTTGACCCAAAGGTTAGAACAACTTTCAATATCTACATTCAGTTATAACCAACATGAAACATATTTATCTGTTTAAATGCTATTGCACAATAGATTTGTTTTTGCAAGAGAAGTTTGTCCCTGAAGCTATTTGCGTCATTGCTGCTAACACAGATCCTCCAGTTAGGGTTAAGTGTCGTGTTGGTGTTGCTGATCGTGATTCGTACGATGAATCTGTCTCTCTGTCTATCTTTCTTCTCAAATTTGTTTTTCAAATATATTGGTGGATCATAAATACTGTAATACCTTACTTCATATTGAATAGAGGTGCCGAATGGGTGGAGTGGATTATGGGGAAAAATGCATTTTTATATAATTTTGAATTTCTATAAATAGCCAGTCTATATGATGACACAGGTTACGTTTTTTCAATAATCCATTTATTGAGACACAGTTTTAGAAGGTTCTATGGATTAAGAATTAATTTCGATTGTTTTAATTTGTTTTACATTAAGCAATTTGTATTTATTTTACCTGTACGCCATAACCCTAAGTACGCATACTTCTTAATTTTAAACAAAGATGTTTTCCGATTAGATTCATCTTTCAATTGCCCTCCACTTTCGCGATAGGATGGTTTCTCTGGATCATGATAGTAAGGTTGTTGTGTATACTGATTCTGATAATGATGATGAAGTCTCTAATTATTACACTTTATTAGTTAAAAAGAGTACATCATTCTACCTATTTGATTATAGACAAATTGAATTTATATTTGGTTACTAACACCTTTCGTCATTCTGTTATTGTATAATCCGAGCAACAGTGAAAGTGCGTGATCGAACTGGCACTTGTCCCTAATGAAGGTCTTTAATAAAAGTGTCAGGTGGTTGAATTCGAACGCAGAAGCTGTAAGTTGAGGCAGCTTATATATAGTTACTATCTACGTATACTATTTATATTATTCATAAAACTAAAAAATTTTCTTGCATAATTCTGCGAATCCGCAGATCTTAAACTAGTCGAAAGAAATTAAAATGTGAAGGAATAGACGTATCAATTTTGTGTTATATATGGTAATCCTATTGATATTCGAATTAGATCCTAAATTGATTATTTGTGAAAAAAGTGGCGTTCTTAAGATCTAAGAGAAGAAAAAAAAAAGAAGAAAAAAAAAGAAGTGATGATCTTAAATAACTATTATATCACTCATAACCCTATTAATTTTTTTATTTATTTTATATCTTCTAGTACCAAGGTTTGTGTGGTGTTTGTTAGGTTGTTGGCGAGGCTCGGATTTACTTAGCGGTATGTCGTTTTCTTTGTAAGGTTTTGTTTTCTGTCTTCGAGCATCGTTCGTGGTTTTATTTTGTATCAATGTGTTTCTTGTCTCTTTTCGAGATAAGGAATTGTTATATATAGTTTTCGTTTTTTTGTGAAAAAAAAAAAAAAAAAAAAAAAAAACATAGTACCAAGGTTGCAAAATTCGCTATTCGGGGATTAATCGGCCGGACTTTTGAAGGAGTAATCGGCAAATCGGAGATTAATCGGATTGTACATTATACATTTAAATATTAAAGTTCAAAATTATATGTGTAAATATAGAAGAAAACTATAAATATAAACATAAACATTGACATAAGTGTCTAAAATTGTTCATTTCTTTCAAAAACTTTAAAATACTAATTTAAATTTATGTTAAAATGTTAACCAATTTTGACTTGACTTTGATTACCAAATTTGATTTTGACCAATCAATGACTGATTAATTAAACGGATTTTTTGAAGAATCGGGAATTAATTGGGTAGTAAACGGGTACTCCATATCTCTGTACTGATACAAGTCTCCACCACAAAAAATTCTATACTCAATATTACGGCTTCACTTTTTTTCATTCATTTTGTAAAAAGTCTTTGTTATTTTATATGACTATATTTTGTCCACAAATTGACTTTATACTAACGATAACATTAAACATAGTCTTTTTCATCAATACATGAAAAAGAAACAACGATACATCACTCGAACAAATGCTAATAGGCTCGAAAACAATAAACAAGCCCTAACACTAAACAAAGAGCAAACGCTCACTAAACTCGAGCTTTTAGCTACATGACAACATAACCATGGATGTGAATTTATGATGAAAGAAGGTCCATAAATTTTTCTTGTCATTGACTGATTTGTATCTTGGTTTTATTTTCTCTTTTTGAGAGAAGATGTGATATAAAGTTTTCATTTTATTTGCCAAAAAAAAAAAAAGATTCATCACTGTTGGTACGATTTTCCGTATAGCGGCTGTAAGGTACCAGTACAAGACAATAGTTGCTCAGCGTGTAGCGTATACTGTTGATTGTTGTTTGCCCTCGAGAAATAATCTCTGCAGACCCGTTACACAGATGTAAGATCTGTGGGGTGGCCTCAATCAATATGTGGACCAATCTGTAATGATCCGTCTAGCGTATTGCTGCTAAGCGGCTAATGTGCTTTTAGAGTGAGAAAGAACTGTGTGAGAGAGAAAGTGTACTTCTCTCAGAATCAGAATGATGATGTGAAATGTGGTGACCCAGGGGGTCTATTTATAGGCGCAGAATGTCCGAAATTCACGGGTTACATGTGTCAATCACTGAATGGTTCTGTTACGTGAAGTATCCGGAATGTCGGTGGCGTGTGCTGACGTGGCTGCGTGCCTTTCAGGCGCTGAATTAAAGGGCTTAAGCATAGAAGCTGCCTGCAGGGCTTACGCTTGACGCTGGGCGGCCTACTCTACGCTGGGCGGTAAATACTGAATACCGCTAAATTTTGTTATCTTTTGTGCTTTTTGATCCATTTTTCTATATGAAAATTGTGTTTTTATGCGTGTATCTCCTAGGATACACCATTAAGTCCATCCGTTTATGTAACAGACTGAAACCCGGGCTAGTTGTAAGTTGTCCATTTTGCCCTAAGGGTTCGTGCTTAGTCTTAAGTGCTTTTATTTTAATTATTTAATTAGTGTTTTATTATATTTGTGTTGTGTCCAGTTTGTGACAAGGGTCCCAGAACAGGTTTGTTTATTTTAGTTGGACTTCGTTTGGGTTACCTAATCCAGTACGAAAGATATCAGATAACTGGTAAATACCCGTGTGTTGCACAGTGTGGGAATTAATCCCAAATATGTGACTAGTGTACGGTCTTCTTCTTTCCATTTCTAGAATTTTCCCCCACACACCCGTACCTTCATCCCTCCCACCTAACCAAACCCTAATTCCTAAATTGTGTTCTAGAGCTCAAATTGTTCATACCATCTTGTTTCTTACAGATTACTGAGTCTACCAAGGTAAGTAACATGTGTTTTTGTGTTCAATTCGTTGTTAAATTCTTGGTTTTGTGTGAGTTTTGTAAAAAGCTTGAATTTGTGTCAAAACAAGTGATTTAAGTGTTGTTATGGTCAAATTGTTGTGAGTTTTGAGTCTATAACAAGTAGTGAACAAGTTGTGGTCGATTTTGGTGTTTAAGACGAGCTCTAGATCGAGATTTGAGGATTTCATCGTGAAGTCCGTAGCCTTTGTTCAGTTTCTGAGGAAGATGAACACAGTCGGCCGACTGAGGATGAACCGACCGACTGGCGAGTGAACCGACCGACTGAGATTTGCCTTCGGCCTATTGATGTATTACCCAATGAATCGACCGACTGGACAGGTCAGTCGACCGATTGTGTCGACAGTCGACCGACTGTAAGTGTCAGTCGACCGACTGTGTGTACAGGGCAGAATGTTTTACCAAAGTGCCTTTTTTCTAGCCGTTATGCTGCCTGTTTATATTTTGGTGTTCAGGATGTAAATTTTGAAAGTGCACAAGTGTTAAGCATGAAAATTTTAGCAGACACATTTTTTTATGAATTTGCTATAATTCGCTGTCAGTGTGTCTAATCTTGATGGGAACACTATTCTAACTTGGTTTTTGCTGTTCTCAGGAGATAAGGACAAGGAAGAAGCTCAGAAATAAAAACTGAGCAGTTGTTGGTAATTGGTGAGTGGGTCTATCTACGGATAGAGTTTAAGTAGCATATCATGCTACTGTGGTTGACTCTTTTACCATGCATAGTGTAGGAATTGCCATGATAGAATAATATCGTTTGCCTGATGTTGTATGTGAATTATGTGTACACTGTGTGAATGGCACCAGTCGGGCCTAGGGAGACTGGGTGTGATGACCCGGAAATTTTGACTAAATTTAAACTTAATCTTAAATGATTAATGACTTCGACACGATAAGCAAAGCCTATGAAGTTGAATCTCAAAATTTTGAACTATTCAATTACCCTTCGGTTGTTCTCAACGATTCGCGAACCATTATATGTAAACAGATACATATATATACTATAACTTGAAAACGTAACAAAGTTTTAATTGCATGATACCGTACATTAAACTTATTGGTTTATATATCTATTTGAATATATATGATTTCAAGTTATTTAGTAAACGATAGTAACATTCGATTATTGATTCGATTGATATTTAGATAAGTTAACTAAAACGTTTAAGATGAACAAGTAAATACTAATTTGCTACAGTATTTTCAAATTGCTACAGTACCCAAAATGCTACAGTGTTTTCAAAAATCACTATTTGCTACAGTGAAATTGACTTGCTACAGTGAATTGCTACAGAAAAACATCACTCTTAGATTCCTACATCTTTCAAAACCATGCTTCGAAAACCATGCTTTGAATTCAGAACAGTACTAGAACATCATATGATTACATTTTGCGTTCAAACCCATCGAAGATATTGGAAACACTTCAACTAATGAACAAACGAGAAGACAAACCAACTACACGATATCTACGAGAAGAAAGATTTGTACTTATAATCATACATCTGGAAAGCTCTCGAAACCTAAGTAAAACTTTAACACGTATCTGTGATAAATCCTTCGGCATTATTATTACTGAAAATAATCTTACAATTCCTTTTCAAGTATCCAGTTTTGTCACAACTTCAGCAAGTCAACTTCATTTGGATAAGCCTTAATTAAACCTTGACATATAGGATTACCCTTTCTATTGTTGTTACCGGGGAACCTTTTATATCCCATCATATTAGCAGTAAATGTACCAACGACTCCGTCACTCTGCTATTTAAATCTCTCCGGAAATCACTATATATACCTTGAAATCTGATCATGTACTCATCCACATCTTGTAACGGTAATTGTCATACCAACCACCGGGAATTAACAATCAGTATTTTGAATCTCGCAGCGTTTTCTACGACAACAGTTATATATAAACATATAACATCTATCTTCTAGACTTAGATACTTCGAATGTGAAGTTTCTGAAAAACACCCCAAACTGTGAAACTAGTCCTCCTAATTTTGGAAAAATGCTGATAAAGCAGCAAAAACGGTAAACGACTTTAACCGTCAAAAGTTTGATGATAAAGAATAGTATGGTGGTAAAGCTGAGAAAAAGAGAAGGTTTGGAATTGAAAAACGGATTGAGCAAACCATAAAGGAGACTGTGGACAAGTCACAGGGACTAAACTTATACATAAAGAATCTAGATGATTCTGTTTTTGATGAAATATTTAGCGAATATCTTGCTCCTTACTTATTTCAAATTCTTGCGGAACATATTCTTCATCATCCTTCGATATTAGAAATTCTAAGATATTATCATATATTTCATTATAAATATCTTCGATATTTCTGAAGATATCTTCATAACTATTATCATCCGAAATTATTTATCTCTTCACGCTATCTGTGTTACATCATAAAAGAAACTATTTTAGTTTCTAAAATCTGAAAAATTCAAAAAAAAAAAAAAAATGGATGTTTTGAAGTAGTGTTGAGAACTGAAGCATGAGTTAATATAATATAATGACACTTGATCAACGTGATTATATTACAGTAAGTCATGCTGAGTTTCTAATGGAACTTGATAAAGGTTCACAGATCCCACCCTCATCATGAACCATGTTACATAACTCTTTTAACCTCTAAACATATCAAGAAAATATTTTTCTTGATGATTCGGTCTTTTCCGGATAATTTGGTAATTTGACAAATCAAGATCGTGCCATTACGATTACCTTCTCAGAACAAGATAGATGTCCATCCAAAACTCTATACCTGCGAATTCTGGACCATTACAAGAGATGCCTAATCGCAAGAAGAAGAAACGAAGGGACAAAGCTCCGAAATAGAAATTGGAGTATAAATCGCAGCAAATAGGAGGGAGTATTAACTGTGAATGACAATGATTATAAAAGACAGGAGTAGGGACATTAAAATATAAGGGGAGATATAAAGCCCGATAACAAACCTGAAATTACAAACCGTGTATATCAATGCGTATAGCAATATAAAGACACGGGAGAATGATAAATACAACAATCCCTAGAGCATAATAGAAATAAACAGATTCTTCTGGTGGGAGCTGGAAAAGAAGGATGATTGTGGCAAACGTCAATATTAGGTCAAGAACCAGAACTGGATTGAGCATTTTCACAATTTTTTTTTAATGTATTAATTGGGGAAGAAAGTTTTAAGGGTGGTGAATATTATGAAACGGAAGAAGTCAATTTATAATGGAAATACCGGACAAATTAGCCAGGGCAGGTTACCACATTTAATTAAAGTGGATCCTAATTTCCTTAAATTCCGGTGAATCAAATCCTGTATATATTTCAAAGATTTTCTTTTAATTTCCTTGAATTCCGGAAATCAAACGTTACTACGTCAAGAGATAAGACGAATCTCTATTCTCCATTTCACTCTATTACGATAACTTCTCTCATACGCTTCGAGTAATTGGATTGTTTTATCCATATTATTCAACGGTGATAAAAATTCTATTTATCAACACATATTCGTCATGAAAACATTTTTATTGTTAGCCATGACGACCTCACTCAAATTTCGGGACGAAATTTCTTTAACGGGTAGGTACTGTGATGACCCGAAAATTTCGACTAAATTTAAACTTAATCTTAAATGATTAATGACTTCGACACGATAAGCAAAGCCTATGAAGTTGAATCTCAAAATTTTGAACTATTCAATTACCCTTCGGTTGTTCTCAACGATTCGCGAACCATTATATGTAAACAGATACATATATATACTATAACTTGAAAACGTAACAAAGTTTTAATTGCATGATACCGTACATTAAACTTATTGGTTTATATATCTATTTGAATATATATGATTTCAAGTTATTTAGTAAACGATAGTAACATTCGATTATTGATTCGATTGATATTTAGATAAGTTAACTAAAACGTTTAAGATGAACAAGTAAATACTAATTTGCTACAGTATTTTCAAATTGCTACAGTACCCAAAATGCTACAGTGTTTTCAAAAATCACTATTTGCTACAGTGAAATTGACTTGCTACAGTAAAAAATGACTTTGCTACAGTAACTTTGCTACAGTAACACTATTTCAAAATGAAAATGTATATATTATATATATATTAACAAATAGCGAGACGATGATTTATAGAAGTAAATGACCAAAACATTTGAAAGTTTAAGATATACTATGAGTGGTATAGTTTATGGATAATTTAAGACTATATTTTGACAAAGGTACGTGACACGAAACGTAAAATGCAAGTTTTCTAAAGGTACGAAAGGACATTCGAAAAACTGGAACCGGGACATAAGTCGAGTGATGACGTACGACTTATCGGAACAAAAATTACAAGTCAACTATGCACGTGAATTTAATATAATATATAATTAATTATTTAAATTATATATATTATATTAATATTTTATCATGTCGACAAACAAATGGACAAATGATTCTGAGCTGGAAATTGAGGCCATGCGATCGCATGGCCATCATGCCCAAAATCCATGCGATCGCATGAGGCAAAATTTCAGGCCAAGTGCTATAAATTCTCGAGTTTTGGCCAGATAAATCACACACACATATATATTATTTTTACTCCGTATTTATTTATTTTATTATTATTATTATTATTATTATTATTATTATTATTATTATTATTAATAATAAGATTATTATTAATCTTATTATTTTTATTATTAGTGTTATTATTTTTGCGATACAAAAATAATAATGTACATAAAATATTACGACGGAGTGCTGTCCAAGTAATTTTTCAAAACGAGTTTCCGAGAAAGCTAGAGCTAAGGAAAATATGGGTTATTGCCAAGGAGGTTATGGGTAATATTCGGGGGTATTTTTGTGAATCAAACCTCGTGCTTATTATCTCCAATGCGTCTACGTGCTTTCCTGCAATATTGTATATCAATATTAAACTGTGAGTTTCATAAGATCCCTTTTACTCTCTACATTTTTGGGCTGAGAATACATGCAAATGCTTTATTAACCGATATACAATATTTATATGCGTGAGTTCATTGATCCCTTTTTATACATATTTTTGGGCTGAGAATACATGCGCTGTTTTATAAAATGAATACAAAAACTAAAACTGATTTGAGTGAGTTTCATTTGCTCCCTTTTTAATTGCTTTTGCAATATATATTTTTGGGCTGAGAATACATGCACTTTATTTTAAACGCAATGGATAAAAGTACATACTAAATTCTACACTGAGTTTTAGCTTTGGTAACTGTTAACTGCCAGTTATAAGAACTGGTGGGTGCGAGTAGTAGTATATGGATCCATAGGGCTTGATATCCCCGTCCGAGCTAGAGCACTAGCCTTTTAACGGAAGTATGCTATTTGAGAAGCGTACACGTTGGTTTGCGTGTATTATTAAGATGATTATACAAAGGGTACAAATTATATAAACGTTAAAGTTTAGTTACCAGGGTGCTCAATTTTGTAGAACCGATTGATAAACGTTTCGGATGAAACAACTGAAATCTTGTGATCCACCTTTTATGTAAAACCTATTGATAAACGTTTTGAATAAAACAACTGAACTTTTGTAATCCACATTGATATACGGATTATGTGTAATATTAAAACTATGAACTCACCAACCTTTGTGTTGACACTTGAAGCATGTTTATTCTCAGGTTTCCTAGAAGTCTTCCGCTGTTTGCTTATATGTTAGACAAGCTATGTGCATGGAGTCATACATGGCATATTTTTCAAGGAAACGTTGCATTCACCAAATCATCACCATGTATCTTATTTTGACTGTACTGTCAACGGAAGTACTATTGTAAACTATTATTTACAGTGATTGTCTATATGTAGAAATCATCAGATGTTGAAAACCTTTGATTTAAATATTCATTTATGGTGTGCCTTTTCAAAAGAATGCAATGTTTACAAAACGTTTCATATAGAGGTCAAATACCTCGCAATGAAATCAATGAATGACGTATTGTCCATATGGATTTGGAGCGATCGTCACAGTTGGTATCAGAGCGTTGGTCTTAGCGAACCAGAATTTGCATTAGTGTGTCTAACTGGTTATTGTTAGGATACATTAGTGAGTCTGGACTTCGACCATGTCTGCATGATAAAAGTTGTTGCTTATAATTTTTTTGTTAGAAATTACCTGCTTATCATTCCTTGTGTGGAAAATTACCTGCTTATCATTTGTAGTCTAGACACACCTTATTGCATGGATTGCATGACTAGTTTATGGACAAAATGAATATCTTAGCGTATCTGTTACTGTTACCTTTACTTGACAGTTTCCGAAAGTTTCTCCGTAATTCGCGGATCCTTTGTACTATATAAAGGTATTCTATGTAATTAGAATATCATCCGATATCCGAAAATCATTTCACATCGAAAATTATTTATCTAACCGTGTAAGATGAATTCTGCAAGTAATTCGAGTTCTTCGGATTCCGATATGAATTTCCACCTGAGTTCCGAAAGCAGTGTAACCGGAATGAATCAACCAATCAGTCATCACCAATTCTGGATGAATTGGGGATGGGTTCGTAATCAACTTAATCAATGGAGACAAGAGGAAGGCGATCCTTTCCACCAACCGAATTCACCTCTTAGTGAGGAACCTGAGGCACTTACCGGCAAACCCGTTCGAAACACTATCTTTACCCTCATTTCCAGGATATTTCGCAACGATTATATGATAACTAGAATTTTAAACTTTATTCATCCTCTCGTACCAACCGCCAATCATCCCGGAATAATAGAAGAAGTTAACGAGCTTCGCGCTCGAGTTGTGGCTTTGGAGAATATGATGCACAATTTGCAGGCATCACAGGCAGCACCGGTAGCACCACCAGAACCAGCAGCACAACCAACAACGGTACCAGTACCGACAACAACAACATCCGCAACGTAAACCTTAACCTCACAATCTGTCCCACGAGTATCAACCTCATACGCACCGTAGACACCGAAGAATACTAATAACCATAAACGATGAAGTATTAATTCATAACTTCATTGGAGAAATATCCTGCGACGATTATGTAATCTTTAATATAGAAGAGATTATTCGTTTCTAGTTCCAACCGAAAATCAAATGAGTTTAATAACTCATTAAATCTATATTACATCCGAAGGAAATATACATACATATATTTTCATAAAGATTGTAATTGAAAATCCTTTTTGTACAAACTGTTAATGATGAGAATATTTTAACGGGTAGGTAATACCCTAAAAATATATAAATTCCACATTAATATGTTACACTATACATTCTTCAATTCTGATTCAGCAATCATTAACTATACTGCTCAAACCTATAGATATACGTATCTGTTCATCGCAGAATAACCATTTTCATTCAATTTCATATTCTGATTTCGATAGATCAGAATCCAAGTCAAGATTAAACGAAAAACATCACTCTTAGATTCCTACATCTTTCAAAACCATGCTTCGAAAACCATGCTTTGAATTCAGAACAGTACTAGAACATCATATGATTACATTTTGCGTTCAAACCCATCGAAGATATTGGAAACACTTCAACTAATGAACAAACGAGAAGACAAACCAACTACACGATATCTACGAGAAGAAAGATTTGTACTTATAATCATACATCTGGAAAGCTCTCGAAACCTAAGTAAAACTTTAACACGTATCTGTGATAAATCCTTCGGCATTATTATTACTGAAAATAATCTTACAATTCTTTTTCAAGTATCCAGTTTTGTCACAACTTCAGCAAGTCAACTTCATTTGGATAAGCCTTAATTAAACCTTGACATATAGGATTACCCTTTCTATTGTTGTTACCGGGGAACCTTTTATATCCCATCATATTAGCAGTAAATGTACCAACGACTCCGTCACTCTGCTATTTAAATCTCTCCGGAAATCACTATATATACCTTGAAATCTGATCATGTACTCATCCACATCTTGTAACGGTAATTGTCATACCAACCACCGGGAATTAACAATCAGTATTTTGAATCTCGCAGCGTTTTCTACGACAACAGTTATATATAAACATATAACATCTATCTTCTAGACTTAGATACTTCGAATGTGAAGTTTCTGAAAAACACCCCAAACTGTGAAACTAGTCCTCCTAATTTTGGAAAAATGCTGATAAAGCAGCAAAAACGGTAAACGACTTTAACAGTCAAAAGTTTGATGATAAAGAATAGTATGGTGGTAAAGCTGAGAAAAAGAGAAGGTTTGGAATTGAAAAACGGATTGAGCAAACCATAAAGGAGACTGTGGACAAGTCACAGGGACTAAACTTATACATAAAGAATCTAGATGATTCTGTTTTTGATGAAATATTTAGCGAATATCTTGCTCCTTACTTATTTCAAATTCTTGCGGAACATATTCTTCATCATCCTTCGATATTAGAAATTCTAAGATATTATCATATCTTTCATTATAAATATCTTCGATATTTCTGAAGATATCTTCATAACTATTATCATCCGAAATTATTTATCTCTTCACGCTATCTGTGTTACATCATAAAAGAAACTATTTTAGTTTCTAAAATCTGAAAAATTCAAAAAAAAAAAAAAATGGATGTTTTGAAGTAGTGTTGAGAACTGAAGCATGAGTTAATATAATATAATGACACTTGATCAACGTGATTATATTACAGTAAGTCATGCTGAGTTTCTAATGGAACTTGATAAAGGTTCACAGATCCCACCCTCATCATGAACCATGTTACATAACTCTTTTAACCTCTAAACATATCAAGAAAATATTTTTCTTGATGATTCGGTCTTTTCCGGATAATTTGGTAATTTGACAAATCAAGATCGTGCCATTACGATTACCTTCTCAGAACAAGATAGATGTCCATCCAAAACTCTATACCTATGAATTCTGGACCATTACAAGAGATGCCTAATCGCAAGAAGAAGAAACGAAGGGACAAAGCTCCGAAATAGAAATTGGAGTATAAATCGCAGCAAATAGGAGGGAGTATTAACTGTGAATGACAATGATTATAGAAGACAGGAGTAGGGACATTAAAATATAAGGGGAGATATAAAGCCCGATAACAAACCTGAAATTACAAACCGTGTATATCAATGCGTATAGCAATATAAAGACACGGGAGAATGATAAATACAACAATCCCTAGAGCATAATAGAAATAAACAGATTCTTCTGGTGGGAGCTGGAAAAGAAGGATGATTGTGGCAAACGTCAATATTAGGTCAAGAACCAGAACTGGATTGAGCATTTTCACAATTTTTTTTTAATGTATTAATTGGGGAAGAAAGTTTTAAGGGTGGTGAATATTATGAAACGGAAGAAGTCAATTTATAATGGAAATACCGGACAAATTAGCCAGGGCAGGTTACCACATTTAATTAAAGTGGATCCTAATTTCCTTAAATTCCGGTGAATCAAATCCTGTATATATTTCAAAGATTTTCTTTTAATTTCCTTGAATTCCGGAAATCAAACGTTACTACGTCAAGAGATAAGACGAATCTCTATTCTCCATTTCACTCTATTACGATAACTTCTCTCATACGCTTCGAGTAATTGGATTGTTTTATCCATATTATTCAACGGTGATAAAAATTCTATTTATCAACACATATTCGTCATGAAAACATTTTTATTGTTAGCCATGACGACCTCACTCAAATTTCGGGACGAAATTTCTTTAACGGGTAGGTACTGTGATGACCCAAAAATTTCGACTAAATTTAAACTTAATCTTAAATGATTAATGACTTCGACACGATAAGCAAAGCCTATGAAGTTGAATCTCAAAATTTTGAACTATTCAATTACCCTTCGGTTGTTCTCAACGATTCGCGAACCATTATATGTAAACAGATACATATATATACTATAACTTGAAAACGTAACAAAGTTTTAATTGCATGATACCGTACATTAAACTTATTGGTTTATATATCTATTTGAATATATATGATTTCAAGTTATTTAGTAAACGATAGTAACATTCGATTATTGATTCGATTGATATTTAGATAAGTTAACTAAAACGTTTAAGATGAACAAGTAAATACTAATTTGCTACAGTATTTTCAAATTGCTACAGTACCCAAAATGCTACAGTGTTTTCAAAAATCACTATTTGCTACAGTGAAATTGACTTGCTACAGTAAAAAATGACTTTGCTACAGTAACTTTGCTACAGTAACACTATTTCAAAATGAAAATGTATATTATATATATATATTAACAAATAGCGAGACGATGATTTATAGAAGTAAATGACCAAAACATTTGAAAGTTTAAGATATACTATGAGTGGTATAGTTTATGGATAATTTAAGACTATATTTTGACAAAGGTACGTGACACGAAACGTAAAATGCAAGTTTTCTAAAGGTACGAAAGGACATTCGAAAAATTGGAACCGGGACATAAGTCGAGTGATGACGTACGACTTATCGGAACAAAAATTACAAGTCAACTATGCACGTGAATTTAATATAATATATAATTAATTATTTAAATTATATATATTATATTAATATTTTATCATGTCGACAAACAAATGGACAAATGATTCTGAGCTGGAAATTGAGGCCATGCGATCGCATGGCCATCATGCCCAAAATCCATGCGATCGCATGAGGCAAAATTTCAGGCCAAGTGCTATAAATTCTCGAGTTTTGGCCAGATAAATCACACACACATATATATTATTTTTACTCCGTATTTATTTATTTTATTATTATTATTATTATTATTATTATTAATAATAAGATTATTATTAATCTTATTATTTTTATTATTAGTGTTATTATTTTTGCGATACAAAAATAATAATGTACATAAAATATTACGACGGAGTGCTGTCCAAGTAATTTTTCAAAACGAGTTTCCGAGAAAGCTAGAGCTAAGGAAAATATGGGTTATTGCCAAGGAGGTTATGGGTAATATTCGGGGGTATTTTTGTGAATCAAACCTCGTGCTTATTATCTCCAATGCGTCTACGTGCTTTCCTGCAATATTGTATATCAATATTAAACTGTGAGTTTCATAAGATCCCTTTTACTCTCTACATTTTTGGGCTGAGAATACATGCAAATGCTTTATTAACCGATATACAATATTTATATGCGTGAGTTCATTGATCCCTTTTTATACATATTTTTGGGCTGAGAATACATGCGCTGTTTTATAAAATGAATACAAAAACTAAAACTGATTTGAGTGAGTTTCATTTGCTCCCTTTTTAATTGCTTTTGCAATATATATTTTTGGGCTGAGAATACATGCACTTTATTTTAAACGCAATGGATACAAGTACATACTAAATTCTACACTGAGTTTTAGCTTTGGTAACTGTTAACTGCCAGTTATAAGAACTGGTGGGCGCGAGTAGTAGTATATGGATCCATAGGGCTTGATATCCCCGTCCGAGCTAGAGCACTAGCCTTTTAACGGAAGTATGCTATTTGAGAAGCGTACACGTTGGTTTGCGTGTATTATTAAGATGATTATACAAAGGGTACAAATTATATAAACGTTAAAGTTTAGTTACCAGGGTGCTCAATTTTGTAGAACCGATTGATAAACGTTTCGGATGAAACAACTGAAATCTTGTGATCCACCTTTTATGTAAAACCTATTGATAAACGTTTTGAATAAAACAACTGAACTTTTGTAATCCACATTGATATACGGATTATGTGTAATATTAAAACTATGAACTCACCAACCTTTGTGTTGACACTTGAAGCATGTTTATTCTCAGGTTTCCTAGAAGTCTTCTGCTGTTTGCTTATATGTTAGACAAGCTATGTGCATGGAGTCATACATGGCATATTTTTCAAGGAAACGTTGCATTCACCAAATCATCACCATGTATCTTATTTTGACTGTACTGTCAACGGAAGTACTATTGTAAACTATTATTTACAGTGATTGTCTATATGTAGAAATCATCAGATGTTGAAAACCTTTGATTTAAATATTCATTTATGGTGTGCCTTTTCAAAAGAATGCAATGTTTACAAAACGTATCATATAGAGGTCAAATACCTCGCAATGAAATCAATGAATGACGTATTGTCCATATGGATTTGGAGCGATCGTCACACTGGGGACTCGAGACCTTGCCTAGGAGAGGTTAGAGTCCGTATGAGGTCAACCGTGCCTAGGGGAGGTTGGGTCCATAGGCTACTGATTGTGGAGTATAGTGTGAATGATGCATCCCCTGCATCTGGATAGCTATATTGTGAATTGAGTAGCAGGGACTATCGGTAGACTCAGGCCCGATCAGCTGGGAGTCGTGTGCTCGTACAAGCCGCCGATCCTCGTATTGTCTTATTGTATGATAGTTGGTAGTTAGCAAGTGTTACTGTTAGTATATAGCTTGTGTGTGACTTAAGCTATATCTGTTAGATAGATTCCATTCACTTAGCGGTGCGCTAATCCCCCACATATTCTCCCCTTGCAGGTTTAGGTACTGCTAGTCGGGAAGGGTGCTATTGCAGAAGACATGTTTGACAACCCAACTCTGATGTGGACTTGTGTATAAATAATGTTTTGTAATAACGTAACACCGTTGTGTAAACTTAAACGTAATTACACGGATTAATGTAAAGACGTGGCTTATATTGTATTTGTTATTAAAGTCTTCTGCTGTGTATAAAAAAAAATGGCCGGTGTTACAGTTTAATGTCTTTATTTTTGTAAAAAATAAAGTCATTAAACTAAAAAATAAATAATGCCTTTTTCCTCGGGAACAAGAACCTGCTGTAGCCGAACTTTTTCTGCCATGTCAGTTACTTTTTGATCATGACCTGCAAAAAATAACCCTTTTTTGATTTTGAATTGTATTTTCCAATTTTTTCTTTTCCCGCATATTTACTCAATTAACACGTGGCACCATGTCATCCATACGATTAACCGCCAACTATTCATCTTCCACTTCGCTATTTATTACCCAATTTTTACTGCATCATATTACCTTCGAGCCAAATTTATTTCCTTCATCTACCTTAAACTTCTGTCCAAAATTCCTTTCTTAACTACGCAATCAATGGCTATTTTTAATGTTGAAGATATTCCAAGCAGAATCTCATCAATCTATCTTGATCGTGTCAGAATTGCTTTTCCCAAATTTTTTGGTGCCGATGCTGTTGTTCCTGGTCCTCATGAACGTGCATCTCAACCTCCCTCTGGAAAAGTAGCTATTTATGGCCGTGCTTTATACTTTTCTCATCTTCGTATCCCGTTTATGAAATTCTACTTGGATGTTTGTTGCTTTTATGGCGTTAGTGTTGGGCAATTTAAGCCTATGTCCATTCGTAAAATCATGCTGTTTGAGATGTACTGCATGGGCTCGAAATATTACCCCTTCTGTGCGTTTTTTTTCTAATCTTGCAACCATAAAACCTTTTGATAAAGGGTGGTTTTGTCATATTCTGGAAGGGGTTTTGCTTAATTCTGGTGATACCAATAAAAATTGGCAGAGTACTTTTTTCTTTATTAACAGCGAAGTTATTCCCAATGATTGCTTAAAAGCTCGTTACTGGCGTAAATCACTTGATCCTCCCAACGTTATTCATCCTAGGATAACGCCTGATGAACGAAAATTGTTAAATACAATTAAAAAAGAGAAAATTCTAAACCATCAATATCCAGAACATATGCTCTCTTTATGTTCCCTCAGTGCTGAATGGGATGCAGAAACACGTGGCTGTGCCATTGTTATGGTGAAAAACAAAGGTATATTCTAATTAGAATTTGGTTATCTAATGTTATTATCTGTATAATAATTACTGTTAACTTATGCTTTTTAGTGATTACTCCGCTCGCCGCCTTGCGTTACACCAGATTTAATGAACTGCAATTTATATCTGAAAAATTGGTTGATGATACCCTTGAGAATAGTTTGTGTGAAAATGAGCTTGAGGATGATGATGATGCTCCTTTAAGTCGAGCAAATTCGAGGAAACATCGTGCTGCTGGTAACCTCTCTTTTGAATCAATAGCAGAAGAAAACCTTTATTGGTTTTTCCACATGCCCAGCAATGGTGGCTATTATAATGTTGATCCTGATAAAAATGCAATATTGAATTGTGAATCTTCTTTTCTGGATTGAAAAAACTTCTTGAATAACAACTGTTACTTTAATTCAGCCTTGGCAGCGGAGGAAGAAGCATATAAAAAATTTGCTCTTCCGCCTCCCGCTCAGCGTAGCAGAATAGGGGAAAGCAGTTCACAAATTAGCATTTCCAATGTAGATAATGCTGGGTTAACAACTCTCTTAGCTGGTCCTCCTGGTAATTATGAGGATTTTATGAAGTATCTTGAAGCAATGTTGTCGCCTTCACTTATTAAATTCTTTGAGAGTTTGTCTGATGGTGACGCCCGAAAATGTTAAGCACAATGCATTATTTGGAATATTGCATCTGAATTCAATAATCTGAGGCGTTTAGAGCGTTCTGACCAAGTGCATCGTGACAAGTCTGAAAAAATTGAGAAAAACACAGAGGCCCTGAAAGCTGCAGAGCTTGAGTTAGATGCTGCTACTGCTGCAAAGAATGTTGCTGAGGCTCGTTATTTTGAATTGGCCACAAAAGAAAAATGGTATCTTCACATGATTGGGACATTAACTCAATCTGAAACATCATTAAGAGAACAATTGGAATCAAGCCAGAATGAAACCATGCATCTAATTGAAGTTGTTCCGAAAATTGTGAAGAGTGCTTTCACTTCTGAGAAGTTAACTAAGCCGTTCAATGAATTTATAAAGGTTGCGTTGGAAGCTGACCGGATACAGTTTCTTGAGAGGTTAAAAAATGATATACCTGACTTTCCAAAGTCTTTGCCTGAGTCTCTTATATCTCAGTTGAAGCCAGCTGCAGAAGACAAACTTAAAGTGCTTGGTGATGAAATAGAGCATCTGTCTTTTCCTGAATTAGAAAATTTTTGTAATAATGCTGCTACATCAGTAGACGATGTTCTAAATTTGAAGTTGTAATCTGTATTGCTTGTGTTATCTGTTGATTATGTAATGTATATAAATGTTTTTTACTTTGCTGATGATTTTGTCAAAGCTTTATATGTTTGATTTGAACAATCAAAATTATGACTAGTCATATACTGTTTGTATAATTTTTACATCATGACGGTCGTAGATACATTCTATTTCCTAGATGCTCAGCGGATTTCTACGTTATCCGCTGCCATTTCAATCTTTTGCTTATGATTGAACTTCTGCCACCGAGAAAAAAACTTCTCTTTTGCGGGCAGGGATGACACACAGCTTTGTGACATCTGATTAAAATCCTTGGCTGGATAAAAATTATGAATAATATGCCATAAGAAATTTTTCTGAATTCTTATTTCTTTAAAGAAATTTTTACATTTATGATTGCATCTCATGCTCTAAATAGTTGATCAAGCTATTCGAGCATGCAATATTACGCATAAAATTTCTTTAAGCTCATTGCATTCCATGTTCGTGGAATTTTTTCGCCAGAGGGCGCTGAGAGGGTATATGACCCATTAGGATGTGCCTTTACAACCTTATATGGGCCTTCCCAGTGTGATCCTAACTTCCCTTGTTTTTCCTGCCTACTTGCCTCATTATCTCTTAACACTAAATCCCCCTCCTTGAATTGTACATATCTGACTCGCTTGTTATAATATTTTGCCATTTTCTGTTTTGCATCCGCTTGACGGATGGCGGCCATGATTCGTCTTTCTTCCAATAAATTCAAGTTTTCACGTAAGATGAATGAATTATTTTCAATATCAAATGCCAAAATCCTTTGTGTTGGAATACGGATTTCAGCTGGTATCACTGCCTCGGTGCCATATACCAAACTGAATGGTGTTTCACCCGTGCTCCGTTTTGGCGTTGTACGGTGAGCCCACAATACATATGGCACTTCATCCACCCACTTAGTCTGACTCAAACTCAACCTAGCCTTTATGCCGGCTACGATTTCTTTGTTTGTCACTTCAACTTGCCCATTGGCTTGTGGATGAGCAACTGAAGTAAATGTTTGTTTAATGTTTAGCTCTTCACACCAACTTCTGAAGGGGTTATCTGCAAACTGTTTACCGTTATCACTGACAATTTCATTTGGTAAACCATATCTGCACACAATGTCGTTCCACACAAATTTCTTTATATTTTCACCAGTTGTTTTTGCCAAGAACTTTGCATTTCCTACACTTCTTGGAAATGGGCCTACTATGTCAAATGACCATTTACAAAATGGCCATGCCGATAATACTGAAATTAAATCGTACTTGGGTAAGCGCTGTACGGTTCCATGCCACTGACAGGCATCACATGTCTTAATTACTTCTGTTGTATCTTTGTAAATTGCTGCCAATAGTACCCTTGTCACATAATCCTTCCAACCACAGTTCTATAACCGGAATGCTGTGCACATAATCCTTCATGCATTTCCTTGACTACATCAATTGCTTGATGTGGTGTTAAACACCTTAAATTTGGTCCACTGAAGGATCTTCTATAAAGCACTCCATTTTCCAGAACGTAAAGTGGGGCACTAACTTTTTTCCATCTTGATTCCATGGCATCTGTTGGTAGTGTTCCGTCCTGCAAATATTTCACATAGTGTGTTATCCAACATGGTTCCCTTTCTTCAACTGTTGCAACCATTACTTTATCATCAACCGATTTATCTTTTAAGACCTCCACCAAAACTTTCTTATGCAAATGATCAAATGTTAATGTTGCTAATTTGCTCAAAATATCCGCCTTTTTATTTTTATTTCTTGGTATCTGTACAACCTCTAAGGTCTCAAAATTCTTTGAGATTTTCTCAAGTAACTGAAAATATTATTTCATAGAGACATCTTTAGCTTCAAACCCTCCATTAACCTGCTGTGCTACAATTTGAGAATTGACATATGTATGCAAATGTTTTATTCCCATTTTAGACGCTATACGGAGGCCGGAAAGCAATGCTTCATACTCTGCTTCATTGTTAGATGCATAGAAACAAAACCTCAATGGATACGTATGCTCTTCACCTTCTAGACTGGTAAGTACTAACCCTGCACCAACACCTTCCTCACTTGATGCACCATCAGTGTGCAATTCCCAAACATGATTGCTGGCCTTAACGTTTTGCGGATGATCGACCTTTTTTGTTGTTTCTAATAAAAAATCTGCCAAAATTTTACCTTTAACTGCATGTCGAGGCGAAAAATTTATTTCATATTCTTCCAATTCAATTGCCCATTTTGCTAGTCGTCCTGATGACTATGGATTTCTCAAAATATGTTTTATCGGCTGGTCTGTCATTACCAGGATTGAATGTGCTTGAAAACATCGTCTGAGTCGTCTAGCTGTGTGTGTTAAAGCATACACCAATTTTTCAATTGATGGATAATTAACTTCACTTTGTTGCAATATTTTAGTGACAAAATATATAGGCATTTGTACTCCCTTCCGTTCCGTGATTAAAACTGAACTAATGGCCTCTGCGGAAGCAGCTAAATACAAAATTAACGTTTCTCCTTCTATTGGTGCAGTTAAAGTAAGTAATTCTTTTAAGAGTCGCTTAATATATTGAAAAGCTTTTTCTGCTTCTTCTGTCCACTTAAAATCTTTTTTGTTCAAACAACTCTTTAAAACCTTCATAAATGGTAGTGATCGATCTGCTGCTCTTGATAAAAACCTTGTCAAAACTGCCAATCTTCCATTTAAGCTTTGAACTTCTTTCTTTGTTTTAGGAGATACTGTCAAGACCCGTCCTAATCCATCCGGACGAAGTCCATATCGATTATAAATGATTCACAACAGTTGATTATATCGCAAGGTACTTGACCTCTATATGATACATTTTACAAACATTGCATTCGTTTTTGAAAAGACAATCTTTCATTACATCGAAAATTGAGGGCATGCATACCATTTCATAATATATCTAACTATAATTAGCTTAATAATAATCTTGATGAACTCAACGACTCGAATGCAACGTCTTTTGAAATATGCCATGAATGACTCCAAGTAATATCTTTAAAATGAGCAAATACACAGCGGAAGATTTCTTTCATAACTGAGAATAAACATGCTTTAAAATGTCAACCAAAAGGTTGGTGAGTTCATTAGTTTAACATAAATAATCATTTCATAATTTTAATAGACCACAAGATTTCATATTTCCATTTCTCATAAACATACGTCCCATGCATAGAGACAAAAATATCATTCATATGAATTGAAAACCTGGTAATCGACATTCACAATATGCATATAAGAATATCCCCATCATTCCGGGATCCTCCTTCGGACATGATATAAATTTCGAAGTACTAAAGCATCTGGTACTTTGGATGGGGCTTGTTGGGCCCGATAGATCTATCTTTAGAGTTCGCGTCAATTAGGGTGTCTGTTCCCTAATTCTTAGATTACCAGACTTAATAAAAAGGGGCATATTGGATTTCGATAATTCAACCATAGAATGTAGTTTCACGTACTTGTGTCTATTTTGTAAATCATTTATAAAAGCCGCGCATGCATTCTCAGTCCCAAAAATATATATTGCAAAAACATTTAAAAATGGAGCAAATGAAACTCACGCATATAAATATTGCAAAAACAGTTATTTAAACATTGCATGTATTCTCAGCCCAAAAACGTAAAGGGTAAAAAGGCAAATGAAACTCACCTAATGTATTTTGTAGTAAAAATACATATGACGACATTAGACAAACTGAACAATGCAGGGTTGGCCTCGGATTCACGAACCTATATCATTTGTATATATATTAAAATGTATAATCTTATTCGAACAAGTTTATATATTATAACTTGAATTATATATTATACTTATTTAGTTTGTGTATATATTTAAAATTTTTAATATCTATATACCTGGTTATATATATATATATATATATATATATATATATATATATATGGTTAGTATTATATGAAAATATTCTTAATTCGTTATATATAAGTATTTATATAAATAATGTTATTATATTTGGTATGTGATATATAAACTATTAATATGATTATAATATATGTATTAAGTATATTTTAGGTACAAAATATTTATTTGTAACGAAAATGATAGTTTTGATAATAATGATTTACTAATAATAATAACTTGTATTGTTTTATAACAACAATAATAATAATCCTAAACATATTCATAATAATAATAATAATAGTACTAGAAATGGTACAATTACTAATATTTACAAAATAATAATAAGTTGCATTATTTTTGTCACTAAATAATGTTTATAATGATAATTCTATTATGTTCCTAATAATGATAATAATAATAATAATAATAATCCTAATACTTAATAATAATAATACTAAGTAATTATAATAACTTTAGTAATGATAACAATTTTAACAATAATAATTAGTACTAACAATAACAATAACAATAATAATAATAATAATAATAATAATAATAATAATAATAATAATAATAATAATAATAATAATAATAATAATAATAAGTAGATAAATGAAGACTACCTCAAAAATAATTTGTTCCAAAAAAAATAATCACAGAACCCATGCCCAGGTTCGATCCCATGACCTCTCGTTCCCATAAGACCCTTCCAAACCATTACTCTGCTTAATCTTTTGTGAATTAATACCCCATATAGTTATTATAACCCGCTTTCAGATTCATCTTTCCTGGCCCAATCTCATTTGACCCAACAACGTTTTAGGAAACCCATTTATCAATTTATGGTAAGCCCAACTATTGTGGATTAATGTTGACAGAAAGAAACTAGGAAACAGAATCGGTTTAACATAGGGTTCGGTTAAAAAAAAATATGCAACTAAATAGGGTTTGAGAAGTGGACAGCCATATCCTCCATTATCATCATAATTCATTCTTTAATATCATCGTGATCACCATCAGACTACAGCTGTAAAGATACATACACGTACATACCACATGTTTTCCTCTTTTTCTCAATTAGTTCGTTTTATTAACATAGTTTGTACATATCGTGGGTATCAATCATAATCATCATCTTTTATTTTAAAATCTTTACTCTTCTTCTTCTAATCAAAACAGTAACAATGGCAGCCAACGTGGTTTCACAGGTGAGAGTGTAGCGTGTGATTTGTGGGCTGCAACAGGTACATCACAGTAGAAACAAAAACGATGGCGTTTGATTTGTGGCGTTGGTGATCGGCATGATTAAACAGAAAGAAGCAGAAAAATATAAAGAGGGAGAGAGATGGAAGAGATACACAATAAAGTGGTCAAAGGTGTTGGGTGGCATGTGGTTTGCTACGGTTCTAGGAAAAGAAAGAAAGAAAAAATATAGCAGTAGATAGCCTTGATTCTTCATCGTTCTCATCATTCATCATTCATGTATTAATTGAAACGAATATAACTAATTCATTATCATTGTTGTTGCTGACATATCATCACTGAAGCATACCTGATGGCAGTCTTAAATGGCCTTCGATTGGTTGTATCAACGAACAGAAAAAATTATATGTATAAGGTTTTGTGTGGTGGTGTTCTTGGTGGTTAAATAGTGGTTTGTGGTACTTTTATTCGATGACTACCATAAACAAAATAAGTGGGTTTATTGATAGCATATGGAGGTAGCAAAAGGGGAAGTGTTATGTGTTTAATGAAGAGGTTTTGATGGTTTTGTTTATTGAGCAAGCAGAGAGGATCAGGTAGCCGGAACAATTAGGGGTTGATTAGTAGTTGGAAGATGATGATCGATGGTTGATTTAAGTTGGTTCAAAACAGGAACGAGTAGCGTGTTGCGGTTTATGGTATCTTGGTTGTTGAATTGAGACAAATAGATAAACGAGAAAATATGTAGATGATGATAGTGGTGGTGATTAACAAGGAGAACAAGAAAAGAGAAAGAAGTTTGATAATGGTGACGAACAAGAAGATGGTTGTTTGGTTGGGTCTTTGAACAAGAAACGGAAAATAGAAGTAGTAGTTGAATGGTTCTCCCAAGATAACATAGTGTAATCGCTTGTTTCATTCCCAATGATGTCGACAGATACTTCAATCAGAAACAGAAACATGAATAAAAAAATTTAAAGTAGATATAGATGGGTAACGGAATTAGATCAAAACAAAATATAGAAAGTAGATGTGATTGAGTTTTGTAAGGTTGTGGTGAATGACAGAATATTTGGGAGTAGACAAAATATATGAAAATGATTTAGAATGGATGATATTTGTATGATCTTTATATATATAATAAATATTAATAATTAATATATATAAATATATTAATAATATTAATACTAATAATATTAAAAATATTAAGAATAATAATAATAGAATGAATAATAATAATAATATTAATTATAATAACTATATTTTAACTTGTAATTTTTAATATATATATATATATATATATATATATATATCACAATATACAATTAATAAGTATTAATAGAGATCACATATACATGTATATATTTATATATAATTACCTAATTGTTTATTATTTTATATGATTAATTCTAATTGATTAAAGTTTATATTATCAACTCAAAATATCATATATATATATATATATATATATATATATATATATATATATATATATATATATATATATATATATATATATATATATATATATATATATATACTTTTATATCTATTTTTATTTACATAATTACTTACACACAATGGTTCGTGAATCGTCGGGAATAGTCAAAGTCAAATGCATTCATGAAAAATAGTTCCAACATTTTGAGACTTGGTTAAATAGATTTTGCTCATCATGTCGGAATCATTAAAAGATTAAGTTTAAATTTGATCGGAAATTTTCGGGTCACTACAGATACCATATCTTCAATTACTTGAATCTTTTTCGGATTAGCCTTAATTCCTCTTTCTGTAACAATATATCCTAAAAATTTGCCCTCTTCTACACCGAAAGTGCATTTTTTAGGATTTAGCTTCATGTTAACTCTTCTTAATGATTCGAATGTTTCAAGAGTATCTCTGAGCATGCTGTCTTCTGTATGACTCTTGACAACAATATCATCAACATAGGCCTCTACATTCCTGCCTATTTGACTCTTAAATGCTTTATCAATCACACGTTGATAAGTTGCTCATTTATTCTTTAATCCCAAAGGCATCATGATGTAGCAAAAAATTCCATCTGGTGTGTGGAATGTTGTTTTATCTCGATCTCGAATTGCCATGGGGATTTGATGGTATCCCTTGAATGCATTCAAAAAGGATTTAAACTGATACCCACTTACAGACTCAACTTTCCAATCGATTTCTGGTAAATGATAATTGTCTTTTGGACATGCTTTATTTAGATCTGCGAAGTCTGCACACATCCTCCATGAATTATCTGGCTTTCTTACCATAACCGGGTTTGCTACCCATGTCTGGTATTTTACTTCCCTCAATATTCCAGCATCCACCAATTTTTTAACTTCTTCTCTGAGAAATTTTGTTCGATCTGGAGCCATGCCTCTTTTCTTTTGACACACTGGTGGGATACTAGGATTTACACCAAGCTTATGTTCAGCTACATGACGTGGTACTCCAGTCATATCAGAATCTTGCCATGCAAAAACATCCAAATTTGTTGCTAAGATTTTGTAAAGCTTTTCTTTTGTTTCTTTTGCTATTGTGTTTCTAATGGTAATTATCTGATCTGGAAATTCTGGATTCGGTGACACTGAACCGTCTTCATGAACAATTGGATCAACAGCTGTTCTTTTTATTTGCACACATTCTATTGCTCTTCTCCGTTCAGCGTATAGCGTGACAATACCAGTTGGTGTAGGAAATTTCATCATGCCATGGACCGTTGATGTTATAGCTCCAAATGTCATCATAGCTGATCGCCCTAGAATGACATTATATTGTGAGTTTGCTTTAACAACTAAAAACTCGATATTAGCTGTTCGTTTGAATGGTGTTTTTCCCAAAACTACTTCCAACATTATGCTTCCTTCTGACCATGATGGATGATTAGCAAAACTTGCTAAGGAAACAAATGTGTCATTCAACTGCTCCTTAACTCTTTCTGGTAATTGTACAAAATAATGCTCATACATGATATCTGCTCCTGCTCCTGTATCAGTATATATTCCGCCAACAACACAGTTTGTTATGCGAGCTTCAATGACTACAGGAGCATCAGATGGATTAGTATTAAACATGGAAGGAAAAGCAATCAATTCCTGCTTCCAATTTTCTAATACTTCTGCCTTTCTCCGTTGTCTGGCTTGCCATGAATGTATCATGTTTGCTTCAATAGGTGCTATCTGATGATTACGCCTTTTCGTGCTCTTGAAAGTTGAGTGATTCTTTAGAACGGGTGGCGCCATTTGTTGGTACGATTTTTCGTATAGCGGCTGTAAGGTACCAGTACAAGACAATAGCTGTTCAGCGTATGGCGTATACTGTTGATTGTTGTTTGCCCTCGAGAAATAATCTCTGCAGACCCGGAACACAGATGTAATATCTGTGGGGTGGCCTCAATCAATCTGTGGACCAATCTGTAATGATCCGTCTAGCGTATTGCTGCTAAGCGGATAATGTGCTTTTAGAGTGAGAAAGAACTGTATGAGAGAGAAAGTGTACTTCTCTCTGACTGAAGTTCAGATCAGAATGATTATGTGAAATGTGGTGACCCAGGGGGTCTATTTATAGGCGCATAATGTCCGATATTCACGGGTTACACGTGTCAATCACTGAATGGTTCTGTTACGTGAAGTATTCGGAATGTCGGTGGCGTGTGCTGACGTGGCTGCGTGCCGTTCACGCGCTGAATTAAAGGGCTTAAGCATAGAAGCTGCCTGCAGAGCTTACGCTTGACGCTGGGCGGTAAATACTGAATACCGCTAAATTTTGTTATCTTTTGTGCTTTTTGATCCATTTTTCTATATGAAAATGGTGTTTTTATGCGTGTATCTCCTAGGATACACTATTAATTACATCCCAAAGACGTTATCCAACGTTTTTTAAACATACACAAATTAAGCACAAAATACATCAATGACTCATTTAATTATAAACATTTTCTCTAAACTCAAGAATACACATATCATATTTAATAATATATTCTTTTTTATCCTTATTCTTTCATTCTTCTTTCTACTCCATTCTTTTTCAACTAAAAAAAGCGAGAACACTAAAATTTGAGAACAGAAGTAAAAGAAAAATAGCTTAACAAAAACTATCTACCACGATGCATTTTTATTTCAAGGAAGTGTCTCTCGCTCCAATAATATGGTTTTGTCATGCATTTGCATGTTGCATTTACATTTGCAGATGTACATCCTACCAATAAATACACCCACACCCCATTCCTAAATCTCTTCACCCACCTTTCTGTCCCCCCATCCTCCTCCAAATCATCACCACCCCAACTCCCACGCAAAATCATCACATGAAGAAACTAAACATCTACACTTACTCACTCACAATCTATAATTTCAAAGGATATAAAATAGCAAGGTTTTCAAGATCCTTGTAATTAAATCACCACCATCAGTCCTGTAGGAATAAACTAAGATAAAAATAGAAAAAGATACAATCTTTTTCCAATTACAAGGTAATGGGGTGTTTTCTGAGTACAAATAAACCAACCACATCTTCTGAATTCCGGCAACATCCTTCATCATTCGCCCGAGCTCCGCCGCCGCCGGTGGACGTCGAAACTGTAAAAGAAGTCCTTTCAGAAACCCCAAATCAGAACACATCGACAAGGTTTGAAAATGATCACAAAAAGATTGAATCCAGACAAAATTCCGACAAATTCCGACATCAAGATCACATTGTAGATAAAAATCCAATTATCTCCGACGATGAAGTTGACTTTGACTGCCGGAAAGTTGCCAGGAAATCTCCGGTTAAGTATAGGAACCAGAGTCAACTGTCAGGGGAGCTTCAGGTTGTCAGAAAATCACCGGTGAGAAGAAAAGAAATGTCTCCTGGTCGGGTCAGATATGATCTGGAAAGAAATGGGCGTGGAACCGGGTTCGGGTCATCTGGGCCGCAAAGACCGGGCTCCGGAAATGTTTCAGCCGCTCGGTCAAGGTCTCCGGCGAAACGTACGGTGTCGAGAGGTGGAAATGAGATCGGGCGAAGCTTGTCTAGTAGAATGACCGGGAAGTCACCGAGTCGGGTCGCGTCTGATTTGCATGAGAGGGTTTGTAAACCTGAATTGAGGTCGGGTCGGGCACGACAAGAAAGTAATCGGTTACCGAAAACTACAAAGAACGATGAGTCACTTGATAATCCACTTGTGTCATTGGAATGTTTTATATTTCTGTAAGATAAAATGGATTTGTAACACTAGAGTGATTTCGTACACAATCATCTATTATTGGTACACAAATAAATATGCATTATGATTATGATATTGTATATTAGAATATTTGTTATTATATAGGGTTAAAATTTGGTTTACAACAATTTGGTTCTATACAAATTATAGGTAATATTGATCTAATAGCCATCAGTAATGTTTGTAAATATTTAACGATAATACTCACTCCGTCTCATCTTAAGTGTCTACGGTTGACTTTTCAAAGTCTTTCTTGGTCAACTTTGACCATAAATATTTTTATTTGTACTATATAATATTTGATGGAAACTATTTGAATGATTTGAGTTTTGAATGTGTTTTCATTACATATAATTTTTATCAAATATTATATAACACAAATAATAATATTTACGGTCAAAATTAAAAGAAAGACTTTGAAAGGTCAACAGTTGACACTTAAGATGAGACTGTAATATTTATGTATTAACCTGTTGTACTGTATAACCTTGTTAATGTACAGTTATGGTGGATGACGTAAAAATAATGTTGGATATATATATCAATCCTCTAATATTAACTAATGTAATTGTAATATTATTATCGTTATACTAGTTATTAAAAAAATTATTTCATTGACTAGTGTAGTTGTTGATGGATATACACACCCAATGTTCTTGTTTTGGCAAAATGACAAATCGCTAAGTCTGTATGGTCGTGTAAACACGGTAACAAACGATAAATTTTGAGTGGTGACCTAAAATTTATTGGTCATGATCGATAAATAGCATTGTCAAAAGCATAATATGTAGTTCATATCATTTAAAGTGTTTATTTAAAATGCTAATAAAAAGATCATTGTGATTCAGAATATTGACGTTCACTCCGAACACTTAATTATTCAAATTTTAAATCAGGTGACAATTATAATACTCTTAGATCAATTGAAAAGTGTATACTAATCTTTATAACGTAGTTATTTTATCATCGCTAGGTATAAAATCTGCCGGGAAATAAAATATTACTGTATTTTTTTTTTCGGCGAAAAAATATATATGTATTGAATTGAAAGATAAATATACCTTCACTAAAGCAATGAAGAGTATCTAAGAAAGTTACAATGACAGTGAAACTAGGTAATGAGAAAACGAATGGATACATAAGATTGTAAACCGTGACACAATTTAAGATTAGAAGCCTGTAAGAAGATCTTCAACTTGATGTTTTGAACAATCGCCTATCGACCAAACCAATGAAGAAACATAATTTTGGAAGGCGCATTATTGCCCTACACGATTATCGCCCAAACAGGAGCAACGAAATATTACTGTAATTATATGGAAAAAAATAAACACAAAAGGAAAATTGATTGAAATCATATTCATAGTTTATTTCTAGAAAGAAAAAAAAAAAAATGCGTCTTTGGAACCTGTAAATATAATATGCATCAAATTATATGGAGGCCCTTTTAACTTTTTATAACGTGGATAATAACCATCGTGATTATCTTAAAGACCCCCTTCATCACCATCAAAGCCAAACAGTGTACCAAAAATACTACTTATCATACAACCTCCAAATCAAACAGGATCTTTGCTATCAGGGTTAGATACTGTTGGTTAATAATATCACATCTCATAACAAACATAACCAAACTTGCACGTTGTGTATTTAAAAGTGCAGCACTGTTAAACAAAACAAAAAAAAAAAAAAAATTAAAGTTGATCTATATAACGGTGTATTTGTTTTATCAGTTCTCATTTTCATAAATTATACCCTCAATAAATATGTTTTAATCCTGATCATGTTCTGTAACCATTTTGTATATAAGAAGTCAGTGAACATAAATGTATAAAACAAATTTATTTAGTTTTACATGAAGTACTTACATAGCTAGCGAGCACGCTTATTCGTAATCCGTAAACCATTTTATGAATTAGTATGAAGAGATGTTGGACTGCAATGTACAGTTGGGCAACATTAGCAAAGGATGAAGATGGTGCAATTTAAAAAAAAAAAAAAAAAAGAATAGAAACCGGTTTTTGTTTAAAAACAGGTTGGTATTCTCCAGAATAGAAACCTGTTTTTTCGTAAAAACCGGCTTCGAAAGTCAAGTTTCGGAACCGGTTATAAAACCGGTCTCAACTTTATAAACCCCCATAGATAGAAACCGGTTTAGAAAGCCTCAAAAACCGGTTTTGAAACTCCTTTTTTGTAGTAGTGATTTGAAGATGTTAATGGGGTTCGTTGGTAATTGAATTCAAGTAAGACCACATTTATGAGTTATGGATGGTCAAACATTATTTATGTTATTACTTATAAAAAAGGGTAATAGGAATAACATCCTATAAATGCAACGGCATGAAAACATAAATGCAAATGGTATTATATATATGAAAGGACCTCCATCGTGTTGTTGCCGGCACTCTATGAATTATGATCAAGGCTATTAAAATCACGATGTTTACATAACATCCAAGAATGTAATCTCACCTTCTTAGCTTGGATTTAAATTTGGATCATTCTTTCAAGAGATTGGTAAATTGGTATATGTTATGTTATTATAACGGTTTTAATTTTAATCTGCTTGTAACAGCTAAGCTCAGACCACATCATACGTGAATTCGGATTAAACGTACTAAGATCATATTGTTCATGAGGACGCCGTTATTTTTTTTAGGTAAAAGATATTCACCCGGACAATATTATTGATACACAAACAATTACAAGAATGTTATCAAGCTAATAAAACTCGACAACACTAAATAACCACTTTTACAAAACCCTAACTAGACAACTAAAAACACACAAACACCTCAACATGTTAAACTAAGGTTTTCAAGCCATCTTAAAATTCGGAACATGAGGAGATTCTTTGAACTTCAACGACACCCATTTTAGCCGAATTGTCCCATTAATGATATTGAATGACTGATTTGGGTCTCAAGCCTCACCCTCAATAATCCTTGAGTTACATTCTTACGTTCTTGGCATATGTAATATACCGTAGCCACAAATAATGATTTAGCTAACATTACCCATCTACATTTAGATGTGCATAGGGATTGATCAGGAGAACAAATCACTCCGTTTATTTGTAACTCCAGGGACCATGATATACCTTTTAATTTTTAACCACATTCGTATCGAATATTGACATTCAAAAAAGAAGCGATCATGTGGGTCTTGTTGCGATTTACATGGAGAGCATACAAACGGCCCATTTATAACTCCTCCAACGTCCCAAGGCATCATTTTGTCTTGTGTTTTAAACTTCTCCTTCTTCATAAGTAACTGATATGGCCAAAACAGACGGTATATTTTAACGCGGTGTCGTTAAACCGTTTAAGCGTTAGTTAAGGACACCTAGGGGAGCTACCGTTGTAAGTGTATAATAGTGGAGCTTAAATCTACTACTCATCTCTACGGGTCAGTAAATGAAGTATGACATATGGTCGTTCGTTTAAGAAGACAGCGTAATCAAACTAGTTACTATTGCAAACTGATCCTAGCTTAGTAGGGCTTTAAATAACAAGTTTGAAATCATAACCTATTTCACACAATTAACTACTACTTAATATAATATATATATATATATATATATATATATATATATATATATATAGTGGTAGGATCAAGAGGGAAGTAACCATTCGGGGGGAAGCGGGGGGAAGCAATTTTTTTTTTCTTCGTTTTTTGAAAAAACTTTGTTCACGAACATTATAGATGAGATGAAAATATAAACATTTAGTAGATACACTTTGTGATAAATGTTTTTATTTTGACGGAAAAACGCTCGAAGAAGTAATATATAACAATTATCGTGTTTTTCGAGCGTATTTTGAGGTTTTAGCTATTGGGGTTTAGATATTAGGGTTTATAGGGTTTAGATATTAGGGTATAGAAATTTAGGGTTTACGGTTTAGATTTAGGATTTAGATTGAGTTTTTAACACGAATGGTTTAGAGTTTAGGGTTTGGTGTTTTAGGGTTTGGTGTTTTGGGTTTATGGAATAAACCCAAAACACCAAACCCTAAACCCTAAACTCTAAATCGGGCTAAATTTTACTTCACAAAACATGAAAAAAAAACGTTCATATTCTTCACGAACAATATTATCTTGAATGTTATTTTTGTCGATTGTTTTCCCTCCTAAATAATAACATTCATCACGAAGTGTCTCTTCTAAATGTTCATATTTTCGTGTGATCTTGATGCCGGAAAAAAAAATTTAAAAAAAAACGAATTTTTTTTTTGCTTCCCCCCGCTTCCCCCCGATTGGTTACTTCCCCATTGATCCTGCCCTATATATATATATATATATATATATATATATATATATATATATATATATATATATATATATATATATATATATATATATATATATATATATATTAAACTTTTATAATGTATATCTTTTATAAGTTTTATTTGATACTATCGGAGATGATTTCTATTTATTAAAATGTGTTGTGAACTTAAAGTCCTCCTTAATTGGTCCGATGTCACTTGTATCTTTAAGCCAAGTGTGATTCTGACTGTAGGCTAACTTATCTGTCCCAGGCAACGCACCCTTATAGAGTACATGCGGCCTTATCTTAGGCTATCCGAATAAGACAGAGCCCCGTTTAATTACAGTGTTTCTTAAAAACAATGTTTTAGTAAATTGTTTTAGAAAACATACGAACTATTTAAGTATACTTAACGTCTTTTTAGTAGTAAGTTCTTTGGTCTAGACGGTGGAAGAAAATCGAGTGCAATGTCTTAAACTATTTAGTTATATATTTACACAACTAAAAAACTTCCTTTACAATCAAGCTGTTTGTCTCACCCAATACGGCCAACCAGGTAATTCCGTAATTATATAAATATAATTATTTCAATCTCATCCTAGATGTTAACCAAGATAGTTAACGGATTTTTGTTGTTTTAAGTTTAAGTAAGCCATTAACCACACAAACAGTTGGAATGGGTAATCGTGAACTAGAAATTTAGTTGATTAACGTGAAGTGTATAAAATAGTTTCCAATAGTTTGATTAAGTTTATAGTTCGTAATTTAAAAGATATATTAATGATTTTATTATTTAATATATATATATATATATATATATATATATATATATATATATATATATATATATATATATGTATATGTATATGTATAATATTCAATAATGAATATTACGGGATAGTGTTTATAATATTATGATGCAATATATATTAATAATTATTATAACGACACATATAACAATTATATAATTATAAAGTCTAATTACCGCAATATAAAATAAACGCAGTAATAGAATAACTTACAAGTGATTAAAGACTATCCTTGCAATGCTTGCTATCACCGTGATTCACTATTATTCATATACAAATATTCCATAAGACACAGCTCCAACTCTTGCTCTAAGAAGTATATATAGCTTCTTAGGAGCCTATAAAACACACTAATTTTTACTAAACTAGCATAAGCTTGCAGAATGAGAGAGAAAGAAGGGTGAAAACTCGGAATGGGAGAGAGAGCTATAAGTTTTCTGATTGAAAAATATGAATGTATGAGGCCTCCTTTTATAGGTGAACTGGGTCGCTAGTTTTGATCCCAAGTCACCAGTTGATTAACCATGGGTTGCCAGTTTTCTTAACCGGGTCACCAGTTAGTTAACCAGGTCGTCAGTTCTAAACTGGGTCGCCAATATTGGAATTTGGGTCGCCAGTTTCCAAATTTGGGTCACCAGTTTTATATCCTATGTCGACAGTTTAAATTTCTGAGTCGGCAGTTTTCAATTTTGAGTCGCCAGTTTCAGATTTTGAGTCGCCAGTTTCAAGAACTGAGTCGCAAGTTGTGTAACCGGTTCGCCATTTTTAGTAACTGGGTTGCCAGTTGAGTAACTGGGTCGCTAGTTACACCGAATGGGTCGCCAGTTTGTGTAAATGGGTTGCCAGTTGGGATCGTGTACTTCGTGTTTGTCGTATACGGATTTCTGATACTTTATCGTTTTAAGCACCGGTATATGTTTTGGCCTAAATTTTAGCAGAAGTACTTTCTTGAGGTTCCTTTGACTTATATTAGGCACACACTATCCCTTGAATCACCTCTTGATGTTCTTTGTGGTTGTATTTGAAGTATTGTGAGATTAGGGTTTATTGTGTGTTTTTAGTATGTGTACGTCTTGAAACCTCTTAATCTTTGTATATGAATAAGATGGGCTTCTAGGTTCTTGATAGATTTTCATACGTGTCTTGGATAAGTGTTGGCACCCCTGGTTAGTGATCTTGAGATCTTGTGATGGTCTTCTATGTCGATTCTCTGAAATTAGGGTTAGAAAACCGTAATTTAGGCTCTTTTTACAGCTTTTTCGCAAAGTAAACTTTTAAAGTCCTGTAAAGCATAACTTAGTGGATTATTGCATTTAATGAACAATTTTGCTCTAAAACATGTAGAATACGAGTGGATATCGTTAGTAAAAACATGACTTGTTATGCGATATCAAATCTAAAGATCAAGTGCAACGTAATAGGAGTAAAATTGTTGGGCACTTAGATTTTGGATGTCAACGAAATAGTATGAAACATTTAAACAATCTAGGGTATTTAGAGCCTAACAATCAATACCAAAATATTCACTATGGTTTTGAACAACATCAATATAAACCATACTATCCTCATTCATCCGAATCCTATACACACTCATCTCATTCAGTGTATAGTTCACATCTAAATTTTGACTTGAGAGAATCACCTATTGCTTACTCGAGCAATAGTGTTGCTTTATCACATTCCTCCAACTCATTTGATCTAGTAAAGAAAACAAATTATATGCTTCTAACACTAGATAAGCAGACTCAATGCTTATCGGAAACACTATCACACAATAGAATGAGTAAAACTCAAGTCAACTCTCAACTTCTGGATGTTGAGAGTAATACACTCACAATTACTCCTATCAATGCACACTTGCATTTTCCTGAGTTTGGTTACCAACCAGCATCATCATTCACACCAACTCAGTGTTCCAAAACTTTTCGTTCATCTATTTCCAATAAATTAACATATAAGACCACCGGAGAGTTCATCCTGGAGGGACTCTCTAAACAAATACAACTTGAAGCTACTGTCCAAGGTGACGAGTATTACAAGGTAGAAAAAGAAATAGAAATGGAGAGTCCTGATGAGGACGATCATCAAGAAGACCCAGTTTCATATGAAGTGGAAGTACACACACCAACTCGGAGCAGTTATTTCTTCCCAATTCAATTTGACGAGGATGAATATTTCTCACAACTTGTTGTGAGTGATTATAACCCGCTGATCTTATTAGAAGAATTACTCGTTCATCTAATCGACTCCTTTACTACTGAGAATTCACGCATAGAATAAAGTGATGAGTTCTCATACTTAAGGAGTTAAATATTCAAGTTCTGGTGCAATAAAAGGCTATAGAAGATAAGACGGGTTTTGCATCAAGGATGTTATACAAACCATCACTCCACTTCATAATGACATATACTTAACTGAGTGGTGAGGATATTCCTGAATAACCAATCCTGCCCGAGGAAGTATAAAAGATTAAAGTCTTTGTTTTACTTCGAGTAAAAAAACTATTCACTTTAATCCACATACTCAAAATATTAGGCATATCATAACCTTATTGTAGCGACCCGACAAAATCGTCATTGACGGTGCCATCTACTTAGGTCCCGTTACGTGGTTATAAGTCTTTAAAACAACGTTTGACCAAAAATTTGTCGCATTCATTTCAAATGTAAAGATTGTTTCAAAGTTTACAAGAATAGTTCAACCACAAGTTACGTTACAACGTTATATGTACAAATGAAATCTATGCGATACAATTTAAAAGTAGCCAAAAGACGCTCCATGTATGCATATATACTCGACATCCAATGCAAGTATCAAAATAATGAGCGGAAGCATGTATCACAAAACGTTCAAGGACCTGAGAAAAACATAGAAATCTGTCAACGAAAACGTTGGTGAAATCATAGGTTTAAGTTAGCAAGTAAGTACAAATGAACCACAAGATTTATATCATTGAAATAATAGTAAAACATTCTAAAATTTGTTATCACGAGCACCCAATTATCAAGGCTTAACTTTTCATCCATAGAATCCCATCACAATAGTGTTAGAACATACACTGTTTCTCGAAAATATATTTCATCCGAATAACGGTAGCGAACCGTCCGAATGAGGGTTTGTCAAACCCATATGGCCATACAACATAAGTTCTCGCTTACACCCGGCAAGTGTAACTAATGATAATCGAATTGAGGATTTTGTTCTAACTCGTATGTAGAATGTTTGTTTTCGTACTTGTGTTCACTTTGTAAAATGAAACGTTTATGTTTTCTCATCCCAAATGTAAGTTTAAAAGAGTAAAGGTGGGACTATGATCTCATCTTGAGCGCAAGAGTATTAAAATACTTCACAAGTAACGTGTGCAAGAACGAGTGCTGGTCTTGATCTAAACAAGTAGGTTGTGTCAATAACGATAAACACGGTTGGTCAAAGATGTTCAATTCGTCCTATGGCTCATTACGACTCGATTATATAGCATGTGAGTCAAATTGTCAAGTTTCATATAAGGTATAAGTATAAAAGCATGTTAGAACGATTGCTTAAACATTTGGTTAAGTTTGACTAAAAGTCAAACTTGGTTAAACTTGGTCAAAGTCAACGGGGTCGGTTCGGGTCGGGTCGGGTCGGGTATCCGACAATTTTTCTATGAACGACAAGCATATATAAGTATGTTGGCCAAGTTTCATGTTAATCGGACATGTATAGCATAGCAGAAATTAAACGAAAAAAATAAAAAAAAAATTTGGACAGCAGCCTTCAGATGCGTTGCATATGCAAGTGATGCGTCGCATCAGTAGCAGATGCGCCGCATCTAAGGCAGTTGCGCCGCATCCCTATCTGATTCAGTGAAACTGCTTAAAAAAACTTGACAAGTCTCGAACCAAACTTCTTTTTATCATAATAAATGATCCGTAAACACTTAAAACGCATACCATACATCGTTGGAAAGGTAATTTAATGAGGAATACAACTAAACACTTTTCATCACACAAAAATATCATTTACAATATCTAAATTCTCGTCAAGTGATCATTAAAGGTTCATTATCAAGGTTTCAAGTTCGTAAAACGTATTTTATGATTCGGGAATCCAATTTACACATACGATATGCAGTTTCGAATGTAATTAAACATACATTGCAACTAAACACTTACTAACAACATTAAAAAGCATTCAATGCATCAAAAGTTCATTTTAAAGTTCATCAAACCCTAACCAAAACCATGAAATCAATAATCATGTTAGTGAAGTTTTCCGAGTCAACCTACACATCAAATTTAAGCTAATGATGCTAGTAACACATTTAATACATGCACTTTTAACATCTAACAACATATGATGAACCAAAACTCAAGATCAAACACACCCATTTCAAGTTTAAGCTAGTTACATCCAAATGACAAGAACAAGCATATAAATGATATATTCTTGTTAGACTTAAGCCATAGACATTAATTAACACTTTTATAAGTTAAAAACATCAAGAACAAAGAATCTAGTGTTTTTAGAAAGTTACCCAAATGTAATAAAGTTAGTATTGATTCAAAGAGGAAGATGCAAGGATTCTAAATATGTAATTTGTTTGAATTGATGCTTGCTAGATCTTGAATAGATGATGAATCTTTGATTGAATGTTGAGAGGATTTGTAAGTATCAAAAGGAGAAAGAGGAGATGAATGAGTTAGTGGAGGAGAAAGGTTTGACTAGTTGAACTAGTTAAATCTTTGGTCTCTTGGCAAGTTTAGTCCCTCAAGTTTAAAAGCGGGTGCGTGAATTACCTAAACGAAATATTTTAAAATGCATATTAACGGAAGATGTTATAATTATATAACAGATTTTAAAATAGTATAACGGAAAGTAAACGAAAAAAGACGGGATGTTACACTTATTTTGTTCCAATTCTTCGGATATGCGCCAATATCTCTATTGGCATCTACTGATAGATTCTATTAATCCTACTAGATTACCTGAGAAATTGTAGTGACCCGACAAAATCATCATTGACGGCGCCGTCTACTTAGGTCCCGTTACGTGGTCATAAGTCTTTAAATAACGTTTGACCAAAAGTATGTCGCATTCATTTCATAAGTAAAGATGTTTCAAGGTTTACAAAAGTAGTTGAACGACTAGTTACATTACAATGTTAACGGTCAAATGAAACCTATGCGACATGATTTAGTAAAGTCAAAAGACGCTTCACGTATGCATGTATACTCGACATCCAAGCAAGTATCAAAATAGAGTGCGGAGGCATGTATCACTTAGCGTTCAGGGACCTGAGAAAACATATAGAAAATTGTCAACGAAAAACGTTGGTGAAATCATAGGTGTAACAGTAACGTTGTTTTTGAACCACAAGATTTTGTATTGCCATAACGTTGATTATCTAAATCATTTTCATTCCAAAGTTGTTATACGTTTATGGAGCACCCAATTATCAAGACTTAACTGTTCACGAACCCCGTTATCATTGTGTTAGAACCTACACTATATACTCGAAAATATATTTCATCCGCTAACAGTAGCGAACCGTCCGAATGAGGGCTTGTCAAGCACATGTGATCACATAACATAAGTTCATGTTTACACCCTGCAAGTGTAACTAATGATAATTGAATTGAGGCCTTTTTGTTCTAACTCGCACGTGGAATGCTTGTTTTCGTACTTGTATTAATAGCATAAAAGTATAATACGTATATATTTCTCTTCCCATAGTTTAAAGAGTAAAAGTTATTGAAAAGGTAGGACTATGATCTCACTTTGATTGCACGGATATAAATGTACTTCACAAAATAACGTGTGCAAGAACGAATGCTAGTCTTGACCTAAACAATTAGGTTGTATCAATATCGGTAAACATGGTCAGTCAAAGTTGTTCAATTAGTCCTATGGCTCGTTATGACTCGATTATATAGCATGTGAATCAAGTTGTCAAGTTTCATGCAAGAATCAAGTATACAAGAAGATTAGTACGGTTTAAACAAGTATTGGTTAAGTTTGAACAAAAGTCAACTTTGGTCAACTCAAAGTCAACGAAAAAGTGAACACGTTCGGGTCGGGTCTCGAACTATTTTTCTGAGGTTTTTAATCATATTTAAGCATGTTAGAACAAGTTACATAGTAATCGAAGGTGCGTAGCATAGTTAGAATTTTTCGTAAAAGTGCCAAGGTGAACAACCGCTGAACACGGCTTATGTCGCGCCGTGACATAGGATGGCCGCTCCGCGGCAATCAACTGGAGCTGGTGCCTGGATCGTTTCAAAAGTCTAAGTCCCAAACCAAATTTCATTCAAACACAATTAACGAACCGTAAACATTCAAGACACGTATCTTATATCGTTGGAAAGGTAATTTGACGAGGAACACATCAAAACACATTTCATCAATCAAAAATAATCATTTATAATAATCAAATCCAAATTGAAAGTTCATTAAATGTCCACCATAAATGCTTTCAAGTTCATAAATGCACTTTGATGATTCGGGAATTAAATGCACACATGTGATACGCCGTTTCGTAGGTAATTATACATGCAATACAACTAAACACTTACAAACAACATTGCAAAGTATTTAATGCAGCAAAAGTTCATTTTACTTCTATCAAACCCTAACTCAAAATCACAAATTTAACAATTATGTTTATGAAGCTTTTCCATGTCAACCTACATACCAAATTGAAGCTAGTGATGCTAGTAACACATTTAATACATGCACTTTTAACATCTAACAACATATAAGCATCCAAAACTTAAAAATCAAGCACACCCATTTCAAGTTCATGCTAGTTACTCAAAATAACATGATCGAGCATATGATTCACATATTCATGTTAGACTTGAGCCATAGATACTAATTAACACACTTTTAAGTTTAAATGATTAAGAACAAGAAATTTAGTGTTTTTAGAAAGTTACCCAAATGAGATGAAGTTGGTATGAAATCGAAGAGGAAGTTGCAAGGATTCCAAATATGTAATTTGTTTTGATGTTGTCTTGCTAGATCGAAAATGGATGATGAATCTTTGTAGTTGGGGTTTGAGAGAAAAGTGGAAGTATTAAGATGAAGATGGGAGGCGAATGAATGGTGGGAGGTGGGTTTGACTAGTTCACTAGTCACCACTTTGCCGTCTTGACAACATTAGTCCCTCGAGTTTAAAAGCGAGTGCGTGAATTACCTAAACGAGATATTTTAAAAACGCGTATTAACGGAAGATGTTATAATTATATAACGGACTTTAAATTAATTAACGGAAAGTAAACGGAAAAAGGCGAGATGTTACATTACTTACTCCTTAAAAGAAATTTCGTCCCGAAATTTAAGTAGGCGTAGTAGTCGTTGTTTCATCCTCGAGATCTTGCGTTTCCGAATCCACGAATAAATGAGGGTACTTCTTTTTCATTTGATATTGTCTTTCTCAAGTAAACTCGGGTCCTCTTTTGGAGTTCCAACGGACCTTGACAATCGGAATTCGGCTTTGTTTTAGCGTTTTGATCGAGTGGTCCACAATTTCAACCGATTCTTCCATAAAATGAAGTTTGTCATCAATAGTAAGCTCCTCGAGAGGGATGACGAGTTTGGGTTCGGCAAAACACTTATTCAAATTTGATACATGAAAAGTAGGATGGACGGAGCTCAGTTGAGGTGGGAGATCTAAACGATAAGCAACGGTTCCAACACGCTCCAAGATTTTGAAAGGACCAATATACCGCGGATTTAACTTCCCACGTTTCCCGAAATGGATTACACCTTTCCAAGGTGCGACTTTTAACATTACGCGGTCACCGACTTGGAATTCGAGGTCGTTGCATCTAATGTTGGTATAGCTCTTTTGACGACTACGGGCCGTCCTAAGCCTATCTCGGATTTGAACGATCTTCTCGGTTGTTTCATGAAGCGACCCGTCCTAATCCATAAGGACAAATACAATAACATATGGTTACATTGCGAGGTATTTGACCTCTATATGATACATTTACAAACATTGCATTTGTTTTATAAAGAAAACCTTTCATTACATCGAAAGTTGACAAGTATGCATATCCTTTCATAATATATTTAAACTATAGATGACTTAATATGTCATTTACTTAATAATGATCTTTATTGAACTCAACGACTTGAATGCAACATCCTTTGAAATATGTCACGTATGACTCCAAGTAATATCTTTAAAATGAGCAAATGCACAGCGGAAGATTTCTTTCAAACCTGAGAATAAACATGCTTTCAAGTGTCAACCAAAAGGTTGGTGAGTTCATTAGTTTATCATAATCGATTATTTCCATAATTTTAATAGACCACAAGATTTTTGTATTTATAAACAGAACCTCTCGTCTGCATAAAGATAAAATCATTCATATGAATTGAACACCTGGTAACCGACATTAACTTTAATGCATAGAATATCCCCAAACAGAACCTCTCGTCTGTATAATAATAATCTCGAAGTACTAAAGCCATCCATAACCTGAATGGGGGTTGTTAGGCTCAATAGATCTATCTTTAGGATTCGCGTCAATTCGGAACAGAACCTCTCGTCTGCCTAATTCTTAGGTTACCAAGCTAAAAGGGGTGATATTCGGTTTAATAATCCAACCATAGAATGTAGTTTTGAGTACTTGTTTCTATTTCATCAAACATTTATAAAAGCAGCGCATGTATTCAAATATAGTCGTTTTATATATATAAATATATTTATCAAATTTTATTAGAGTAATTAATACAAATAATTTATTTATAAATAAAATTTATATTAAAATTTATATATGATAAAAATATACTTTTATATATCTCAAGTAATATAATTTATACAGTTCATTCAAAATCATAAGAATATAGTGTTGTGTATTATTAATGTAATTATATTACGTGTGGTAAAAATATCTCTGTATTACATATTTATTTGATAAAATAATATTGATAATAATAATAATGAGTAAAAGTTGTATTATTTTGTAATAATAATAATTATTATTATCCTAATAATAATAATAATAATAATAATAATAATAATACTTATTTACTAATGATGATATTAAGTATAATAAAATGATAATTCTAATCATGATGATTTTAATAATAATGATACAAAATAATAAAATGATAGTTTTGATAAAAATATTAATTATTTTAATAATAATAATAATAATAATAATAATAATAATAATAATAATAATAATAATAATAATAATAATAATAATAATAATAATAATAATAATGATAATATTGTGAATATTAATAATAATAATAACCTTAATGATAATAACGATAGTAATAATAATAACAATAACAATTTTTAATGATAATACCTATATTAATAATGATAATGATAATAATAATAATATTAATTATTAGATAATAATAATAGTGACCATAATAACGATGATAACGATAACGATAACGATAACGATAACGATAATTCAGTTGAATAAAATGATAATTCTAATCATGATGATCGTAATAATAATAATCATTTTTAACAATAATACTAAAATTAATGATAATTCAGTTGACTATATCTTTTAAGCCATTCATCGAAATCATAAGCTTTCTAAATGAAAAGTTATTAATTTTTCGTCAGATTTCCAACGACATGCATATCATATACCTTATTTCAATAGCGTATGTATTAAATTCATGATCTAACATAAACTATTTAACGACGAAATTAAACATACAAGCATGCATAATCATATAAACTCGAGCACTAGTCAAGGATACACTATTAAAATATAAAAGATAAGATATGAATGCTCACGTATCAATATTGAGATTCAATATTGCAGGAAAGTACGTAGATGCAACGGAGATGATAAACACTAGATTTGATTCACGAGCTATACCCTCGAACAATACCCATAATTTCCTTAGCTCTATCCCGCTCGAAAAACCCGTTTAAAATTACTCACTCATAACCTCGTCGTAATATTTTATGTATATATAATAATAATAATAATAATAATAATAATAATAATAATAATAATAATAATAATAATAAAATTTTATAATAATTTACGGAGCATATATAAGCATATGTGTGTGAGATTTTAACAAGCTTGTGATGGCCCGCCAAAATCCCTATTGACGCAGCACATCATTCATCGGTCCCATTGCGAGGTTTGCTGTAACACCGGTCATTTTTTTTATTTTTTATACACAGCGGAAGACTTTATTAGTAAACAAAATATAAGTCACGTCATTACATTAAACCGTATAATTAAGTTTAAGCTTACACAGCAGTGTTACGTTATTACAAAACATTATTTATACAAAAGTCCACATCAGAGTTGGGTTGTCAAACATGTCTTCTGCAACAGCACCCATCCCGACTAGCAGTACCTAAACCTGCAAGGGAAGAATATGTGGGGGATTAGCGCACCGCTAAGTGAATGGAATCTATCTAACAGATATAGCTTAAGCCACACACAAGCTATATACATCAACAATACCTGCTAACTACCAACTAGCATACAATAAGACAATACGAGGATCGGTGGCTTGTATGAGCACACGACTCCCAGCTGATCGGGCCTGAGTCTACCGATAGTCCCTGCTACTCAATTTACAGTATAGTTATCCAGATGCAGGGGGTGCATCGTTCACACTATACTTCACAATTAGTAGCCTATGGACCCAACCTCCCCTAGGCACGGTTGACCTCATACGGACTCTAACCTCTCCTAGGCACGGTCTCGAGTCTCCAGTCTCCCTAGGCCCAACTGGTGCCATTCACACAGTGTACACATAATTCACATACAACATCAGGCATACGATATTATTCTATCATGGCAATTTCTACATTATGCATGGTAAAAGAGTCAACCACAGTAGCATGATATGCTACTTAAACTCTATCCGGAGATAGACTAACTCACCAATTACTAGCAACTGCTCAGTTATTATTTCTGAGCTTCCTCCTTGTCCTTATCTCCTGAGAACAGCAAAAACCAAGTTAGAATAGTGTTCCCATCAAGATTAGACACACTGACAACGAATTATAGCAAATTAGTAAAAAAAATGTGTCCGATAAAATTTTCATGCTTAACACTTGTGTACTTTCAAAATTTACATCATGAACACCAAAATACAAACAGGCAGCATAACAGCTATAATTCAACACTTAGTAAAAAATTTCACTGTCTAAGACCATCGGTCGATGGTCCCATCCATCGGCCGATCGTCAACACACCATCGGTCGATCGTCAAAATTACATCCGCTGGTCAGAAATCATACACCATCGGTCGATGGTCTCGTCCATCAGCCGATCGTCCTCACCATCGGTCGATGGTCAACGACCATCGGCCGAAGGTAGTTCATCAGCTGCAACAGCAGCAAAGTGACGGGATTCAACCCAAAATCACCAAATCTCGACTTTGGACACGTTTTTGACCTCAAAACTGGTTACATCTTTTACACTAGACATTTAGAAACATAAACCCATAACTTTTATGCACAAACAATAGCAAATTGAACCAATTTGACACAAAACCCCATTTTAACAAAAACTAACTTAAAAACTCATTTAATCACAGATTTGATCATGAAATCTTACAAACTTTACCTTGTTAGAATCACAATGACACAAGGAACGTTTTGACACTAAAATCAAGCTTCAATTCGAGATCAAATGATTTAAGGTTGTTTGAGATGATGAAGATGAGGTTAGGTGAGAGTGTGAGTGGAAGGAAGGTTCATGAAACAAAATGAGAGGAATTAGCTGCTTCTACACTTATTTTGGGGTTAAAACCCCATACCCCACAACACACGGGTATTTATCAGTTAACTGAAATGTCCCGTTCATATTGATTATAAATGTTCCATATTAATTAATTTCGTTGCGAGGTTTTGACCTCTATATGAGACGTTTTTCAAAGACTGCATTCATTTTTAAAACAACCATAACCTTTATTTTATCAATAAAGGTTTTAAAAACATTACGTAGATTATCAAATAATGATAATCTAAAATATACTGTTTACACACGACCATTACATAATGGTTTATAATAGAATTATATTACATCGACATATGTTTCTTGAATGCAGTTTTTACACAATATCATATAAACATGGACTCCAAATCTTTTCCTTATTTTAGTATGCAACAGCGGAAGCTCTTAGTATTCACCTGATAATAAACATGCTTTAAATGTCAACAAAAATGTTGGTGAGTTATAGGTTTAACCTATATATATCAAATCGTAACAATAGACCACAAGATTTTATATTTCAATACACATCCCATACATAGAGATAAAAATCATTCATATGGTGAACACCTGGTAACCGACATTAACAAGATGCATATATAAGAATATCCCCATCATTCCGGGTCACCCTTCAGATATGATATTAATTTCTAAGTACTAAAGCATCCGGTACTTTGGATGGGGTTTGTTAGGCCCAATAGATCTATCTTTAGGATTCGCGTCAATTAGGGTGTCTGTTCCCTAATTCTTAGATTACCAGACTTAATAAAAAGGGGCATATTCTATTTCGATAATTCAACCATAGAATGTAGTTTCACGTACTTGTGTCTATTTTGTAAATCATTTATAAAACATGCATGTATTCTCATCCCAAAAATATTAGATTTTAAAAGTGGGACTATAACTCACATTCACAGATATTTCCCTCCTCGAAAATAAGACTTAGCAACGGATCGATTCACGAACCTATACAAATCTGTACATATATATCAAAGTATGATCAAAATATAATTACAACCATTTTTATTATGTTTTAAAGATTTGAGTGTATTAAGTCAGCTGTCCTCGTTAGTAACCTACAACTAGTTATCCACAGTTAGATGTACAGAAATAAATCGATATATATATTATCTTGAATCAATCCACGACCCAGTGTATACACGTCTCAGGCTAAATCACAACTCAAAGTATATATATTTTTGGAATCAACCTCAACCCTGTATAGCTAACTTCAACATTACTGCATATAGAGTGTCTATGGTTGTTCCAAATAATATATACATGGGTCGATATGATATGTCAAAACATTTGCATACGTGTCTATGGTATCCCAAGATTACATAATATATTAGAATACATGTATAATACAATATAAGTTAGCTAGGATATGATTTTTATAGATTTGTTAAACATTTCCCGTAGCTAAAAAGATCAAAAATATCCAATCTTGTTTTACCCATAACTTCTTCATTTAAAATCTGTTTTGAGTGAATCAAATTGCTATGGTTTCATATTGAACTCTAATTTAAGAATCCAAACAGAAAAAGTATAGGTTTGTAGTCGGAAATTTAAGTTACATGTCAATTACTAAAGAGGTAGTCATTTCCGTCGAAAGAACGACATCTTGATGACCATTTTGAAAAATATACTTTCACTTTGAGTTTAACCAAGATTTTTGGATATAGTTTCTTGTTAATAAGAAAAATCATTTTCCCAGAAGAACAAATTTTAAATCAAATTTTATCATAGTTTTTAATAATCCAAACCAAAACAGCCCCCGGTTTCACTACGACGGCGTATATCCGATTTTATGGTGTTCATCGTGTTTCCAGGTTTTAAATCATTAAGTTAGCATATCATATAGATATAGAACATGTGTTTAGTTGATTTTAAAAGTCAAGTTAGAAGGATTAACTTTTGTTTGCGAACAAGTTTAGAATTAACTAAACTATGTTCTAGTGATTACAAGTTTAAACCTTCGAATAAGATAGCTTTATATGTATGAATTGAATGATGTTATGAACATCATTACTACCTCAAGTTTTCTGGATAAAACTACTGGAAATGAGAAAAATGGATCTAGCTTCAAAGGATCCTTGGATGGCTTGAAAGTTCTTGAAGCAGAATCATGACACGAAAACAGTTCAAGTAAGATTTTCACTCGAAATAAGATTGTTATAGTTGTAGAAATTGAATCAAAGTATGAATATGAATATTACCTTGAATTAGAAAGATAACCTACTATAAATAACAAAGGTTCCTTGATCTTAGATGATTACTTGGAATGGATTAGAAAGCTTGTAAGTAGACTTGCAAACTTGGAAGTATTCTTGATTTTTATGAAACTATACTTATGGAATTTATGAAGAACACTTAAAACTTGAAGATGGAACTTGAGAGAGATCAATTCGATGAAGAAAATTGAAGAATGAAAGTGTTTGTAGGTGTTTTTGATCGTTGGTATATGGATTAGATATAAAGGATATGTAATTTTGTTTTCATGTAAATAAGTCATGAATGATTACTAATATTTTTGTAATTTTATGAGATATTTCATGCTAGTTGCCAAATGATGGTTCCCACATGTGTTAGGTGACTCACATGGGCTGCTAAGAGCTGATCATTGGAGTGTATATGCCAATAGTACATACTTCTAAAAGCTGTGTATTGTACGAGTACGAATACGGGTGCATACGTGTAGAATTGTTGATGAAACTGAACGAGGATGTAATTATAAGCATTTTTGTTAAGTAGAAGTACTTTGATATATATCTTGAAGTCTTTCAAAAGTTTAAGAATACATATCAAAACACAACATGTATATACATTCTAATGGAGTCGTTAAGTCTTCGTTAGTCGTTACATGTAAGTGTTGTTTTGAAACCTTTAAGTTAACGATCTCAATTAATGTTGTTAACCCAATGTTTATTATATCGAATGAGATGTTAAATTATTATATTATCATGATATTATGATGTATACATTAAAATATCGTTACAACGATAATCGTTACATATACGACTCGTTTCGTAATTCTTGAGTTAGTAGTCTTGTTTTTACATATGTAATTCATTGTTAACACACTTAATGATATATTTAAATATCATTTTATCATGTTAAATATAGTGTATCAATATCTTAATATGATACATATATATTTAGTAGACGTTATCATAACGATAATCATTATATATATCCTTTCGAGTTTCTTAACTTAGTAATCTCATTTCTTATGTATATCACACATTGTTAATATACTTAGTGAGATACTTACTCATCATAATCTCATGTCAACCATATATATATGTCTATATATACCACAACATGTAGTTTTTACAATTTTGTAACGTTCGTGAATCGCCGGTCAACTTGGGTGATCAATTGTCTATATGAAACTTATTTCATTTAATCAAGTCTTAACAAGTTTGATTGCTTAACACGTTGGAAATATTTAGTCATGTAAAAATCAATCTCAATTAATATATATAAACATGGAAAAGTTCGGGTCACTACAGTACCTACCCGGTAAATAAATTTCGTCCCGAAATTTTAAGTTGTTGAAGGTGTTGACGAATCTTCTGGAAATAGATGCGGATATTTCTTCTTCATCTGATCTTCACGCTCCCAGGTGAACTCGGGTCCCTTACGAGCATTCCATCGAACCTTAACAATCGGTATCTTGTTTTGCTTAAGTCTCTTAACCTCACGATCCATTATTTCGACGGGTTCTTCAATGAATTGAAGTTTTTCATTGATTTGGATTTCATCCAATGGAATAGTGAGATCTTCTTTAGCAAAACATTTCTTCAAATTCGAGACGTGGAAAGTGTTATGTACAATCGCGAGTTATTGAGGTAGCTCCAGTTGGTAAGCTGCTGGTCCGACACGATCTATAATCTTGAATGGTCTAATGTACCTTGGATTTAGTTTCCCCCGTGTACCAAATCGAACAACGCCTTTCCAGGGTGAAACCTTAATTTCTCCAATTTTAAACTCTATATCTTTTCTTTTACTGTCCACGTAGCTCTTTTGTCGACTCTGGGCGGTTTTCAATCGTTGTTGAATTTGGATGATTTTCTCGGTAGTTTCTTGTATTATCTCCGGACCCGTAATCTGTCTTTCCCCCACTTCATTCTAACAAATCGGAGACCTGCACTTTCTACCATAAAGTGGCTCAAACGGCGCCATCTTAATACTAGAATGATAACTGTTGTTGTAGGAAAATTCTGCTAACGGTAGGTGTCGATCCCAACTGTTTCCGAAATCAATAACACATGCTCGTAGCATGTCTTCAAGTGTTTGTATCGTCCTTTCGCTCTGCCCATCAGTTTGTGGATGATAGGCAGTACTCATGTCTAGACGAGTCCCCAATGCTTGTTGCAACGTCTGCCAGAACCTTGAAACAAATCTACCATCCCTATCAGAGATAATAGAGACGGGTATTCCATGTCTGGAGACAACCTCCTTCAAATACAATCGCGCCAACTTCTCCATTTTGTCATCTTCTCTCATTGGCAGGAAGTGTTCTGACTTGGTGAGACGATCAACTATTACCCAAATAGTATCATAACCACTTTCAGTCCTTGGCAATTTAGTAATGAAATCTATGGTAATATTTTCCCATTTCTATTCCGGAATTTTAGGTTGTTGTAGTGGACCTGATGGTTTCTGATGTTCAGCTTTAACCTTAGAACACGTCAAACATTCTCCTACATATTTAGCAATATCGGCTTTCATACCCGGCCACCAAAAGTGTTTCTTGAGATCTTTATACATCTTCCCCGCTCCAAGATGTATTGAATATCTGGTTTTATGTGCTTCTTTAAGTACCATTTCTCTCACATCTCCAAACCTTGGTACCCAAATTCTATCAGCCCTATATCGGGTTTCGTCTTCCCGAATATTAAGATGTTTCTCTGATCCTTTGGGTATCTCATTCTTCAACTTTCCTTCTTTTACAACCCCCTGTTGCGCCTCCTTTATTTGAGTAGTAAGGTTAGTACGAATAATTATATTCATAGCTTTTACCCGTATAGGTTCTCTGTCCTTTCTACTCAAAGCGTCAGCTACCACATTCGCCTTCCCCGGGTGGTATCGAATCTCAAAATCATAATCATTCAACAGTTCAATCCACCTGCATTGTCTCATATTCAGTTGCTTCTGATTAAATATATGTTGGAGACTTTTTTGGTCGGTATATATAATACTTTTGACCCCATATAAATAATGCCTCCAAGTCTTTAATGCAAAAACAATAGCACCCAATTCCAAGTCGTGAGTTGTATAATTTTGCTCGTGAATCTTCAATTGTCAAGATGCATAAGCAATCACCTTCGTTCGTTGCATTAATACACAACCGAGACCTTGCTTTGATGCGTCACAATAAATCACAAATTCATCATTTCCTTCAGGCAATGACAATATAGGTGCCGTAGTTAGCTTTTTCTTCAATAACTGAAACGCCTTCGCTTGTTCATCCTTCCATTCAAATTTATTCCATTTATGCGTTAATGCAGTCAAGGGTTTTGCTATTTTGGAGAAATCTTGGATGAATCTTCGGTAGTAACCAGCCAATCCTAAAAATTGACGTATATGCTTCGGAGTTTTTGGGGTTTCCCACTTTTCAACGGTTTCGATCTTTGCCGGGTCTACCTGGATACCTTCTTTTTTCACTATGTGACCGAGGAATTGAACTTCTTCCAACCAAAATGCACACTTTGAAAACTTAGCATACAGTTTTTCTTTCCTCAATACTTCTAGCACTTTTCTCAAATGTTCTTCATGCTCTTGATCATTCTTTGAGTAAATAAGTATGTCATCGATGAAAACAATGACAAACTTGTCAAGATATGGCCCACACACTAGGTTCATAAGGTCTATGAACACAGCTGGTGCGTTAGTCAATCCAAACGGCATAACCATAAACTCGTATGGACCATAACGCGTCCTAAAAGCAGTTTTTGGAATATCATCCTCCTTTTCTCGCATTTGATGATACCCAGAACGTAAATCGATTTTCGAATAAACCGACGAGCCTTGTAGTTGATCAAATAAGTCGTCAATTCTCGGCAGTGGATAACGGTTTTTAATGGTAAGTTTATTCAACTCTCTGTAGTCAATACACAACCTAAATGTACCATCCTTCTTCTTGACAAACAAAACAGGAGCTCCCCATGGTGATGTGCTTGGTCGAATGAAACCACGTTCTAATAGTTCTTGCAGTTGGCTTTGCAGTTCTTTCATCTCGCTAGGTGCGAGTCTGTAAGGAGCACGAGCTATTGGTGCAGCTCCTGGTACAAGATCTATTTGAAATTCAACAGATCGATGTGGAGGTAGTCCCGGTAATTCTTTCGGAAATACATCGGGAAATTCTTTTGCAACGGGAACATCATTGATGCTCTTTTCTTCAGTTTGTACTTTCTCGACTTGTGCTAGAACAACATAGCAACCTTTTCTTATTAGTTTTTGTGCCTTCAAATTACTAATAAGATGTAGCTTCGTGTTGCCCTTTTCTCCGTACACCATTAAGGGTTCTCCTTCTTCTCGTACAATGCGAATTGCATTTTTGTAACATACGATCTCTGCTTTCATCTCCTTCAGCCAGTCCATGCCAACTATTACATCAAAACTCCCTAACTCTACTGGTATCAAATCAATCTTAAATATTTCACTATCCAGTTTAATTTCTCGATTCTGGCATATATAATCTGCTGAAATTAATTTACCGTTTGCTAATTCGAGTAAAAATTTACTATCCAACGGCGTCAATGGAAAACTTAATTTAGCACAAAAATCTCTACTCATATAGCTTCTATCCGCACCCGAATCAAATAAAACGTAAGAAGATTTATTGTCAATAAGAAACGTACCCGTAACAAGCTCCGGGTCTTCATGTGCCTCTGCCGCATTAATATTGAAAACTCTTCCGCGGCCTTGTCCATTCGTGTTCTCCTGGTTCGGGCAATTTCTAATAATGTGGCCCGGTTTTCCACATTTATAACAAAATACATTGGCATAACTTGCTTCGACACTACTTGCTCCGCCATTACTCGTTCCGACACCATTTGTTCCTTTCGTTCTGTTAATCCCTGGTCCATAGACCTCACACTTCTCCGCGCTATGACCATTTCTTTTATACTTGTTCCAAAATTTGGTGCAGAACCCCGAGTGATACTTTTCACACCTTTGGCATAGCTGCTTCTGATTGTTGTTGTTGTTGCGGTTGTTATTGTTGTTGGGATGATTGTTGTAGTTGTTGTTGTTGTGCCGTTTGGTATAGTTTCGATTGATGTTGCGATTGTTGGGATATTTGTTGTTGTTTTGGTGACTCTTATCACCGTTTTCCTCCCACTTTCTTTTGACTAGCTTCACGTTGGCCTCTTCGGCCGCCTGTTCTTTAATTCTTCCCTCAATCTGGTTCACTAGTTTGTGAGCCATTCTACATGCCTTTTGTATGGAGGCAGGCTCGTGTGAACTTATATCTTCTTGGATTCTCTCCGGTAACCCTTTCACAAACGCGTCGATCTTCTCTTCCTCATCTTCGAATGCTCTCGAACACAATAGGCACAATTATGTGAATCGTCTTTCGTACGAAGTAATATCAAATCCCTGTGTTCGTAATCCTCTAAGTTATGACTTGAGCTTATTGACCTCGATTCTGGGACGGTACTTCTCGTTCATCAAGTGCTTGAATGCTGACAATGGTAGCGCGTAAGTAGCATCTTGTCCCACTTGCTCTATATAGGTATTCCACCATGTTAACGCAATACATGTGAAGGTATGCATAGCATACTTCACTTTGTCTCCTTCAGCATACTTACTTATGGAAAACACCGATTCAAATTTCTCGGTCCACCGTTTCAATCCGATTGGTCCTTCGGTCCCATCAAATTCTGAAGGTTTGCAGGCAGTGAATTCCTTGTAGGAGAATCCTACACGATTTCTTGCACCGTTAGCTGTATTGCTAGATTCAGAGTTATTGTTGGTATGTAGCGCGGCCTGTACTACGGCTATGTTTGAAGCAAGAAAGGCACGAAATTCCTCTTCGCTCATATTCAAGGTGTGTCGAGTAGTCGGTGCCATTTCCTTCAAAATAGTCAAATGAAACAAGTTAATCATACAGAATATTAAGAGTAGTCAATAGTATCTTGTAGCATAATATGAACTCATTTATAAAAGTTTTTTATTCATATTAGCATTTTATAAGTTTAAATTCGGGTACTACCTACCCGTTAAGTTCATACTTAGTAGCTAATATACAATTCAACTACTACAATTCCATATGAAAAACTGATTATAATAATATATCACATACAAATATTCTTCAAACTTACAACTTCGCTATATTACATATAACATGAAATATAGTACACTATGATACAGGACAGTTTTGAAGATAAATCTAGTTAATACGCAAGTTGTTCAGCAAAGGAAATAAAGACATGTAATTCATAAGTCTAGAAACAAGTCATGCATTCTGGTTTTACTAAGACGACTTCCCATCATTGGTCTTGTGGAAAATAACCGTTATGACCATTGGCAAGGCAGCATGTTGTAATGTCGTCAAAAGGACGAGGGTTTCGTAATGTCCAATAGCCCCGTAATAATCTAAAAACCTTGTTTCTCACCCCAACTACTGAATCCGTCACTTGTGGGAAAGTTTTATTTAAAAGCTGCAATCCGATGTTCTTTTTCTCACTTTGGTAAGAAGCGAACATCACTAACCCGTAAGCATAACATGCTTCTTTATGTTGCATGTTAGAAGCTCTTTCTAATTCACGAAATCCTATGTTGGGATATGTTGAGACAAAATAGGTTCTTAACCCGTAGCGTAAAATTGCATTTGGGTTCCCCGCATTTAACGCTTTAAAGAAAACACGGCGTAACTTAAAGTCTCCCCAATGTGATATACCCCACCTATTAAAGGAAAGCCTTTTATAAACTAAGGCATTTCTAGAAAGTCTTTCAAATGTTTGACAAGTTAATTTCGCCATAACTAAATGTGCTGATGAATTCTGACCGACTCTAGACAAGATTTCCTCAATCATATCCTTTGGTAGGTCTTCTAAAATATTCGGTTGTCTACCCTTAACGTCCATTTTGTTTTTATACTGTAAAATAGCAAGGATTAGATTCGTAACAACAAACAATACAAGCAATTTTTGCATAAAACATAAAAGTACAAGCACACTACAATACATTTATTACACAACATGCTCACACCCCTCTAATCATAATCACTGGTTTCTTCTCCTTCAGACTTGGTTCTTTTTCCTAATCTTCTAGGGATATATGATGTTCCTTTAATACGAGTCATCGTTTTCCACATTGGTTTAGAAAAACCTGGTGGTTTAGAGGTTCCCGGGTTATTGTCACGATATTGAAAATACGGGTGTTGACGGTACATATAAAGTTCATCGGGGTCGGAACCAGATTTCTCTATTTTGATGCCTTTTCTCTTATTATTTTCTTTTGCCTCATTAAATTGGGTCGGGGTAATTTCTATAACATCATCGGAATCCTCATCAGGATCCGATTCATCAGAAAATTAGTAATTTTCCCAATATTTTGCTTCCTTAGCGGAAACACCATTGATCATTATTAACTTTGGTCCATTGGTTGAGGATTTTCTTTTATTTGACCGGTTTTCTGTGGTTCCTACTATTCCCCCCTTCGGAACCTCTTCTTCTTCTTTCGGTTCCTCTTCTTCTGGTTCCTCTTCTTCCGGTTCCTCTTCTTCCGGTTCCGTTTCCTCTTCTTTCGGTTCTTCGGGAACTTGTGAATCTTGCCAATATATATTCGACTCTTCGTTATTATTAAGTGAGTCAATGGGATTTGTGCTAGAGGTAGACATCTATCACACAATATCAAACATGTTAAGAGATTAATATATCACATAATATTTACATGTTAATAATATATAGTTTCCAACAAAAATGTTAAGCAATCATTTTTAAAGAAAACACGGTCGAATTTCAGACTCACTAATGCATCCTAACAAACTCGATAAGATACACTAATGCAAATTTTCTGGTTCTCTAAGACCAATGATCGGATACCAACTGAAATGTCCCGTTCATATTGATTATAAACATTCCATATTAATTGATTTCGTTGCGAGGTTTTGACCTCTATATGAGACGTTTTACAAAGACTGCATTCATCTTTAAAACAACCATAACCTTTATTTTATCAATAAAGGTTTTAAAAACATTACGTAGATTATCAAATAATGATAATCTAAAATATACTGTTTACACACGACCATTACATAATGGTTTACAATAGAAATATATTACATCGACATATGTTTCTTGAATGCAGTTTTTACACAATATCATACAAACATGGACTCCAAATCTTGTCCTTATTTTAGTATGCAATAGCGGAAGCTCTTAGTATTCACCTGAGAATAAACATGCTTTAAATGTCAACAAAAATGTTGGTGAGTTATAGGGTTAACCTATATATATATCAAATCGTAACAATAGACCACAAGATTTCATATTTCAATACACATCCCATACATAGAGATAAAAATCATTCATATGGTGAACACCTGGTAACAACATTAACAAGATGCATATATAAGAATATCCCCATCATTCCGGGACACCCTTCGGATATGATATAAATTTCAAAGTACTAAAGCATACGGTACTTTGGATGGGGTTTGTTAGGCCCAATAGATCTATCTTTAGGATTCGCGTCAATTAGTGTGTCTGTTCCCTAATTCTTAGATTACCAGACTTGATAAAAAGGGGCATATTCGATTTCGATAATTCAACCATAGAATGTAGTTTCACGTACTTGTGTCTATTTTGTAAATCATTTATAAAACATGCATGTATTCTCATCCCAAAAATATTAGATTTTAAAAGTGGGACTATAACTCACATTCACAGATATTTTCTTCTTCAGAAATAAGACTTGGTCACGGATCGATTCACAAACCTATACAAATATGTACATATATATCAAAGTATGATCAAAATATAATTACAACCATTTTTATTATGTTTTAAAGATTTGAGTGTATTAAGTCAACTGTCCTCGTTAGTAACCTACAACTAGTTGTCCACAGTTAGATGTACAGAAATAAATCGATATATATTATCTTGAATTAATCCACGACCCAGTGTATACACGTCTTAGGCTAAATCACAACTCAAAGTATATATATTTTTAGAATCAACCTCAACCCTGTATAGCTAACTCCAACATTACTGCATATAGATTGTCTATGGTTGTTCCAAATAATATATATACATGGGTCGATATGATATGTCAAAAAATTTGCATACGTGTCTATGGTATCTAAAGATTACATAATATATTAGATTACATGTATAATACAATATAAGTTAGCTAGGATATGATTTGTATAGATTTGTTAAACATTTCCCGTAGCTAAAAAGATAAAAAAATATCCAATCTTGTTTTACCCATAACTTCTTCATTTTAAATCCGTTTTGAGTGAATCAAATTGCTATGGTTTCATATTGAACTCTAATTTAAGAATACAAACTTAAAAATTATAGGTTTATAGTTGGAAATTTAAGTTACATGTCAATTACTAAAGAGGTAGTCATTTTCGTCGAAAGAACGACATCTTGATGAACATTTTGGAAAACATACTTTCACTTTGAGTTTAACCAAGATTTTTGGATATAGTTTCATGTTCATATGAAAAATCATTTTCCCAAAATAATAACTTTTAAATCAAAGTTTATCATAGTTTTTAATTATCCAAACCAAAATAGCCCCCGGTTTCACTACGACGGCGTATATCCGATTTTATGGTGTTCATCGTGTTTCCAGGTTTTAAATCATTAAGTTAGCATATCATATAGATATATAACATGTGTTTAGTTGATTTTAAAAGTCAAGTTAAAAGGATTAACTTTTGTTTGCGAACAAGTTTAGAATTAACTAAACTATGTTCTAGTGATTACAAGTTTAAACCTTCGAATAAGATAGCTTTATATGTATGAATCGAATGATATTATGAACATCATTACTACTTCAAGTTTTCTGGATAAAACTACTGGAAATGAGAAAAATGGATCTAGCTTCAAAGGATCCTTGGATGGCTTGAAAGTTCTTGAAGCAGAATCATGACACAAAAATAGTTCAAGTAAGATTTTCACTCGAAATAAGATTGTTATAGTTGTAGAAATTGAATCAAAGTATGAATATGAATATTAACTTGAATTAGAAATATAACCTACTGTAAATAAAAAAGGTTCCTTGATCTTAGATGATTACTTGGAATGGATTAGAAAGCTTGTAAGTAGACTTACAAACTTGGAAGTATTCTTGATTTTTATGAAACTATAGTTATGGAATTTATGAAGAACACTTAGAACTTGAAGATGGAACTTGAGAGAGATTAATTAGATGAAGAAAATTGAAGAATGAAAGTGTTTGTAGGTGTTTTTAGTCGTTGGTATATGGATTAGATATAAAGGATATGTAATTTTGTTTTCATGTAAATAAGTCATGAATGATTACTAATATTTTTGTAATTTTATGAGATATTTCATCCTAGTTGCCAAATTATGGTTCCAACATGTGTTAGGTGACTCACATGGGCTACTAAGAGCTGATAATTGGAGTGTATATACCAATAGTACATACATCTAAAAGCTGTGTATTGTACAAGTACGAATACGGGTGCATACGAGTAGAATTGTTGATGAAACTGAACGAGGATGTAATTGTAAGCATTTTTGTTAAGTACAAGTACTTTGATATGTGTATTGAAGTCTTTCAAAAGTGTAAGAATACATATCAAAACACAACATGTATATACATTCTAACGGAGTCGTTAAGTCTTCGTTAGTCGTTACATGTAAGTGTTGTTTTGAAACCTTTAAGTTAACGATCTCAATTAATGTTGTTAACCCAATGTTTATTATATCAAATGAGATGTTAAATTATTATATTATCATGATATTATGATGTATGAATATCTCTTAATATGATATATACATTAAAATATCGTTACAACGATAATCGTTACATATAAGTCTCGTTTCGTAATTCTTGAGTTAGTAGTCTTGTTTTTACATATGTAATTCATTGTTAACACACTTAATGATATATTTAAATATCATTTTATCATGTTAAATATAGTGTATCAATATCTTAATATGATACATATATATTTAGTAGACGTTATCATAACGATAATCGTTATATATATCATTTCGAGTTTCTTAACTTAGTAATCTCATTTCTTATGTATATCACACATTGTTAATATACTTAGTGAGATACTTACTCATCATAATCTCATGTCAACCATATATGTATGTCTATATATACCACAACATGTAGTTTTTACAATTTTGTAACGTTCGTGAATCGCCGGTCAACTTGGGTGATCAATTGTCTATATGAAACTTATTTCATTTAATCAAGTCTTAACAAGTTTGATTGCTTAACACGTTGGAAACATTTAGTCATGTAAAAATCAATCTCAATTAATATATATAAACATGGAAAAGTTCGGGTCACTACATTAACTGATATCTTTCGCGCAAGATTAGGTAACCCAAATAAGGTCCAATTAAAATAAACAAACCTGTTCTGGGACCCTTGTCACAAACTGGTCATAACACAATTATAATAAAACACTAATAAAATAATTAAAATAAAAGCACTTAAGACTAAGCATAAACCCTAAGGGCAAAATAGACAACTTACAACTAGCCCGGGTTTCAGTTTGTTACATTTGCCCTCTATATGATACGTTTTACAAACATTGCATTCATTTCAAAAGACGTGCTTTCTATATAAGAAAGTTTTAAAATCTGTATACATTTTTAAAACATGTATATAAATGTTTTCGACTTGTGGTGATTTCTACATATAGACAATCCCAATAAATGATAGTTCATAATAATACATCAATAGACTAAACATTCAAAATATAATACATATTAATGCTTGAATGCAAAGTTTCCTTGAAAAATATGCCATGTAAGAATCCATGCACATAGCAGTTAAACAGCGGAAGCTTCTTTAATACCTGAGAATAAACATGCTTTAAAGTGTCAACCAAAAAGGTTGGTGAGTTCATAGTTTATCATAATCAATCATTTCCGTAATAGTAATGACCACAAGATTTCAGTTTTCATAAATATCCGTACACTCGCAAGTGTATAAAAGTATTCTATAAGTTGTTGAGCGCTTCAGTAACCATACTTAACAATTAATGTGGCATACTTCCTTTATTATAAAATCTCCCTACACTGTACCAAGTGTAGTAAAAACGAAGTACTATGCAACCGTTTACGATACTAGAGTGACTAGCCCGGTTGGGGTTGTCAAACTTGATAGATCTATCAATAGGATTCGCGCTTACATGCTCTTATAACATGTAAATATTAGTTACCAAGCTATTAGGGAAAAATATGCAAAGTGGTACAACTCAACGTAGAATATGTTTTTAGTACTTGTGTCCATTTCGTAAAACAGTTATAAAAATAACGCATGTATTCTCAGCCCAAAAATATATAATGCAACATCATTTAAAAAGGGAGCAAATGAAACTCACGTATCAATATTGTGGTTCAATATTGCAGGAAAAGTATGCAGACGTAACGGAAATGATAAATGCAAGGTTGACCTTTGATTCACGAACAATACCCTCGATCAATACCCATATCCTCCTTTTTAATACCCATGAATTCCTTAGCTTTAAGCCATTTGAAAAATCCATTTTGAAATCACTTGAACATAACCCCGTCGTAGTATTTTATGTATATTACTAATACTAATATTAATGATACTACTTAATAATAATACTAATATTAATATTAAGAGTAATAATAATAAAAATTATAATAAGAATTTAGTACTACGGAGTAATATATCTATATCTATCTATGTGAATGAATTGAACCAGAAACATAATCGTTCCATATATATAGTATAAATATAATAATTTAATAATATTGAAATAAAATATAATATTATAATATTATAGTAAAGTAATAATATAATAATATTAAAATAATATAATAATAAAAGGAATCAAACATGTGAATTAGAATTCAATAATATCTGCCGACAGTTTTCACGGACCGGTATTTCGTACTCTTGTTGCTAATAATTGACGGGTAAAAGTATGAGTAAAAATTCTACTTTTTATATTTGAATACATATATATCTGTTTTGGTCTTAAGCTTTATGAAATTAGTTGTAAAAAGGTTCATTTATAAAGTTTATAAGCGTAATATGTGTTTTCCTAGTTTTTGACTGGACAAAGATATATAATATAATATAAATTTTAATATAATAATATAATAAATATAATAATATAATAATATTGAAATAAAATATAATAATATAATAATAAATTTAGAATCAAATTTGAATCGTAAACTTTTAAAAATTCGTATTTATTAAATACTTCAGGGGTATATTATGTAACTTATAATTAATAATTTCTATCATGTCAATTTAATGTGAATAGTAAATTAATTAATTTCATTTCATTTACTATTCATATGAATAGTAAATGAATTAATTTCGATTCAACTATTTAAGCTACACGTTGTTGTACGTTGTGCTTTAAAAATTGTACATTTTTAATTTAACTTTGTTTCTTAAAAAAAATTACAAAAATTATATCATAAAAATAAAACGACTTAATGCGTAAAATTTTTAATTTGAAATAGCATCGTTTAATAGTAAATTTTTATCATTTCATATATAAATCATGACGGGTTCGAGTTTTAAATTATAGGTTGTTCGTGAATCGTAGGGTAAAGTCCAATGGTTAATTAAATGTATGAAAAAATTATTTTAATGCAACACATCAATTTGCTTATCTTGTCGGAATTATCATAGTTTAAATTTGACCGAAATTTTCGGGTCATGACAAAGCTAGATCCATATGTAATCTCCTGAGATTGTTCGTTGGAAACACAAATATATATACACTACAATAATTGCATGTGGGAAGTAATAATACAAATAAACCTCACATTTTAGTCCGTGATTTATGTTGTTGTATAAAGTGAGATGACCTGCCTCCTTCATAAATACGACTTGTGGACCCTCAACATAATCTACGTGTTTCCAACAAACTTATATTAAATTCATAATTTCAATTGGAGGGCACCACGTTTTAAAATTTTAAGGAAAAAGTTTAACTAACTAGATTTGGACTAAGACACTAGTATCGTTTAACATGAAAGTCTATAATAATAGTAGTACTAATACGGAGTAATTTTTATGTGATGTGTTCTATAATCAAAGGAACTAGACTAATATATATATATATATATATATATATATATATATATATATATATATATATATATATATATATATATATATAAACATCCACGTGAAGATTTATTATAATTTTCATCCTTTCATTTGTCCCACAAGCCATGTGAATAAAAAAATAGTCGACATTTATTGTTTTAAACTAACGTGACATTCATTTGTACTTAGTGCCAACACTTTGTGCTAATGAAACCTTTATTTATGTGTAAATAATGAAGATTATTACTTGTATATATATAAAGGTTTTATTGTTATCGATGTGGGAAGGATAAGGATAAGTTTGAAATTATTACTAATATAGTTGGGATGATGTGAACATATATTTAACCCTCTTAATTTACCTTAGGATTTAGGATAGAGTAGGTATTATTATTGGCTATCAACATCTATCTATCATGCAAAAATCATGGGCCCATTCATACATATTAAATTCCAAAAGATTACGTTACAATTGAAAATTAGAGGGTCCCATGTGTAAGCATAATTATAAATCAAATGAACAATTACAAATTAAACTAACGCATCATTTGTTTACCTACTTCTCATTTTAGGTATATATACCACATATATTAGTTTAAATTACGTATTTTTAATTCAAACATAAATCATTAACATTTAAACTAATTTCTCCTATTAGTAATAAAAATGAGTTTAAAATTTAAGTGTCATGACCTATAAGAAACATGTGGTAAAAAATGTACCCATGTCTAAAATACTTTTTACATTTGTTTAAAGAAAACCGATCACTCAAAATGTACATATAAAGTTTATAGTTTATATCGAAAAGGATAATTATATTTTTATCAAACTAAGTTTTCAAAATCTTTTACTAACTCCCATCTTATATAATATATAAAAATCTTATAGTTTGATATAAAATTCGCTGATATAATTGAAAACGAATATTGTTATTATTTAATATATTCAAAAAAAATTAAAATTTATTATATCGTAACTTATATTATTTTAAAAATAAGTTCATATAATATTTCATTAATCATTTTCAAGTTTATATATACATATATATGTATATTCATAAATATGTTTTATTTAAAAACCGTTGTTCGTGAATTGTCAGGAAAGTCAAATGGGTAAATGATCTTATTAAAATAGTTCAAAAATTTTAAGACTCAACTTTACAGACTTTGCTTATCATGTCGAAATCATATAAAGATAAAGTTTAAATTTGGTCGGAAATTTTTGGATCGTCACAGTACCTACCCGTTAAAGAAATTTCGTCCCGAAATTTGATTGAGATGGTCATGGATGACAATAAGTATGTTTTCATGACGCATACGAGCTGAAAATTAGAGTTTTATCATTAGTGATAAAACAACTTGTTTATGTGAAGAGTACAAGCGAAGTTATCACAATAGAGTGAAATGAGTAAATGTAGATTCGTCATATCTTTTGACGTAGACAGGATTAATTTCCAGAGTTCAAGAGATTTGGAGAAAATCTTTGTAATAAGATTTGGTTCTTTGGTAATTAAGGAAATTAGAATCTTCTTTGGTTAAATGCGATGATCTGTCTCGATTGCTCTGTCTGAGATTTCACTATATATCCACCCTCTTCGTTTCCTTATTTCCACAACTCACACCTTCTATTCTTTCTCCCTCAATACATATTTTAAAATATGCTCCATCCGGTTCTAATTCTTGATATACTCCTAACTTTCATATCTGTCATTCTTCTTTTTCATCTGCCACCGGAAGAATCTATTTACTTCTACTAGTGTTTTTAGTTTTCCCGTGTCTTTATATTGCTATATGCATCGATATATATGGTTTATAATTTCTAGTTTGTCGTTGGGCTTTATATCTTCCTTTATATTTCGATGTCCCTGCTTCTGCCATCTATAATCATTATCATCCACAGTTAATGCTCTCTCCTTTTTGCTGTGATTTATACTCCCATTTTTATTTCGGAGCTTCATTCCTTTGTTTTCTCTTCCCGACTTTAAGTCAAGCGAATAATGGTCCAGAATTCGTAGATATGTATCTCGGAATGAACATAGTTAATGTTCTAAGAAGGAAATTGTAATGGCACGATCTTGATTTGTCAAATTACCAGAATATCCCTGATAATGCTAAAAATGAACATATGTTTCATAGCATTATCCCTCAAGAAAGACAAGCTTTTAGTTGCAATTGTTCTATTTACAAGTGATATTCGTTTAAATAATAAAAGGTGAAGACAAGACAAAAGACAGATTCGACGAATTGAAGACGCAAACGACCAAAAAGCACAAAAGTACAAAGTACAATCAAAGTGGTTCAAATTATTGATGAGAAACGTCTCAAAATTACAAGAGTGCGAGACGCGAAACGCAAAATACAAGATATTAAATTATACGCAAGGACGTTCGAAAATCCGGAACCGGGACCAAAGTCAACTCTCAACGCTTGACGCAACGGACTAAAAATTATGAGTCAACTATGCACAAGAATATAATATAATATTTAAATAATTATATAAATTATTTATATATTATATTATATATTATAAACGTCGGCAAACAAGAAAACAAAGGAGTGTGAGCTGTTACCTACCTCCATGCGATCGCATGGCCTGGAGGCACAAAAGCCATGCGATCGCATGGCCCTAAAATCCAGGCCACATGCTATAAATTCGCGTGTTTTGGCTCAGTTTTAAAAATATATATCCATCATATCTCTATATCTATAAACGTATATATATATATATATATATATATATATATATATATATATATATATATATATATATATATATATATATATATATATATATTTATATTTTAATTTTAATTTTAAATTCTAATAATAAGGGTATATTAGCAAATGTTGTAAGGGTGTAAGTCGAAATTCTGTCCGTGTAACGCTACTCTATTTTTAATCACTGTAAGTTATGGTTAATGTTATTTTTAAATTAATGTCTCGTAGCTAAGTTATTATTATGCTTATTTAATGCCGAAGTAATCATGATGTTGGGCTAAATATTAAAATTGGGTAATTGGGCTTTGTACCATAATTGGGGTTTGGATAAAAGAACGACACTTGTGCAAATTAGACTATAGGCTATTAATGGGTTTTATATTAACTAAATGATACCTCATTGATTTAATATACAGACTTATAATTTGACATATTTATATATAACCACATACGCTTGACTCGGCACGGTGGGCGGGATATCTATAAATACCAATAATTGTTCATTTTACCGGACACGGAACTGGATTAATAGTTAATAGACTTGTTGAAACAGGGGTGGATTACATTCAAGGGTAATTGGTGTAATTGTTAACAAAGTAGTAAAACCTTAGTCTACACGCAGTCGATAACCTGGTGTATTCATTAAACAAAGTATTAAGACCTTGTTACAATTCGAATCCCCAATTAGTTGGAATATTTGACTTCGGGAATAAGAATAATTTGACGAAGACTTTCGCACTTTATGATTATGACTGATGGACTATTATGGACAAATCCGTATGGACATATCGAATAATCCAGGACAAAGGACAATTAACCCATGGTAATAAAACTAAAATCAACACGTCAAACATCATGATTACGGAAGTTTAAATAAGCATAATTTATATATTTCATATTTAATTGCACTTTTAATTATCGCACTTTTATTTATTGTCATTTTATTTAATTGCATTTTTAATTATCGTACTCTTTAATTATCGCAATTTTATTTTATCGCACTTTTATTTATCGCAATTTCATTATCGTTATTTACTTTACGCTTTAAATTAAGTTATATTTATTTTTAATATTTTACATTAGGTTTTAACTGCGACTAAAAGTTTTAAAATCGACAAACCGGTCATTAAACGGTAAAAAACCCCTTTTTATAATAATAATATTATTTATATATTTTTGTATTTTTATAATTATAAGTTAAAAATATAACGTTAAGCTTGTTTTAAAAGATCCCTGTGGAACGAACCGGACTTACTAAAAACTACACTACTGTACTATTAGGTACACTGCCTATAAGTGTTGTAGCAAGGTTTAGGTATATCCATTCTATAAATAAATAAATATCTTGTGTAAAATTGTATCGTATTTAATAGTATTTCGTTGTAAAAATTAATACTATTTCCTAATACACCTCGCACACATCAAGTATTTTTGGCGCCGCTGCCGGGGAAAATTGCTTAAACTCCGGAAGCGAAACGCTATATATAAAAAAAAAAATAATATACTTTTTAAATATTAAAAATTCAAAAATATAAAAAGAAAAACAAAATTTATATATTTTTAAGAGTTTGTTAAACATATAAGTTTTATAAAGTTTCTTTATTTTTATTTTAGTTTGTAAAAATATAAGTTTTATTTAAATATTTTGTATAAATATAAAACAGAAATTAAAACAGAAAAAAATAAAAAAAAAAATTAAAACACTCGGCCCGATCACTGTTGCAGCCCAAAGTCTGGCCCGATTTTGCAAGCCATGCGATCGCATGGAAAATCAACTAACACCTCATGCGATCGCATGAGGTGATTTGACTGGTCTGAAACCTCAGCCGACCAGTTTAGGGTTTTAATTAATTTATAATTATTATTATTAAACCCTAATTAGGTTTTTAGTTATTTAATTATTTAGTTTAGTTTTTATTTAATTTGTATTTTTTGTTTATTTAGTTTTATTAAATATATAAAATTAATAGTTTTATAAAATAAATAATATAAAAATAATATTTTTATAAAATTGTACTTTTTACAACTTTAAGTTTATTTTTATATTTTGTATCTTTTTATTCGTTTTAGCATAATATTTGTATTTTTCGCTCGTTTTTAGTTTTAATATAGTTTTTGCCATAGTTATTTTTATTTCTAGATTTTTAGGCTTTGCCGTAAAATCCCTTAAGTGCTTTTTCTTTCGACTAAGATTTAGGTGCTTTAGAATTTTGCGACGCCGTTTTTATATTTTAGTACCTTTCTAAGTTATTGCCATTTGGGATATAGTTTTTCTTTTAAGCTTTAATATTTTTAGACGCAACTTTTAATTCTTAGTTTTTAGTTCCTTTTTAAGTTTCGACGCGCTAATTTCTTATTTTTATTTTTCTACGCCTATTATTTTTTGACCTTTTATTTTTCGACGTTTTCCGACGCGCTCTTTTTCTTTCTTATTTTTCGCCACTCTAGTTTTCAGGACATAGAATTTTCTATTTCTTCTCTAAATTTCTTAAAATTTCAAAACGAAAAATTATTTTAAGTGGTTAAATTGATAGACATCCATTTTCTGGTTCGTAGTAATAGTTGGATTTGTACGTGGACCGGGTTATTGGAGCCAAACAGTACTCAATTATATTGAGACCAAACGAATCCTGCCCCTCTGCTGCATCTTTTGGCTATTCGAAACGTAGGCAAAATCAGAAAAGTCTATTAATTTGATAACTTATATAATTTTTCTTATTTTTATAACTAATAGGATATTCAGTGAATGCACCGAGCAAAACGTTCACCACCTTTCGTACGTTCACCACCTGTAACTCGATCAAGACATCTAGCAAATATTGTCGCCGTTGATTTTTCTTTAGAATCGTCATCCAGTCGACCAAGTACTCCAATTCAAATTTCTGATAATCCATTTTTTGAACCCGACCTCACAATTGAGAATCTGGAGAATATTCAGGGACAATTCATAGATCCTGAACCATTAATCTTTCCTCCGGAACCACCAATCATTCAAACAGAGATTGTTGAGGAAGGAACCATTAAATCAGAATTCTCTAGTGATTCAAATTCAACAAATTCAATTATGGAGAATCTGGAACCTCTAAGTATGGAAGACCGAATGAGAGCTAAACGCACTGGCCAAGGTCACGCAATTACTCAACCAGACATTAATGCGCCAGATTATGAAATCAAAGGACAAATCCTACACATGGTAACTAATCAATGCCAATTTAGTGGTGCGCCGAAGGAAAATCCAAACGAACATCTTCGTACCTTTAACAGGATCTGTACTCTATTTAAAATCCAAGAAGTGGAGGATGAACAGATCTATCTCATGTTATTTCCTGGACTTTAAAGGGAGACGCCAAAGATTGGTTAGAATCGTTACCTGAAGGGGCGATTGATACATGGGATGTTTTAGTTGAAAATTTTCTTAAACAATTCTTTCCGGCATCTAAAGCCGTGAGACTTCAAGGAGAAATTGTTACGTTCACACAAAAACCAAATGGAACTCTGTATGAGGCATGGACAAGTTTTGGAAAGTTATTAAGAGGATGTCCGCAACATGGTTTAGACACTTATCAAATAGTACAAATATTCTACCAAGGATGCGACATCACTACAAGAAAAGACATCGATATAGCAGCTGGTGGTTCCATTATGAAGAAAACCGCAACTGATGCTTACAAAATTATTGATAACACTGCTTCCCACTCACATGAGTGGCACCAAGAAAAAGATATCGTTAGATCATCTAAAGCAGCTAGAGCCGATTCTAGCCATGACTTCGATTCCATTTCTGCAAAGATAGATGCTGTCGAGAGACGAATGGAAAAGATGACTAAAGATATACACTCAATACGAATTAGTTGTGAGCAGTGTGGAGGACCACATTTGACAAAAGATTGTCTCAGTATTGAACTAACAATGGAACAAAGAGAGAATGTTTCATACATAAACCAAAGGCCTGGAAATAATTATCAGAATAATTATCAACCGCCAAGACCAATCTACAATCAAAACCAGAATTATAACCGAAATGTTCCATACAACAACCAACAAGGTCTTAGCAATCAACAAGTATCCAATAATACTTACAATCAGCAAAGACCTATTTTTCAAAACAAACCACCACAAACCGATGATAAAAAGCCAAATTTAGAAGATATGATGTCGAAGTTAGTTGAATCTCAAACTCAATTTTTCACATCTCAGAAACAAACCAATGAACAAAATGCTCAAGCATTTAGAAATCAACAAGCTTCTATTCAAAATTTGGAACAAGAAGTGAGCAACCTAGCAAGGTTAAAAGGTGAAAGAAAACCGGGAAGTCTACCTAGTGATACAAATGCTAACCCCCAGAATGAAACAGTTAAAGCCATTTCCACAAGAAGTGGTATGACACTTAAACCACCTGAAATGCCTGTAATTTCCGATGAAGCTATTCCTACTCCACAAGAACCACAATCTGATCAAGATAAGGAAACATAACCGGTAGTTGAAAAGGTTAATGAAGATAACACAGTTAAGGCTAAACCTTATGTTAAACCATACCAACTACCACTTCCTTACCCGAGTAAAATGAGAAAAGAAAGACTTGAAGCCGAGCAATCCAAATTCTTGGATATGTTTAAACAAATAAATGTAAATCTTCCTTTCATTGATTTGATTTCAGGAATGCCTAGATATGCTAAATTTTTGAAAGATCTAATCACAAATAGAAATAAAATGGAAGAACTCTCGGCCGTTACTATGAATCCAAATTGTTCTGCAGTACTGTTGAATAAGATACCAGAAAAATTATCAGATCCAGGAAGTTTCACAATTCCATATTTTTTGGGTAGTCTTAGTTCAATAGAAGCATTGGCAGACTTAGGTGCTAGTATAAATTTAATGCCGTATTCACTATACGCTAAACTAGACCTCGGAGAATTGAAACCAATACGAATAAGTATACAACTAGCCGATCGATCAGTAAAATATCCTAGAGGGATAATGGAGAACATGCTAGTTAAAGTTGGCACTTTAGTATTTCCAGTAGATTTTGTTATTCTGGATATGGAAGAAGATTCTCGAGTTCCTCTCATATTTGGAAGACCATTCTTAAACACGACCAAAGCAATAATAGACGTGTTCGGTATGAAACTGACCCTAAGTATAGAGGATGAGAGTGTTACCTTTTCTGTTGATAGAGCCATGCAACAACCGCAATCTGCAGATGATACATGTTATTATATTCAAACTATAGATTCACATGCAGAATTGTTAGAAGAATTTCCAGAATTACAAGGAACAGGAGAACGTTCTTTAGGAGAAGGAACTGAACCAATTGATGAAACTGAAGCTTATTTCTGTGCTAAAAGCTCATAAACCAGCTATTACATGGAAGATTCATGATATTAAAGGAATAAGTCCTTCGTATTGCACACATAAAATCCTTATGGAAGAAGGTTATAAAACGTATGTGCAACGCCAACGAAGACTAAATCTTAATATGCAAGATGTTGTTAAGAAAGAAATTATTAAACTGCTAGATGCAGGTTTAATTTATCCAATTTCTGATAGTCCATGGGTAAGCCCAGTTCAATGCGTACCTAAGAAGGGTGGCATGACTGTCATCACAAATGAAAAAAAATGAGCTTATTCCTACTAGGACTGTAACAGGATGGCGTGTTTGTATTGATTATAGAAAATTAAATGACGCCACCAGAAAAGATCACTTTCCTTTATCTTTTATTAATCAAATGTTGGAAAGATTAGCCGGAAATAGTTACTATTGTTTTCTTGATGGTTTTTCGGGATATTTTCAAATTCCAATAGCACCCGAAGACCAAGAGAAAACCACGTTCACGTGCCCTTATGGTACTTTTGCTTACAAACGCATGCCATTTGGACTTTGCAACGCCCCTGCAACCTTTCAAAGGTGCATGATGGCGATTTTTCACGACATGATAGAAGAATGCATGGAAGTTTTCATGGATGACTTTTCAGTCTTGGGTGATACATTTGAATAATGTCTAGTTAATCTTGAACGAATGTTTATTAGATGCGAACAATCAAATCTAGTACTTAATTGGGAGAAATGCCATTTCATGGTTAAAGAAGGCATCGTTCTTGGTCATAAAATTTCAAAGGAAGGAATTGAAGTGGATAGAGATAAAGTAGATGTAATTGCTAAACTTTCACATCCCACCAATGTTAGAGGAGTTAGGAGTTTTCTAGGGCATGCCGGTTTTTACCGACGTTTCATAAAAGATTTTTCTAAAATTGCCACTCCTATGAATAAACTCCTAGAAAAGGATGCTCCATTCATCTTTTCAGATGAATGCATCAAATCTTTTAATATTCTTAAAGAAAAACTCACTAATGCGCCGATCATGATAACACTAAATTGGAATCTACCATTCGAACTTATGTGCGATGCAAGTGATTTTGCAATGGGAGCCGTTTTAGGATAAAGGATTGAAAAACGATTTCAACCTATTTATTATGCTAGTAAGAAGTTACAAGGAGCACAAACGAATTACACAACTAACGAAAAAGAACTCCTTGCGATTGTCTTTGCTTTTGACAAATTTCGTTCATATCTCGTTCTAGCTAAAACGGTGGTCTATACCGACCATTCTGCTCTTAGATACCTATTTTCAAAACAAGATGCTAAACCAAGATTAATCCGTTGGATCTTACTCTTACAAGAGTTTGATATTGAAATCTGAGATAAAAAGGGAGCAGAAAATCTCGCCGCTGGTCATCTTTCTCGTTTTGAAAATCCTGAATTAGAAGTTCTAAATGAATCGGCAATACAAGACAACTTTCGTGATGAATATCTATTGAAGATAGATTATAATGAAATTCCATGGTTTGTAGACTATGCAAACTACTTAGTATGTGGATTCCTTGAAAAAGGATTATCGTACCAAAAACGAAAGAAATTCTTTAGCGATACAAAAAACTATTTCTGGGAAGATCCACATTTGTTTAAAAGTTGTCCCGATGGAATAATATGCCGATGTGTATTCGAAGATGAAGCCAGTCAAATATTAAACCAATGTCACACAGGACCAACAGGAGGGCATTATGGGCCTCAACTCACAGCAAGAAAAGTTTACGATGCTGGATTCTATTGGCCTATAATTTTCAAAGACGCACACCTTCTTTGCAAATCCTGTGATGCATGTCAAAGGGCCGGAAAAATAAGTCAACGTGATGAAATGCCACAAAATGTCATTCAAGTATGTGAAGTATTTGACATTTGGGGTATTGACTTTATTTGTCCATTTCCAAAATCTCATAATAATCTCTACATTCTCGTTGCCATTGATTATGTATCTAAATGGGCGGAAGCACAAGCTCTCCCTACTAATGATGCACGAGTTGTAGTCAACTTTTTTAAAACGTCTTTTTGCCAGGTTTGGAACACCGAAAGCTTTAATAAGTGATCGGGGTACTCATTTTTGTAACAATCAACTTGAGAAAGTTCTCAAAAGATATGGAGTAACTCATAAAATCTCCACTGCATATCATCCACAAACAAGTGGACAAGTTGAAAATACCAACCGAGCTTTAAAACGTATTTTAGAGAAAACCGTAGGATCAAATCCGAAGGAATGGTCCATGAAATTGGAGGATGCACTCTGGGCTTTTAGAACAGCCTACAAAACTCCAATTGGAACCACACCTTTTAGACTCGTTTATAGAAAAGCATGTCATCTTCCAGTAGAAATTGAACATAAAGCATTTTGGGCTTTGAAGACATGTAATCTTGATTTACATGAAGCTGGACGTCTACGGTTAAGCCAACTAAACGAATTAGAAGAATTAAGACATGAAGCATACGAAAATTCGTTAATCTATAAGGAAAGAACGAAGAAATGGCATGATAAAAGAATCAGAAGTTCAAAAGAATTTAAAGAAGGAGATAGAGTTCTTCTTTTCAATTCACGATTCAAGCTATTTCCTGAAAAATTGAAATCAAGATGGTCTGGACCATTTATAGTCAAAAGAGTTTTCCCATATGGAACAATAGAGTTAATAAATTCAAATGGGATTGAATTTAAAGTTAATGGTCACAGAGTTAAACATTACGTACATGATCCGATGGAAGTTGACAACGAAGTTAATCACAATTTCAACACCACAGCTAACTAAGTGTAGGGAGAATCAAGTCTTTAAAGGATAATAAGTATTTCTGTTAGAGTTAGATGTTCTGTTTTCGTATAGTTCTCAAGAATGGAATCCGAATGGTCTTTCCCTAGCAGACCCTAAAGAACTAGTGTTCTCCCCCATTCTAAATTTTTATTTTTTTTAGGTTTTACAAGATGAAGACTTCATGTGAATTAAACCATGGTCTAATGCTACAAGATTTAATCACTAAACGGAATAATGACACCCTTCCAAGTGAATTGGTATCATTAATCAGAGGTAAATTGGACGGAGTAAGAAAAGAATCCAGAAACGAAAATAATAGTTACAATTTGGTAAAGGAAAATCAAAATCCGCAGCGAAAAGAAGAGCACGACACCTAGAGAGATGTCACAAATGCGGAAAATGGTCACACGAAGGAAAATACTCGACGAATTAGACATATTCTAATACCGAATTAGTTACTTTATGCAGAGATGGACCGTTCATATGTTTCGAAGAAAAAACGTTGAATACTCGAGGTTACGCCTATGTAGCTATGGAAAATCAATTAGTCCGACTATCTTATGAGTGGGCTAAAACAAGTCACTGAGAATTTCATATTACAGGTAAGTATGTACAGTTTTTTTATTGCTTTTAACCTTTTGATAATAAACGGTAAATTGTTCGCTATAAAGTATTAAATTGGTATTCAATAAAATTAGGTTTTGCGACCGAAATTATTGATATCATGCAAAAATTTATTACATCACTGCGAAATTTACCGTTTATTCTTAAGGTATAAATATCTTTAATCATTCAACCCAAAATATTTCAAAAATTCGTCATGAGTTAAACTAGGTTATGGAACCGAAATTACTTTACCGAAAAGAGGGGCGTATATTTTTGATAATATTTGATTGATTAAAGTGGGATAAAAGACCAAAAAGATTTTTAATTTTATTTTTACTATTTTTTTAAAATTAATATTTAAAAATTAAATTAATATTGTGAACTTTTTAAAATCAATATATTTAAGTTTGTAAATATTTAAAAAATTAATATTTTTAATATAAGTTTGTATGTATAAAAATAAAAATATAATAAAAGTTTGGTGTGAATTTATAATTTTCATAATATGAATTTTTAATTTTATGCATTTTAAATTTAAGTTTGGTGTGAATTTAAAAACAAAAATTTACTTTATTTCGCTAAGTTAAAAATTTGATTTTTAAAATTCGTCGTGAGTTGAAAACTAGGTCATTGAACCGAAATTGCTCTACCCAAGGGAGGGACGAGAACTTTTATTATCATTATTTTTATTCTTATTGAATTAAAGTAAGCCAAAAACATTTAAAAAACCCAAAAATCTTTACTTTTAAAACCGCGCTTAAAAATGACTAATTTTAAAATTTTGTCGAGGGACGGACTAGGACATCATTCCGAAACGCCCTCATCTTAAAAAGAAACAAATTTTTAAAATTTTATTAACATATGTTTTAAAAGTTATAAGGTTTTTATAAAAAAAAAGCAAAAATGTACTGTACCTGAACCCCATGCGATCGCATGGGATTTGGCCTTCCAATCCATGCGATCGCATGGAGCTGGAATTTTGGCCAGAAACAAAAGGCAGTCTGTTCTGCTCTCTTCACCACAACACACATACATATACGAACCACACTCCCAAAACCTCTCAAATTTCATCATTTTTTTACCAAAATTCACCAAATTTCTTGCTACAATCAGCTCTAAACATGAAATTGTTCAGAAGTTTATCAAGAAAGGTAACAATTACATCCCTAAACCTCTTTAATTTTGATTTTTAGTGTTCTTGAGCTATATTTTTCCTAATTTGATTTTGTTAGTTTCTAGTGTAATTAGAGTTAAATTGTTAGTATTTTATGCATGTATAATCTAGATTGATGCTATTTAACATGATTTGAAGCCAAAAACTTCAAAATTTTTAGGAATCTAGGGTTTGTGTTCTTGAGCAATTTGGGGCTTTTTGATATAAATAGGTTATGGCCGATTTTTGTCATGAATTATTGCTAAATTAAGTAGTGTAACATGTTTAGGTAGTTAAATGATCCAAACTTTGATCCTAAACATGATTTTTAGAGATTAAAGTGGACTTTTTAAGTCTAAAATTCATGAACTTGATTCATTTGATATAATTGCCATTTGAGACTTGTTTAATTGTTAGTAATGACTATTTTGACATGTCATTTGAGTTAAATGCTTATGAACTTTGTATACATTTTCATAAAGGCTTATTTGAAAAAGTGTAGAATTGTAAAAATTGTGAAAATGTGTATAAGTTTAATTTTGATTTAACATGTTATTGTAATTGTTTCAATTTGTTATTTTGCTAACAATAATGCATATTTGGATGCACAAATTTTGTGTTTAATGTGTTTTGCAGAGATTTACAGATACTGATGGTGCAACATCATCATCTAGACAACCACAACCAGAACCTGAACCTGAAATGCAATATGAACCTGAACAAGAACCACAACAGGAACCACAACAACAGCCTGATCAACACGTACGTTATTATGATCCGCTATAATTTGTTGATGCCTTCACAGTATTTCCGATGTATCCACCAGTAGAATACCCAACAATTCCTGAACACACGTTGCATCAAAATCTGAGATTCGATAGAAGCTGGAGAGATTACCTATCATATCAAAGTAACAAATTCAAACTGCTACCGAAAAATGTAGAGGTGCCAAGAGTAATCGATTGGGATCCTTTGGAAAGGGTCCAACTAGCTAATCGAGTTAGACTCCATCTGATCCAAAGGTTTGGCAGTTCTTCTTTTCCCGATTGGGAACGTCTATTCACCATTCGTAGACCTGTATATAAGGAATGGTGTGTTGAGCTGATGAGTACTATAGCGTTAAATGTAGATGTAGATAGGTTAGATGATAGAAGTTTTCTTAGGTTTATACTTGGCCGTAGGATGTACAGGATGTCCATGCTGGACATGGCCAGGGCATTACAGATTTACACTCCTAGTGAATTGCTACTACCCGATTGTATGAACTTGATTTATTGTGGTGAAAGGGTAGATATGAATTTTGACGCGAACGCTATCTGGAGGCGTATGTCAAACTATAATGTTTTTACACTAGGACGAAAACACTCCTGCTTACATATTAACAAAGCCGAGCTTCGTATAATTCATAGATTTTTGGCTAACTCGATTACACAGATAGGTCACAACAAGGAGAAAATGACCTTACATGATTTATTTTACCTAAAGTGTATTCGAGACCCAAGAAGCTTTGTTAATATCCCCTACTGTGTTGGTTTTTATTTGTCAAAAATGGTGGAAGGAATACAGGAAGGGGGGATTATAGGAGGAGGTATTTTTGTTACTCTCATTAGAGAGTACTTAGGTGTAGATAGGAACCAAGGGGATCCACTTTTAGAATGTAGGGAACAGGTCGAGCCTTTAGGATTGAAGGTTTATGCGGGTGCTAAGGTACTAAAGAGTAGACGCAATCAGCCAGTACCCTATGAAGGTAATCATCCTCAGGTAGAGAGAGGTTCAGACGAGGAAATGGAGGAAGCGGATGACATTAGGGATGTCATTCGGGAGGCTATGACTGACGTCTACCAGCATATAGATGAGGTAGATATGACAAACACGGAGAGATTTCGTCGGATGGAGCAGTGGCAAGCTCGGAATGATTACGAGCATTCCAGGCAACGACAGCATGATAGATGGGACTATCATCAGCGACAGATTATGAGCCGGCTATCACCTCAGGATCACTACGTTCTAACCCGACCCGCTTACTATCCTCCACACCAGCCCGAGATGAGACCACCATATACTCTCTACGACCCTAACCAGGCCTATCAGTACACCTATCACCAAGCATGGAACCCGGACGATGACATGAACTAGAACCCCTATCCAGATTGATAGTTCCGTTGGTGATTTCTATGATTTTTATCTTTTTATTATTTTTATTTATTTATGTTTAAACATATGATATTTTGATACATTAATGTATTGTTTAATATTTTTATTATTTGGTACTAATATTTCATATTTGATTTGAAAGTGGGATTTAAAGTCCCATTTCAAATTACCATGCATGTTTATATTTGTACGTATGTATATTGTCAATTGTACACAACAGGGTAAAACAGCGCATTTTCAAAGACTGGTATTAAGTTCAGCAAAAGCTACTAATTTTGATGACAAAAGGAAAAAACAAATGTGATGTAACAACAAGACGGAATGAACAAATAATGTGCACCATTTATCATTCAACAAACAAACGCCAATATGTTTGGAAACTTTGGTAAAATTTAATCATTTTTCTACGCTAATCACCCTTAATAATTTAAATTGTTACTGATTTCTTAGAAATGAGGACATTGCAAGATCTTAAGTGTGGGAAGGGGTTAAATTCTTTCGGATTTTTAAAATTTTTAATTTAAACACTTGGTTACCATTAAAATGCTAGTAACGCAGTAGTTGTATTAGAATCTAGTGCTCTCTGATAATAAAGAACAGCCCTAGTCTTATATACTGACTACCCAATTCTAGTAAAATTTTTCAAAATTTTCAATTAAATGAATTCAAAATCATGTTTATACATATTTATGAACGATAAAACTAGATGTTAACATCGAAATTATTGTTACCTCGGAAAGGACATAAATTGAGAAACAAACCAAAATGTTAGAATTCATTTAAAATGGAATAGAGGACAATAAAAAGTAAAATAAAAGCCAAGTGTGGGAAACATTTACCAAGTTATTTTGAACATATATCACATATTTTTGTACAAATAACTGAAGATACTTTTGTTTTGGACAAAATTAACCGTTTTACCCAATTTCTTATAATATATTTGAAAGAAAGATGGATCTACAAGATGAATCAATTCCATCATTAAAAGGAAGTAAAGTCTTCCGAAAAAGACACGCGCTTCTTGATTTAGGTCATGAAGTTGTCGTCCAGACCAGCTGTAGGTTGACGAAAAATCTAGAAAAGTCATCACTAAAATCAGCAGGAAATCCACGGACCTCAGCATCAAACAGGGTCGCCAAGTGGTCAGACTTATCCTAACCATGAGAGGATCTGTCTCGTAAAATGGGGAGGACGCCGTCCAAATTAGCTTGATAAGACTAATGAATCAGATCTCCAGAAAGGATAATCTCCTTAAAGATTAAAAATCAGCTTTTAAGCCTGATATTACTCAATGCTAGAGATTGACCTTAAAGAATGAGAATTACAAACTCATGGAATTCGATGATATCTAAACTCGAGCTTGAACGAGAAAATATTTTGATCAAAATTACAAACCGATTTGTTTTCTGAAAACCCATTTTCAATGCGTTCATTACCATTGAACGTAAAATCCTAGGAATTCACCTGGAATTCATTAGGTCACCTGAACCAAATCGGGTGTCAACCGTAAGAACGGTGGTTGCATAGCATGGTCGAAGACATGACCTTGTGCCAGACCGAAAAACTAAAGGATGAGCTTTACTATTGCTCCTACAAAGGATAGTAATTGCATCCGACATGTTATAGACCATAATTAAAAGCATGTCAGGGGACAATGCCTTAACAGTTGCTTGTTCAACGCTTTCCTTTACAACCGGACGGTAGTTTACCGAAAGGTAATATACGGAGCAAGTATACTGGACGTGTTGCTTTTCTAATACAAGGTTAGCAAGTGGGTAACACAAAACCGCAAGTTTTGAGCTAAAATTTTCAAATATGAAACCCACCAAACCCACAAAAACAATTTGCAAACACCGGTGAAGGGTTATTCCGGAAAACTTTTCTAGGGTAAAAGCTAGTTTTAATTTTCAAAAGATCAAATGTTTTCATAAAGATCTAGTTTCCTTAAGGATCTAAAATTTTATAGTCATGTGGGACTGTAAACCACATCGTTACTACCATTGTTTATACCGCCGTATAGAAATCACTGATGTACAAAGTGTGAAGAATAAAGAAGTGATTCTAGTATTTTTATTTCAAGGCTATATTGCTTGAGGACAAGCAACGCTCAAGTGTGGGAATATTTGATAATGCTAAAAACGAACATATATTTCATAGCATTATCCCTCAAGAAAGACAAGCTTTTAGTTGCAATTGTTCTATTTACAAGTGATATTCGTTTAAATAATAAAAGGTGAAGACAAAAGACAGATTCGACGAATTGAAGACGCAAATGACCAAAAAGCTCAAAAGTACAAAGTACAATCAAAGTGGTTCAAATTATTGATGAGAAACGTCTCAAAATTACAAGAGTACAAGACGCGAAATGCAAAATACAAGATATTAAATTATACGCAAGGACGTTCGAAAATCCGAAACCGGGACCAAAGTCAACTCTCAACGCTCGACGCAACGGACTAAAAATTATGAGTCAACTATGCACAAGAATATAATATAATATTTAAATAATTATATAAATTATTTATATATTATATTATATATTATAAACGTCGGCAAACAAGAAAACAAAGGAGTGTGAACTGTTACCTACCTCTATGCGATCGCATAGCCTGGAGGCACAAAAGCCATGCGATCGCATGCTATAAATTCGCGTGTTTTGGCTCAGTTTTAAAAATATATATCCATCCTATCTCTCTATCTATAAACGTGTATATATATATATATATATATATATATATATATATATATATATATATATATATATATATATATATTTTAATTTTAATTTTAATTTTAATTTTAAATTCTAATAATAAGGGTATGTTAGCGAATGTTGTAAGGGTGTAAGTCGAAATTCTGTCCGTGTAACGCTACGCTATTTTTAATCACTGTAAGTTATGGTTAATGTTATTTTTAAATTAATGTCTCGTAGCTAAGTTATTATTATGCTTATTTAATGCTGAAGTAATCATGATGTTGGGCTAAATATTAAAATTGGGTAATTGGGCTTTGTACCATAATTGAGGTTTGGATAAAAGAACGACACTTGTGGAAATTAGACTATGGGCTATTAATGGGTTTTATATTAACTAAATGATACCTCGTTGATTTAATATACAGACTTATACTTTGACGTATTTATATAACCACATACGCTTGACTGGACACGGTGGGCGGGATATCTATAAATACCAATAATTGTTCATTTTACCGGACACAGAACTGGATTAATAGTTAATAGACTTGTTGAAACAGGGGTGGATTACATTCAAGGGTAATTGGTGTAATTGTTAACAAAGTAGTAAAATCTTGGTCTACACGCAGTCGATAACCTGGTGTATTCATTAAACAAAGTATTAAGACCTTGTTACAATTCGAATCCCCAATTAGTTGGAATATTTGACTTCGGGAATAAGAATAATTTGACGAAGACTTTCGCACTTTATGATTATGACTGATGGACTATTATGGATAAATCCGTATGGACATATCGAATAATCCAGGACAAAGGACAATTAACCCATGGTAATAAAACTAAAATCAACACGTCAAACATCATGATTACGGAAGTTTAAATAAGCATAATTTATATATTTCATATTTAATTGCACTTTTAATTATCGTACTTTTATTTATTGTCATTTTATTTAATTGCATTTTTAATTATCGTACTCTTTAATTATAACAATTTTATTTTATCGCACTTTTATTTATCACAATTTCATTATCGTTATTTACTTTACGCTTTAAATTAAGTTATATTTATTTTTAATATTTTACATTAGGTTTTAACTACAACTAAAAGTTTTAAAATCGACAAACCGGTCATTAAACGGTAAAAACCCCCTTTTTATAATAATAATATTATTTATATATTTTTGTATATTTATAATTATAAGTTAAAAATATAGCGTTAAGCTTGTTTTAAAAGATCCCTGTGGAACGAACCGGACTTACTAAAAACTACACTACTGTACGATTAGGTACACTGCCTATAAGTGTTGTAGCAAGGTTTAGGTATATCCATTCTATAAATAAATAAATATCTTGTGTAAAATTGTATCGCATTTAATAGTATTTCGTTGTAAAAATTAATACTATTTCCTAGTACACCTCGCACACATCAATCCCGGAAAAGGCCGAATCATCAAGAAAAATATTTTCTTTATATGTTTAGAGGTTATGTAGAATACAAGAGTCGTGTAACATGGAACATGATGACGTTATGATCTGTGAATCATTATGTTCTATTTAGAAACTCAGCATGACTTACTATAATATAATCACGTTGATCAAGTGTCATTATATTATACTAACTCATGCTTCAGTTCCCAACACTACCTCAAAATCATTCATATTTTAAATTCGAATTTTTTTTTCAGAATTTAGAAACTAACACAGTTTCTTTTATGATGTGACATAGATAGCGTGAAGAGATAAATTATTTCAGATAAGAATAGTCATGAAAATATTTTCAGAAATATCGAGGATATTTATAATGAAAGATATGATGATATCTTAGAATTTCTAATAATAAAGGATAATGAAGAAGATTTGTCCGCAAGATTTAGAGTCAGAAGTAAGATATTCGTTAATGACTTCAGCAGACACTGAATTATTTGGATTCTTTGAAGGCAGGTTTAGTCTTTGTGATTTATCCACAGCCTCCTTCATGGTTTGCTCAATCCGTTTTCCAGTTCCAAACCTTCTCTTTTTCTGAGCTTTGCCAACACATTATTCTTTATCATCAAACTTTTGACTGTTAAGGTCGTTTACAATTTTTGCTGCTTCATCAGCATTTTTCCAATTTCGGAGAACTAGTTCATAGTTTGGAGTGTTTTCAGAAACTTCACATTCGAAGTAAGTAGGTCTAGGAGATAGACGTTATATGTATATATATAACTGTTGGCGTAGAAATACTTCGAGATTCAAAATACTGATTGCTAATCCCCGGTAGTTGGTATGGCAATTATTGTTACAAGATGTAGTTGAGTACTTGATAGGGTTTCAATGAGTGTAATGATTTTTCGGTAAATCAAAGATCAATGAAGTTGTTGATAAGTTTACTGCTAATCTGGTGGGATATAAACGGTTCCCCGGTAACGACGATGAAAGACAAACTTATTTTTCAAAGTTATAATAAGGCTTATTTGAATGAAAGGTCGATGTTGATTTGCTGGAGATGTGACAAAACTGTCTACTTTGAAAAGGGATTGAAAGGTTATTTTTGCTAATAAATGCCAAAGGGTCTGACACGGATACGTGTTGAACTATGACTGTTTTTCAGGTACATGACTGTGGGTAACATGTGGTTGGATCATCATCTCAATTGTTCATTATTTGAAGTATCTTTAGGAATTTTGAAGGGTTTTAAATGCAGATTGTCATTGTTAATATCCAAACGATGAAATCGTCATGAATCTCGAATGATTCTAATATTCTTCTGAGTGTTAAAAAAAGTGATGTTCTATCACAGTTTTGAATTCAAAGTATGGCTTTAATAGATGTAGGAATTTAAGAGTGATGTCTTCTGTTAAATCTTGACTTGGATTTTGATTTGTAAAAATCAGAATATGTAATCAAATTTGGATGCGAATGGTTGTTTTGATTTCTATGAAAGAATGTATATCACTGTGAAAGTAATGAGTATAGTTGATGATTTGTTGAATTAGAATCGAAGAGTGTAATATATTAATTGTGAATTTATATATATCTCTCGGGTATTACCTACCCGTTAAAAGTTTCACAAGTAATATCTTGTACCAGGAGATTTTTATCACAGTCTTTATGAAAATATATGTATATTTTCTTTGGATGTAATATAGATTTAATGAGTTAATATTAAACTCATTTGATTTTCGGCTGGAACTAGAAATGAATAATTGTAATCTTCGCGGATTATTTCTTCAACGTAAATGAATTCATGAATCAATACTTCATTATTCATTTTTATTGATATTTCTTAGTGTTCGTGGAATTCTTGTGAACTTCACAAGATACGAATGATGTTGTCTAAAAAGTTTCGAGTACATCGATGATGAAAGTGTAAAATCAAACATATATTTGAATAATACACTTGATTTATTATGAAATGGAATTCATTGAATTGAAACAGAGATTGTAGTTAACGATGGTTAAGTCGCTAACAGAGGATGTACATCATAGCATATTAGTAATATGAATTAACCGAGTAGTTAAGATTCACACGTAATAGCTTAGTACGAAAAGATTTATTTTGGTTTCAAAATTTATATATATAAGATATACATATAAATCCTTCAGTGGGAATGAGTTAATACTTCATAACTCGTTGATATGACATACTTGTTGTTGATTTGTGATGATTTCCGTGGGATTATAGAGTTGACGGAGCTTGTGATGTTGTAGATGCTGCTGGTGCTGCTTGTGTAATTCTCGCTTGTAAATCACGCACTATTCCGGTCAGGGTTTCTACTCTATCTTCTATCCACTCATCTGATTTATGGTTAAGGCTAGAATATATAATCACTAATCTTTAGAAATTACATAATCGCCGTAGAATGTTTCTCCGATGCAGTTATGAATCAATACTTCATTGGTTATTGTTGTTGGTATTCCTTGATATCTACAGGGCGTATGACGTTGATGTTCGTGGGTCAGATTGTGAAGTTGAGGCTTGCGGTGTGGATGTGGATGTTATGGGTGGTGGTACTGGTACTGTTGGTGATGATGCCGGTGGTGTTGCTGGTGCTTGTAACCTTTGCACCATATTCTCCAAAGCCACTACCCGAGCATGAAGCTCGTTGACTTCTTCTAATACACCGGAATGGTTGTCGGTTCGGACAAGCGGATGAATAAGATCGAGAATTTGTGATAGTATATAATCGTGACGAGATACTCTAGAAATGAGAGAGAAAATGGTATTACGAACAGGTTCGCCGGTAAGTGCTTCAGGTTCTTCGCCAAAAGGACAATGTGGTGGGTGGAAGGGATCACTTTCTTCTTGTCTCCAATGATTAAGTAGACTACGAACCCATTCCCAATTCATCCAGAATAGATGATGGCTAACTGGTTGATCCATTCCCGTCACACTGCTTTCGGAGCTCGAGTGAAACTCCATATCGGAATAGCTGTCGGAATCCGAGGAACTGGAACTGGTTGCAGGATCCATCTCGTACAGAGTAGGGAAATGATTTTTCGATATAAGGAAGATTATAAGACTTAGATTTGGTATTACATAAATTACATATGTATATAATACCAAAATCCCATAAATTACGGAGGAATCTTTGAAATATGTCAGTCAAAGTTTACAGTAACAGATACGTTAAGATATGAATTTTGTCTATACACTATTCATGCAATCAATGCAGTAAGATGTGTCTAGACTAAGATGATAAGCAAGTAATTTTTTGACAAAAATGATAACCAAAACTTTTGACATGCAGACACGGTCGAAGTCCATACTCATTAATGCATCTTAATATCTATCAGTTAGACACACTAATGCAAGACCTGGTTCGCTAAGACCACCGCTCTGATAACACATGAAGCGACCCGTCCTAATCCATAAGGATAAATACAATAACATATGGTTACATTGCGAGGTATTTGACCTCTATATGATACATTTACAAACATTGCATTCATTTTTAAAAGAAAACCTTTCATTACATCGAAAGTTGACAAGTATGCATATCCTTTCAAATATATCGAAACTATAGATGACTTAATATGTCATTTACTTAATAATGATCTTTATTGAACTCAACGACTTGAATGCAACGTCCTTTGAAATATGTCATGTATGACTCCAAGTAATATCTTTAAAATGAGCAAATGCACAGCGGAAGATTTCTTTCAAACCTGAGAATAAACATGCTTTCAAGTGTCAACCAAAAGGTTAGTGAGTTCATTAGTTTATCATAATCGATTATTTCCATAATTTTAATAGACCACAAGATTTTCGTATTTATAAACAGAACCTCTCGTCTGCATAAAGATAAAATCATTCCTATGAATTGAACACCTGGTAACCGACATTAACTTTAATGCATAGAATATCCCTAAACAGAACCTCTCGTCTATAAAATAATAATCTCGAAGTACTAAAGCCATCCATAACTTGAATGGGGGTTGTTAGGCCCAATAGATATATCTTTAGGATCCGCGTCAATTAGGAACATAACCTCTCGTCTGCCTAATTCTTAGGTTACCAAGCTAAAAGGGGTGATATTCGATTTAATAATCCAACCATAGAATGTAGTTTTGAGTACTTGTTTCTATTTCGTTAAACATTCATAGAAGCAGCGCATGTATTCTCAGTCCCAAAAATATATATTGCAAAAGTATTTAAAAAGGGAGCAAATGAAACTCACTATATTGTATTTCGTAGTAAAAATACATATGATGGCATTGAACAAGTGCAAGGTGTGACGACCCGGAAATTTCCGACCAAATTTAAACTTAAACTTTATATGAATTCGACACGATAAGCAAAGTCTGTAATATAGAGTCTCAAAATTTTTGAACCATTTCATGAAATCATTTGACCTTTGACTATTTTCGACGATTCACGAACATGTGTTATTAAATAGATATGTATATATGTAGCTATACATGTGAATATAAATAATAGTATATATGATATTTGAAAATAATAAAATATAATTAAATATATAAAATAAGATACAAAATAATTAAGTGTAATTTAAAATGAAGTTATATATAAATATATATGATTTCTATGTAAAATTATAATATTGTATTATATATAAAATGTATAAATAATAAATAGTTAATAAAGTTATTATTTATGTACCTAAGTAATAATATATATATATATATATATATATATATATATATATATATATATATATATATATATATATATATATATATATATATATATTAAAATAAATTAAAATATAGTCGTTATGATAATATTATTACTTTCATTATTAGTAAAATAAATATCTGTATTAATAATATTATGTTATAAATATGAAATTTGATATTAATATTATTATTATCACTAATGATATTAATGTTGTTATGAATAGTAGTATTATTAGTATTATGAATGATATTATTATTACTATTTTTATTATTAATATCATTATTATCATCTAATATTATTATAATTATTATTAAAATAATTATTAGTGTTATTATTAATATTTATTAGAGAATAATACATTTTATGGTTATTAACATTAATAATTTGATTATTATTATTTTTATTATTATTATTATTATTATTATTATTATTAATATCATTATTATTTATTATTAATATAATTATTAATATTAATAATACATTTACTAGTTTTTAGAATTTGTTTTATAAACTATAAATCAAAGCATAATCGTATGAATCTGTTTGTTGTTCCTATCATACAATATCCAAATTGATTCCCTATCTTTAAATTGATTAACAAAACGAATTCAAATCCAAGAACCCAACAAAATCAGTTGAGGGTTGTTATCACCTTTTTATTTTTTTTATTATTTTAATTATCTTCTTCTTTTCTTCTGATTGAACAATTTACTTACTTCCTGTCTGTGAACTTGTACATGTCAAAAATTAAGATTTCAAATACAAACAAAAATCAGTAGATATCGCATTAGATGAATTATTCAAATCTGATACAAGTAACTATCAACTGTATTACAATTTGTTTTCGGTAGTACAATTTGATTCCAGTTAACCACAGTTATAGAACAATTTCAGTTAAGTGTCTCTATCTAATTTCTATTTTTTTCCTTGTCTTCTACTCCTGCTCAAATCTTTCTGTCTACAGTTTGTATCAATCTCAATCTGTTCTTTTGTTTGTAGTTCTTATAATTGATTCTTCATGTCGACAATCACCCAATTAAATATCAATCAAACATTCTGCAAACACATAAAAAAAACACTACCATGAGAAACCTCATTGTGTGAATATCTGTTTTTACTTCTGTAGGAAAACAGTTTGCAACTCTAGCCACCATTTCACTCTGACTCTATAAAGATATGTACATACAAATACATACTAGATATAAACATACCTTCCCATTTTCTTCTTGATGAACCGACACCACCACCGAGAAATAACCCAAAACAACAACAATACAACTACATGTTTCTGATTAAGATCGAACCGTACTATCGTCATATTGAAACCATAAAACACTTCCACGATCACCTTAACACCACCAACTAAAACTACTTGAACAAAACCATACATCACCGTATTAACTACAGCTGCTAGCTCATGTTTCATTCCTATTTCTGTTTACCTTTCAACCGTAAACCATCACTACATGCTGTTGATACGTGTATATTTTTTTTATTCTTGTTTGTTCTTACAAAATGCCACGAACAAACCATTTAACCTACACATGCCCATAATCCCATATATATTTATGATTACGCGTGAGATTGTGGGGATTTTGCTTTGGTTAGTGTTTAATAAATAAGTAAACAAAGAATGGTGGGGGGTACTATAGTAGGTCGATTCTTTTTAAAGTGCAATAGGTATGATATGATTATGAAAATGAGTGATGGAGTGTTGCACATTCCCTCCCTTTGTGGCCGACAAATTGATAGCAATTGGTGATTAAATATTGCTTTGGATAAGATGTGGAGCCAGATGTGACGACCCGGAAATTTCCGACCAAATTTAAACTTAATTTCATATGATCTCGACATGATAAGCAAAATCTGTAATGTTGAGTCTCAAAATTTTTGAACTGTTTTTATATATTCAATTGATCTTCGACTGTTCTCGACGATTCACGAACAACTAAATTGTAAATAGATAAATATATATTTCAATATATATAGATTTGTATATATTTGAAGTCTAAATTTAAAATACTATATGCTTTAGTTAATTATGTAAAATGAAAATAAAATATAATATTATTATTAAAATAAATACATATATATAAAGTATATTCAAAATAAATATTGTAATACTCGTTTGATGTTCCGATTGGTATTAAACAAGATGAATTCAAACTTATATGATTTTAAAATAAACGATGATCCGAAAATGAATTTCATAAACTATAGACTTATTAAAAAATATAATTAGGAACTATTTGTTTAATTTTAAAAATTTTTATATTTTACTTAGGGGTTGGGAGTAAATAATTAATGTAATTTTTATTTAATAATTTATGATCGAATTTTATACCATAATGACCAAAACAAATAAATATAGTTAATCTAAAAAATTGGGATTTTTAGGAACACTTTTATATCCGTAACTGTTTAGCAAAGGAGCACGAAATAATAACTATGCTAGTGTCGGCACAATCAAACAATAGATTAGGCTGCTGTATTATTTCAATTTGTAATACTGTTTATGTAAGTGATGCTTTTGTTTCATTTGAATATTATATACATAAAATATATCCTTCATGATCTCTGTATATATATAACATACATATTGCATATTGATATAGATATATACACCCTCATTCTTGTTCGATCACCAACAACCCCCGACAACCCTACTCACCACCGCAACCACCTCCATCGTTTTTCACTCTCTCTCTACCTCTCTCTCATATTGATGTCATGAAGATACTATAACCACTCCACCATTACACCACTCGTTTTCTGTTTCTTCTCTATTTATGTTCTATGTCGAGACCAAACCCAAAGGAGTTGGGTCGACTCCTTGCTACCCAAAACTAATAGACACTAAACAAACCTCATAGTTGCAACCACCATAACCACTCCAACCTTAATAATCGACACTATCTTCAAACCGTGCACCATCACCCTCACTCTCATCAACCGGACGACCACCTTTTAAACCACAATCGTCACTAATGTTTGATACATTCTATTTTCTATTTTGCTACTACTGTTGTACCTATTTGTTGTCTCTACTTTAATCACACGTAAACCATCAACTAATACTTCTTCTCGTTCTTTTTCTGTTCATTGTTCGAAACCCATAACCACCGGCTGCCACAAACCATACACCACACTCCTCCACTGCAATTCCAATCACTTTGTTTCACTTTGGTATTCTCCTTATCGAAACCCACCATCATTTGAAACTGCCATTGTACGTTTTGCTACACCTGCTCGATTCCTTTTTTGACTTGATCACAAGCGAACACCAACACAAAACTTCACCATACCAAACCTGCAACTCAATTATGATACTGTTGCTACACGTTTATTTTCTTTTTTCTTTCTTTCCTTTCGAACTTCTGTTGCAACCTGCTACTGTTACGATGAATATGAAGGTAGACGTATGAGAAAGGAACGGAGTACAATTAATCCAATTGTGCTTCATTCAGGCATCCACAAGAAATTTTTGAAGGATTAAAATGTGGAGAAACAAAAGTGATGTTATGATGATGAATAGCGAATACTTTATGATTAATGATATGAGCTGTAAAGAACAAAATAATGCGTATACAAAATTAAACGCATATGATGCATTTTTTCTTTATCACTTGGTTCATGGCCCACTATCCCAATTGACTCCAATTATATTAAATTCCACGTACTGCATACATTTCTGATATCACCGAACCAATCCTTTACATAATATCTTCTTCAATTCGAATGGGCTTGTTTACTTGCTAATGGACCACATATTGGGCCTGCATGAAATCGGGATATAACTTGGGCCACTACTTAAACCCATCGTTTGCTATTTCTGGTTCTTAATCAATGCCAACACAAACCTGATACACTTGTTATTGCTACGTAATTTACTGCTAACCGAAACTCTTCTTGTTAATTTTGTGCCATGGGTTGCAAATGGATTTGTAGTGCCATGGATTTCTAGTGTTGGGCTATTGCTTGTTGGACCTAGAAATGGATTTTTAGGATGATTGATGACGATGTTTGATAATACCCGATGATGATTAGGATAAATGAAAACGATGATGTACGAATATGAGTATATGATTATGATGATAATATGGGTACAATGATAAAGGGTAAATGATTAGATTTTGAAGGTGATATGATTATGATAATGGCAATGATAAGAGTATAATGATGATGGTGTTATGTGTCACGTACGATTTCATGATCAAGATGATAGTTAAGAGATGATAGTTATGTATTGTGTTATGGGGTATGTTGGTGATGATGAAGATAGATTATTAATATGATCTCAGCTGATGTTAAAAATGGTAGAGGAAAGTTTGAATGATGATGATAATCATAGTATTCGAATATCATTATGATAATCGTTGAGATGATGATGATATATGGATGAGGAATATAGATGATGATGATGATAGACCATAGGGATGACGATAAGGGTTAGCGGGACGTCGCGGGTTCAAACCCGGACTTGGGCATATTTTTTTTAGACTACTTCTTTGAGGTAGTTTACTTATTACTCATTATTATTATTATTATTATTATTATTATTATTATTATTATTATTATTATTATTATTATTATTATTATTATTATTATTATTATTATTATTATTATTATTATTATTATTATTATTACTATTACTATTATTATTATTATTACTATTATTATTATTATTATTATTATTATTATTATTATTATTATTATTATTATTATTATTATTATTATTATTATTATTATTATTATTATTACTATTATTATCATTTTTAATGTAAGTAGTATTATTATTGAAACTAATTTTTTATAAAAATTATCATTTTTATTATTAGAACTATCATTATTATTATTATTATTAGAATTATCATTATTTTTATCATTATTATTTTATTATCATTTTTATTATTTCTAACACTAATATTATTATTTTTATCATTTTATTATTAGTATTATTAATATATCAAATAAAGATTTTCTATATAAAAATATATTATTTACATAAAACATAACTATATTAATATGTTTGTAATAAATATTAATTATCTATTTAATGTATATAAAAATAAATATAGTTAATTTAGTTATTAATGAAACGTACAAGTTACTAAAATAACAATTAATAATAATACCTAAATTTGTTCGATTACCATTATATATGTTAATATATATATATATATATATATATATATATATATATATATATATATATATATATATATATATATATATATATATATATATATATATATATATATATATATAAAAGATAGGTTCGTGAATCTGAGACCAACCCTACACTTTTTCAATAACGTCATATGTATTTTTACTACAAAATACAGTATGGTGAGTTTCATTTGTCCCTTTTACTCTTTATGTTTTTGGGCTGAGAATACATGCAAATGTTTTATTAACTGTTTTACAATATTTATATGCGTGAGTTTCATTACTCCCTTTTTAAATGCTTTTGCAATATATATTTTTGAGACTGAGAATACATGCGCTTTTATAAATGTTTTACAAAATAGACACAAGTAATCGAAACTACATTATATGGTTGAATGATTGAAGCCAAATATGCCCCTTTTGCTTGGTAGCCTAAGAATTAGTAAACCGATCTACTAATTGACGCGAATCCTAAAGATAAATCTATTGGGCCTAACAAACCCCATCCAAAGTACCGGATGCTTTAGTACTTCGAATTCATTTTTATCATGTCCGATCGATGTCCCGGACTAATAGGGGATATTCTTATATGCATCTTGTTAATGTCGGTTACCAGGTGTTCAATCCATATGAATGATTTTTGTCTCTATGCATGGGACGTATATTTATGAGAAATGGAAATGAAAATCTTGTGGTCTATTAAAATGATGAAAATGATCGCTTATGATAAACTAATGAACTCACCAACCTTTTGGTTGATACTTTAAAGCATGTTTATTCTCAGGTGTGAAAGAAATCTTCCGCTGTGTATTTGCTCATATTAGAGATATTACTTGGAGTCGTTCATGGCATATTTCAAAAGACGTTGCATTCGAGTCGTTGAGTTCATCAAGATTATTATTAAGTCAATTATAGTTGGATATATTATGAAATGGTATGCATGCCATCAACTTTCGATGAAATGAAAGTTTGTCTTTTAAAAACGAATGTAATGTTTGTTAAATGTATCATATAGAGGTCAAGTACCTCGCGATGTAACCAAATGTAACGAATTCGTCCAGATGGATTAGGATGGGTCCCTTCAGTTGGTATCAAAGCGGTGGTCTTAGCGAACCAGGTCTTGCATTAGTGTGTCTAACTGATAGTTGTTTAGATGCATTAGTGAGTCTGGACTTCGACTGTGTCAGCATGTCAAAAGTTTTGCTTATCATTTCATGTTGAAAATTATTTGCTTATTATCCTTAAAGTCTAGACACGTCTTACTGCATTTAATGCATCGATAGTGTATAGACAAAATTCATATCATAGCGTATCTGTTACTGTAGACTTTTCCTGATAGCTTCCATAGATTCCTCCGTAACTTATGGGATTTTAGTATTATATATGCATATGTAAATTATGTATTTCAGGGTACTAATCTACATCCTTTAATCTATTTCTTATCGAAAATCCTTCATTTGATTATACGAGATGAATCCCTTAACCAGTTCGAGTCCCTCAGATTTCCATAGATATTTCGATATTTATTCCGACAGCTATTCCGACATGGATGTTCACCTAAGGTCCGAAAGCAGTGTAAATAAAATGAATCAACCAACTAGTCATCTTCAATTCATCTCATGGGTTCGTAGTCGACTTAATCAATGGAGACGAAAAGAAGGCAATCCTTTCCACCAACCGAATTCACCTCTTGATGAAGAACCTGAAGCACTTACCGGCGAACTTGTTCGAAACACCATTTTCACACTCATTTTTAGAGTATCTCATCACGATTATATTCTATCTAAAATTCTAAACCTTATTCATCCACTCGTTCCGATCGACAATCATCCTGGAGTAATGAAAGAAGTCAACGAGCTTCGCGCTCGAGTAATAAATTTGGAGAATATGGTGCAAAAATTTACCAGCTTTAGCAACACCACCGACACCAACAGTACCATCAATAAACAGCACCAGTACCATCAACAATCCATGCCTCAACATCTCATTCTGTACCTCGAGTATAATCATCGTTCTACGTATCGTTCTACATCAATTATCTTCGTTCTTCATGGCGATTATGTAATCTCTAATGTTTTAGAGATTATGTATTCTAGTTCTAACGGTAAATCAAATGAGATTAATATCATATTAACTCATTAAATCCATGATTACATCTGAAGAAAATATATATGTAAGTATATTTTCATAAAGATTGTAGTTAAAAATTCTTTCGTATAAACTGTTAATGGTGAGAATATTTTAACGGGTAGGTAATACCCGAGAAATATTTAGATTTCACATTAATAAGTTACACTGTACATTCTTCAAATCTGATTCAACATTCATTTACTATCCTACTTACATCTACAAAGATACGAATCCGTTCACCGCAGAATAACCATTTTCATTCAATTTCATATTTGGATTTTGACCTATCAGAATCCAACAAGTGGCATAATGAAGAAAACATTGGACAAAAAAAAATTGTTATAAACAATATTAACTATGAAAAATTTTGTTAAGAATCCACGCTAACTGTTCCTAGCTAACTGTTCCTAGCTAACTGATTACATTTTGTTTATCGCAATTTAATTATCGCAATTTATATTCTCGCAACTTTATTTATCGTCATTCTGTTATTTACGCATTTTAAATATCGGGACACGTATACAAGGTTTTAACATATCATATCGACGCATCTATATATATTATTTAGAATAACCATAGACACTCTATATGCAGTAATGTTTGTGTTAGCTATACAGGGTTGAGGTTGATTCTACAATAATATATATACTTTGAGTTGTGATCGAGTCTGAGACATGTATACAATGGGCCACGATACGTATTAATTAATTTGAATATTATATATTAAACTATATATAAATTATTGCATTTCTAACTGTGGACTACCAACTATAGACTACCAACATTGGACAATTAAAAGGAATTAAAATATTGATTATAACATATGAAACTAAACATTTCTTCAAGTTTGCCACTTGATTTTATCTTAAACCTTGTTTGTATTTTGACGATTATAATCTGCGTTCAAATCTTTCATGATTATTGAAAACACCTTAATCGAGAGGATGAGCCAACGGCACTTCATCTACGGAAGGAAAGATTTTGCATATAGTTATGCACCTGAAAACACTTGGAACCTGAGTAAATGTTTAACACATATCTGTGCTAGCTCTTTAGGCATTGTTATTACCTAAAATAACATTGTAAATCTTTTTCAAATTAGCAAATTTTGTCACAGCTCCAGCAAGTCAACTTCGAGTTTTCATTCGAAACAACCTTATTATAACCTTGATATATATGATTACCTTATTCATCATCGTTATCGGAAAAACCTTTTATATTCCACCATATTACCAATAGATGTACCAGCAACCTCATTGCTCTTTGGCTTAAATCTCTCTGACAAATCACTATATTTATTCATTGAAACCCTATCATATACTCATCAGCATCTTGAAACGAGAATTGCCATACCAATTACCGGGAATCAGCAATCAGTACTTTGAAAACTCACAACATATCTACATTAACAGTTATATGTATAACGTTTATCTCTTAGAATTATGATCTTTCATTCTGAAATTTTGAAAAGCACTCAGTCTACAAATCAATACTCTGAATGTTGAAAAAGCTGAATGAAGCAGCAGAAACTGTTGACAACCGTAAACGACCTTAACCGTCGGAAGTTTGATGATAAATAATTGTAGGTTGGCAAAGCTCAGAAATGTTGGAACTGGAAAACGGATCGAGCAAACCATGAAGGAGATTCTGAAAATCACAAGGACTAAACTTACACATAAAGAATCCTGATGATTCTATTTCTGATGAAATCTTTAGCAAATACCTTACTCCTTAACCGTTCTAAATCATCGTGAATGAATTTCTTCATCACAATTTGATTCTGAAATTCTAAGATATCATCGTATCTTTCTTTATTAATATCCTCAATATTTCTGAAGATATTTTCATAAATATTCTTGTCCGATATTAATTATCTCTTCGCTCTATCTGTGTTATACCATAAAAGAAACTGTTTTAGTTTCTAAAATTCTGAAAAATTCGAATTTGAATTATGAATGATTTTGAAGTAGTGTTGGAAATTGATGTATGAGTTAGTATAATATAATGACACTTGATCAACGTGATTATATTACAGTAAGTCATGCTGAGCTTCTAATGGAACGTGATGATTCACAGACTATAACGTCATCATGTGCAATGTTACACGACTTTTACATTCTATCTAATCTATAAACACATCGAGAACATATCTTCCTGATAGTTCTATCCTTTTTCTTGAATTCTGGTAAATTAACCAATCAAGATCGTGCTATTACACTCTCTCTCTTAGAACATTAGTCATGTTCATTCCAAACTTCATACCTACGAATTCTGGACCATTATTCATTTGACGTAAAGTCGGGAAGAGGAAAACAAAAGGATGGAACTCCAAAATATAAAGAAAATGAAGGGAGTTGATTTATAGTGAAATATCCGACAGAACAATCAAAACAGATTATTGCATTTAACCAAATATGATCATGATTTCCTTAACTATCGAAGAACCAAATCTTATTACGAAAATTTCCTCCAAATTCCTTGATTTCCGGAAATGAATCGTGACTACGTCACCAGACAAGACGAATTTGCATTTATTCATTCTACACTTTTGTGATAGCTTCATTCGTACTTTTCGAATAATCGAATTGTTTTATCCATATTACTCAATGATGATAAAACTCTATTATTCAACTCATATTCATCATGAAAACATATTTATTGTTAGCAATGACCATCCCAATCAAAATTCGGGACGAAATTTCTTTAACGGGTAGGTACTGTGACGACCCGGAAATTTCCGACCAAATTTAAACTTAATTTCATATGATCTCGACACGATAAGCAAAGTCTGTAATGTTGTGTCTCAAAATTTTTGAACTGTTTTTATATATTCAATTGACCTTCGACTGTTCTCGACGATTCACGAACAACTAAATTGTAAATAGATAAATATATATTTCAATATTTATAGATATGTAAATATTTGAATTCTAAATTTAAAATACTATATGCTTTAGTTAATTATGTAAAATGAAAATAAAATATAATATTATTACTAAAATAAATACATATATATATAGAGTATATTCAAAATAAATATTGTAATACTCGTTTGATGTTCTGATTGGTATTAAACAAGATGAATTCAAACTTATATGATTTTAAAATAAACGATGATCCGAAAATGAATTTCATAAACTATTGACTTATTAAAAAATATAATTAGGAACTATTTGTTTAATTTTAAAAATTATATTTTACTTAGGGGTTGGGAGTAAATAATTAATGTAATTTTTATTTAATAATTTATGATCGAATTTTATATCATAATGACCAAAACAAATAAATATAGTTAATCTAAAAATTTAGGATTTTTAGGAACACTTTTATTTCCGTAATTGTTTAGCAAAGGAGCACGAAATAATAACTATGCTAGTGTCGGCACAATCAAACAATAGATTAGGCTGCTATATTATTCAATTTGTAATACTGTTTATGTAAGTGATGCTTTTGTTTCATTTGAATATTATATATATAAAATATATCCTTCATGATCTCAGTATATATATAACATACATATTGCATATTGATATAGATATATACACCCTCATCCTTGTTCGATCACCAACAACCCCCGGAAACCCTACTCACCACCGCAGCCACCTCCATCGTTTTTCACTCTCTCTTTACCTCTCTCTCATATTGATGTCATGAAGATACTATAACCACTCCACCATTACACCACTCATTTTCTGTTTCTTCTCTATTTATGTTCTGTGTCGAGACCAAACCCGAAGGAGTTGGGTCGACTCCTTTCTACCCAAAACTAATAGACACTAAACAAACCTCATAGGTGCAACCATCATAACCACTCCAACCTTAATAATCAACACTATTTTCAAACCGTGCACCATCACCCTCACTCTCATCAACCGGACGACTACCTTTTAAACTACAATCGTCATTAATGTTTGATACATTGTATTTTCTGTTTTGCTACTACTATTGTACCTATTTGTTGTCGCTACTTTGATCACACGTAAACCATCAACTAATACTTCTTCTCGTTCTTTTTCTGTTCATTGTTCGAAACCCATAACCACCGGCTGCCACAAACCACACGCCACACTCCTCCACTGCAATTCCAATCACTTTGTTTCACTTTGGTATTCCCCTTCATCGAAACCCACCATCATTTGAAACTGCTATTATACATTTTGCTACACCTGCTCGATTCCTTTTCTGACTTGATCACAAGCGAACACTAACACAAAACTTCACCATACCAAACCTGCAACTCAATTATGATACTATTGCTACACGTTTATTATCTTTTTTCTTTCTTTCCTTTCGAACTTCTGTTGCAACCTGCTACTGTTACGATGAATATAAAGGTAGACGTATGAGAAAGGAAAAGAGTACAGTTAATCCAATTATGCTTCATTCATGCATCCACAAGAAAGTTTTGAGGATTAAAATGTGGAGAAACAAAAGTGATGTTATGATGATGAATAGCGAATACTTTATGATTAATGATATGAGCTGTAAAAACAAAATAATGCGTATACAAAATTAAACGCATATGATTCATTTTTTCTTTATCACTTGGTTCATGGCCCAATATCCCAATTGACTCCAATTATATTAAATTCCACGTACGGCATACATTTTTGATATCACCTGTGACGACCCGGAAATTTTCGATCAAATTTAAACTTTATCTTTAATTAATTTCGACACGATAAGAAAAGTCTGTAATGTGGAGTCTAAAAAAATTTGAACTTTTTCTTATATTCATTTGACCTTTAACTGCTTCCGACGATTCATGAACAATTGTGTGTAAATAAATGTGTATATATGTAAGTATATTTAAATATATGATGACTATATAATTGATGATTATATGTATATATTAAAATGTATAAATATTAAATATTCAATATATTTTAACATATAATTATTAATATTAAGTAATTAATAAGTTGTAATAATAATATATGTAATTGGAAGTTAAAATATAGTTATGTTATTATTATCACTTTCATTATCAATCTTAAAAATAAATATTAATATTAATGTTAACATCATTATTATGAATATTATCTATTTAACATAATACATAGATATAAAATTCGATACCTTTAATTTGTCATATTATTATTATTACTAATATTATTGTTATCATTATTAATATCATTATTATTATAATTAGTAGTAAAATTATAATTTTAGTTATTATTATATTTACTAAAAATTATCATTTTATTTAAAATTATTAATATCATCATTTTCATTTCTTTTTACTCTTATTATTTGGTATTACTTTGAGATTATGATTATTAATATTTTTATTATTATTTACGGTATTTTAGTATTAATATATTTATAATTCCTAATTATTAATTCTGTTTATATATATAAAATCAAATGTATAATTCAATCTGTTATAGATCCCTTTCAACTTCATCTTCTTTACTATTCTGTACGATCGATCGTATCATCACTTTCACAATTTGGATTCGTGTCTGATCGAACATTCTGTCAACTTCAATTTCATTATAAAACAAATTTGGATATAAATCAGTAACAGAAGAATTGTACGAATCAGTTTCACTTATCTATCATACTGTATTTAATTTATTCTTCTTGTTTCTAAGAATGTACAAATCAAATTCAATAATAAGAATCAAACAAATTATATTGAAAGTCTATTTTACTTTTCCATTTTTTTCTTCTGACAGAAGATATGTTGTCGAACGAATCAAAGCTACAAAACAAACTGTAATCGAATTTTGTGGCTGTATATATCGTACTAACTACTGCAATTCACAGAGAAAAGGAGATGAAAAATCAAATAGAAACATTAAGATATATATACATATATTACTTACACATATATATAAACACACACATTGGATATCACAAAACACACCACTTTACTTCACCGCCTTAGATCACCTTCGATGCTTCTTTTCTTTAAAACAATCAAACCCTTCACCATCATTTTGTCGTGAATCCTACAAAACACCACACCATCGAACTAAACTGCTACTTACCGGACTCCTGTTGCTATCTTTCATTCACCCAAAACATCACTGCAAACTTTCATTTATTTTTTTTCTTCTTCATCGAATAACTTGAAACCAATACCACCATCGATTTTTCTGTTATTTTCTATTTCTTGAACCATCACCCTACTCTCTCTCTCTTCTTTCTCTCTTCCAATATTTTTTTCTTTAACCCACGATATACATATATATATATATATATATATATATATATATATATATATATATATATATATATATATATATATATATATATATATATATATATATATATATATATATATATATATATATATATATATATATATATATATATATATATATATATATATATATATATTTCCTGATTCTTGCTTCACTCTAAAACAACACCCATCGATGATACTACTGGTTCGTTTGAGATTTATACCGAGTATCTAATGGAAGGTACAATAAGATGATTAAGATTATTATATTCATATTGGGGACACATGTTGTTCATGAGGGATAGTTTGAAGTATTATGGTCGACAAAATGGAAATGAATGGGACTTGTTTATATTAAATTAACTTCTTTTTGCTAGTGGGCGTTGGTATGATTGGACCGAAAAAGAAAAGAAAAAAAAAGACAATTTGATTTCATACAGCAAAAATCTCTATTCTACATAATGGATTACGCACATGATCACCATACCGGCCCCACACTCAAATAAAGTCACAAATTACGGAGTACTATATATATTTTTTTTCGTTTGGAAAGAAGTCTAGTAACCGAATAAAATGGTTGAATTGGATGGGCCGTAAGTTTACCTTAGTAATTGGGAGTCCCACTCATTTTATTTTAAGGGATAGTAGGTGATGAAAATAAATATCGAATGGAGATGTAGGTAATGTTTGGCAAGTTTAGTGATGATAAATGATGATAAATGAAACTATGATGATGATTATGGTAATGATTAGCATGATGATTAGAAAATTTATGATGTTAGATGAGGTTATGATCATGATTTAATGTGATACTATGAAGATACCAAATGGGTTTTAGTTTAAGAAAAAGGCAAACAGTTTTGTACGTATTAAATGTTTAAAAGGGCAGAGTATAACAAGAAGTAACAGACAGAGCAAATGGTTAAAGAGTGTTATCGGGCTAGCGGAAGATCGCGGGTTCAAACTCGGTCTTGGGCATTTTTTTTAGGGTTACTCCTTTGAGGTAGTTTACTCATTACTCATTATTATTATTATTATTATTATTATTATTATTATTATTATTATTATTATTATTATTATTATTATTATTATTATTATTATTATTATTATTATTATTATTATTATTATTATTATTATTATTATTATTACTATTATTACTATTATTATTATTATTATTATTATTACTATTATTATTATTATTATTATTATTATTATTATTATTATTATTATTATTATTATTATTATTATTATTATTATTATTATTATTATTATTATTATTATTATCATCATCATTTTTAATGTAAGTAGTATTATTATTGAAACTAAATTTTTATAAAAAATATCATATTTATTATTAGAATTATCATTATTATTATTATTAGAATTATCATCATTATTATTTTTATTATCATTTTTATTATTTCTAACACCAATATTATTATTTTTATCATTATTATTATTAGTATTATTAGAATATCAAATGAAGATTTTCTATATAAAAATATATTATTTACATAAAACATAACTATATTAATATGTTTGTAATAAATATTAATTATCTATTTAATGTATATAAAAATAAATATAGTTAATTTAGTTATTAATGAAACGTACAAGTTACTAAAATAACAATTAATAATAATACCTAAATTTGTTCAATTACCGTTATATGTGTTAATATACATATAAATGATATAGGTTCGTGAATCCGAGGCCAACTCTACACTTGTTCACTGTCGTCATATGTATTTTTACTACAAAATACAGTACGGTGAGTTTCATTTGCTTTTTTACCCTTTATATTTTTGGGCTGAGAATACATGCGCAATTTTTATAAATGTTTTACGAAATAGACACAAGTAATTGAAACTACATTATATGGGTGAATGATCGGAGCCGAATATGCCCCTTTTGCTTGGTAACCTAAGAATTAGTAAACTGATCTACTAATTGACGCGAATCCTAAAGATAGATTTATTGGGCCTAACGAACCCCATCCAAAGTACCGGATGCTTTAGTACTTCGATGTTGTTTTTTATCATGTCCGAAGGATTTCCCGGAATGATAGGGGATATTCTTATTTGCATCTTGTTAATGTCGGTTACCAGGTGTTCACCATATGAATGATTTTTGTCTCTATGCATGGGACGTATATTTATGAGAACTGGAAATGAAATTCTTGTGGTCTATTAAAATGATGGGAATGAATGATTATGATAAACTAATGAACTCACCAATCTTTTGTTGACACTTTAAAGCATGTTTATTCTCAGGTGATAAAGAAATCTTTCGCTGTATATTTGCTCATTTTAAAGATATTACTTGGAGTCAGTCATGACATATTTCAAAAGACATTGCATTCAAGTCGTTGAGTTCAATAGAGATTATTATTAAGTAAATGACAGATTAGGTCATTTATAGTTGGATATTATGAAATGGTATGCATGCCTGTCAATTTTCGATGTAAAGAGAGTTTATCTTTTAAAAACGAATGCAATGTCTGAAAAATGTATCATATAGAGGTCAAATACCTCGCGATGTAATCAACTATTGAGAATCGTTTATAATGTATATGAACGGGTCCATTCAGTTGGTATCAGAGGGGTGGTCTTAGCGAACCAGGTCTGCATTAGTGTGTCTAACTGATAGTCGTTAGGATGCATTAGTAAGTCTGGACTTCGACCGTGTCTGCATGTCAAAAGTTTTGCTTATCATTTTTGTCAGAAATTGCCTGCTTAGCATTCTTAGTCTAGACATGTCTTAATGCATTGATTGCATGAATAGTGTATAGATAAAATTCATATCTTAGCGTATCTGTTACTGTAAACTTTGCCTGACATGTCCCGTAAATTCCTCCGTAATCTACGAAATCTTTTGTGCTATATAATTAGAATACCATCCGATAGGCAGAAAATTATTTCATATCGAAAAATCCTTTATTCAATCGAACGAAATGGAATTCGTCATTAGTTCAAGTCCCTCGAATTCCGATATGGAATCCCACTCAAGCTCCGAAAGCAGTGTGACTGGAATGGATCAACCAATCAGCCATCATCTATTTTGGATGAATTGGGGATGGGTTTGTAGCCTCCTCAATCATTGGAGACAAGAAGAAGGCAATCCCTTCCATCCACCACATTGCCCTCTTGGCGAAGAACTTGAAGCACTTACCGGCGAACCTGTCTGAAACACCATTTTCTCTCTCATTTCCAGAGTATCTCGTCACGGTTATATACTACATCAAATTCTAGATTATATTTATCCGCTTGTCCGAACCGAAAATCAACCCGGTGAAATAGAAGAAGTCAATGAGCTTCGCGCTCGGGTAGTGGCTTTGGAGAATATGGTGCAAAGATTACAAACACCAGCAGCAGCACCAGCAGCATAATCAGTACCACCAATATCAACGCCAACAGTACCATTACCACAACCGCGACGTAAACCTCAACTTTACAATCTGTCCCATGAGCACCAATGTCATACGCTATGTAGATATCAATGAATACCAAAAACAACAAACGATGAAGTGTTGATTTATAACTTCATTGGAGAAACATTCTGCGACGATTATGTAGTCTCTAAAGTCTTAGAGATTATCTATTCTAGCCCTAACCATACATCTTGTGTAAACCAAAGTGATAGAAAGAAGAGTAGAAACCCTGACAAGAATGGTGTGTGATTTACAAGCTAGACTTGTTTTACCAAAAGCATCAACAGTACCATAGCATCACCAGCACAGTCAGTGCCATCAGCATCGTCAGAATCAACAGCACCTGTAACATCACAAACTCCGTCAGTTCAAGAATCACTGTGGACATCATTACGAATCAACAACAAATATATTTTATCAATGAGTTATGAAGTATTAACTCATTTTCCACCAAAGGATTTATATGTCTATATTATATGTATAAATTTTAAACTATAATAAATCTTTCCGTACTAAGCTATTATGTGTGAATCTTAACTACTCGGTTAATTCATATCACAAATATGCAATGATGTACGTCCTTCGTCCACAACTTAACCATTGTTAACTACAATCTCTGCCTCAATTCAATAAATTTCAATTCATAATAAACCAGGTGTACTATTCAAACACATGTTTGATTTACACTTTCATTCTAGATGTACTCGAAACTTTTCAGACAACATCATTGGTACCTTGCGAAGTTCACAATAATTCCACAAATACCCACATCATGCATCAACAAATAACGAAGTATTGATTCATAATTTCAATCACATTGAAGAAATACTCCGTACAATGTATGTAATTTCTAAAGTTTCAGGGATTACTCAATTCTAGTTTCAACCGTAAATCAAATGAGTTTAATTTAATATTAACTCAATAAATCTATGTTACATCTAAAGAAAATATATACATATATATTTTCATAAAGACTGAAATAGAATTCTTTTGTACAAAATATTAATTGTAAATTTTTTTTTAACGGGTAGGTAATACCCTAGAAATATATAACTTCACAATTAATATGTTACATTTTTCGAATCTGATTCAACAATCATCAACGATACTCACTACCTTCACAACAACATACCTTCTTTCATAAGAAATCAAGACAATCATTCTCATCCAAATTTCATTACGTATTCTGATTTTGACAAATCAAAATTTAAGTCAAGATTCAATCAGTATCATCACACTTAGATCCTTACATCTTTCAAAGCTATACTTTGTTTTCAAAACTGTGCTAAAACATCATGTGTTTATTAACGATTACAATCCGTGTTCAAACCACTTCAAACAATGAACAATCGAGATGATGATCCAACCACATGTTATCCACAGTTATGTACCTGAAAGACTCTCGAAACCAAAGTCCTAGTTTAACACGTACCCGTAACAGATCCTTTGGCATTTATTAGCAAAAATAACCCTGCAATTTCTTTTCAAAATAGCAAATTTTGTTACAGCTCCAGCAAGTCAACTTCGAACTTTCAGTCAGACTAATCTTATTATAACCTTGAGATATACGTCATCGTTACCGAAGAACCTTTTACATTCCACCACATTATCAGCAGATGTACCAGCAACTTCATTAACCTTTGATTTTAGCCTCTCCGAAAAGTCATTATAGTTATTCATCGAAACCCTATCATATAATCATCTGCACCTTGTAACGAGAATTGCCATACCTATTATCGAGAATCAGCAATCAGTATTTTGAAATCTCGCAGCATGACTACAGTTATATATATACATATAACGTCTATCTCCTAAACTTACATATTTCGAATGTGAAGTTTTTGAAAAACACCCCAGCCTACGAATCAGTACTATGAAGTTTTGAAAAAGGCCGATGAAGTGGCAAGAACTGTAGACAGCAATTACGGTCAGGATTTTGATAATAAAGAATAGAAGATTGGAAAAGCTCAAACAAAAAATTTGGTACTGGAAAACGGAATTGAGCAAAGTATGAAGGAAGCTGTGGATAAATCACAAAGACTAAATCTACCTTTAGAGAATCCAAATGATTCAGTGTCTGCTGAAGTCTTTAGCGAATATGTTACTCCTTACTTTAAAACCTTTGCGAACAATATTCTTCATCATCCTCCGATCTTAGATATTTTAAGATATCATCATATCATTTATTATAAATATCCTCCATATTTCTGAAGATATTTTCATACCTATTCTTATCCGAAATCATTTGACTCCTCGCGCTATCTGTATTATATTATAAAAGAAACTAATTTAGTTTCTAAATTCTGAAACCTTCGAGTTTAAAATAAGAATGTTTTGAAGTAGTGTTGGAAACTGAAGCGTGAGTTAGTATAATATAATGACACTTGATCAACGTGATTATATTACAGTAAGTCATGCTAAGTTTCTAGTTAAACATGATAATTCACGGACCCTAACATCATTATGTACCATGTACACGACTCTTACATTCTACCTAATCTCTAAACATATCAAGAATATAACTTCCTAATAATTTTATCTTTTCTCTTGAATTCTGGTAATTTAACCAATCAAGATCGTGCTATTACACTCTTCCTTAGAACATTAACTATGTTCATTCCGAAATTCATACTTACGAATTCTGGACCATTATTCGCTTGACTTAAAGTCGGGAAGAGAAAATAAAAATATGGAACTCTAAAATATAAAGGGAATGAAGAGGGTGGATTTATAGTGAAATATCAGACAGAGAAATTGAGACAAATTATCGCATTTAATCAAAAAGGATCCTAATTTCCTTAACTTCTGAAGAATCAGATCTTATAGATTTCGAAGATTTTCTTTAATCACTTAAATTCTGAAAATCAACCCTGACTACGTCAAAAGTTAAGATAAATCTTTAATTTTTTCATCTCACTCTTTTGTGACAGCTTCATCGTACGCTTCACATAATCAAATCGTCTTATCTATATTGATCAATAATGATAAAACTCTAATTATCAACTCATATTCGTCAGGAAAACATCTTAATTGTTACCCATGACGACCTCGATCAAATTTCGGGACGAAATTTCTTTAAGGGTAGGTACTGTGACGACCCGGAAATTTTTGATCAAATTTAAACTTTATCTTTAATTAATTTTGACATGATAAGCAAAGTCTGTAATGTGGAGTCTCAAAAAATTTGAACTTTTTCTTATAATCATTTGACCTTTAACTGCTTCTGACGATTCATGAACAATTGTGTGTAAATAAATGTGTATATATGTAAGTATATATAAATATATGATGACTATATAATTGATGATTATATGTATATATTAAAATGTATAAATATTAAATATTCAATATATTTTAACATATAATTATTAATATTAAGTAATTAATAAGTTGTAATAATAATATATGTAATTGCAAGTTAAAATATAGTTATGTTATTATTATCACTTTCATTATCAATCTTAAAAATAAATATTAATATTAATGTTAACATCATTATTATGAATATTATCTATTTAACATAATACATAGATATAAAATTTGATACCTTTAATTTGTCATATTATTATTATTACTAATATTATTGTTATCATTATTAACATCATTATTATTATAATTAGTAGTAAAATTATAATTTAATTATTATTATATTTACTAAAAATTATCATTTTATTTAAAATTATTAATATCATCATTTTCATTTCTTTTAACACTTATTATTTGGTATTACTTTGAGATTATGATTATTAATATTTTTATTATTATTTACAGTATTTTAGTATTAATATATTTATAATTCCTAATTATTAATTTTGTTTATATATATAAAATCAAATGTATAATTAAATCTGTTATAGATCCCTTTCAACTTCATCTTCTTTACTATTCTGTACGATCGATCGTATCATCACTTTTACAATTTGGATTCGTGTCTGATCGAACATTCTGTCAACTTCAATTTCATTATAAAACAAATTTGGATATAAATCAGTAACAGAAGAATTATACGAATCAGTTTCACGTATCTATCATACTGTGTTTAATTTGTTCTTCTTGTTTCTAAGAACGTACAAATCAAATTCAATAATAAGAATCAAACAAATTATATTGAAAGTCTATTTTACTTTTCCATTTTTTTTCTTTTGACAGAAGATATGCTGTCGAACGAATCAAAGCTACAAAACAAACTGTAATCGAATTTTGTGGCTGTATATATCGTACTAACTACTACAATTCACAGAGAAAAGGAGAAGAAAAATCAAATAGAAACATTAATATATATAAACATATATTACTTACACATATATATAAACACACACATTGGATATCATAAAACACACCACTTTACTTCACCACCTTAGATCACCTTCGATGCTTCTTTTCTTTAAACCAATCAAATCCTTCACCATCATTTTGTCTTGAATCCTTCGAAACACCATACCATCGAACTAAACTGCTACTTACCGGACTCCTGTTGCTATTTTTCATTCACCCAAAACATCACTGCAAACTTTCATTTTTTTTTTCTTCTGCATCGAATAACTTGAAACCAATACCACCATCGATTTTTCTGTTATTTTCTGTTTCTTGAACCATCACCCTACTCTCTCTCTTCTTTCTCTCTTCTAATATTTTTTTTCTTTAACTCACGATATATATATATATATATATATATATATATATATATATATATATATATATATATATATAAACAACACCCATCGATGATACTACTGGTTCGTTTGAGATTTATACCGAGTATCTAATGGAAGTTACAATAAGATGATTAAGATTTTTATATTCATATTGAGGACACATGTTCTTCATGAGGGATTGTTTGACGTATTATGGTCGACAAAATGGAAATGAATGGGACTTGTTTATATTAAATTAACTTCTTTTTGCTAGTGGGCGTTGGTATGATTGGATCGAAAAAGAAAAGAAAAAAAAAGACAATTTGATTTCATACAGCAAAAATCTCTATACTACATCATGGATTACGCAAATGATCACCATACCGGCCTCACACTCAAATAAAGTCACAAATTACGGAGTACTATATTTTTTTTTTGTTTGGAAAGAAGTCTAGTAACCGAATAAAATGGTTGAATTGGATGGGTCGTAAGTTTACTTTAGTGTTTGGGAGTCCCACTCATTTTATTTTAAGGGATAGTAGGTGATGAAAATAAATATCGAATGGAGATGTAGGTAATGTTTGGCAAGTTTAGTGATGATAAATGATGATGATAAATGAAACTATGATGATGATTATGGTAACGATTAGCATGATGATTAGAAAATTTATGATGTTAGATGAGGTTATGATCATGATTTTATGTGATACTCTGAAGATACCAAATGGGTTTTAGTTTAAGAAAAAGGCAAACGGTTTTGTACGTATTAAATGTTTAAAAGGGCAGAGTATAACAAGATGTAACTGACAGAGCAAATGGTTAAGGAGTGTTATCGGGTTAGCGGGAGATCGCGGGTTCAAACCCGGACTTGGGCATTTTTTTTAGGGTTACTCCTTTGAGGTAGTTTACTCATTACTCATTATTATTATTATTATTATTATTATTATTATTATTATTATTATTATTATTATTATTATTATTATTATTATTATTATTATTATTATTATTATTATTATTATTATTATTATTATTATTATTATTATTATTATTATTATTATTATTATTATTATTATTATTATTTTTATTATTATTATTATTATTATTATTATTATCATTAATATTATTATTATTATTATTATTATTATTATTATTATTATTATTATTATTATTATTATTATTATTATTATTATTATTATTATTATGATCATCATTTTTAATGTAAGTAGTATTATTATTGAAACTAAATTTTTATAAAAAATATCATATTTATTATTAGAACTATCATTATTATTATTATTATTAGAATTATCATCATTATTATTTTTATTATCATTTTTATTATTTCTAACACCAATATTATTATTTTTATCATTATTATTATTAGTATTATTAGAATATCAAATAAAGATTTTCTATTTAAAAATATATTATTTACATAAAACATAACTATATTAATATGTTTGTAATAAATATTAATTATCTATTTAATATATATAAAAATAAATATAGTTAATTTAGTTATTAATGAAACGTACAAGTTACTAAAATAAAAATTAATAATAATACCTAAATTTGTTCGATTACCGTTATATGTGTTAATATACATATAAATGATATAGGTTCGTGAATCCGAGGCCAACCCTACACTTGTTCAATGTCGTCATATGTATTTTTACTACAAAATACAGTACTGTGAGTTTCATTTGCTTTTTTACCCTTTATATTTTTGGGCTGAGAATACATGCGCAATTTTTATAAATGTTTTACGAAATAGACACAAGTAATTGAAACTACATTATATGTGAAAGGACCCGTCCTAATCCACCTGGACGAAGTCATCAACATTTGGTCCCATTGCGATGATCGGCTCCAAGTAATGTCCTTATATTGAGCAAATGCACAGCGGAAGACTTAATTCGTACCTGAGAATAAACATGCTTTAAAGTGTCAACCAAAAGGTTGGCGAGTTCATAGGTTTATCATAACAATCATTTCAATATGTTAATAGACCACAAGATTTCATAATCATAAACATAATACACTCGCAAGTGTATGTAAAGCATTCTAAGTGGTTGAGCACTTGGTAACCATACTTAACATTTAATCAACGTCGCATATTCCCTTTATTATGAAATCTCACTACACCGTACCAAGTGTAGTCACCAAAATGAAGTACTGTGCAACCGTTGAATACTGGTCGTCCAGTCCGGTTGGGGTTGTCAGGCCCGATAGATCTATCAACAGGATTCGCGTTTACAATACCCATGTAAATAGTAGTTACCAAGCTACAGGGAAATATGCCAGTGGTACAACTCAACGTAGAATATATTTCTAAGTACTTGTGTCTATTTTGTAAACATTTATAAAAGCAGCGCATGTATTCTCAGCCCAAAAATATATATTGCAAAAGCAATTAAAAAGGGAGCAAATGAAACTCACTTTTGCCTTGAAGGTATTTAATTCGACTTGGTCTCCGATAGATATCACGAACCTAACCATATATATAATATATCAACATATTTTCTTTTTAAGTAATCGTTACATATATATATATACTTTTAATACTTTTAATATTTTCTTAGTCCGTAGTTAGCAGTCCGATGTTAGTGGTCCACAATTAGTTGCTTAAATAAAATAAATAAAGACCCCATCGTATTTGTATTGATCAGAATTAATCTCGACCCATGGTACCATGTTGTCAAATGACGTGTTGCGTACATAAAGTACCGTGTTGTCAAATGACGTATTGCGTACAATCATGAGGTCTTATGATTAATCTTCTCGTGTTGTTTACGGGTGGTCCTGAAATATATAAAATCAAATCATAAGTAATTATATATAAATATCATATTAATTAGAAAAGATATGATTAATTTACTTTTTCTCCAAATATTTTCGTAGCTAAACTAGCTTCGGATACCCAATCTTGTTTTAGTCGTAGTTTCTTCATTACAACTCCGTTTTTGTTGGTTCAACTTGCCACTTCCTTGGATCGAGTCAAATTTTAAGAATATGAACTGAAAATACCTTAGTTTGTATTCAAAACCATAGGTTATAGGTCAAACTTTGGTGAAACTTATGAAAGTGATCATTTTCCATCATAAAAACAACATTTAATGATCATTTTTCTAAAAATACTTACACTTTGAGTTAAATAATGAAATTTTAATGTGTTAACATATTCATAAGAAATATCATTTTTCCAGAACATGAACTTCCAATTCAAAGTTCAAGATAGTTTTTAATTATCCAACCCAAAACAGCCCCCGGTTGCACTCCGACGACGTAGATTCAGTTTTTAAGATGTTCTTTGTAAAACCAAGTTATATCTTATTAGGTTAGCATATCATTATGATATATTATAGGTCTTGAAGTGTATTAAAAGTCAAGTTAGAAGGATCTATTTAGTTTGCGAACAAGTTTGAAATCATTCAAACTATGTTCTTGTTGTTAAAATTTTATACCACAAAATAAGATAGCTATATGAATATGAATTGAATAAGATTATGAACAAGGTTACTACCTCAAGTTACTTGGACAAAGTTACTGTAAAAGATAAGAAATAATCTTGGAATCAAAGAGTGGTGGAGTTAGATCAAAAGGTTGGAAGTAAACTTCTTCAAATAGGTGGTTATGTTGATATGTTCTTGAAAGAGTTTTCTTATGGTGTTTAAGGCTTATAATTGAAGCTAAATGATGGGGAAAATGCTTGAAGATGATCAAGTATGAAGTTAGGAGTATTTTTAGAGAGAAATGAGGGTGTAGGTATGAGAAAATGGAGTGAAGAAATGGTGTTCATTTATAAAAACGTTTTTAGTTTATAAAGAAAGAAAAGGATTCCTAATTTTGTTTTCTTACTAATAATTCATACTACTTGACAAATCCTAGTTACCTCATATCTAGGGCAGTAATAATGTTGATTAGGATGTTGATTTGATGTGTATATACCAATATTAAATACGTATAGAAGCTGGGTATGATACGGGTACATATACCCTAGATATACGTATAGAAATCTTGAGGAAACGGAACGAGAATTCAAATATAGCTATCTTTTGTGAATATACTTATATTGTTTTATGTATTTAAGTCCTTAAAAAGTGATTAAATACATTATATATACGATACATGTATAAGCATTATAGATTATAAGTATATATATCAAAGAATGTTACGTATAGTTATCGTTTTGAAAACTTAAGTTAGTAGTTTCAAAATATACTTATAACTCATTGTCATTAGTACACAATGAGATGTTAAAAGATCATGTTAAATATATATAAATACATATGTATACACAAACGTATAATTATCGTATGTTATATAGTTCGTGATATCATCGGTCATATTGGACGGTCAAACGTTGTGTAAAACTCTTTTCAAAAACACAAGTCTCAACAATTTGGATTGCTTATCATGTTGTTATGGTTTAATTTATGTAAATATTAATCTCATAAGTATAATTTGGTCGGAAAATTCCGGGTCATTACAGTACCTACCCGTTAAAGAAATTTCGTCCCCGAAATTTGATAGAGGTTGTTATGGATAACAATAAGAAGGTTTTCATGACAAATATAAGGTGATAATGGAGTTTTATCATCATTGAGTAATGTAGATAAAACAATTCGATTATGCGAAGAATATAAATGAGACTATCGTAAAAGAGTGAGATGAATAAAATATATTCGTCTTAACCGATGACGTAGTTATGATTGATTTTCAGGATTTAAGGGATTTAAAGAGAATCTTACGTAATAAGATTTGGTTCTTTGGTGATTAAGGAAATCAGGATCTTTTTTGATTATATGCAATAATCTGTTTCGATTGCTCTGTCGGATATTTCACTATAAATTCACCCCTTCGTTTCCTTATTTTCCACGACTCACACCTTCTATTCTTTCTCCCTTGATTTTTACTTTAAAGCATTCATCAATATGCTCCATCCAGTCCTGATTCTTGATATACTCCTAACTTTTATATCTGTCATTCTTCTTTTTCATCTACCACCAGAAGAATCTATTTACTTCTACTATACTCTTGTGTTTATAGTGTTTCTAATTCTCACGTGTCTCTATATTGCTATCTGCATCGATATACACGGTTTGTAATTTTGGGGTTATTATCGAAGTTTATATTCTTCATTATTTTTCGGAGCTTCATGCTTTCGTTTTCTCTTCCCGACTTCGAGTCAAGCGAGTAATGGTCCGGAATTCGTAGATATGAAATTCAGAATGAACATAGCTAATGCTCTAAGAAGAAAATGGTAATAGAACAGTTTTGATTTGTTAAATTACCAGAATACCCTGGAAAAGACCGAGTCATCCAGAAAAATATTCTCTTGATATGTTTAGAGATTAGATAGAATGTAAGAGTCGTGTAAATGGCACATGATGACGGTACTGTGAATCATCATGCTTCATTAGAAACTCAACATGACTTACTGTAATATAATGACGTTGATCAAGTGTCATTATATTATACTAATCCATGCTTCAGTTCCCAACACTACTTCAAAACATTCATATTTTAAACTCGAAGGTTTCAGAATTTAGAAACTAACACAGTTTCTTTTATGTTGCAGATATTACGGAGAGATAAATGATCTCAGATAAGAATAGTTGTGAAAATATCTCCAGAAATGTGGAGGATATTTATAATAGAACATACGAGAATATCTTAGAATTTCTAATATCAATGGATGATGAAGAAGATTTGTCTGTGAAGGTTTAGAATGAGAAATAAGATGTTTGCTAACGATTTTAGCAGGCACAGAATCATTTGGATTCTTTGAAGGCAAACTTATTCTTTGTGATTTGTCCACGGCTTTCTTCATAGTTTCACATAATCTGCTTTTCGGTACTAAATTTTCTATCGAGCGTTCCTAACACTCCTTTCTTTATCATCAAACTTTTGGCCATTAAGATCATCTACAACATGCTGCTTCGTCAGCATTTTCAAAGTTAACTGATCTGGGTCATCGGTTATCAAACCGAGGTAGTTTCAGGAGAATTGTGTTTTCAGAATGATTAATCGCTGATGGTAATATTGTGGAACATAAAAGGTTCCCCAGTAACAATAAAGAGTACGCATATATATCGCGGTTATAATAAAGTTGTTTCGGATGAAAAGTCGGAGTTGACTTGCTGGAGCTGTGACAAAATTAGCTACTTTGGAAAGGGATTGCAAAACGATCTTCGGTAATAACAATGTCAAAGAAACTAGAACAGATACGTGTCAAACGTTTACTCAGTTTCCGAGGGTTTTTCAGGTGCATAACTATACGCATCAATCTTTTCTTCCGTAGATGAAGTGCGGTTGGTTTATCCTCTCGATTGAGGTGTTTTTAAGAATCATGATAGATTTGAACGCTGATTGTAATCGTCGAGATACAATGAGGTTTAAGATGAAATCAAGTGGCAATCTTGAAGAAATGTTTAGTTTCATATGTTATAATCAATATTTTAATTCATTTTAATTGTCCAAAGTCATTAGTCCACAGTCGATAGTCCACAGTAACACTCCAATAATTCATATATAGTTTAATATATAATATACGAATTAATTAATACGTGTCGTGAGACTCGATCACAACTCAAACTATATATATTATTGTAGAATCAACCTCAACCCTGTATAGAGAACTCGATCATTACTGCATATAGAGTGTCTATGGTGATTCCGAATAATATATATAGATGCGTCGATATGATATGTCAAAACATTGTATACGTGTCCCGATATTTAAAGTGCGTAAAATAATTACAGAAATTAAATGACGATAAATAAAGGTGCGATAATTAAATTGCGATAAATAAACTGCGATAAATAAAATGTAATCAGTTAGCTAGGAACAGTTAGCGTGGATTATTAACAAAATTTTTCATAGTTAATTTGTTTGTTTCTAACAGATTTTATTTTGTCATATGTTTTCTTCATATGCCACTTGTTGGATTCTGGGAAGTCAAAATCCAAATATGAAATTGAATGAAAATGGTTATTCTGCGGTGAACGGATACGTATATCGGTGGTTGTAAGTAGGATAGTAAATGACTGTTGAATCAGCTTCGACGAATGTACAATGTAACTTATTAAGATGAAATCTAATTATTCCTCGGGTATTACCTACCCGTTAAAAAAAAAAATTTCACCATTAATATTTTGTACAAAAGAACTTTTAATTACAATCTTTATGAAAACATATATACATATATATTTTCTTCAGATGAAATCATGAATTTAATGAGTTAATATGATATTAATCTCATTTGCTTTTCGGATTGAGCTAGAATAAGAAATCTCTAAAACTTTTTGAAACCACATATTCTTCGCAGAATATCAATGAAGTTATAGATCAATACTTCATCGTTCATTATTGTTGGTACTCCTTGGTATCTATGGTGCGTATGATGTTGATGTTTGTGGGACAGATTATGATGTCGAGACGTGTGATGCGGATGTTGTTTGTTAGTGGTGATGATGGTATTGTTGATGTTATTGATGGTGGTGCTGATTATGCTGCTGGTGCTGCTGCTGGTGTTTGCAACCTTCGCACCATGTTCTCCAAAGCCGTCACGCGAGCGCGAAGTTCGTTAACTTCTGCTAGTACACCGGGATGATTGGCGGTTGGAGCGAGCGAATGAACAAGATTTGTAATATGGGATAGTATATAATCGTGACGAGATACTCTAGAAATGAGAGAGAAAATGGTGTTTCGAATAGGTTCGCCGGTAAGTGCTTCAGGTTCATCGCCAAGAGGGCAATTTGGTGGATGGAATGGATCACCTTCTTCTTGTCTCCATTGATTTAGTATATTACGAACCCATCCCCAATTCATCCAGAATAGATGATGGGAAATTGGTTGATCCATTCCGGTGACGCTGCTTTCGGAGCCTGAATGGAAATCCATATCGGCATAACTGTCGGAATCTGAAGAATTCGAACTAGATGCGGAATCCATCTTGTATAATGGGGAAAATGAATTTTTGGTATGGAATAGATTATAGGAGTTAGATTTGGTACTCTTCAATACATAATTTACATATGTATATATAATACCAAAATCCCGTAAATTATGGAGAATCTTTGAAAAGATATCAGTCAAAGTTCGCAATAACAGATATGCTAAGATAAGAATTCATCTATACACTATCAATGCAGTAAATGCAGTAAAATGTGTCTAGACTTATGAATGATAAGCAGGTAATTTCCTAAGGATGATAAGCAGATGATTTCCGACTAGAAATGATAAGCAATACTTTTGACATGTAGACACGGTCGAAGTCCAGACTCATTAATGCATCCTAATAACTACTAGTTAGACACACTAATGCAAGACCTGGTTCGCTATGACTACCGCTCTGATACCAACTGAAAGGACCCATCCTAATCCACCTGGACAAAGTCATCAACATTTGGTCCCATTGCAATGATCGGCTCCAAGTAATGTCCTTATATTGAGCAAATGCACAGCGAAAGACTTAATTCGTACCTGAGAATAAACATGCTTTAAAGTGTCAACCAAAAGGTTGGTGAGTTCATAGGTTTATCATAACAATCATTTCAATATGTTAATAGACCACAAGATTTCATAATCATAAACATAATACACTCGCAAGTGTATGTAAAGCATTCTAAGTGGTTGAGCACTTGGTAACCATACTTAACATTTAATCAACGTCACATATTCCCTTTATTATGAAATCTCACTACACCGTACCAAGTGTAGTCACCAAAATGAAGTACTGTGCAACCGTTGAATACTGGTCGTCCAGTCCGGTTGGGGTTGTCAGGCCCGATAGATCTATCAACAGGATTCGCGTTTACAATACCCATGTAAATAGTAGTTACCAAGCTACAGGGAAATATGCCAGTGGTACAACTCAACGTAGAATATATTTTTAAGTACTTGTGTCTATTTTGTAAACATTTATAAAAGCAGCGCATGTATTCTCAGCCCAAAAATATATATTGCAAAAGCAATTAAAAAGGGAGCAAATGAAACTCACTTTTGCCTTGAAGGTATTTAATTCAACTTGGTCTCCGATAGATATCACGAACCTAACCATATATATAATATATCAACATATTTTCTTTTTAAGTAATCGTTACATATATATACACTTTTAATACTTTTAATATTTTCTTAGTCAGTAGTTAGCAGTCCGATGTTAGTGGTCCACAATTAGTTGTTTAAATAAAATAAATAAAGACCCCATCGAATTCGTATTGATCAAAATTAATCTCGACCCATGGTACTATGTTGTCAAATGACGTGTTGACATAAAGTACCGTGTTGTCAAATGACGTGTTGCGTACAATCATGAGGTCTTATGATTAATCTTCTCGTGTTGTTTACGGGTGGTCCTGAAATATATAAAATCAAATCATAAGTAATTATATATAAATATCATATTAATTAGAAAAGATATGATTAATTTACTTTTTCTCCAAATATTTTCGTAGCTAAACTAACTTCGGATACCCAATCTTGTTTTAGTCGTAGTTTCTTCATTACAACTCCGTTTTTGTTGGTTCAACTTGCCACTTCCTTGGATCGAGTCAAATTTTAAGAATATGAACTGAAAATACCTTAGTTTGTATTCAAAACCATAGGTTATAGGTCAAACTTTGGTGAAACTTATGAAAGTGATCATTTTCCATCATAAAAACAACATTTAATGATCATTTTTCTAAAAATACTTACACTTTGAGTTAAATCATGAAATTTTTATGTGTTAACATATTCATAAGAAATATCATTTTTCCAGAACATGAACTTCCAATTCAAAGTTAAAGATAGTTTTTAATTATCCAACCCAAAACAGCCCCCGGTTGCACTCCGACGACGTAGATTCAGTTTTTAAGATGTTCTTTGTAAAACCAAGTTATATCTTGTTAGGTTAGCATACCATTATGATATATTACAGGTCTTGAAGTGTATTAAAAGTCAAGTTAGAAGGATCTATTTAGTTTGCGAACAAGTTTGAAATCATTCAAACTATGTTCTTGTTGTTAAAATTTTATACCACAAAATAAGATAGCTATATGAATATGAATTGAATAAGATTATGAACAAGGTTACTACCTCAAGTTAATTGGACAAAGTTACTGCAAAAGATAAGAAATAATCTTGGAATCAAGAGTGGTGGAGTTAGATCAAAAGGTTGGAAGTAAACTTCTTCAAATAGGTGGTTATTTTGATATGTTCTTGAAAGAGTTTTCTTATGGTGTTTAAGGCTTATAATTGAAGCTAAATGATGGAAAAAATGCTTGAAGATGATCAAGTATGAAGTTAGGAGTATTTTGAGAGAGAAATGAGGGTGTAGGTATGAGAAAATGGAGTGAAGAAATGGTGTACATTTATAAAAACGTTTTTAGTTTATAAAGAAAGAAAAGGATTCCTAATTTTATTTTCTTACTAATAATTCATACTACTTGACAAATCCTAGTTACCTCATATCTAGGGCAGTAATAATGTTGATTAGGATGTTGATTTGATGTGTATATACCAATAGTAAATACGTATAGAAGCTGGGTATGATACAGGTACATATACCCTAGATATACGTATAGAAATCTTGAGGAAACGGAACGAGAATTCAAATATAGTTATCTTTTGTGAATATACTTATATTGTTTTATGTATTTAAGTCCTTAAAAAGTGATTAAATACATTAAATATACGATACATGTATAAGCATTATAGATTATAAGTATATATATCAAAGAATGTTACGTATAGTTATCGTTTTGAAAACTTAAGTTAGTAGTTTCAAAATATATTTATAACTCATTGTCATTAGTACACAATGAGATGTTAAACAATCCTTAGATCATGTTAAATATATATAAATACATATGTATACACAAACGTATAATTATCGTATGTTATATAGTTCGTGATATCATCGGTCATATTGGACGGTCAAACGTTGTGTAAAACTCTTTTCAAAAACACAAGTCTCAACAATTTGGATTGCTTATCATGTTGTTATGGTTTAATTTATGTAAATATTAATCTCATAAGTATAATTTGGTCGGAAAATTCCGGGTCATTACAATATGGGTGAATGATCGAAGCCAAATATGCCCCTTTTGCTTGGTAACCTAAGAATTAGTAAACCGATCTACTAATTTACGCGAATCCTAAAGATAGAACTATTGGGCCTAATGAACCCCATCCAAAGTACCAGATGCTTCAGTACTTCGATGTTGTTTTTTATCATGTCCGAAGGATTTCCCGGAATGATAGGGGATATTCTTATATGCATCTTGTTAATGTCGGTTACCAGGTGTTCACCATATGAATGATTTTTGTCTCTATGCATGGGACGTATATTTATGAGAACTGGAAATTAAATTCTCGTGGTCTATTAAAATGATGGAAATGAATGATTATGATAAACTAATGAACTCACCAACCTTTTGGTTAACACTTTAAAGCATGTTTATTCTCAGGTGATAAAGAAATCTTCCGCTGTGTATTTGCTCATTTTAAAGATATTACTTGGAGTCAGTCATGACATATTTCAAAAGACGTTGCATTCAAGTCGTTGAGTTCAATAGAGATTATTATTAAGTAAATGACAGATTAGGTCATTTATAGTTGGATATTATGAAATGGTATGCATGCCTGTCAATTTTCGATGTAAAGAGAGTTTATCTATTAAAAACGAATGCAATGTCTGAAAAATGTATCATATAGAGGTCAAATACCTCGCGATGTAATCAACTATTGAGAATCATTTATAATGTATATGAACGGGTCCTTTCATCACCGAACCAATCCTTTACATAATAACTTCTTCAATTCGAACGGGCTTGTTTACTTGCTAATGGACCACATATTGGGACTGCATGAAATCGGGCTATAACTTGGGCCACTACTTAAACCCATCGTTTGCTATTTCTGGTTCTTAATCAATGCCAACACAAACCTGATACACTTGTTGTTGTTTTGTAATTTACTGCTAACCGAAACTCTTATTGTTAATTTTGTGCCGTGGGTTGCAAATGGATTTGTGGTGCCATGGATTTCTAGTGTTGGGCTATTGCTTGTTGGGCCGAGAAATGGATTTTTAGGATGATTGATGATGATGTTTGATAATACCCGATGATGATTAGGATAAATGAAAACGATGATGTACGAATATGAGTATATGATTATGATGATAATATGGGTACAATGATAAAGGGTAAATGATTAGATTTTGATGGTGATATGATTATGATAATGGCGATGATAAGAGTATAATGATGATGGTGTTATGTGTCACGTACGATTTCATGATCAAGATGATAGTTAAGAGATGATAGTTATGTATTATGTTATGGGGTATGTTGGTGATGATGAAGATAGATTATTAATATGATCTCAGCTGATGTTAAAAATGGTAAAGGAAAGTTTGAATGATGATGATAATCATAGTGTTCGAATATCATTATGATAATCGTTAAGATGATGATGATATATGGATGAGGAATATAGATGATGATGATGTACCATAGGGATGATGATAAGGGTTAGCGGGACGTCGCGGGTTCAATCCCGGACTTGGGCATATTTTTTTTAGACTACTTCTTTGAGGTGTAGTGACCCGAACTTTTCCATGTTTATATATATTAATTGAGATTGATATTTACATGATTAAATGTTTCCAACATGTTAAGCAATCAAACTTGTTAAGACTTGATTAATTAAAATATGTTTCATATAGACAATTGACCACCCAAGTTGATCGGTGATTCACGAACGTTAAAACTTGTAAAAACTATATGATGACATATATATGGATATATATATATAGTTAACATGATACTATGATAAGAAAACATATCATAAAGTATATTAACAATGAACTACATATGTAAAAACAAGACTACTAACTTAATGATTTTTAAACGAGACATATATGTAACGATTATCGTTGTAAAGACATTTAATGTATATATATCATATTAAGAGATATTCATACATGATAATATCATGATAATATAATAATTTAAAATCTCATTTGATATTATAAACATTGGGTTAACAACATTTAACAAGATCGTTAACCTAAAGGTTTCAAAACAACACTTACATGTAACGACTAACGATGACTTAACGACTCAGTTAAAATGTATATACATGTAGTGTTTTAATATGTATTTATACACTTTTGAAAGACTTCAATACACTTATCAAAATACTTCTACTTAACAAAAATGCTTACAATTACATCCTCGTTCAGTTTCATCAACAATTCTACTCGTATGCACCCGTATTCGTACTCGTACAATACACAGCTTTTAGATGTATGTACTATTGGTATATACACTCCAATGATCAGCTCTTAGAAGCCCATGTGAGTCACCTAACACATGTGGGAACCATCATTTGGCAACTAGCATGAAATATCTCATAAAATTACAAAAATATGAGTAATCATTCATGACTTATTTACATGAAAACAAAATTACATATCCTTTATATCTAATCCATACACCAACGACCAAAAACACCTACAAACACTTTCATTCTTCAATTTTCTTCATCTAATTGATCTCTCTCAAGTTCTATCTTCAAGTTCTAAGTGTTCTTCATAAATTCCAAAAGTTCTAGTTTCATAAAATCAAGAATACTTTCAAGTTTGCTAGCTCACTTCCAATCTTGTAAGGTGATCATCCAACCTCAAGAAATCTTTGTTTCTTACAGTAGGTTATCATTCTAATACAAGGTAATAATCATATTCAAACTTTGGTTCAATTTCTATAACTATAACAATCTTATTTCAAGTGATGATCTTACTTGAACTTGTTTTCGTGTCATGATTCTGCTTCAAGAACTTCGAGCCATCCAAGGATCCATTGAAGCTAGATCCATTTTTCTCTTTTCCAGTAGGTTTATCCAAGGAAATTAAGGTAGTAATGATGTTCATAACATCATTCGATTCATACATATAAAGCTATCTTATTCGAAGGTTTAAACTTGTAATCACTAGAACATAGTTTAGTTAATTCTAAACTTGTTCGCAAACAAAAGTTAATCCTTCTAACTTGACTTTTAAAATCAACTAAACACATGTTCTATATCTATATGATATGCTAACTTAATGATTTAAAACCTGGAAACACGAAAAACACCGTAAAACCGGATTTACGCCGTCGTAGTAACACCGCGGGCTGTTTTGGGTTAGTTAATTAAAAACTATGATAAACTTTGATTTAAAAGTTGTAATTCTGAGAAAATGATTTTTATTATGAACATGAAACTATATCCAAAAATTATGGTTAAACTCAAAGTGGAAGTATGTTTTCTAAAATGGTCATCTAGACGTCGTTCTTTCGACTGAAATGACTACCTTTACAAAAACGACTTGTAACTTATTTTTCCGACTATAAACCTATACTTTTTCTGTTTAGATTCATAAAATAGAGTTCAATATGAAACCATAGCAATTTGATTCACTCAAAACGGATTTAAAATGAAGAAGTTATGGGTAAAACAAGATTGGATAATTTTTCTCATTTTAGCTACGTGAAAATTGGTAACAAATCTATTCCAACCATAACTTAATCAACTTGTATTGTATATTATGTAATCTTGAGATACCATAGACACGTATACAATGTTTCGACCTATCATGTCGACACATCTATATATATTTCGGAACAACCATAGACACTCTATATGTGAATGTTGGAGTTAGCTATACAGGGTTGAGGTTGATTCCAAAATATATATAGTTTGAGTTGTGATCAATACTGAGATACGTATACACTGGGTCGTGGATTGATTCAAGATCATATTTATCAATTTATTTCTGTACATCTAACTGTGGACAACTAGTTGTAGGTTACTAACGAGGACAGCTGACTTAATAAACTTAAAACATCAAAATATATTAAAAGTGTTGTAAATATATTTTGAACATACTTTGATATATATGTATATATTGTTATAGGTTCGTGAATCAACCAGTGGCTAAGTCTTACTTCCCGACGAAGTAAAAATCTGTGAAAGTGAGTTATAGTCCCACTTTTAAAATCTAATATTTTTGGGATGAGAATACATGCAGGTTTTATAAATGATTTACAAAGTAGACACAAGTACGTGAAACTACATTCTATGGTTGAATTATCGAAATCGAATATGCCCCTTTTTATTAAGTCTGGTAATCTAAGAATTAGGGAACAGACACCCTAATTGACGCGAATCCTAAAGATAGATCTATTGGGCCTAACAAACCCCATCCAAAGAACCGGATGCTTTAGTACTTCGAAATTTATATCATATCCGAAGGGTGTCCCGGAATGATGGGGATATTCTTATATATGCATCTTGTTAATGTCGGTTACCAGGTGTTCACCATATGAATGATTTTTATCTCTATGTATGGGATGTGTATTGAAATATGAAATCTTGTGGTCTATTATTATGATTTGATATATATAGGTTAAACCTATAACTCACCAACATTTTTGTTGACGTTTTAAGCATGTTTATTCTCAGGTGATTATTAAGAGCTTCCGCTGTCGCATACTTAAATAAGGACGAGATTTGGAGTCCATGCTTGTATGATATTGTGTAAAAACTGCATTCAAGAAACTTATTTTGTTGTAACATATTTGTATTGTAAACCATTATGTAATGGTCGTGTGTAAACAGGATATTTTAGATTATCATTATTTGATAATCTACGTAAAACTTTTTAAACCTTTATTGATGAAATAAAGGTTATGGTTTGTTTTAAAATGAATGCAGTCTTTGAAAAACGTCTCATATAGAGGTCAAAACCTCGCAACGAAATCAATTAATATGGAACGTTTTTAATCAATAAGAACGGGACATTTCATGAGGTAGTTTACTTATTACTCATTATTATTATTATTATTATTATTATTATTATTATTATTATTATTATTATTATTATTATTATTATTATTATTATTATTATTATTATTATTATTATTATTATTATTATTATTATTATTATTATTATTACTATTATTATCATTTTTAATGTAAGTAGTATTATTATTGAAACTAATTTTTTTTATAAAAATTATCATTTTTATTATTAGAACTATCATTATTATTATTATTATTATTATTATTAATATTATTATTATTATTATTATTATTATTATTATTATTATTATTATTATTATTATTATTATTTTTATTATTATTAGAATTATCATTATTTTTATCATTATTATTTTATTATCATTTTTATTATTTCTAACGCTAATATTATTATTTTTATCATTATTATTATTAGTATTATTAATATATCAAATAAAGATTTTCTAGATAAAAATATATTATTTACATAAAACATAACTATATTAATATGTTTGTAATAAATATTAATTATCTATTTAATGTATATAAAAATAAATATAGTTAATTTAATTATTAGTGAAACGTGCAAGTTACTAAAATAACAATTAATAATAATACCTAAATTTATTCGATTACCATTATATATGTTAATATATATATAAATAATATAGGTTCGTGAATCCGAGACCAACCCTACACATGTTCAATGATGTCATAAGTATTTTTACTACAAAATACAGTATGGTGAGTTTTATTTGCCCCTTTTACTCTTTATGTTTTTGGGCTGAGAATACATGCAAATGCTTTATTAACTGTTTTACAATATTTATATGTGTGAGTTTCATTACTCCATTTTTAAATACTTTTGCAATATATATTTTTGGGACTGAGAATACATGCTCTTTTATAAATGTTTTACGAAATAAACACAAGTAATCAAAACTACATTATATGGTTGAATGATCGAAGCCGAATATGCCCCTTTTGCTTGGTAGCCTAAGAATTAGTATACCGATCTACTAATTGACGCGAATCCTAAAGATAGATCTATTGGGCCTAACAAACCCCATCCAAAGTACCGGATGCTTTAGTACTTCGAATTCGTTTTTATCATGTCCGATGGATGTCCCGGAATGATAGGGGATATTCTTATATGTATCTTGTTAATGTCGGTTACCAGGTGTTCAATCCATATGAATGATTTTTGTCTCTATGCATGGGATGTATATTTATGAGAAATGGAAATGAAAATCTTGTGGCCTATTAAAATGATGAAAATGATCGATTATGATAAACTAATGAACTCACCAACCTTTTGGTTGACACTTTAAAGCATGTTTATTCTCAGGTATGAAAGAAATCTTCCGCTGTGTATTTGCTCATATTAGAGATATTACTTGGAGTCGTTCATGGCATATTTCAAAAGACGTTGCATTCGAGTCGTTGAGTTCATCAATATTATTATTAAGTCATTTATAGTTGGATATATTATGAAATGGTATGCATGCCGTCAGCTTTTGATGAAATGAAAGTTTGTCTTTTAAAAATGAATGCAATATTTGTAAAATGTATCATATAGAGGTCAAGTACCTCGCGATGTAACCAAATGTAATGCATTCGTCCAGATGGATTAGGACGGGTCCCTTCACCAGACATTTACACACACACTCTCTTTTACATTTGGTAACCGATCAATTGCTTTATTAATTAGTGTAGTGGACCTGAAGGTATTTCGTATGCCCGAGAGACATATTAAATTAATGTGACTAATGTGTTATGATCCAAGTCGGGTCATACCCAATAACAAGCTTACTGACACCTTATAAGTGTTTAATCTTAACAATTGGATCTTTGATTAAATACGCGACACTTGAACTTTAAGAAAAATGGTTTTCTGAATTTTACTTGATGTGTACATATATATACATAAATTATGGAATAATTTATATAATATGGATTTAAATATTTATAGGTTAAATAATTGATTAAGTTATGTTACATTTTATAAAATTGGTTTTATGAAATATACATAACAAATAATAGACAAGTTTATAAAATGTGTTTTATAAAATCAAGTTTTATAAAAACTGATTTTATATAAAATCAGTTTTTTTTATAAACTATATTATAACATGCTAATGTGGAAGTGGCCTTGGAGTCTTAACTTGCATGTTTTGACTAGCATTTTGAATGGTTAATGGCCTTTTCAAGGGGCATAAGACCAAGGAATATTTGGAGGACCAAGACACACTAGCTAAACACATCAAGAAGCAAAAAAAAAAAAAAATTCTGCACAACCCTTTTTTTGGGTCTACTGGCCGTGAGGTTTGGTGGACAAAAGGGGTTCACAAATTTGATCTTTGCAAGTAAATTTCAAGTGTTATCAAATCCTAACTAAAGGAAAAGGTGTTGGGGTTATTGCTTGGGGTATTACACACTTGAGGCTTCAAGTTAGAAGCTCATTTTGCATCATCTTCATAAACATTTCTGCTGTCCCATTCAGCTCATTTCTCACTCATTGAGGAGGTATAAACTTCTTCCATTACATGTTATATTTGCAAGCATATTGTGATGACCCGGAGATTTCTGACCAAATTTAAACTTAATCTTTATATGATTTCGACACGATAAGCAAAGTCTATAATGTGGAGTCTCAAAAAGTTTGAACTGTGCAATTGACCTTCAACCATCCCGACGATTCATGAACAAATGTTTGTAAATAAATATGTCTATATATATATATATATATATATATATATATATATATATATATATATATATATATATATATATATATATATATATATATATATTTAATATATAAATATAAGTGTATATATAATATTTTAAATTAATAAATACACTTTAATCAATTGGAGTTAAAGATGTAAAATAATATATAGAATAATTAAGTTGCAATAAATATATATATGTATATATATGAATTCTATACATAAGTCATAATATATATATTGTAATATATATAAAATTTATAGATACCAAATATTCAATATATGTTATTGTATAATGTATATTATACAATTAGTAAATATTATATAAATAATAAATTGTAATATTAATATATTAAATGTAATTACAAGTTGAAAATATAGTTGTTATAGTAATATCTTTATTACTTTCATTATTACTATTTATATTAATATTAATATCAATATCAGTATAATAAATATTATTAAAAATGGAAACATGTAGCTTGTTATATCTTCATTATTATATTACTAAGTATTATTATTAGATATTATTATTTATAAAAATCATTAATTTAGCTATCATTTTTATTATTATAAAAATAATACAAATTATTATTATCATTAATATTATTATTAATATTATTATTATTATTATTAACATTTTTATTAATAACTATTATTATACTTGATATTAACATTATTATTATTATCTTAATATTATTAATAATATTAAAAGAATTATTATTATTATTATTATTATTATTATTATTATTATTATTATTATTATTATTATTATTATTATTATTATTATTATTATTATTATTATTATTATTATTATTATATTTACTCATTAATTATGTATTATATATATGAAATCAAATAACAAAATCCAATCGGTTTAACTTATCTATCGAATTATATATGATTTGATTCCCTGTTTCTAAATTATTATCCACCAATTTCAACTCTATTACCAAACCAAGTTGTTACACATTGCTGTCATCTATCAAACACCTTTATCTATTATATCCCTTCTATATTATGCATATCTTAGATCTTGGATATATATACAAATACAACACCATGAGGCACCATCAAGCTTCTTCGACCATTTGAACCTAAGTTCTTATCGTATCCTTGTTCTTTATTGCTACAACAACTCCACACTTGTACATCACCTGAGAACCACCATCTTTTATGTTCGAGATCACAATTTCATTACCACAAAACTTTCTGTTTTTTTATGACTCATCTAAAAACACCATGAAAACCATGTAAGTCTTCTGTTGTGCTAACCAGTCCGAATGTCCACAACCACCATTTCCTGCTACTCACCTACATACCATCGTGAACACCACAACCACAGACCATCATAAAAAATTCATGAATTAACAAACTCATTACCTTTCTTTCCTTCTTTCTTTCTTTCTATTCTATTTTCTGTTGCTATTCCCGAAAGACACTACCATCAAACGTTTTAATAGCTGCTAAACGGCAACGTTTCTTTAACTGATGTGCTGCTATTTTTTTCTCTGCATAATCAAATAACAGATATTATTAAATCCCCCTACTAAACTACTACAATGTTTTAAATTTCTATTTATTAAATATCACCAACGAAGCCTGCATTCGCCTCAACACCAACCTCTTTCATATAAACGTCATCATGAACATTACCAAAGACTTTAATATAGTTATTGAAAGTAATCTTAGACAAAGATTTAGTTGCAACACATACCTTTAATTTATTTACTGCAGCTCTAGTCTTGATGATAACGAGGATTAGACCCAAACCACCACTTCTGTTGCTGTTTCCAACCTGTTTTCTGTATTAGTAAGCCTAAAACCGAACCCAATTGTCAAATTATCATCATCAGTTGATGTTACTGATTCTGTTTCTATTGACTAACCGAGAACAACCAAAACAAACACCCCATTCTTTCTTCTGTTCGTTTCTTTCTGTTTTACAATCCAACCCTAATAATGTATGTACTGTTACTATTTTCTTTTACTTTTCTGTTTCAATCGAGCCCCAAATCCAAACCCTACAAGAACACTAGTAACTACTACTCGTGTTCAATTCATTTAAAAGTACAAAAAAATATATAAATGGATAAGGAAATTAGGAGAATAATAAAGAACCAATTACGTAATTGATCGATTGATGAAGCGATTACATGATCGATTGATGAAGGATGATGAGTAACGATGATGATGAAGACCGATGATGGCATTGAACGATGATGATAGTGAATCGATGATCTACTATACATTGATGATTGTTGTTTGATCGGTTGACTGATTAACGGATTGAAGAACCCTGGAATCGTGATGTATACGGTGTAGGTGTTTCTGCTATCCTCGATCTACTTTAGGAGCTGATCAAAAAAAAAAAATGCGTGGTTCCTTTTATTAGGTATACATATTATTATTGTTATTATTATTATTATTATTATTATTATTATTATTATTATTATTATTATTATTATTATTATTATTATTATTATTATCATCATTATTATTATCTATTAATGTTATTATTGTTAAAATTATTATTATAAATATTAAGGTTATGATTATAAAAACTAAAAATTTAAAATACAAATATTATTAAGGGAATGATTAAAACTAGATTTAAATAATGATTTAAATGGATTATAAAGTATTGATATTATTATCATTAATGTTATTACGAACATTAGCATTAATAATAAAATTAATATTATCACTTAGATTATTATTATTAGAATTATTAAAAATTATCATTTTTAATATTATAAGTATAAGTATTATTATTTTGTTATAATTATTATTACTATTACCAATGCTATTAATATTATCATTATCACTATTAAAATCTAATCATTTTTTTCTTATTAAAGATTACCATAAACATTATAAATATAACTAATATTATTATTATCAATATTTTAAAACATTATTATCATTACAACATTATTACCCAAGCAAAATATATTATTTACCTATATCATAAATAAACTAATATCACATAAATACCATGTTTTTAAAAATATCATTTATAGTAAGATAACATTTATTAAATTATATATCATATGCATATTATAACATATTATTATAAGTATTAATATGAATATATAAGGATGTTAGTCTTAATACGATATAAACTTAGTTGATTAATATTATAATGTGTTAATATATATACATGATATAGGCCAACCATATACTTGTTCAATATCGTTCTATGTATTTTTACTACAAAATACGTTAGGTGAGTTTCATTTACTCCCCTTTTACTCTTTACATTTTTGGGGCTGAGAATACATGCAAATGCTTTAGTAACTGTTTTACAATAATTATATGCGTGAGTTTCATTAATCCCTTTTTAAATGCTTTTGCAATATTTTTTTTAGGACTGAGAATACATGCGCTGCTTTTATAAATGCTTTACGAGATAGACACAAGTAATTGAAACTACATTCTATGGTTGGATTATCTAATCGAATATGCCCTTGTTATTAAGTCTGGTAATCTAAGAATTAGGGAACAGACACCCTAATTGACGCGAACTCTAAAGATAGATCTATCGGGCCCAACAAGCCCCATCCAAAGTACCGGATGCTTTAGTACTTCGAAATTTATATCATGTCCGAAGGAGGATCCCGGAATGATGGGGATATTCTTATATACAAATTGTGAATGTCGGTTACCAGGTGTTCAATCCATATGAATGATATTTTTGTCTCTATGCATGGGACGTATGTTTATGAGAAATGGAAATATGAAATCCTGTAGTCTATTAAAATTATGAAATGATTATTTATGTTAAACTAATGAAATCACCAACCTTTTGGTTGACACTTGAAAGCATGTTTATTCTCAGGTACGATAGAAATCTTCCGCTGTGCATTTGATCATTTTAAAGATATTACTTGGAGTCATTCATGACATATTTCAAAAGACGTTGCATTCGAGTCGTTGAGTTTATCAAGATCATTATTAAGTCAATTATAGTTGGATATATTATGAAATGGTATGCATGTCTGTCAACTTTAGATGTAATGAAAGATTTTCATTTCAACACGAATGCAATGTTTGTAAAATGTATCATATAGAGGTCAAGTACCTCGCGATGTAATCAACTGTTGTGAATCGTTTATAATCGATATGGACTTCATCCGGATGGATTAGGACGGGTCCTTTCAGTTGGTATCAGAGCGGTGGTCTTAGTGAACCGGGTCTGCATTAGTATGTCTAACTGATAAGTCGTTAGGATGCATTAGTGAGTCTGGACTTCGACCGTGTCTGCATGTCAAAAGTTTTGCTTATCATTTTTGTCAGAAATCATTTGTCTATCATCCTTAGTAAATTACCTGCTTATTATTCTTAGTCTAGACACATCTTATTGCATTGACTGCATGAATAGTGTATAGACAAAATTCATATCCTAGCGTATCTGACAATTCACATCATAGCGTATCTGTTATTGTAAACTTTGCCTGACATTTTCTGTAGATTCCTCCATAACTTATGGGATTTTAGTATTATATATGCATATGTAAATTATGTATTGCAGGGTACTAATTGTAGTGACCCGAACTTTTCTATTTTTATATATATATTAAATGAAATTGTTATTTACATGATTAAGTGTTTCCAACATGTTAAGCAATCAAACTTGTTAAGACTTGATTAATTGAAATAGGTTTCATATAGACAATTGACCACCCAAGTTGACCGGTGATTCACGAATGTTAAAACTTGTAAAAACTATACGATGACATATATATGGTTATATATATAGTTAACATGATTTTATTATAAGTATGTATCTCATTAGGTATTTTAACAATGAGTTATATACATAAAAATGAGACTATTAATTTAAGAAGCTCGAAAACGATATATATAACGATTATCGTTATAACAACGTCTTACTAGGTACATATGAATCATATTAAGATATTGATACACTTGGTTAATTATGTTAAATGATAAGTAAATATATTATTAAGTGTATTAACAATGAAATACATATGTAAAAATAAGACTACTAACTTAATGATTTCGAAACGAGACATATATGTAACGATTATCGTTGTAACGACATTTAACTGTATATACATCATACTAAGATATATTATATATCATAATATCATGATAATATAACAATTTAACATCTCATTTGTTATAATAAACAATGGGTTAACAACATTCAACAAGATCGTTAACCTAAAGGTTTCAAAACAACATTTACATGTAACGACTAACGATGACTTAACGATTCAGTTAAAATGTATATACATGTAGTGTTTTAATATGTATTCATACACTATTTAAAGACTTCAAGACACTTAATAAAATACTTCTACTTAACAAAAATGCTTACAATTACATCCTCGTTCAGTTTCATCAACCATTCTACTCGTATGCACCCGTATTCGTACTCGTACAATACACAGCTTTTAGATGTATGTACTATTGGTATATACACTCCAATGATCAGCTCTTAGCAGCCCATGTGAGTCACCTAACACATGTGGGAACCATCATTTGGCAACTAGCATGAAATATCTCATAAAATTACAAAAATATGAGTAATCATTCATGACTTATTTACATGAAAACAAAATTACATATCCTTTATATCTAATCCATACACCAACGACCAAAAACACCTACAAACACTTTCATTCTTCAATTTTCTTCATCTAATTGATCTCTCTCAATTTCTATCTTCAAGTTCTAAGTGTTCTTCATAAATTCCAAAAGTTCTAGTTTCATAAAATCAAGAATACTTCCAAGATTGCAAGTTTACTTCCAAGTTTTCTAAATCCATTCCAAGTAATCATCCAAGATCAAGAAACCTTTGTTACTTACAGTAGGTTATCTTTCTAATACAAGGTAATAATCATATTCAAACTTTAATTCAATCTATAACTATAACAATCTTATTTCGAGTGGAAATCTTACTTGAAATTGTTTTCGTGTTATGATTCTGCTTCAAGAACTTTCAAGCCATCCAAGGATCCTTTGAAGCTAGATCTATTTTTCTCATTTTCAGTAGGTTTATACAAGGAACATGAGGTAGTAATGATGTTCATAACATCATTCGATTCATACATATAAAGCTATCTTATTCGAAGGTTTAAACTTGTAATCACTAGAACATAGTTTAGTTAATTCTAAACTTGTTCGCAAATAAAAGTTAATCCTTCTAACTTGACTTTTAAAATCAACTAAACACATGTTCTATATCTATATGATATTCTAACTTAATGATTTAAAACCTGGAAACACGAAAAACACCGTAAAACCGGATTTACACCGTCGTAATAACACCGCGGGCTGTTTTGGGTTAGTTAATTAAAAACTATGATAAACTTTGATTTAAAAGTTTTTATTCTGAGAAAATGATTTTTATTATTAACATGAAACTATATCTAAAAATTATGGTTAAACTCAAAGTGGAAGTATGTTTTCTAAAATGGTCATCTAGACGTCGTTCTTTCGACTGAAATGACTACCTTTACAAAAACGACTTGTAACTTACTTTTTTACTATAAACCTATAATTTTTATATTTAGATTCATAAAATAGAGTTCAATATGAAACCATAGCAATTTGATTCACTCAAAACGGATTTAAAATGAAGAAGTTATGGGTAAAACAAGATTGGATAATTTTTCTCATTTTAGCTACGTGAAAATTGGTAACAAATCTATTCCAACCATAACTTAATCAACTTGTATTGTATATTATGTAATCTTGAGATACCATAGACACGTATACAATGTTTCGACCTATCATGTCGACACATCTATATATATTTCGGAACAACCATAGACACTCTATATGTGAATGTTGGAGTTAGCTATACAGGGTTGAGGTTGATTCCAAAATATATATAGTTTGAGTTGTGATCAATACTGAGATACGTATACACTGGGTCGTGGATTGATTCAAGATAATATTTATCGATTTATTTCTGTACATCTAACTGTGGACAACTAGTTGTAGGTTACTAACGAGGACAGCTGACTTAATAAACTTAAAACATCAAAATATATTAAAAGTGTTGTAAATATATTTTGAACATACTTTGATATATATGTATATATTGTTATAGGTTCGTGAATTAACCAGTGTCCAAGTCTTACTTCTGACGAAGTAAAAATCTGTGAAAGTGAGTTATAGTCCCACTTTTAAAAATCTAATATTTTTGGGATGAGAATACATGCAGGTTTTATAAATGATTTACAAAATAGACACAAGTACGTGAAACTATATTCTATGGTTGAATTATCAAAATCGAATATGCCCCTTTTTATTAAGTCTGGTAATCTAAGAATTAGGGAACAGACACCCTAATTGACGCGAATCCTAAAGATAGATCTATTGGGCCTAACAAACCCCATCCAAAGTACCAGATACTTTAGTACTTCGAAATTTATATCATATCCGAAGGGTGTCCCGGAATGATGGGGATATTCTTATATATACATCTTGTTAATGTCGGTTACCTGGTGTTCACCATATGAATGATTTTTATCTCTATGTATGGGATGTGTATTGAAATATGAAATCTTGTGGTCTATTGTCACGATTTGATATATATAGGTTAAACCTATAACTCACCAACATTTTTGTTGACGTTTAAAACATGTTTATTCTCAGGTGAATACTAAGAGCTTCCGCTGTTGCATACTAAAATAAGGACAAGATTTGGAGTCCATGTTTGTATGATATTGTGTAAAAACTGCATTCAAGAAACTGATTTCGATGTAACATATTTGTATTGTAAACCATTATGTAATGGTCGTGTGTAAACATGATATTTTAGATTATCATTTAATCTACGTAAAGCTTTTTAAACCTTTATTTATGAAATAAAGGTTATGGTTTGTTTTAAAAATGAATGCAGTCTTTGAAAAACGTCTCATATAGAGGTCAAAACCTCGCAACGAAATCATTTAATATGGAACGTTTTTAATCAATAAGAATGGGACATTTTAGTTGGTATCCGAGCGTTGGTCTTAGAGAACCAGAAAATTTGCATTAGTGTGTCTTATCGAGTTTGTTAGGATGCATTAGTGAGTCTGGACTTCGACCGTGTTTTCTTTAAAAATGATTGCTTAACATTTTTGTTGGAAACTATATATTATTAACATGTATATATTATGTGATATATTAATCTCTTAACATGTTTGAAATTGTGTGATAGATGTCTGCCTCTAGCACAAATCCCATTGACTCACCTAATAATAACGAAGAGTCGAATATATATTGGACTGATTCACAAGTTCCCGAAGAGGAACCGGAAGAATAATCAGAACCGGAAGAAGAATCAGAACCGGAAGAGGAGGAACCGGAGGAGGAAATAGAACCGGTGGGGGAAATAATAAAACGGTTAAGTAAAAGAAAATCCTCAACCAACCGACCAAGGTTAATTATGGTCAATGGTGTTTCCGCTAAGGAAGCAAAATATTGGGAGGATTATCAATTCTCCGATGAATCGGATTCCGACGAGAATTCCGATGATGTTATAGAAATTACCCCAACTGAATTTAAAAAAGCAAAAGAAAATAATAAGGGAAAGGGCATAAAAATAGAGAAATCTAATTCCAACCCCGATGAACTTTATATGTATCATCAACCCCCGAAGTCCTTAAGTTGTAACAATGACCCGGGAACCTCTAAACCACAAGGTTTTTCTAAACCGTTGTGGAAAACGATAGCTAGTATTAGGGGAACATCATATATCCCTAGAAACTTGGCAAAACGAACCAAAACCGAAGAAGAAGAAACGAGCGAGTCAGAATAAGATAGTTGTATTCGTGTGGTGTAATATATGTAATATAGTGTGCTTATGCTTTATGATATATGTAAAAATTGCTTGTATTAATAAGTATTTTTTTATGAATCTAACTCTTGTCTATTTTACAGTTTAAAAGCACAAAATGGATAGATAACCCAATATTTTAAGAGACCTACCCGGAGACATGATTGATGAAATCTTGTCTAGAGTCGGTCAGAATTCCTCGGCACAACTATTTAAGGCGAGATCAGTTTGTAAGACATTCGAAGAACGTTCCAAGAATGTCTTGGTTTATAAGAGACTTTTGTTTGAAAGATGGGGGATATCACATTGGGAAACCCATAAGTTACGATGTGTTTACTTTGACGCATATATTGCGGGGAACCCAAATGCTATTTTACGCAACGGGTTAAGAAATTATTTTGACTCAATGTATCCGAATATAGGACTTCATGATTTAGAAAAAGCGGCTAACATGCAACATAAAGAAGCATGCTATGCTTACGGGTTAGTAATGTTCGCTTCTCACCAAAGTGAGAAAAATAACATCGGGCTACAGCTATTAAACAAAACGTTCCCACAAGTGACGGAGTCGGTAATTGGGGTAAGAAATGAGATTTTTAGGTTATTACGAGACTGTTGGTCATTACATAACCCTCGTCCCTTTGACGATGTTACAACACGCTGTCTTATCAACGGCCATAACGGTTATGTTCTACAAGACCAAGGATGGGAAGTAGTCCTAGTAAAACCAGAATGCATGACTTGTTTCTGAACGTATGAATTACATGTCTTTATTGCCTTTGCTGAACGACTTGTGTACTAGCTAGAATTATCTTCACAACTATCTTGTATCAAAGTTATTGTGTGCTATATTTCATGCTTTATGTAAAATAAGCGGTATTGTAAGTTTGTAAAATATTGTATAAAAGTTTGAACGCGAAATATTATTATAATCAGTTTTTCATATAGAATTGTAGTAGTTGAATTGTATATTAGCTACTAAGTATGAACTTAACGGGTAGGTACTACCCGAATTTAAACTTATAAAATGCTAATATGAAGAAAAATCTTTTATAAATGAGTTCATATTATGCTACGAAATACTATTAACTACTCTTAATATTCTGTATGATTAACTTGTTCCATTTGACTATTTTGAAGGAAATGGCACCGACTACTCGACACACCGTGAATATGAATGAAGAGAAATTCCGTACTTTTCTAGCTTCAAACATAGCCGCTGTACAGGCTGCGCTACATACCAACAATAACCTTGGATCTAGCAGTACAGGAAATCGTGTAGGATGCACCTACAAAGAATTCACTGCCTGTAAATCTTTGGAATTTGATGGAACCGAAGGACCGATTGGATTGAAACGGTGGACCGAGAAGGTCGAATCGGTGTTTGCCATAAGTAAGTGTACTGAAGAGGACAAAGTGAAGTACGCTACGCATACCTTCACAGGTTATGCGTTAACATGGTGGAATACCAATCTAGAGCAAGTGGGACAAGATGATGCGTACGCACTACCGTGGTCAGCATTCAAGCACTTGATGAACGAGAAGTACCGTCCCAGAACCGAGGTCAATAAGCTCAAGACAGAACTTAGAGGGTTACGAACCAAAGGATTTGATATTACCACGTACGAAAGACGATTCACAGAATTGTGCCTATTGTGTCCGGGAGCGTTCGAAGATGAGGAAGAGAAGATCGACGCGTTTGTGAAAGAATTACCGGAAAGAATCCAAGAAGATATAAGTTCACACGAGCCCGCCTCCATACAACAGGCATGTAGAATGGCTCACAAACTAGTGAACCAGATTGAGGAAAGAATTAAAGAACAGACGGCTGAAGAGGCCAATGTGAAGCAAGTCAAAAGAAAGTGGGAGGAAAACGGTGATAAGAATCACCAATACAACAACAACAGTAATTACAATAATAATCGCAACAATTATCCCAACAATCGCAACATCAATCGCAACTACAACAAACGGCCCAACAACAACAACAACAACAACAACAACAACAACAACAACAACAACAACAACAACAACAACAACTACAACAATCATCCCAACAACAATAACAACCGCAACAACAACAACAATCAGAAGCAGCTATGCCAAAGGTGTGAAAAGTATCACTCGGGGTTCTGCACCAAATTTTGCAACAAGTGTAAAAGAAATGGTCATAGCGCGGCAAAGTGTGAGGTCTACGGACCAGGGGTTAACAGAACGAAAGGAACAAATGGTGTCGGAACGAGTAATGACGGAGCAAGTAGTGTCGGAGCAAGTTATGCCAATGTAGTTTGTTATAAATGTGGAAAACCGGGCCACATTATTAGAAATTGCCCGAACCAGGAGAACACGAATGGACAAGGCCGCGGAAGAGTTTTCAATATTAATGCGGCAGAGGCACAGGAAGACCCGGAGCTTGTTACGGGTACGTTTCTTATTGACAATAAATATGCTTACGTTTTATTTGATTCGGGTGCGGATAGAAGCTATATGAGTAGAGATTTTTGTGCTAAATTAAGTTGTCCATTGACGCCGTTGGATAGTAAATTTTTACTCGAATTAGCAAATGGTAAATTAATTTCAGCAGATAATATATGTCGGAATCCAGAAATTAAACTGGTCAGCGAAACATTTAAGATTGACTTGATACCAGTAGAGTTAGGGAGTTTTGATGTGATAATCGGTATGGACTGGATGAAAGAAGTGAAAGCAGAGATCATTTGTTACAAAAATGTAATTCGCATTATACGAGAAAAAGGAAAACCCTTAATGGTGTACGGAGAAAAGGGCAACACAAAGCTACATCTTATTAGTAATTTGAAGGCACAAAAACTAATAAGAAAAGGTTGCTATGCTGTTCTAGCACACGTCGAGAAAGTACAAACTGAAGAAAAGAGCACCAATGATGTTCCCGTCGCAAAAGAATTTCCCGATGTATTTCTGAAAGAATTACCGGGATTACCCCCACATCGATCCGTTGAATTTCAAATAGATCTTGTACTAGGAGCTGCACCAATAGCTCGTGCTCCTTACAGACTCGTACCCAGCGAGATGAAAGAACTGCAAAGCCAATTACAAGAACTTTTAGAGCGTGGTTTCATTCGACCAAGCACATCACCGTGGGGAGCTCCTGTTTTGTTTGTCAAGAAGAAAGATGGTACATTCAGGTTGTGTATCGACTACCGAGAGTTGAACAAACTTACCATCAAGAACCGCTACCCACTACCGAGAATCGACGACTTATTTGATCAACTACAAGGCTCGTCTGTTTATTCAAAGATTGACTTAAGTTCTGGGTATCATCAAATGCGGGTGAAAGAATATGATATTCCAAAGACTGCTTTCAGAACACGTTACGGTCATTACGAGTTTATGGTCATGTCGTTTGGTTTAACTAATGCACCAGCTGTGTTCATGGACCTTATGAACCGAGTGTGTGGACCATACCTTGACAAGTTTGTCATTGTTTTCATTGATGACATACTTATTTACTCAAAGAATGACCAAGAACACGGTGAACATTTGAGAAAGGTGTTAGAAATATTGAGGAAGGAAGAATTGTACGCTAAATTTTCAAAGTGTGCATTTTGGTTGGAAGAAGTTCAATTCCTCGGTCACATAGTGAATAAAAAAGGTATTAAGGTGGATCCGGCAAAGATAGAAACTGTTGAAAAGTGGAAAACCCCGAAAACTCCGAAACACATACGCCAATTTTTAGGACTAGCTGGTTACTACAGAAGGTTCATCGAAGACTTTTCCAGAATAGCAAAACCCTTGACTGCATTAATGCATAAAGGGAAGAAATTTGAATGGAAGGATGAACAAGAGAAAGCGTTTCAGTTATTGAAGAAAAAGCTAACTACGGCACCTATATTGTCATTGCCTGAAGGGAATGATGATTTTGTGATTTATTGTGACGCATCAAAGCAAGGTCTCGGTTGTGTATTAATGCAACGCACGAAGGTGATTGCTTATGCGTCTAGACAATTGAAGATTCACGAGCAAAATTATACGACGCATGATTTGGAATTAGGCGCAGTTGTTTTTGCATTAAAGACTTGGAGGCACTACTTATATGGGGTCAAAAGTATTATATATACCGACTACAAAAGTCTTCAACACATATTTAATCAGAAACAACTGAATATGAGGCAGCGTAAGTGGATTGAATTGTTGAATGATTACGACTTTGAGATTCGTTACCACCTGGGGAAGGCAAATGTGGTAGCCGACGCCTTGAGCAGGAAGGACAAGAACCCATTCGAGTAAAATCTATGAATATAATGATTCACAATAACCTTACTACTCAAATAAAGGAGGCGCAACAAGGAGTTTTAAAAGAGGGAAATTTAAAGGATGACATAACCAAAGGATTGGAGAAGCATCTTAATATTCGGGAAGACGAAACCCGGTATAGGGCTGAAAGGATTTGGGTACCAAAATTTGGAGATATGAGAGAAATGGTACTTAGAGAAGCTCATAAAACCAGATACTCAATACATCCTGGAACGGGGAAGATGTACAAGGATCTCAAGAAACATTTTTGGTGGCCAGGTATAAAAGCCGATGTTGCTAAATACGTAGGAGAATATTTGACGTGTTCTAAGGTCAAAGCTGAGCATCAGAAACCATCAGGTCTACTTCAACAACCCAAAATCCCGGAATGGAAATGGGAAAACATTACCATGTATTTCATCACTAAATTGCCAAGGACTGCAAGTGGTTTTGAAACTATTTGGGTAATAGTTGATCGTCTCACCAAATCAGCACAATTCCTGCCAATAAGAGAAGATGACAAGATGGAGAAGTTTGCAATACTGTATTTGAAGGAAGTCGTTGTGACAACCCGAAAATCTTCAACCAAATTTAAACTTTATCTTTATATTATTCCGACACGATAAGCAAAGTTTGTTAAGTTAAATCTCAAGAATTTTAAATTGTATTCATACATTCATTATAACCTCGACCAAATTTCGACGATTCACGAACAGTTATATATAAATAAATATGTATATATATGTATATATATTATAACTTGAGAATATTAAAAGAGTATTAAACGTATAATACTTTACATGAACGTATTTGTTTCAATATGTTTATCGATAGAATTAGAAGATAATATCAAATGATTGATTTATCAGATACATTGTGATATGATTATGGGTCTATGTTATGAGGTCCACTGTGATTTAAGAAATCTATTCTTTTTGACAACATTCGGAAAATGGTAAAGTGATTTACAAGTAAGAACGTGAAGTGTAACTAACTTAGATGTTGGATATCGAAAAGTTAAGTAACTCGACATTTTTCATTAAGATGATTTCATACGTTTATTTAACCTTTGAACTTTATCCCATGCTTCACCAACAGAATGTAATTTAAAAACTTGAAACCTATTATGAATATATATGATTCTACTTTTCTAAAACGTTTTATGATATAACGATTTCCATTATTTTAACCTTTAAACAAAATGATTCTTAAAAATATATTTGGTTTTGGAAAACAAAATTATTATATTTATTTGATTTAGTTTCAAACGTACAAAAACGTTTTCAGTTTAAAAAGAACTTTATTATTAAAACGTATATAACTTTTATAAATATCTAGAACCACTTTTGACAACTCATTACTTAACCAGTATGATAAATATAATGATATTTATATTTTATTTTATTAAATATATATAATGATTTAAATTAATATTATATATATTTATACGCGTATTATACGTACATAGTTTTATACTCTTACTATACTTAAACTTTACCTTTACTTTATTTTTACTTTACTTTAACTTTAATAATTCATACTTTAATAATTCACTTTAATAATTCATACTTTAATAATTCACTTTAATAATTCTCTTTAATAATTCATACTTTAATAATTCACTTTAATAATTCATACTTTAATAATTCACTTTAATAAATCAAAAATCTATTATAAATAGAATTCAATAGGTTTCATTATTTCATAGAAACTTGAAAATATTTTTCTCTAAACTCTCTCAATCGATTTACATATATATATTTACTCCGTATTATTTCAAGATATTATTAGTATACATAAAATATTACGTCGGAGTGCTGTCCGAGTGATTTCGAAATTATTTTTCGAGTGGGATTGGATTAAGGAAATTATGGGTTATAGCTATGGAGGTGATTGGGTATGGTTCATGGGTATGCTCGTGAGGTCAATATAGTGTTTATCATCTCCGTTGCGTCTACGTACCTTTCCTGCAATATTGAATCTCAATATTGATAAGTGAGTACTCATAATTTAACTTTTACATACTAATAGTGTATCCCTGACTAGTGCTCGAGTATATAGGATTATGCATGTTTGTACTTTTGATATTGCCTTTCGTTAGGTTATGTTGAATCCTGAATTAGTTATATATGTGACTGAGATAAGGTATAAGATATGCATGTCGTTGGAAATCTAGCGAAAAATTAAGAACTTTTCATTTAGATATCGAATGATTTCGATGAACGGATTTGAAGTTATAGTCCATCGAATTTTTGTATTATTATTAAAAATGATTATTATTATCATCGTTATTATCGTCGTTCTAGTTTTATCTTATTATTATTATTATTATTATTATTATTATTATTATTATTATTATTATTATTATTATTATTATTATTATTATTATTATTAATATTAATATTAATATTATTATTATTATTATTATTATTATTATTATCTTTATCAATAAAATGATTTATCATTAAAAATTGTTATTTTTATTATTATTACTATCGTTATTATCATTAAATTTATAATTAGTATTATTATTATTATTATTATCTAATTATTATTATTATTATTATTATTATTATTATTATCATCATCATTATTATTATTATCATTATTAATATATATATCATTATTTAAAAATGGTTATTGTTATTATTATTATTATTATTATATAATCATTATCGTTAATAATGTCATAGTAATTATCATTATTAGTATTATTGTAATTAAAACTAATATTAGTAACACCTAATTATTTTGATTACTATTATTATCATTATTATGAACACGATATAAAAGACGATTAAAAGCTATTAAATGAAACGATTAGAAAATAATGAGTAAGAGTATCATGATGAAATTAAAATATTATAAGATATTGATTTAGATAAAATTATCGTTCTTATTATTTTTATCATTACTATTATTATTAAAAGTATCGTTAGTATCAAAACTATCATTTTAACAAAAATTATCATTTTAACAAAAATTATCATTTTAACAAAAATTATCATTTTAACAAAAATTATCATTTTAATAGAAATGTCATTGTTAGTATAAAATATCATTTTTATTATCATTTTAAATAGAATTATTATTTTAAAGATAATATCAAAAATTATCGTAAATATTAAAGTTATCATAATTAGAATTATCGTTTTATCATAATATCATCTTAGTAATTATAAATATTGATATTTTTATAATAATAATTATTATTATAAAATAATACAACTTTTACTTACTAACATTATAGATATTATTTTATCAAATAAATATGTAATACAAACATATTTTACTACGTATAATAAATTACTTTAATAATACCTATCATATTATCTTTATGATATTAAATGAACCCTATAAATTTTATTACTTAATATATATAAAAGTATATTTTATTATATAAATTTTAATATAAAATTTTATTTATTAATACATGAATTATATTAATTACTCTAATAAATCTTTTAAAAATATTTAAAAATATAAAACGACGATATTTAAAATATATTATAATCATGTATAAATTTTGGAAATCATTTTGAGTCAAATTGACTTTTGTTGACTTTTGCATATTAGTCTCGAGCATTAGGATTGTGGTACACTATGACCTGACCTAATTGTTGGACAAATATTGACCAACATATAATTATATATAATTAATTTAGGTTCGTGAATCCGAAGCCAACCTTGCACTAGTTCAATGACGTTATATGTATTTTCACTACGAAATACAGTATGGTGAGTTTCATTTATCTTTTTACCCTTTATATTTTTGGGCTGAGAATACATGCGTAATTTTTATAAATGTTTTACGAAATAGACACAAGTAATCGAAACTACATTATATGGTTGAATTATCGAAATCGAATATGCCCCTTTTTATATAGTTTGGTAATCTAAGAATTAGGGAACAGACACCCTAATTGACGCGAACTCTAAAGATAGATCTATCGGGCCCAACAAGCCCCATCCAAAGTACCGGATGCTTTAGTACTTCGAAATTTATATCATGTCCGAAGGAGGATCCCGGAATGATGGGGATATTCTTATATGCATATTGTGAATGTCGGTTACCAGGTGTTCAATCCATATGAATGATTTTTGTCTCTATGCATGGGACGTATATTTATGAGAACTGGAAATGAAATTCTTGTGGTCTATTAAAATGATGAAAATGAATGATTATGATAAACTAATGAACTCACCAACCTTTTGGTTGACACTTTAAAGCATGTTTATTCTCAGGTATTAAAGAAATCTTCCGCTGTGCATTTGCTCATTTTAAAGATATTAATTGAAGTCTTTCATGGTATATTTCGAAGAACGTTGCATTCAAGTCATTGAGTTCATTAAAGATTATTATTATTAAGTCAATTTATAGTTGGATAGTGGATATTATGAAATGGTATGCATGCCTGTCAATTTTCGATGTAAAGAAAGTTTGTCTTTTAAAAACAAATGCAATGTTTGTAAAATGTATCATATAGAGGTCAAATACCTCGCGATGTAATCAACTATTGTGAATCGTTTATAATGTATATGAACGGGTCCTTTCAGTTGGTATCAGAGCGGTGGTCTTAGCGAACCAGGTCTGCATTAGTGTGTCTAACTGATAAGTCGTTAGGATGCATTAGTGAGTCTGGACTTCGACCGTGTCTGCATGTCAAAAGTTTTGCTTATCATTTCTAGTCGGAAATCATCTGCTTATCATCCATAGGAAATTACCTGCTTATCATTATTAGTCTAGACACGTCTTGCTACATTAATTGCATGAGTAGTGTATAGACAAAATTCATATCTTAGCGTATCTGCTAAATCATATCTTATCGTATCTGTTACTTTAAACTTTGCCTGACATATCCCGCAAATTCCTCCGTAATCTATGAAATCTTTTGATCTCTATATATAGATATCCTATGTAAATAGAATACCACCCGATAGCCGAAAAATCATTTTATATCGAAAAATCCTTTATCCAATCGTACGAAATGGAATTTGTCATCAGTTCAAGTCACTCGGATTCCGAAATGGAATCTCACTCAAGCTCCGAAAGCAGTGTGACCGGAATGGATCAACCAATCAGTCATCACCTATTCTGGATGAATTGGGGATGGGTTCGTAGCCTCCTCAATCATTGGAAACAAGAAGAAGGCGATCCTTCCCATCCACCACATTGCCCTCTTGGCGAAGAACCTGAAGCACTTACCGGTGAACCTGTTTGAGACACCATTTTCTCTCTCATTTCCAGGGTATCTCGTCACGATTATATACTACATCAAATTCTAGATTTTATTTATCCGCTCGTTCCGACCGACAATCATCCTGGAATAATAGAAGAAGTCAACGAACTTCGCGCTCGGGTAGTGGCTTTGGAGAATATGGTGCAGAGATTACAAACACCAGCAGCAGCACCAGCAGCATAACCAGTACCACCATCATCAACGCCAACAGTACCATTACCACCTCCGACCACAACCACGTTGTAAACCTCAACTTCACAATCTGTCCCACGAGCATCAACGTCATACGCACTATAGATACCAAGGAGTACCAACAACAATAACTGATGAAGTATTAATTCATAAATTCATTGGAGAAACATTCCGCGGCGATTATATAATCTCTAAAGTCTTAGAGATTATCTAATCTAGCCCTAACCATAAATCAGTTAAGCGAACCAAAATGATAGAAGAAAGAGTAGAAACCCTGACAAAAATGGTGTGTGATTAACAAGTTAAACTTGTTTTACCAACAGCATCAACAGTACCTTCAACGTCACCAGCATCGTCAGTACAGTCAACATCAGAATCAACAACACCTATAACATCACAAACTCCGTCAGTTCAAGAATCACTGTGGACATCATTACGAATCAATAACGTGTATATTGTATCAACAAGTTATGAAGAATTAACTCATTCCCTCTGAAGAAATTATATATATATTTTATATATATATATATATTTTGAAATAAAAAAAATAAATCTTTCCGTGCTAAGCTATTGTGTGTGAATCTTAACTACTCGGTTAATTCATATTATAAATATGCAATAATGTACATCCCTCGCCCGCGACTTAACCATCGTTAACTACAATCTCTGTCTCAATTCAACAAATTCCAATTCCTAATAAATCAAGTATATATTTGATTTTACACTTCATCATTGATGTAACCGAAACTTTTCAGATAACATCATTCGTACTTTGCGAAGTTCACAAGAATTTAATGAAAACCAACATCACATCTCAACAAATAACGAAGTATTGATTCATAATATCAATATTATTGAAGAAATACTTATGTAACCTCTAAAGCCTTCAAGGAATTATTCAATTCTAGTTCCAACCGTCAATCGAATGAGTTTAATTTAGTATTAACTCATTAAAATCTATGTTACATCTGAGGAGAATATATACATATATATTTTCATAAAGACAGTAATAAAATTCTTATGTACAATATATTAATTGTGAAAATTTTTTTAACGGGTAGGTAATACCTGAGAGATATATATAAATTCACAATTAATATGTTACATTCTTTCGAATCAGATTAAGCAAATTATCAATTATACTTCCTACTTTCACAATAATATACATTCTTTCATAGAAATCAAAACAACCATACTCATTCAAACCCAATTACATATTCTGATTTTAAAATCTCAGAATTCAATTTGAGATATAACCGGTACCATCGCTTTTAGATTCCTACATCTTTCAAAGCTATACTTTGACTTCAAAAGTGTGTTAGAACATCAAATGTATACAAACGATTACAATCTGTGTTCAAACCCTTCGAAAATCTCTGAAGACACTTCAAATAATGAGCAATCGAGATGATGATCCAACCACATATTACCCACAGTTATGTACTTAAAAAGATCTCGAAACCAAAGTCATAATTCAACACATATCTGTGTCAGATCTTTTGGCATATATTATCAAAAATAACCTTGCAATTCCTTTGCAAAGTAGCAAATTATATCACAGCTCCAGCAAGACAACTTCGATTTTTTCATTCGGAGTAGCCTTATCATAATTTTGATATACGTGATTACCCTTTTGTTACCGGAGAACCTTTCATATTCCACCACATTAGCAATAAACTTACCAACAACTTCACTGATCTTGGGCATTCCGAAGAATCATTATATTTATCGAAACCTCATCATTTACTCATCTACCTCTTGTAACGAGAATTGCCATACGAATCATTGGGAATTAGCAATCAGTATTTTGAAATCTCATAGCATGTTGACGCCAACAGTTATACATAACGTCTATTTCCAAGGCTTACATACTTCGAATGTGAAGTTTCTGAAAAACACTCTGAACCGTGAACTAGTTCTCGAAATGCTGATGAAGCAACAAAAACTGTAAACGACCTTAGCAGTAAAAAGTTTGATGATAAAGATTAGTGTATTAGCAAAGCTCAGAAATAGAGAAGTTTTGGAACTGGAAAACGGATTGAGCAAAGTATGAAGGAGGCTGTAGATAAATCACAAAGACTGAACCTGCCTTCAAAGAATCCAAATGATTCAGTGTCTGCTGAAGTCATTAACGAATACCTTGCTCCTGACACTAAACCCTTACAGACAATATACTTCATCATCCTCTGATATTAGAAATTCTAAGATATCATCGTATCTTTCATTATAAATATCCTCCATATTTCTGAAGATATTTCCATAACTATTCTTATCTGGAATCATTTATCTCTTTGCGCTATCTGTATTACATCAAAAAGGAAACTGTTTAGTTCCTATACTCTGTAAACCTTTGAGTTTAAAATATGAATGTTTTTGAAGTAGTGTTGGAAACTGAAGCATGAGTTAGTATAATATAATGACACTTGATCAACGTGATTATATTAAAGTAATTCATGCTAAGTTTCTAAATGGAACGTGATGATTCACAGATTATAACATCATCATGTGCCATGTTATACGACTCTTGTATTCTATTTAACCTCTAAAATATCAAGAAAATATTTCTTGATGATTTGGCTTTTTCTGAGGTATTCTGGTAATTTGACAAGTCAAGATCGTGCCATTACAGTTTTCTTCCTAGAACATTAACAATGTTCATTCCAAAATTCATATCTGCAAATTCTGGACCATTACAAGCGGTGCTTAATCGCAAGAAGAAGAAATGAAAGGACAAAACTCTGAAATAGAAATTGGGGTATAAATTGCAGAAAATAAAAGAGAGCATTAACTGTAGATGATAATGATTATAGAAGATAGAAACAGAGAACTTTGAAATATAAGGGAAGATATAAAGCCAAACGACAAACCAAAAGTTATAAACCATATATATCGATGCATATAGCAATATAAAGACACGGGAGAACTAGAAACACTATAAACCCAAGAGTATAGTAGAAGTAAATAGATTCTTCCGGCGGTAGATGAAAAAGAAGAATGACCGATATGAAAGTTAGAAGTATATCGAGAATCAGAATTGGATGGAGCATATTGATGAATACTTTAAAATATGAGTTGAGGGGGAAAGAATAGAAGGTGATGAAACATGACTAGGAACTTAGAAATTAACAGATTTAACTCACACAATGACGGAATAAGTGAATCAAACCCCCTAGTGAATAGGTTAAGCTTTTTGGGATTAATTTAGTCATACCACAACTAAATCAAATGTGATTAGATACACACCTAGAGCTATTATTCACCACCTAGGTGATTTGGGTTGAGAGAGAATCGGAGGAGCTCACCAGATCTGAGTGTGCGTAAAAAATGAGAGGCTTAACCTAAAATGAAGAACATAAGACTTTATATACCCCTGCTGTTGACTCACCCATACGATTCATCCATCACACATACGAGTTGGCTTCATCAGCCGTACGGGTGATCACTCACTCGTGTCTTCTCATTTAGGTTGTAATTGTGACTTAGCTCAGCATCAACCATGCGTATGAGCCTGTCAGCCGTACGAGTGAGGCTTCACTCGGACGTCTGACTAAGTTTAACATAGTCAAACATCCAAATCTGGTTCCTGCAGTTCCTGTAACCACATACAAACACGGATAGGATAATAACGAATGATCATGGTGGTCTGTAAACTGTTGTACCTGCAATGGACGTGGGTAGATGTCTAGGGACTTGCATAAAATGCATCAACAGAAGGTGTGAGTTGTAAGAAAATGAAGGAGGTGAATTTATAAGAAAATCTTCGACATAACAATTAAAATGGACGATCGCATTTAAAGCGGATCCTAATTCCCTTTGTTACCGGAGAATCAAATCTTATTACAAAGATTTTCTTCAAATCCCTTGAAATCTGGAAATCAATCATATCTACGTCTAATGATAAGATGAATCTACACTTACTCATTTCACTCTTCTATGTTAGCTTCATTCGTACTCTTCATATAAATGGATTGTTTATCCAAATTATTCGCTGATGATAAAACTCTAATTTTCAGCCTGTATGCATCATGAAAACATACTTATTATCATTCACGACCTTTCCACTCAAATTTCGGGACGAAATTTCTTTAACGAGTAGGTACTGTGACAACCCGGAAATCTTCAACCAAATTTAAACTTTATCTTTATATTATTCCGACACGATAAGCAAAGTTTGTTAAGTTAAATCTCAAGAATTTTAAATTGTGTTCATACATTCATTATAACCTAGACCAAATTTCGACGATTCACGAACAGTTATATATAAATAAATATGTATATATATGTATATATATTATAACTTGAGAATATTAAAAGAGTATTAAACGTATAATACTTTACATGAACGTATTTGTTTCAATATGTTTATCGATAGAATTAGAAGATAATATCAAATGATTGATTTATCAGATACATTGTGATATGATTATGGGTCTATGTTATGAGGTCCACTGTGATTTAAGAAATCTATTCTTTTTGACAACATTCGGAAAATGGTAAAGTGATTTACAAGTAAGAACGTGAAGTGTAACTAACTTAGATGTTGGATATCGAAAAGTTAAGTAACTCGACATTTTTCATTAAGATGATTTCATATGTTTATTTAACCTTTGAACTTTATCCCATGCTTCACCAACAGAATGTAATTTAAAAACTTGAAACCTATTATGAATATATATGATTCTACTTTTCTAAAACGTTTTATGATATAACGATTTCCATTATTTTAACCTTTAAACAAAATGATTCTTAAAAATATATTTGGTTTTGGAAAAAAAAATTATTATATTTATTTGATTTAGTTTCAAACGTACAAAAACGTTTTCAGTTTAAAAAGAACTTTATTATTAAAACGTATATAACTTTTATAAATATCTAGAACCACTTTTGACAACTCATTACTTAACCAGTATGATAAATATAATGATATTTATATTTTATTTTATTAAATATATATAATGATTTAAATTAATATTATATATATTTATACGCGTATTATACGTACATAGTTTTATACTCTTACTATACTTAAACTTTATCTTTACTTTATTTTTACTTTACTTTAACTTTAATAATTCATACTTTAATAATTCACTTTAATAATTCATACTTTAATAATTCACTTTAATAATTCTCTTTAATAATTCATACTTTAATAATTCACTTTAATAATTCATACTTTAATAATTCACTTTAATAATTCAAAAATCTATTATAAATAGAATTCAATAGGTTTCATTATTTCATAGAAACTTGAAAATATTTTTCTCTAAACTCTCTCAATCGATTTACATATATATATTTACTCCGTATTATTTCAAGATATTATTAGTATACATAAAATATTACGTCGGAGTGCTGTCCGAGTGATTTCGAAATTATTTTTCGAGTGGGATTGGATTAAGGAAATTATGGGTTATAGCTATGGAGGTGATTGGGTATGGTTCATGGGTATGCTCGTGAGGTCAATATAGTGTTTATCATCTCCGTTGCGTCTACGTACCTTTCCTGCAATATTGAATCTCAATATTGATACGTGAGTACTCATAATTTAACTTTTACATACTAATAGTGTATCCCTGACTAGTGCTCGAGTATATAGGATTATGCATGTTTGTACTTTTGATATTGCCTTTCGTTAGGTTATGTTGAATCCTGAATTAGTTATATATGTGACTGAGATAAGGTATAAGATATGCATGTCGTTGGAAAGCTAGCGAAAAATTAAGAACTTTTCATTTAGATATCGAATGATTTCGATGAACGGATTTGAAGTTATAGTCCATCGAATTTTTGTATTATTATTAAAAATGATTATTATTATCGTCGTTATTATCGTCGTTCTAGTTTTATCTTATTATTATTATTATTATTATTATTAATATTATTATTATTATTATTATTATTATTATTATTATTATTATTATTATCTTTATCAATAAAATGATTTATCATTAAAAATTGTTATTTTTATTATTATTACTATCGTTATTATCATTAAATTTATAATTAGTATTATTATTATTATTATTATCTAATTATTATTATTATTATTATTATTATTATTATTATTATTATCATCATTATTATTATTATCATTATTAATATATATATCATTATTTAAAAATGGTTATTGTTATTATTATTATTATTATATAATCATTATCGTTAATAATGTCATAGTAATTATCATTATTAGTATTATTGTAATTAAAACTAATATTAGTAACACCTAATTATTTTGATTACTATTATTATCATTATTATGAACACGATATAAAAGACGATTAAAAGCTATTAAATGAAACGATTAGAAAATAATGAGTAAGAGTATCATGATGAAATTAAAATATTATAAGATATTGATTTAGATAAAATTATCGTTCTTATTATTTTTATCATTACTATTATTATTAAAAGTATCGTTAGTATCAAAACTATCATTTTAACAAAAATTATCATTTTAACAAAAATTATCATTTTAACAAAAATTATCATTTTAATAGAAATGTCATTGTTAGTATAAAATATCATTTTTATTATCATTTTAAATAGAATTATTATTTTAAAGATAATATCAAAAATTATCGTAAATATTAAAGTTATCATAATTAGAATTATCGTTTTATCATAATATCATCTTAGTAATTATAAATATTGATATTTTTATAATAATAATTATTATTATAAAATAATACAACTTTTACTTACTAACATTATAGATATTATTTTATCAAATAAATATGTAATACAAACATATTTTACTACGTATAATAAATTACTTTAATAATACCTATCATATTATCTTTATGATATTAAATGAACCCTATAAATTTTATTACTTAATATATATAAAAGTATATTTTATTATATAAATTTTAATATAAAATTTTATTTATTAATACATGAATTATATTAATTACTCTAATAAATCTTTTAAAAATATTTAAAAATATAAAACGACGATATTTAAAATATATTATAATCATGTATAAATTTTGGAAATCATTTTGAGTCAAATTGACTTTTGTTGACTTTTGCATATTAGTCTCGAGCATTAGGATTGTGGTACACTATGACCTGACCTAATTGTTGGACAAATATTGACCAACATATAATTATATATAATTAATTTAGGTTCGTGAATCCGAAGCCAACCTTGCACTAGTTCAATGACGTTATATGTATTTTCACTACGAAATACAGTATGGTGAGTTTCATTTATCTTTTTACCCTTTATATTTTTGGGCTGAGAATACATGCGTAATTTTTATAAATGTTTTACGAAATAGACACAAGTAATCGAAACTACATTATATGGTTGAATTATCGAAATCGAATATGCCCCTTTTTATATAGTCTGGTAATCTAAGAATTAGGGAACAGACACCCTAATTGACGCGAACTCTAAAGATAGATCTATCGGGCCCAACAAGCCCCATCCAAAGTACCGGATGCTTTAGTACTTCGAAATTTATATCATGTCCGAAGGAGGATCCCGGAATGATGGGGATATTCTTATATGCATATTGTGAATGTCGGTTACCAGGTGTTCAATCCATATGAATGATTTTTGTCTCTATGCATGGGACGTATATTTATGAGAACTGGAAATGAAATTCTTGTGGTCTATTAAAATGATGAAAATGAATGATTATGATAAACTAATGAACTCACCAACCTTTTGGTTGACACTTTAAAGCATGTTTATTCTCAGGTATTTAAGAAATCTTCCGCTGTGCATTTGCTCATTTTAAAGATATTAATTGAAGTCTTTCATGGCATATTTCGAAGAACGTTGCATTCAAGTCATTGAGTTCATTAAAGATTATTATTATTAAGTCAATTTATAGTTGGATAGTGGATATTATGAAATGGTATGCATGCCTGTCAATTTTCGATGTAAAGAAAGTTTGTCTTTTAAAAACAAATGCAATGTTTGTAAAATGTATCATATAGAGGTCAAATACCTCGCGATGTAATCAACTATTGTGAATCGTTTATAATGTATATGAACGGGTCCTTTCAGTCGTCTCCAGACATGGAATACCAATCTCTATTATCTCTGATAGGGATGGCAGATTTATTTCAAGATTCTGGCAGACATTACAGCAAGCATTAGGAACTCGTCTAGACATGAGTACTGCCTATCATCCACAAACTGATGGGCAGAGCGAAAGGACAATACAAATGCTTGAAGACATGCTACGAGCATGTGTTATTCATTTCGGAAATAGTTGGGATCGACATCTACCGTTAGCAGAATTTTCCTACAACAATAGCTACTATTCAAGCATTGAGATGGCGCCGTTTGAAGCACTTTATGGTAGAAAGTGCAGGTCTCTGATTTGTTGGAGTGAAGTGGGGGATAGACAGATTACGGGTCCGGAGATAATACAAGAAACTACCGAGAAGATCATCCAAATTCAACAACGGTTGAAAACCGCCCAAAGTCGACAAAAGTGCTACGCTGACATTAAAAGAAAAGATATAGAATTTGAAATTGGAGAGATGGTCATGCTTAAAGTTGCACCTTGGAAAAGCGTTGTTCGATTTGGTAAACGAGGGAAATTAAATCCAAGGTATATTAGACCATTCAAGATTATTGATCGTGTCGGACCAGTAGCTTACCGACTTGAGTTACCTCAACAACTCGCGGCTGTACATAACACTTTCCACGTCTCGAATTTGAAGAAATGTTTTGCTAAAGAAGATCTCACTATTCCGTTAGATGAAATCCAAATCAACGAAAAACTTCAATTTATCGAAGAACCCGTCGAAATAATGGATCGTGAGGTTAAAAGACTTAAGCAAAACAAGATACCAATTGTTAAGGTTCAATGGAATGCTTGTAGAGGACCCGAGTTCACCTGGGAACAATAAGATCATATGAAGAAGAAATACCCGCATTTATTTCCAGAAGAAACGTCAACACCTCCAACTGCTTAAAATTTCGGGACGCAATTTATTTAACGGGTAGGTACTGTAGTGACCCGAACTTTTCCATGTTTATATATATATATATATTAAATGAAATTGTTATTTACATTATTAAGTGTTTCCAACATGTTAAGCAATCAAACTTGTTAAGACTTGATTAATTGAAATAGGTTTCATATAGACAATTGACCACCCAAGTTGACCGGTGATTCACGAACGTTAAAACTTGTAAAAACTATACGATGACATATATATGGTTATATATAGTAAACATGATTTTATTATAAGTATGTATCTCATTAGGTATTTTAACAATGAGTTATATACATAAAAATGTGACTATTAATTTAAGAAGCTCGAAAACGATATATATAACGATTATCGTTATAACAACGTCTTACTAGGTACATATGAATCATATTAAGATATTGATACACTTGGTTAATTATGTTAAATGATAAGTAAATATATTATTAAGTGTATTAACAATGAAATACATATGTAAAAATAAGACTACTAACTTAATGATTTCGAAACGAGACATATATGTAACGATTATCGTATATACATCATACTAAGATATATTATATATCATAATATCATGATAATATAACAATTTAACATCTCATTTGTTATAATAAACAATGGGTTAACAACATTCAACAAGATCGTTAACCTAAAGGTTTCAAAACAACATTTACATGTAACGACTAACGATGACTTAACTACTCAGTTAAAATGTATATACATGTAGTGTTTTAATATGTATTCATACACTTTTGAAAGACTTCAAGACACTTATCAAAATACTTCTACTTCACAAAAATGCTTACAATTACATCCTCGTTCAGTTTCATCAACAATTCTACTCGTATGCACCCGTATTCGTACTCGTACAATACACAGCTTTTAGATGTATGTACTATTGGTATATGCACTCCAATGATCAGCTCTTAGCAGCCCATTTGAGTCACCTAACACATGTGGGAACCATCATTTGGCAACTATCATGAAATATCTCATAAAATTACAAAAATATGAGTAATCATTCATGACTTATTTACATGAAAACAAAATTACATATTCTTTATATCTAATCCATACACCAACGAACAAAAACACCTACAAACACTTTCATTCTTCAATTTTCTTCATCTAATTGATCTCTCTCAAGTTCTATCTTCAAGTTCTAAGTGTTCTTCATAAATTCCAAAAGTTCTAGTTTCATAAAATCAAGAATACTTCCAAGATTGCAAGTTTACTTCCAAGTTTTCTAAATCCATTCCAAGTAATCATTCAAGATCAAGAAACCTTTGTTACTTACAGTAGGTTATCTTTCTAATACAAGGTAATAATCATATTCAAACTTTAATTCAATTTCTATAACTATAACAATCTTATTTCGAGTGGAAATCTTACTTGAAATTGTTTTCGTGTCAGGATTCTGCTTCAAGAACTTTCAAGCCATCCAAGGATCCTTTGAAGCTAGATCTATTTTTCTCATTTCCAGTAGGTTTATCCAAGGAACTTGAGGTAGTAATGATGTTCATAACATCATTCGATTCATACATATAAAGCTATCTTATTCGAAGGTTTAAACTTATAATCACTAGAACATAGTTTAGTTAATTCTAAACTTGTTCGCAAAAAAAAGTTAATCCTTCTAACTTGACTTTTAAAATCAACTAAACACATGTTCTATATCTATATGATATGCTAACTTAATGATTTAAAACCTGGAAACATGAAAAACACCGTAAAACCGGATTTACGCCGTCGTAGTAACACCGCGGGCTGTTTTGGGTTAGTTAATGAAAAACTATGATAAAATTTGATTTAAAAGTTTTTATTCTGAGAAAATGATTTTTATTATGAACATGAAACTATATCCAAAAATTATGGTTAAAATCAAAGTAGAAGTATGTTTTCTAAAATGGTCATCTAGACGTCGTTATTTCGACTGAAATGACTACCTTTACAAAAACGACTTGTAACTTATTTTTTTGACTATAAATCTATACTTTTTCTGTTTAGATTCATAAAATAGAGTTCAATATGAAACCATAGCAATTTGATTCACTCAAAACGGATTTAAAATGAAGAAGTTATGGGTAAAACAAGATTGGATAATTTTTCTCATTTTAGCTACGTGAAAATTGGTAACAAATCTATTCCAACCATAACTTAATCAACTTGTATTGTATATTATGTAATCTTGAGATACCATAGACACGTATACAATGTTTCGACCTATCATGTCGACACATCTATATATATTTCGGAACAACCATAGACACTCTATATGTGAATGTTGGAGTTAGCTATACAGGGTTGAGGTTGATTCCAAAATATATATAGTTTGAGTTGTGATCAATACTAAGATACGTATATACTGGGTCGTGGATTGATTCAAGATAATATTTATCGATTTATTTCTATACATCTAACTGTGGACAACTAGTTGTAGGTTACTAACGAGGACAGCTGACTTAATAAACTTAAAACATTAAAATATATTAAAAGTGTTGTAAATATATTTTGAACATACTTTGATATATATGTATATATTGTTATAGGTTCGTGAATCACCCAGTGGCCAAGTCTTACTTCCCGACGAAGTAAAAATCTGTGAAAGTGAGTTATAGTCCCACTTTTAAAAATCTAATATTTTTGGGATGAGAATACATGCAGGTTTTATAAATGATTTACAAAATAGACACAAGTACGTGAAACTACATTCTATGGTTGAATTATCGAAATCGAATATGCCCCTTTTTATTAAGTCTGGTAATCTAAGAATTAGGGAACAGACACCCTAATTGACGAGAATCCTAAAGATAGATCTATTGAGCCTAACAAACCCCATCCAAAGTACCGGATGCTTTAGTACTTCGAAATTTATATCATATCCGAAGGGTGTCCCGGAATGATGGGGATATTCTTATATATGCATCTTGTTAATGTTGGTTACCAGGTGTTCACCGTATGAATGATTTTTATCTCTATGTATGGGATGTGTATTGAAATATAAAATCTTGTGGTCTATTGTCACGATTTGATATATATAGGTTAAACCTATAACTCACCAACATTTTTGTTAACGTTTAAAGCATGTTTATTCTCAGGTGAATACTAAGAGCTTCCGCTGTTGCATACTAAAATAAGGACAAGATTTGGAGTCCATGATTGTATGATATTGTGTAAAAACTGCATTCAAGAAACTAATTTCGTTGTAACATATTTGTATTGTAAACCATTATGTAATGGTCGTGTGTAAACAGGATATTTTAGATTATCATTTAATCTACGTAAAGCTTTTTAAACCTTTATTTATGAAATAAAGGTTATGGTTTGTTTTAAAAATGAATGCAGTCTTTGAAAAACGTCTCATATAGAGGTCAAAACCTCGAAACGAAATCATTAATATGGAACATTTTTAATCAATAAGAACTTGACATTTCACTAATCTACATCCTATAATCTATTTCTTATCGAAAATCCTTCATCTGATCGTACGAGATGAATCCTGCAATTAGTTCGAGTCCCTCAGATTCTGATAGCTATTCCGATAGTTATTCCGACAGCTATTCCGACATAGATGTTCACATAAGCTCCGAAAACAGCGTCATCGGCATGAATCAACCAATCAACCATTATCAATTCATTTGATGGGTTTGTAGTCGACTTAATTAATGGAAACACGCAGAAGGCAATCCCTTCCACCAACCGAATTCACCCCTTGACAATGAACCTGAAGCGTTTACCGGCGAACCTGTTCGAGACACCATTTTCAGTCTTATTTCCAGGGTAACTCGATAAGATTATATTCTATCCACAATTCTGAACCTTATTCATCCACTCATTCCGACCGACAATCATCCTGAAGTATTAAGTCAACGAACTTCGCGCTCGAATAATCAATTCAGAGAATATGGTGCAAAATGTACCAGCTTCAACAACATCACCAGCACCAACAGTACCATCAATCACAACACCAGTACCATCACCAATACATGCTTCAATATCATCATCTGTACTTTGAGTATGATCTTCGTTCTACGTATCATTCTACCTCATTTATCTTCGTTCGACATGACGAATATGTAATCTCTAAAGTTTTAGAGATTATTTATTCTAGTTCCAACCGAAAAGCAAATGAGTTCAATATCATATTAACTCATTAAATCCATGAATACATCTGAAGAAAATATATATGTATATATGTTTTCATAAAGATTGTAATTAAAAATTCTCTTGTACAAACTGTTAATGGTGAAAATATTTTAACGGGTAGGTAATACCCGAGGAATATTTAAATTTCACATTAATAAGTTACATTGTACGTTCTTTGAATCTGATTCAACAGTCATTTGCTATCCTACTTGCAACCACAGCTATACAAATCCGTTCATCACCGAATAACCATTTTCATTCAATTTCATATTTGGATTTTGACCTATCAGAATCCGACAAGTGGCATAATGAAGAAAACATTGGACAAAATTAAATTTGTTAGAAACAAACAAATTAACTATGAGAAATTTTGTTAAGAATCCACGCTAACGAAATCCTAGCTAACTGTTCCTAGCTAACTGATTACATTTTGTTTATTGCAATTTATTTTATCGCAAATTACATTCTCGCAATTTTATTTATCGTCATTAAATTTCTGTTATTTACTTTACGCACTTTATTTATCGTTATTTAATTTTCTGTTATTTATTTTACGCACTTTAAATATCGAGACACGTATACAAGGTTTTGACATATCATATCGACGCATCTATATATATTATTTGGAATCACCATAGACACTCTATATTCAGTAATGATCGAGTTCTCTATACAGGGTTGAGGTTGACTCTACAATAATATATATAGTTTGAGTTGTGATCGAGCCTGAGACGTATACGGGTCACGACATGTATTAATTAATTCGAATATTATATATTAAACTATATATGAATGATTGCACATCTCAACTGTGGACTATCGACTGTGGACTAATAACATTGGACAATTAAAATGAATTAAAATATTGATTATAACATATGAAACTAAACAATTCTTCAAGTTGCCACTTGATTTCGTCTTAAACATCATTTGTATCTTCACGATTACATTTTGCGTTCAAACCTTTCATGATTCTTGAAAACACCTCAATTGAGAGGATGAATCAACCGCACTTCATTTACGGGAGAAAAGATTGATGCATATGGCTATACACCTGAAAACACTCGGAACTTGAGTAAACGTTTAACACGTAGCTGTGCTAATTACTTTAGCGTTATTATTACCAAAAATAACTTTGCATCTGCTGTTCGAGATAGACAGTTTTGTCACAGCTCCAGCAAGACAACTTCGACTTTTCGTACGAAACTACCTTATTATAACCTTGATATATATGCGTGCTCTTTTATTGTTACCGGGGAACCTTTTATATTCCACCATATTACCATCAGCATTTAATCATCTAAAAACACAATACTCTTGAAACCACCTTAGATTGATAACCGATGATTCAGATATGGTAGCATTAAATGCAGAGGAAACAGAAAAATTGTAGATGTTCTAAACGGCCAAAGGATTGATGATAAAGAAGGGAGTGTTAGGAATGCTCGATAGAAAATTTGGTACTGAAAAACAGATTGAGCAAACCATGAAGGAGACCAAGGCCAAATACAAGGACCATACCATTTATTCAAAGAAACCAGGTAATTCTGGATCCGATGAAACCTTCAACGAATATCTTGCTCCGTACTCATGTTAAAATCTTGCGGAAAATTTTTCTTCATCAACCATCGAACTTAGAAATTCCAAAATATCATCATAAATATCTTCGATATTTCTGAAGATATTTTCATAAATATTCTCGTTCAAAATTATTTATCTCTTCGTGCTATCTATATTACATCATAAAGGAAACTACTTTAGTTTCTAAATTTCTTTAAAATTTGAGTTTGAATTATGAATGATTTTGAAGTAGTGTTGGAAATTGATGCATGAGTTAGTATAATATAATGACACTTGATCAACGTGATTATATTACAGTAAGTCATGCTGAGTTTCTAATGGGACGTGATAATTCAAAGATCATAACGTTATCATGTGCCATGTTACATAACTCTTTCATTCTACTTAACTCCTGAACAAATCAAGAAAATGTATTCTTGATGGTTCTATCTTCCGTGATGTTGATAAATTTGAAAATCAAATCGTGCTATCATGTTCCTTCCTGCTTAGAACATTATGATCATTCGAAACTCTATATCTACAAATTCTGGACCATTATTCGTTTGACTTGAAGTCGGGAAGAGAAAACAAAAGCATAGAGCTTCGAAATATAAGGGAGAATATAAAGCCCGATAACAACACATAAATTACAAACCGTGTATATCAATGTTTATCGCAACATAAAGACACAGGAGAATTAAAAACATTATAACCCCAAGGGCGAAGTAGAAGAAAGCAGATTCCTCTGGTGGAAATTAGAAAAGGAGAATGATTGTTGCGATAGTAAGAATGAGGACAAGAATCAGAACTGGATTAAGCATTTTTTTTTACAATCGTTTGGATGTATGAACTAAGAAAATAGTATAGGAATGATGAGAATAATTGAACGAAAGAATTTAATTTATAATGGAAATAACAGACAGAGTAATCGAGGGAGATCACCGTATTTAATTATAGTGATCTTAATTTCTTTATTCGCCGAAGAATCAAATCTTTTAGATTTCGAAGATTTTGTTTAAATCCCATGAATTCCGGAATTCAACCATGACTAGTCAAAAGTTATGATGAAACTTCTCTTTCTCATTTCACTCTTTTGTAATAACTTCACTCACCCGCTTCGAGTAATCGAATCATATTATCACATTACTCTATGGTAATAAAATTCTATTTTATCAACTCATATTCGTCATGAAGACATTCTTATTGTTAACCATGACAACCACACTCAAATTTCGGGACGAAATTTCTTTAACGGGTAGGTACTGTGATGACCCGGAGATTTCTGACCAAATTTAAACTTAATCTTTATATGATTTCGACACGATAAGCAAAGTCTATAATGTTGAGTCTCAAAAAGTTTGAACTGTGCAATTGACCTTCAACCATCCCGACGATTCATGAACAAATGTTTGTAAATAAATATGTCTATATAAATATATATATTTAATATATAAATATAAGTGTATATATAATATTTTAAATTAATAAAATACACTTTAATCAATTGGAGTTAAAGATGTAAAATAATATATAGAATAATTAAGTTGCAATAAATATATATATGTAGATATATGAATTCTATACATAACTCATAATATATATATTGTAATATATATAAAATTTATAAATATCAAATATTCAATATATGTTATTGTATAATGTATATTATACAATTAGTAAATATTATATAAATAATAAATTGTAATATTAATATATTAAATGTAATTACAAGTTGAAAATATAGTTGTTATAGTAATATCTTTATTACTTTCATTATTACTATTTATATTAATATTAATATCAATATCAGTATAATAAATATTATTAAAAATGGAAACATGTAGCTTGTTATATCTTCATTATTATATTACTAAGTATTATTATTAGATATTATTATTTATAAAAATATTAATTTAGCTATCATTTTTATTATTATAAAAATAATACAAATTATTATTATCATTAATATTATTATTATTATTATTAACATTTTTATTAATAACTATTATTATACTTGATATTAACATTATTATTATTATCTTAATATTATTAATAATATTAAAAGAATTATTATTATTATTATTATTATTATTATTATATTTACTAATTAATTATGTATTATATATATGAAATCAAATAACAAAATCCAATCGGTTTAACTTATCTATCGAATTATATATGATTTGATTCCCTGTCTCTAAATTATTATCCACCAATTTCAACTCTATTACCAAACCAAGTTGTTACACATTGCTGTCATCTATCAAACACCTTTATCTATTATATCCCTTCTATATTATGCATATCTTAGATCTTGGATATATATACAAATACAACACCATGAGGCACCATCAAGCTTCTTCGACCATTCGAACCTAAGTACTTCTCGTATCCTTGTTCTTTATTGCTACAACAACTCCACACTTGTACATCACCTGAGAACCACCATTTTTTATGTTCGAGATCACAATTTCATTACCACAAAACTTTCTGTTTTATTTATGACTCATCTCAAAACACCATGAAAACCATGTAAGTCTTCTGTTGTGCTAACCAGTCCGAATGTCCACAACCACCATTTCCTGCTACTCACCTACATACCATCGTGAACACCACAACCACAGACCATCATTACAAACTCATGAATTAACAAACTCATTACCTTTCTTTCTTTCCTTCTTTCTTTCTTTCTTTCTATTCCGTTTTCTGTTGCTATTCCCGAAAGACACTACCATCAAACGTTTTAATAGCTGCTAAACGGCAACCTTTCTTTAACTGATGTGCTGCTATTTTTTTCTCTGCATAATCAAATAACAGATATCATTAAATCCCCCTATTAAACTACTACAATGTTTTAAATTTCTGTTTATTAAATATCACTAACGAAGCCTGCATTCGCCTCAACACCAACCTCTTTCATATAAACGTCATCATGAACATTACCAAAGACTTTAATATAGTTATTGAAAGCAATCTTAGACAAAGATTTAGTCGCAACACATACCTTTAATTTATTTGCTGCAGCTCTAGTCTTGATGATAACGAGGATTAGACCCAAACCACCACTTCTGTTGCTGTTTCCAACCTGTTTTCTGTATTAGTAAGCCTAAAACCGAACCCAATTGTCAAATTATCATCATCAGTTGATGTTACTGATTCTGTTTCTATTGACTAACCGAGAACAACCAAAACAGACACCCCATTCTTTCTTCTGTTCGTTTCTTTCTGTTTTACAATCCAACCCTAATCATGTATTTACTGTTACTATTTTATTTTACTTTTCTGTTTCAATCGAGCCCCAAATCCAAACCCTTCAAGAACACTAGTAACTACTACTCGTGTTCAATTCATTTAAAAGTACAAAAAAATATATAAATGGATAAGGAAATTAGGAGAATAATAAAGAACCAATTACGTAATTGATCGATTGATGAAGCGATTACATGACCGATTGATGAAGGATGATGAGTAACGATGATGATGAAGACCGATGATGGCATTGAACGATGATGATAGTGAATCGATGATATACTATACATTGATGATTGTTGTTTGATCGGTTGACTGATTAACGGATCGAAGAACCCTGGAATCGTGATGTATACGGTGTAGGTGCTTCTGCTATCCTCGATCTACTTTAGGAGCTGATAAAAAAAAAAACGCGTGGTTCCCTTTATTAGGTATACATATTATTATTATTATTATTATTATTATTATTATTATTATTATTATTATTATTATTATTATTATTATTATTATTATTATTATTATTATTATTATTATTATCATCATCATTATTATTATCTATTAATGTTATTATTGTTAAAATTATTATTATAAATATTAAGGTTATGATTATAAAAACTAAAAATTTAAAATACAAAATTATTAAGGGAATGATTAAAACTAGATTTAAATAATGATTTAAATGGATTATAAAGTATTGATATTATTATCATTAATATTATTATGAACATTAGCATTAATAATAAAATTAATATTATCAATTAGATTATTATTATTAGAATTATTAAAAATTATCATTTTTAATATTATAAGTATAAGTATTATTATTTTGTTATAATTATTATTACTATTACCAATGCTATTAATATTATCATTATCACTATTAAAATCTAATCATTTTTTTCTTATTAAAGATTACCATAAACATTATAAATATAACTAATATTATTATTATTATCAATATTTTAAAACATTATTATTATTACAACATTATTACCCAAGCAAAATATATTATTTACCTATATCATAAATATACTAATATCACATAAATACCATGTTTTTAATAATATCATTTATAGTAAGATAACATTTATTAAATTATATATCATATGCATATTATAACATATTATTATAAGTATTAATATGAATATATAAGGATGTTAGTCTTAATACGATATAAACTTAGTTGATTAATATTATAATGTGTTAATATATATACATGATATAGGTTGTGACGATCGCTCCAAATCCATATGGACGAACACGTCATTCATTGATTTCATTGCGAGGTATTTGACCTCTATGTGATACGTTTTGTAACATTGCATTCGTTTGAAAAGGTATTTCATAAATGAATATATAAATTCCAGGTTTTTTTTACATCTGATGATTCCTACGTATAGACAATCACCATTTAAATGGTTTACAATAATACATCTGTTGACAATACAGTCAAAATAAGATACATGGTAATGGTTTGATGAATGCAAGTTTCTTGTATATAGCATGTATGACTCCAAGCACATAACTTGTATCACGTATGAGCAAACAGCGGAAGACTTCTAGAAACCTGAGAATAAACATGCTTCAAGTGTCAACATAAAGGTTGGTGAGTTCATAGTTTTAATATTACACATAATCCGTATATCAATGTGGATTACAAAAGTTCAGTTGTTTCATTCAAAACGTTTATCATTATGTTTTAAATAAAAGGTGGACCACAAGATTTCAGTTGTTTCATCCGAAATGTTTATCAATCGGTTCTACAAAATTGAGCACCCTGGTAACTAAACTTTAACGTTTATATAATTTGTACTCTCTGTATAATCATCTTAATAATACACGCAAACCAACGTGTACGCTTCTCAAATAGCATACGTCCGTTAAAAGGCTAGCGCTCTAGCTCGAACGGGGATGTCAAGCCCTATGGATCCATATACTACTACTCGCGCCCACCAGTTCTTATAACTGGCAGTTACTAGTTACCAAAGTTAAGGGATTTTCGGTTCAAACTCAGTGTAGAATTTAGTATGTACTTGTATCCATTGCGTTTAAAATAAAATGCATGTATTCTCAGCCCAAAAATATATTGCAAAAGCAATTAAAAAGGGATCAATGAAACTCACGCATATAAATATTGTATATCGGTTAATAAAGCATTTGCATGTATTTTCAGCCCAAAAATGTAGAGAGTAAAAGGGATCTTATGAAACTCACGCATATAAATATTGTATATCGGTTAATAAAGCATTTGCATGTATTCGCAGTTAAAAATATATTTCAAAAGCATTTAATAAAGCAGTTGTAAAAATAGCGCATGTATTCTCAGTCCCAAAAATATAAAGAGTAAAAGGGAATCAAATGAACTCACTGTTTAATATTGATATACAATATTGCAGGAAAGCACGTAGACGCATCGGAGATGATAAACACGAGGTTTGATTCAGAAAAAAAATACCCCCGAACATTACCCATAACCTCCTTGGCAATAACTCATAATTTCCTTAGCTCTAGCTTGCTCGAAAACTCATTTTGAAAATTACTTGGACAGCACTCCGTCGTAATATTTGATGTACATTATTATTTTTGTATCGCAAAAATAATAACACTAATAATAAAAAAAAATAATAAGATTAATAATAATCTTATTAATAATAATAATAATAATAATAATAATATAAATAATAAATAAAATAAATACGGAGTAATATGTATGTGTGTGTTTTTTTTTTCTTTCTTTACTCGGCAGAAAATGTTGCAATTTATAGAACCTGGCCTGAAATCTGGAGTCATGCGACTCGCATGGAAATGGCCTTCTGGCCATGCGACTCGCATGAGGACCAGGGACAGCTCACATTGTTTTGGCTCCTAGCTTGTCGACATAATATAAAATAAATATAAATATATAAATAATTAATATAATTATTTATATATTATATTTTATTCTTGTGCATAGTAGACTTGTAATTTTTGTTCCGATAAGTCGTACGTCATCACTCGACTTATGTCCCGGTTTCGGTTTCTCGAACGCATTTTCGTACGCTTAGAAAACTTGCATTTTACATTTCGTGACACGTACCTTTGTCAAAATATAGCCTTAAATTATCCCTTAATTATATCACTCAAAGTGTATCTTAAACTTTCGAGTGTTTTGGTCATTTACTTCTATAAATCATCGTCTCGCTATTTGTTAAAACACATTTTTATAATAGTGTTTTACTGTAGCAAAGTTACTGTAGCAAAGGTCAAATTTTACTGTAGCAATTCACTGTAGCAAAGTCAATTTCACTGTAGCAAATAGTGATTTTCGAAAACACTGTAGCGTTTTGAGTAATGTGGCAATTTGAAAACACTGTAACAAATTAGTGTTTAACTGGTTCATCTTAAACGCTTTAGTTAACTTAACTAAATATCAATTGAATCAATAAACGAATGTTACTATCGTTTATTATATATATGTATATATCTTTTTAATATACATAAATCAGTTTTTAAATACACATTGGAAGTTATTTATAAATAAATTTTAATAATAAATATTTCAACTTATCATATACATTCGAATAGATATTTAAACCAATAAGTTTAATGTACGGTATCAAACAATTAATACATTGTTACCTTTTCATGTTATAGTATATATGTATCTATTTACATATAATTGTTCGCGAATCGTCGAAAACAATCGAAGGGTATTTAAATATATAAAAGTAATTCAAAAATTTTGAGATTCAGTTTTACAGACTTTGCTTATCGTGTCGGAAATGTTAATCATACAAAGATTAAGTTTAAATTTAGTCGAAATTTCTGGGTCATCACAGTACCTACCCGTTAAAGAAATTTCGTCCCGAAATTTGAGTGAGGTCGTCATGGCTAACAATAAAAATGTTTTCATGACGAATATGAGTTGATAAATAGAATTTTATTACCGTTGAGTAATATGGATAAAACAATCCAATTACTCAGAGCTTATAAGAGAAGTTATCGTAATTGAGTGAAATGGAGAATAGAGATGCGTCTTATCTCTTGATGTAGTAACGATTGATTTCCGGAATTTAAGGAATAGAAAATCTTCATTATCTAAATAAGATTTGATTCTTCGGGAATTAAGGAAATTATGATTTCCTTTGATTAAATGCGTAATCTACCTCGATTGCTATGTCTGATATTTCGCTATAAATTGACCTCTTCTGTTTCATTTATTTTCACCACTTCTACTTTCTTTCCCAATTAATACATTCAAAAGATTGTGAAAATGTTTAATCCAGTTCTGGTTCTTGACCTAATATTGACGTTTGCCACACTCATCCTTCTTTTCCAGCTCCCACCAGAAGAATCTGTTTATTTCTATTATGCTCTAGGGATAGTTGTATTTATCATTCTCCCGTGTCTTTATATTGCTATACGCATTGATATACACAGTTTGTAAATTTATGTGTTTTTATCTGGCTTTTATTTTCCATTATATTTCGGAGCTTCATGCTTTCGTTTTCTCTTCCCGACCTTAAGTCAAGCGGATACTGGTCCAGAATTCGTAGCTATACATTTCAGAATGAACATAGTTAATGTTCTAAGAAGGTAATCGTAATGGCACGATCTTGATTTGTCAAATTACCAGAATATCCGGAAAAGACCGAATCATCAAGAAAATATTTTCTTGATATGTTTAGAGGTTAAATAGAATAAAAGAGTTATGTAACATGGTTCATTATGAGGGTGGGATCTGTGAACCTTTATCACATTCCATTAGAAACTCAGCATGACTTACTGTAATATAATCACGTTGATCAAGTGTCATTATATTATACTAACTCATGCTTCAGTTCCCAACACTACTTCAAAAACATCCATTTTTCAAAATTTTCAGAAATTAGAAACTAAAATAGTTTCTTTTATGATGTAACACAGATAGCGTGAAGAGATAAATAATTTCAGATGATAATAGTTATGAAGATATCTTCAGAAATATCGAAGATATTTATAATGAAAGATATGATAATATCTTAGAATTTCTAATATCGAAGGATGATGAAGAATATTGTCCGTAGGGGTTTAGTATCAGGAGCAAGGTATTCGTTAATGACTTCAGCAGATACTGAATCATTTGTATTCTTTGAAGGCAGGTTTAGTCTTTGTGATTTATCCACAACCCTCCTTCATACTTTGCTCAATCCGTTTTCCAGTTTCAAACCTTCTCTTTTTCTCAGCTTTACCACCATATTATTCTTTATCATCAAACTTTTGACTGTTAAGGTCGTTTACAGTTTTTGCTGCTTCATCAGCATTGTTCCAATTTCAGAGAACTAGTTTCATAGTTTGGGGTGTTTTTCAAAAACTTCACATTCGAAGTATGTAATTCGAGGAGGTAGACGTTATATGTACACATATAACTGTTGGCGTAGACGTGCTGCAAGATTTCAAAATACTGATTGCAAATTCCCGATAGTTGGAATGGCAACTATTGTTACAAGATGTGGATGAGTACATGATAGGGTTTCAATGTATATATAGTGATTTTTGGAGAGTTTCAAATAGCAGAGTGACGGAGTCGCTGGTACATTTACTGCTAATATGGTGGAACATAAAAGGTTCCCCAGTAACAAAAACGTATATGCCAAAGTTATAAGTCTGAAAGGTCGTCGTTGACTAGTTGAATGGGTGATAATACTGGATACTTTTAAAAAGGAATTGCAAGGTTACTTTCAGTAATAATAATGCCGAAGGATTTATCACAGATACGTGTTAAAGTTTTACTTAGGTTTCGAGAGCTTTCCAGATATATGATTATAAGTACAAATCTTTCTTCTCGTAGATATCGTGTAGTTGGTTTGTCTTCTCGTTTGTTCATTAGTTGAAGTGTTTCCAAGAATTTCGATGGGTTTGAACGCAAAATATAATCATATGATGTTCTAGTACTGTTCTGAATTCAAAGCATGGGTTTCGAAGCATGGTTTTGAAAGATGTAGGAATCTAAGAGTGATGTTTTTCGTTTAATCTTGACTTGGATTCTGATCTATCGAAATTAGAATATGAAATTGAATGAAAATGGTTATTCTGCGATGAACAGATACGTATATCTATAGGTTTGAGCAGTATAGTTAATGATTGCTGAATCAGAATTGAAGAATGTATAGTGTAACATATTAATGTGGAATTTATATATTTCTAGGGTATTACCTACCCATTAAAATATTCTCATCATTAACAGTTTGTACAAAAGGATTTTCAATTACAATCTTTATGAAAATATATGTATGTATATTTCCTTTAGATGTAATATAGATTTAATGAGTTATTAAACTCATTTGATTTTCGGTTGGAACTAGAAACGAATAATCTCTTCTATATTAAAGATTACATAATCGTCGCAGGATATTTCTCCAATGAAGTTATGAATTAATACTTCATCGTTTATGGTTATTAGTATTCTTCGGTGCCTACGGTGCGTATGAGGTTGATACTCGTGGGACAGATTGTGAGGTTAAGGTTTACGGTGCGGATGTTGTTGTTGGTGGTGCTGGTACTGTTATTGGTTGTGCTGCTGGTTCTGGTGGTGCTACCGGTGCTGCCTGTGATGCCTGCAAATTGTGCATCATATTCTCCAAAGCCACAACTCGAGCGCGAAGCTCGTTAACTTCTTCTATTATTCCGGGATGATTGGCGGTTGGTACGAGAGGATGAATAAAGTTTAAAATTCTAGTTATCATATAATCGTTGCGAAATATCCTGGAAATTAGGGTAAAGATAGTGTTTCGAACGGGTTCGCCGGTAAGTGCCTCAGGTTCCTCACCAAGAGGTGAATTCGGTTGGTGGAAAGGATCGCCTTCCTCTTGTCTCCATTGATTAAGTTGATTACGAACCCATCCCCAATTCATCCAGAATTGGTGATGACTGATTGGTTGATTCATTCCGGTTACACTGCTTTCGGAACTCAGGTGAAAATTCATATCGGAATCCGAAGAACTCGAATTACTTGCAGAATTCATCTTACACGGTTAGATAAATAATTTTCGATGTGAAATGATTTTTGGATATCGGATGATATTTTAATTACATAGAATACCTTTATATAGTACAAAGGATCCGTAAATTATGGAGAAACTTTCAGAAACTGTCAAGTAAAGGTAACAGTAACAGATACGCTAAGATATTCATTTTGTCTATACACTAGTCATGCAATCCATGCAATAAGGTGTGTCTAGACTACAAATGATAAGCAGGTAATTTTCCACACAAGGAATGATAAGCAGGTAATTTCTAACAAAAAAATTATAAGCAACAACTTTTATCATGCAGACATGGTCGAAGTTCAGACTCACTAATGTATCATAACAATAACCGGTTAGACACACTAATGCAAATTCTGGTTCGCTAAGACCAACGCTCTGATACCAACTGTGACGATCGCTCCAAATCCATATGGACGAAAACGTCATTCATTGATTTCATTGCGAGGTATTTGACCTCTATGTGATACGTTTTGTAACATTGCATTCGTTTGAAAAGGTATTTCATAAATGAATATATAAATTCCAGGTTTTTTTTACATCTGATGATTCCTACGTATAGACAATCACCATTTAAATGGTTTACAATAATACATCTGTTGACAATACAGTCAAAATAAGATACATGGTAATGGTTTGATGAATGCAAGTTTCTTGTATATAGCATGTATGACTCCAAGCACATAACTTGTATCACGTATGAGCAAACAGCGGAAGACTTCTAGAAACCTGAGAATAAACATGCTTCAAGTGTCAACACAAAGGTTGGTGAGTTCATAGTTTTAATATTACACATAATCCGTATATCAATGTGGATTACAAAAGTTCAGTTGTTTCATTCAAAACGTTTATCATTATGTTTTAAATAAAAGGTGGACCACAAGATTTCAGTTGTTTCATCCGAAACGTTTATCAATCGGTTCTACAAAATTGAGCACCCTGGTAACTAAACTTTAACGTTTATATAATTTGTACCCTCTGTATAATCATCTTAATAATACACGCAAACCAACGTGTACGCTTCTCAAATAGCATACGTCCGTTAAAAGGCTAGCGCTCTAGCTTGAACGGGGATGTCAAGCCCTATGGATCCATATACTACTACTCGTGCCCACCAGTTCTTATAACTGGCAGTTACTAGTTACCAAAGTTAAGGGATTTTCGGTTCAAACTCAGTGTAGAATTTAGTATGTACTTGTATCCATTACGTTTAAAATAAAGTGCATGTATTCTCAGCCCAAAAATATATTGCAAAAGCAATTAAAAAGGGATCAATGAAACTCACGCATATAAATATTGTATATCGGTTAATAAAGCATTTGCATGTATTCTCAGCCCAAAAATGTAGAGAGTAAAAGGGATCTTATGAAACTCACGCATATAAATATTGTATATCGGTTAATAAAGCATTTGCATGTATTCGCAGTTAAAAATATATTTCAAAAGCATTTAATAAAGCAGTTGTAAAAATAGCGCATGTATTCTCAGTCCCAAAAATATAAAGAGTAAAAGGGAATCAAATGAACTCACTGTTTAATATTGATATACAATATTGCAGGAAAGCACGTAGACGCATCGGAGATGATAAACACGAGGTTTGATTCAGAAAAAAAATACCCCCGAACATTACCCATAACCTCCTTGGCAATAACCCATAATTTCCTTAGCTCTAGCTTGCTCGAAAACTCATTTTGAAAATTACTTGGACATCACTCCGTCGTAATATTTGATGTACATTATTATTTTTGTATCGCAAAAATAATAACACTAATAATAAAAAAAAATAATAAGATTAATAATAATCTTATTAATAATAATAATAATAATAATAATAATAATATAAATAATAAATAAAATAAATACGGAGTAATATGTATGTGTGTGTTTTTTTTTCTTTCTTTACTCGGCAGAAAATGTTGCAATTTATAGAACCTGGCCTGAAATCTGGAGTCATGCGACTCGCATGGAAATGGCCTTCTGGCCATGCGACTCGCATGAGGACCAGGGACAGCTCACATTATTTTGGCTCCTAGCTTGTCGACATAATATAAAATAAATATAAATATATAAATAATTAATATAATTATTTATATATTATATTTTATTCTTGTGCATAGTAGACTTGTAATTTTTGTTCCGATAAGTCGTACGTCATCACTCGACTTATGTCCCGGTTCCGGTTTCTCGAACGCATTTTCGTACGCTTAGAAAACTTGCATTTTACATTTCGTGACACGTACCTTTGTCAAAATATAGCCTTAAATTATCCCTTAATTATATCACTCAAAGTGTATCTTAAACTTTCGAGTGTTTTGGTCATTTACTTCTATAAATCATCGTCTCGCTATTTGTTAAAACACATTTTTATAATAGTGTTTTACTGTAGCAAAGTTACTGTAGCAAAGGTCAAATTTTACTGTAGCAATTCACTGTAGCAAAGTCAATTTCACTGTAGCAAATAGTGATTTTCGAAAACACTGTAGCATTTTGAGTAATGTGGCAATTTGAAAACACTGTAACAAATTAGTGTTTAACTGGTTCATCTTAAACGCTTTAGTTAACTTAACTAAATATCAATTGAATCAATAAACGAATGTTACTATCGTTTATTATATATATGTATATATCTTTTTAATATACATAAATCAGTTTTTAAATACACATTGGAAGTTATTTATAAATAAATTTTAATAATAAATATTTCAACTTATCATATACATTCGAATAGATATTTAAACCAATAAGTTTAATGTACGGTATCAAACAATTAATACATTGTTACCTTTTCATGTTATAGTATATATGTATCTATTTACATATAATTGTTCGCGAATCGTCGAAAACAATCGAAGGGTATTTAAATATATAAAAGTAATTCAAAAATTTTGAGATTCAGTTTTACAGACTTTGCTTATCGTGTCGGAAATGTTAATCATACAAAGATTAAGTTTAAATTTAGTCGAAATTTCTGGGTCATCACATAGGTTCGTGAATCCGAGGCCAACCCTATACTTGTTCAATATCGTTCTATGTATTTTTACTACAAAATACATTAGGTGAGTTTCATTTACTCCCCTTTTACTCTTTACATTTTTGGGGCTGAGAATACATGAAAATGCATTAGTAACTGTTTTACAATAATTATATGCATGAGTTTCATCAATCCCTTTTTAAATGCTTTTGCAATATATATTTTTGGGACTAAGAATACATGCGCTGCTTTTATAAATGCTTTACGAGATAGACACAAGTAATCGACACTACATTCTATGGTTGGATTATCTAATCGAATATGCCCTTGTTATTAAGTCTGGTAATCTAAGAATTAGGGAACAGACACCCTAATTGACGCGAACTCTAAAGATAGATCTATCGGGCCCAACAAGCCCCATCCAAAGTACCGGATGCTTTAGTACTTCGAAATTTATATCATGTCTGAAGGAGGATCCCAGAATGATGGGGATATTCTTATATACAAATTGTGAATGTCGGTTACCAGGTGTTCAATCCATATGAATGATATTTTTGTCTCTATGCATGGGACGTATGTTTATGAGAAATGGAAATATGAAATCTTGTGGTCTATTAAAATTATGAAATTATTATTTATGTTAAACTAATGAAATCACCAACCTTTTGGTTGACACTTGAAAGCATGTTTATTCTCAGGTACGATAGAAATCTTCCGCTGTGCATTTGATCATTTTAAAGATATTACTTGGAGTCATTCATGACATATTTCAAAAGACGTTGCATTCGAGTCATTGAGTTTATCAAGATCATTATTAAGTCAATTATAGTTGGATATATTATGAAATGGTATGCATGTCTGTCAACTTTAGATGTAATGAAATATTGTCATTTCAACACGAATGCAATGTTTGTAAAATGTATCATATAGAAGTCAAGTACCTCGCGATGTAATCAACTGTTGTGAATCATTTATAATCGATATGGACTTCGTCCGGATGGATTAGGACAGGTCCTTTCACATATTATCAAGACTTGATATCTACTTGGAATTCAACTAAAATGGTTTAATGTATACACTTGTTTTCTTAATATATCATGCTTCCGCTTGCTATATTTCTTACTAAATTGATTTAGTAATTATGTTAACATTACGAACATGTTGTTATATTGAATTCCAACAATGGTATCTAGAGCCGAAGTCTATGGATTATGCTTCTTATATAGTCTTTAAACCCACTATATTTGCATTCCATGTACATGCATGAATATGGAATGTAAAAATGTTCGGGTTTGGGTGGTTTTGTGAGTTTGGCCGAATTTGAAAGAGTTTCCAAGAGGGTTTGGAACTTGCAAATTGGTCATATTTGTTGTATGTAGTGTTCACAATCAATGCCTTGACCTTTTGATTGAATGCATGTGCGTTTGAATGATTTGTATTTATTCATTTGGTATGTAATAATTAATTCATTCATTTGGTTGTAATATTCATTCATTTGGGTATGTAATTTATTTTATATTTGGTATGTAAAATAGATTAGGTTGTATTTTCATTTTCTAGACAAAATGTATTAGGATATATTTTTTAACATGTTGAAGATGCATGAATTTCACAAGGAAGAACACAAGAAGCATGTGGATGCAAGGTTAAGTGGGAGGTTAAAACCTCTTACTTTGTGTTATAACCCTTTACCGGTGACATTTGTTTTCGGCTAAACAAATGTCTACCAAATTGGCTTGATTGCGAACACATTTGTTTTGCATGCGTGGTTGTTTTATTTCTTGTATGATTGTGGATTGTGTATGTTACTACAACAAGTTATCACACAAGTTAACAACAAGCAAAACTACAATTTAATTGGTTAAATTATTAACGACATGAAATTTACCAAACTACCATTTAATCTGTTAAATTGAAATGGCTATAAGGACATTAATAAACGGTTATTAAGAACATGATAACGATCATATATATAAAATGGTTTATATCAAGTAATTGGCCAAAATTACAAGACTTGAAAATGGATTTCAAATGAACCATACACTAAATGCATGTTGGTATATGGCATAAAAGTTTTCTCAAACTAGAAATAATGAAAACTTAAAATCCCTTTAACAAACAAGGTAAACAAGTTAAACGCCATCCTTTTGTGTGACACTTAGACATATTAGGAACTCATGATGGGATAAAGGTCACCTAACCATCATGAACAAACTAATATGATTAAGGTGAAATTCGCATGCTTGTGGGATAAAGGTCACCTAACCACTTGCATGTTAAGTTTACACGTTTACATAAGTAGGACGACTTGATTTGGAAATCATGAACTTAGGGTCACCGAAGCATGATGAACAAATAGGCGTTGATGGGATAAATATGCCATGCAAAAGGATTACAAGATCCCATAACTTAGAAGTTGCAAAAGGATTGCAATTGTCATATAATGACTACCTAGCTAAATCAAATGACGGGATAAAGGTCACCTAACTGAAATTTGGTTTACCGTTGGATTCTAAAATTTAATAAATATCAATTGGATTTAAATGGTATTGATTGTTAAATTAAAATTGATACTTAAACAACTTTGTTAAATTTTGTAGATGGCCGCCAATAACAACAACATTCCAAACGCACCAATAAACTTTAACAACCTATCGTTGAGGTCAATCCTCGAAAAGGAAAAACTCAACCATACGAACTTCATGGATTGGTTTTGCAATCTAAGAATTGTCCTCAAACTAGAGGATAGGGCGTATGTGTTGGAAGACTCCATTCCCGATCAACCGGACGAGGATGATACGGAAGGCATGGCTTATTGGGAGAAATATTGCACCGATTCGGTGAAAGTTTCTTGCCTCATGCTTGGGACTATGATACCCGAACTCCAAAAGGATTTTGAGCATCATAGTGCATATGACATGATCACACAGTTGAAGGAGATGTTCCTTCAACAAGCTCGTGTCGAGCGCTTTGAAACGGTTCGAGCACTTCATGCCTGTCGGATGGACGACTCCCACTCCGTTTCATCTTATGTCCTTAAGATGAAAAGCCTAATTGATCGAGCGAACCGTCTAAACTGTAACGTGTCTAATGAATTAGCCACGGACCTTATCCTTAATTCCTTGTCAAAGAGGTTTGACACATTTGTAATGAATTACAACATGAATGGATGGGATAAGAGCATTGGCGAATTACACGCCATGCTTAAGACGGCCGAAGCAAGCTTGGGTAAAAGGGCTTCACCCATGTTTATGATCAATGAAGGCGGGTCCAAAAGCAATAACACTTCTAAGCCGAAGGTGGCTAACAGGAAAGAACCCGCCTACCAAGGCAAGGGCAAGGGAAAAGGGAAGATGGTTACTAAAATGTCCCGTTCTTATTGATTAAAACCGTTCCATATTAATTGATTTCGTTGCGAGGTTTTGACCTCTATATGAGACGTTTTTCAAAGACTGCATTCATTTTTAAAACAAACCATAACCTTTATTTCATAAATAAAGGTTTAAAAAGCTTTACGTAGATTATCAAATAATGATAATCTAAAATATCATGTTTACACACGACCATTACATAATGGTTTACAATACAAATATGTTACATCGAAATCAGTTTCTTGAATGCAGTTTTTACACAATATCATACAAACATGGACTCCAAATCTTGTCCTTATTTTTAGTATGCAACAGCGGAAGCTCTTAGTATTCACCTGAGAATAAACATGCTTTAAACGTCAACAAAAATGTTGGTGAGTTATAGGTTTAACCTATATATATCAAATCGTAATAATAGACCACAAGATTTCATATTTCAATACACATCCCATACATAGAGATAAAGTCATTCATATGGTGAACACCTGGTAACCAACATTAACAAGATGCATATATAAGAATATCCCCATCATTTCGAGACACCCTTCGGATATGATATAAATTTTGAAGTACTAAAGCATCTGGTACTTTGGATGGGGTTTGTTAGGCCCAATAGATCTATCTTTAGGATTTGCGTCAATTAGGGTGTCTGTTCCCTAATTCTTAGATTACCAGACTTAATAAAAAGGGGTATATTCGATTTCGATAATTCAACCATAGAATGTAGTTTCACGTACTTGTCTCTATTTTGTAAATCATTTATAAAACCTGCATGTATTCTCATCCCAAAAATATTAGATTTTAAAAGTGGGACTATAACTCACTTTCACAGATTTTTACTTCGTCGGGAAGTAAGACTTGGCCACTGGTTGATTCACGAACCTATAACAATATATACATATATATCAAAGTATGTTCAAAATATATTTACAACACTTTTAATATATTTTGATGTTTTAAGTTTATTAAGTCAGCTGTCCTCGTTAGTAACCTACAACTAGTTGTCCACAGTTAGATGTACAGAAATAAATCGATAAATATTATCTTGAATCAATCCATGACCCAGTGTATACGTATCTCAGTATTGATCATAACTCAAACTATATATATTTTGGAATCAACCTCAACCCTGTATAGCTAACTCCAACATTCACATATAGAGTGTCTATGGTTGTTCCGAAATATATATAGATGTGTCGACATGATAGGTCGAAACATTGTATACGTGTCTATGGTATCTCAAGATTACATAATATACAATACAAGTTGATTAAGTTATGGTTGGAATAGATTTGTTACCAATTTTCACGTAGCTAAAATGAGAAAAATTATCCAATCTTGTTTTACCCATAACTTCTTCATTTTAAATCCGTTTTGAGTGAATCAAATTGCTATGGTTTCATATTGAACTCTATTTTATGAATCTAAACAGAAATATTATAGGTTTATAGTTGGAAAAATAAGTTACAAGTCGTTTTTGTAAAGGTAGTCATTTCAGTCGAAAGAACGACGTCTAGATGACCATTTTAGAAAACATACTTCCACTTTGAGTTTAACCATAATTTTTGGATATAGTTTCATGTTCATAATAAAAATCATTTTCTCAGAATAACAACTTTTAAATCAAAGTTTATCATAGTTTTTAATTAACCAACCCAAAACAGCCCGCGGTGTTACTACGACGGCGTAAATCCAGTTTTACGGTGTTTTTCATGTTTCCAGGTTTTAAATCATTAAGTTAGCATATCATATAGATATATAACATGTGTTTAGTTGATTTTAAAAGTCAATTTAGAAGGATTAACTTTTATTTGCGAACAAGTTTAGAATTAACTAAACTATGTTCTAGTGATTACAAGTTTAAACCTTCGAATAAGATAGCTTTATATGTATGAATCGAATGATGTTATGAACATCATTACTACCTCAAGTTCCTTGGATAAACCTATTGGAAATAAGAAAAATAGATCTAGCTTCAAAGGATCCTTGGATGGCTTGAAAGTTCTTGAAGCAGAATCATGACACGAAAACAATTTCAAGTAAGATTTCCACTCGAAATAAGATTGTTATAGTTATAGAAATTGAATTAAAGTTTGAATATGATTATTACCTTGTATTAGAAAGATAACCTACTGTAAGTAACAAAGGTTTCTTGATCTTGGATGATTACTTGGAATGGATTTAGAAAACTTGGAAGTAAACTTGCAATCTTGGAAGTATTCTTGATTTTATGAAACTAGAACTTTTGGAATTTATGAAGAACACTTAGAACTTGAAGATAGAACTTGAGAGAGATCAATTAGATGACGAAAATTGAAGAATGAAAGTGTTTGTAGGTGTTTTTGGTCGTTGGTGTATGGATTAGATATAAAGGATATGTAATTTTGTTTTCATGTAAATAAGTCATGAATGATTACTCATATTTTTGTAATTGATGAGATATTTCATGCTAGTTTCTAAATGATGGTTCCCACATGTGTTAGGTGACTCACATGGGCTGCTAAGAGCTGATCATTGGAGTGTATATACCAATAGTACATACATCTAAAAGCTGTGTATTGTACGAGTACGAATACGGGTGCATACGAGTAGAATTATTGATGAAACTGAACGAGGATGTAATTGTAAGCATTTTTGTTAAGTAGAAGTATTTTGATAAGTGTCTTGAAGTCTTTCAAAAGTGTATGAATACATATTAAAACACTACATGTATATACATTTTAACTGAGTCGTTAAGTCATTGTTAGTCGTTACATGTAAATGTTGTTTTGAAACCTTTAGGTTAACGATCTTGTTGAATGTTGTTAACCCATTGTTTATTATAACAAATGAGATGTCAAATTGTTATATTATAATGATATTATGATATATAATATATCTTAGTATGATATATATACAGTTAAATGTCGTTACAACGATAATCGTTACATATATGTCTCGTTTCGAAATCATTAAGTTAGTAGTCTTATTTTTACATATGTATTTCATTGTTAATACACTTAATAATATATTTACTTATCATTTAACATAATTAACCAAGTGTATTAATATCTTAATATGATTCGTATGTACCTAGTAAGACGTTGTTATAACGATAATCGTTATATATATCGTTTTCGAGTTTCTTAAATTAATAGTCTCATTTTTATGTATATAACTCATGGTTAAAATACCTAATGAGATACATACTTATAATAAAATCATGTTAACTATATATATAACCATATATATGTCATCGTATAGTTTTTACAATTTTATCGTTCGTGAATCACCTGTCAACTTGGGTGGTCAATTGTCTATATGAAACCTATTTCAATTAATCAAGTCTTAACAAGTTTGATTGCTTAACATGTTGGAAACACTTAATCATGTAAATAACAATTTTATTTAATATATATATATAAACATGGAAAAGTTCGGGTCACTACAATACCTACCCGTTAAATAAATTTCGTCCCGAAATTTTAAGCAGTTGGAGGTGTTGACGTATCTTCTGGAAATAAATGCGGGTATTTCTTCTTCATCTGATCTTCACGCTCCCAGGTGAACTCGGGTCCTCTACGAGCATTCCATCGAACCTTGAAAATCGGTATCTTATTTTGTTTAAGTCTCTTAACCTCACGATCCATTATTTCGACGAGTTCTTCAATGAATTGAAGTTTTTCATTGATTTGGATTTCATCCAACGAAATAGTGAGATCTTCTTTAGCAAAACATTTCTTCAAATTTGAGACGTGGAAAGTGTTATGTACAGCCGCGAGTTGTTGAGGTAGCTCCAGTTGGTAAGCTACTGGTCCGACACGATCTATAATCTTGAATGGTCCAATGTACCTTGGATTTAGTTTCCCCCGTTTACCAAATCGAACAACGCCTTTCCAAGGTGAAACCTTAAGCATGACCATTTCTCCAATTTCAAACTCTATATCTTTTCTTTTACTGTCCGCGTAGCTCTTTTGTCAACTCTGGGCGATTTTCAATCTTTGTTGAATTTGGATGATTTTCTCGGTAGTTTCTTGTATTATCTCCGGACCCGTAATCTGTCTATCCCCCACTTCACTCCAACAAATCGGAGACCTGCACTTTCTACCATAAAGTGCTTCAAACGGCGCCATCTCAATGCTTGAATGGTAGCTGTTGTTGTAGGAAAATTCTGCTAACGGTAGATGTCGATCCCAACTGTTTCCGAAATCAATAACACAAGCTCATAGCATGTCTTCAAGCGTTTGTATCGTCCTTTCGCTCTGCCCATCAGTTTGTGGATGATAGGCAGTACTCATGTCTAGACGAGTTCCCAATGCTTGCTGTAATGTCTGCCAGAATCTTGAAATAAATCTGCCATCCCTATCAGAGATAATAGAGATTGGTATTCCATGTCTGGAGACGACTTCCTTCAAATACAGTCGTGCTAACTTCTCCATCTTGTCATCTTCTCTCATTGGCAGGAAGTGTGCTGACTTGGTGAGACGATCAACTATTACCCAAATAGTATCATAACCACTTGCAGTCCTTGGCAATTTAGTAATGAAATCCATGGTAATGTTTTCCCATTTCCATTCCGGGATTTTGGGTTGTTGAAGTAGACCTGATGGTTTCTGATGCTCAGCTTTGACCTTGAAACACGTCAAACATTCTCCTATGTATTTAGCAACATCGACTTTCATACCCGGCCACCAAAAATGTTTCTTAAGATCCTTGTATATCTTCCCCGTTCCAGGATGTATTGAGTATCTGGTTTTATGAGCTTCTCTAAGTACCATTTCTCTCATATCTCCAAATTTTGGTACCCAAATTCTTTCAGCCCTATACCGGGTTCCGTCTTCCTGAATATTAAGATGCTTCTCCGATCCTTTGGGTATTTCATCCTTTAAATTTCCCTCTTTTAAAACTCCTTGTTGCGCCTCCTTTATTTGAGTAGTAAGGTTAGTGTGAATCATTATATTCATAGATTTTACTCGAATGGGTTCTCTGTCCTTTCTGCTCAAGGTGTCGGCTACCACATTTGCCTTCCCCGGGTGGTAACGAATCTCAAAGTCATAATCATTCAACAATTCAATCCACCTACGCTGCCTCATATTCAGTTGTTTCTGATTAAATATGTGTTGAAGACTTTTGTGGTCGGTATATATAATACTTTTGACCCCATATAAGTAGTGCCCCCAAGTATTTAATGCAAAAACAACCGTGCCTAATTCCAAATCATGCGTCGTATAATTTTGCTTGTGAATCTTCAATTGTCTAGACGCATAAGCAATCACCTCCGTTCGTTGCATTAATACACAACCGAGACCTTGCTTTGATACGTCACAATAAATCACAAAATCATCATTTCCTTCAGGCAATGACAATATAGGTGCCGTAGTTAGCTTTTCTTCAATAATTGAAACGCCTCCTCTTGTTCATCCTTCCATTCAAATTTCTTCCCTTTATGCGTTAATGCAGTCAAGGGTTTTGCTATTTTGGAGAAATCTTGGATGAATCTTCTGTAGTAACCAGCCAATCCTAAAAATTGACGTATATGCTTCGGAGTTTTTGGGGTTTCCCACTTTTCAACGGTTTTGATCTTTTCCGGGTCCACCTGGATACCTTCTTTGTTCACTATGTGACCGAGGAATTGAACTTCTTCGAACCAAAATGCACACTTTGAAAACTTAGCGTACAGTTTTTCTTTCCTCAATACTTCTAGCACTTTTCTCAAATGTTCTTCGTGCTCTTGATCATTCTTTGAGTAAATAAGTATGTCATCGATGAAAACAATGACAAACTTGTCAAGATATGGCCCACACACTCGGTTCATAAGGTCCATGAACACAGCTGGTGCGTTAGTCAATCCAAACGGCATAACCATAAACTCGTAATGACCATAACGCATCCTAAAAGCAGTTTTTGGAATATCATCCTCCTTTACTCGCATTTGATGATATCCAGAACGTAAATCGATCTTCGAATAAACCGACGAGCCTTGTAGTTGATCAAATAAGTCGTCAATTCTCGGCAGTGGATAACGGTTTTTGATGGTAAGTTTGTTCAACTCTCTGTAGTCAATACACAACCTAAATGTACCATCCTTCTTCTTGACAAACAAAACAGGAGCTCCCCATGGTGATGTGCTTGGTTGAATGAAACCACGTTCTAATAGTTCTTGCAGTTGGCTTTGCAGTTCTTTCATCTCGCTGGGTGCGAGTCTATAAGGAGCACGAGTTATTGGTGCAGCTCCTGGTACAAGATCTATTTGAAATTCAACAGATCGATGTGGAGGTAGTCCCGGTAATTCTTTTGGAAATACATCGGGAAATTCTTTTGCAACGGGAACATCATTGATGCTCTTTTCTTCAGTTTGTACTTTCTCGACGTGTGCTAGAACAGCATAGCAACCTTTTCTTATTAGTTTTTGTGCCTTCAAATTACTAATAAGATGTAGCTTCATGTTGCCCTTTTCTCCGTACACCATTAAGGGTTCTCCTTCTTCTCGTACAATGCGAATTGCATTTTTATAACATACGATCTCTGCTTTCACCTTCTTCAGCCAGTCCATGCCAACTATTACATCAAAACTCCCTAACTCTACTGGTATCAAATCAATCTTAAATATTTCGCTACCCAGTTTAATTTCTCGATTCCGGCATATATTATCTGCTGAAATTAATTTACCGTTTGCTAATTCGAGTAAAAATTTACTATCCAACGGCGTCAATGGACAACTTAATTTAGCACAAAAATCTCTACTCATATAGCTTCTATCCGCACCCGAATCAAATAAAATGTAAGCAGATTTATTGTCAATAAGAAACGTACCCGTAACAAGCTCCGGGTCTTCCTGTGCCTCTGCCGCATTAATATTGAAAACTCTTCCATGGCCTTGTCCATTCGTGTTCTCCTGGTTCGGGAAATTTCTAATAATGTGGCCCGGTTTTCCACATATATAACAAACTACATTGGCATAACTTGCTCTGACACTACTTGCTCCGCCATTACTCGTTCCGACACCATTTGTTCCCTTCGTTCTGTTAACCCCTGGTCCGTAGACCTCACACTTCACCGTGCTATGACCATTTCTTTTACACTTGTTGCAAAATTTGGTGCAGAACCCCGAGTGATACTTTTCACACCTTTGGCATAGCTGCTTCTGATTGTTGTTGTTGTTGTTGCGGTTGTTATTGTTGTTGGGATGATTGTTGTAGTTGCTGTTGTTGTTGTTGTTGTTGTTGTTGTTGTTGTTGTTATTGTTGTTGTTGTTGTTGTTGTTGTTGTTGTTGTTGTTGTTGTTGTTGTTGTTGTTGTTGTTGTTGTTGTTGTTGTTGTTGTTGTTGTTGTTGTTGTTGTTGTTGTTGTTGTTGTTGGGCCGTTTGTTGTAGTTGCGATTGATGTTGCGATTGTTGGGATAATTGTTGCGATTATTATTGTAATTGCTGTTGTTGTTGTATTGGTGATTCTTATCACCGTTTTCCTCCCACTTTCTTTTGACTTGCTTCACATTGGCCTCTTCAGCCGTATGTTCTTTAATTCTTTTCTCAATCTGGTTCACTAGTTTGTGAGCCATTCTACATGCTTGTTGTATGGAGGCGGGCTCGTGTGAACTTATATCTTCTTGGATTCTTTCCGGTAATCCTTTCACAAACGCGTCGATCTTCTCTTCCTCATCTTCGAACGCTCCCGGACACAATAGGCACAATTCTGTGAATCGTCTTTCGTACGTGGTAATATCAAATCCTTGGGTTCGTAACCCTCTAAGTTCTGTCTTGAGCTTATTGACCTCGGTTCTGGGACGGTACTTCTCGTTCATCAAGTGCTTGAATGCTGACCACGGTAGTGCGTACGCATCATCTTGTCCCACTTGCTCTAGATAGGTATTCCACCATGTTAATGCAGAACCTGTGAAGGTATGCGTAGCGTACTTCACTTTGTCCTCTTCAGTACACTTACTTATGGCAAACACCGATTCGACCTTCTCGATCCACCGTTTCAATCCGATCGGTCCTTCAGTTCCATCAAATTCCAAAGGTTTGCAGGCAGTGAATTCTTTGTAGGTGCATCCTACACGATTTCCTGTACTCCTAGATCCAAGGTTATTGTTGGTATGTAGCGCAGCCTGTACTGCGGCTATGTTTGAAGCTAGAAAAGTACGGAATTCCTCTTCATTCATATTCACGGTGTGTCGAGTAGTCGGTGCCATTTCCTTCAAAATAGTCAAATGGAACAAGTTAATCATACAGAATATTAAGAGTAGTTAATAGTATTTCGTAGCATAATATGAACTCATTTATAAAAGCTTTTTCTTCATATTAGCATTTTTTAAGTTTAAATTCGGGTAGTACCTACCCGTTAAGTTCATACTTAGTAGCTAATATACAATTCAACTACTACAATTCTATATGAAAAACTGATTATAATAATATTTCGCGTTCAAACTTTTATACAATATTTTACAAACTTTCAATACCGCTTATTTTACATAAAGCATGAAATATAGCACACAATAACTTTGATACAAGATAGTTGTGAAGATAATTCAAGCTAGTACACAAGTCGTTCAGCAAAGGCAATAAAGACACGTAATTCATACGTCCAGAAACAAGTCATGCATTCTGGTTTTACTAGGACTACTTCCCATCCTTGGTCTTGTGGAACATAACCGTTATGGTCGTTGATAAGATAGCGTGTTGTAATGTCGTCAAAGGGGCGAGGGTTAGGTAATGACCAACAGTCTCGTAATAACCTAAAAACCTCATTTCTTACCCCAATTACCGACTCTGTCACTTATGGGAACGTTTTGTTTAATAGTTGTAGCCCGATGTTCTTTTTCTCACTTTGGTGAGAAGCGAACATTACTAACCCGTAAGCATAGCATGCTTCTTTATGTTGCATGTTAGCCGCTTTTTCTAAATCATGAAGTCCTATATTCGGATACATTGAGTCAAAATAATTTCTTAACCCGTTGCGTAAAATAGCATTTGGGTTCCCCGCAATATATGCGTCAAAGTAAACACATCGTAACTTATGGGTTTCTCAATGTGATATCCCCCATCTTTCAAACGAAAGTCTCTTATAAACCAAGACATTCTTGGAACGTTCTTCGAATGTCTTACAAACTGATTTCACCGTAAATAGTTGTGCCGAAGAATTCTGACCGACTCTAGACAAGATTTCATCAATCATGTCTCCGGGTAGGTCTCTTAAAATATTGGGTTGTCTATCCATTTTGTGTTTTTATACTGTAAAATAGACAAGAGTTAAATTCATAAAAAAAATACTTATTAATACAAGCAATTTTTACATATATCATAAAGCATAAGCACACTATATTACATATATTACACCACACGAATACAACTATCTTATTCCGACTCGCTCGTTTTTTTCTTCTTCGGTTTTGGTTCGTTTTGCCAAGCTTCTAGGGATATATGATGTTCCCCTAATACGAGCTGTCGTTTTCCACAACGGTTTAGAAAAACCTGGTGGTTTAGAGGTTCCCGGGTCATTGTTACAACCTAAGGGCTTTGGGGGTTGACGATACATATAAAGTTCATCGGGGTTGGAATTAGATTTCTCTATTTTTATGCCCTTTCCCTTATTATTTTCTTTTGCCTTTTTAAATTCAGTTGGGGTAATTTCTATAACATCATCGGAATTCTCGTCGGAATCCGATTCATCAGAGAATTGGTAATCCTCCCAATATTTTGCTTCCTTGGCGGAAACACCATTGACCATAATTAACCTTGGTCGGTTGGTTGAGGATTTTCTTTTACTTAACCGTTTTATTATTTCCCCCACCGGTTCTATTTCCTCCTCCGGTTCCTCCTCTTCCGGTTCTGATTCTTCTTCCGGTTCTTCTTCGGGAACTTGTGAATCAGTCCAATATATATTCGACTCTTCGTTATTATTAGGTGAGTCAATGGGATTTATGCTGGAGGTAGACATCTATCACACAATATCAAACATGTTAAGAGATTAATATATCACATAATATATACATGTTAATAATATATAGTTTCCAACAAAAATGTTAAGCAATCATTTTTAAAGAAAACACGGTCGAAGTCCAGACTCACTAATGCATCCTAACAAACTTGATAAGACACACTAATGCAAATTTTCTGGTTCTCTAAGACCAACGCTCGGATACCAACTGAAATGTCCCGTTCTTATTGATTAAAAACGTTCCATATTAATTGATTTCGTTGCGAGGTTTTGACCCCTATATGAGACGTTTTTCAAAGACTGCATTTATTTTTAAAACAAACCATAACCTTTATTTCATAAATAAAGGTTTAAAAAGCTTTACGTAGATTATCAAATAATGATAATCTAAAATATCCTGTTTACACACGACCATTACATAATGGTTTACAATACAAATATGTTACATCGAAATCAGTTTCTTGAATGCAGTTTTTACACAATATCATACCAACATGGACTCCAAATCTTGTCCTTATTTTTAGTATGCAATAGCGGAAGCTCTTAGTATTCACCTGAGAATAAACATGCTTTAAACGTCAACAAAAATGTTGGTGAGTTATAGGTTTAACCTATATATATCAAATCGTAACAATAGACCACAAGATTTCATATTTCAATACGCATCCCATACATAGAGATAAAAATCATTCATATGGTGAACACCTGGTAACCAACATTAACAAGATGCATATATAAGAATATCCCCATCATTCCGGGACACCCTTCGGGTATGATATAAATTTCGAAGTACTAAAGCATCCGGTACTTTGGATGGGGTTTGTTAGGCCCAATAGATCTATCTTTAGGATTCGCGTCAATTAGGGTGTATGTTCCCTAATTCTTAGATTACCAGACTTAATAAAAAGGGGCATATTCGATTTCGATAATTCAACCATAGAATGTAGTTTCACGTACTTGTGTCTATTTTGTAAATCATTTATAAAACCTGCATGTATTCTCATCCCAAAAATATTAGATTTTAAAAGTGGGACTATAACTCACTTTCACAGATTTTTACTTCGTCGGGAAGTAAGACTTGGCCACTGGTTGATTCACGAACCTATAACAATATATACATATATATCAAAGTATGTTCAAAATATATTTACAACACTTTTAATATATTTTGATGTTTTAAGTTTATTAAGTCAGCTGTCCTCGTTAGTAACCTACAACTAGTTGTCCACAGTTAGATGTACAGAAATAAATCGATAAATATTATCTTGAATCAATCCACGACCCAGTGTATACGTATCTCAGTATTGGTCACAACTCAAACTATATATATTTTGGAATCAACCTCAACCCTGTATAGCTAACTCCAACATTCACATATAGAGTGTCTATGGTTGTTCCGAAATATATATAGATGTATCGACATGATAGGTCGAAACATTGTATACGTATCTATGGTATCTCAAGATTACATAATATACAATACAAGTTGATTAAGTTATGGTTGGAATAGATTTGTTACCAATTTTCACGTAGCTAAAATGAGAAAAATTATCCAATCTTGTTTTACCCATAACTTCTTCATTTTAAATCCGTTTTGAGTGAATCAAATTGCTATGGTTTCATATTGAACTCTATTTTATGAATCTAAACATAAAATGTATAGGTTTATAGTGGGAAAAATAAGTTACAAGTCATTTTTGTAAAGGTAGTCATTTCAGTCGAAAGAACGACGTCTAGATGACCATTTTAGAAAACATACTTCCACTTTGAGTTTAACCATAATTTTTGGATATAGTTTCATGTTCATAATAAAAATAATTTTCCCAGAATAACAACTTTTAAATCAAAGTTTATCATAGTTTTTAATTAACTAACCCAAAACAGCCCGCGGTGTTACTACGACGGCGTAAATCCGGTTTTACGGTATTTTTCGTGTTTCCAGGTTTTAAATAATTAAGTTAGCATATCATATAGATATAGAACATGTGTTTAGTTGATTTTAAAAGTCAAGTTAGAAGGATTAACTTTTATTTGCGAACAAGTTTAGAATTAACTAAACTATGTTCTAGTGATTACAAGTTTAAACCTTCGAATAAGATAGCTTTATATGTATGAATCGAATGATGTTATGAACATCATTACTACCTCAAGTTCCTTGGATAAACCTACTGGAAATAAGAAAAATGGATCTAGCTTCAAAGGATCCTTGGATGGCTTGAAAGTTCTTGAAGCAGAATCATGACACGAAAACAATTTCAAGTAAGATTTTCACTCGAAATAAGATTGTTATAGTTATAGAAATTGAATTAAAGTTTGAATATGATTATTACCTTGTATTAGAAAGATAACCTACTGTAAGTAACAAAGGTTTCTTGATCTTGGATGATTACTTGGAATGGATTTAGAAAACTTGGAAGTAAACTTGCAATCTTGGAAGTATTCTTGATTTTATGAAACTAGAACTTTTGGAATTTATGAAGAACACTTAGAACTTGAAGATAGAACTTGAGAGAGATCAATTAGATGAAGAAAATTGAAGAATAAAAGTTTTTGTAGGTGTTTTTGGTCGTTGGTGTATGGATTAGATATAAAGAATATGTAATTTTATTTTCGTGTAAATAAGTCATGAATGATTACTCATATTTTTATAATTTTATGAGATATTTCATGCTAGTTGCCAAATGATGGTTCCCACATGTGTTAGGTGACTCACATGGGCTGCTATGAGCTGATCATTGGAGTGTATATACCAATAGTACATACATCTAAAAGCTGTGTATTGTACGAGTACGAATACGGGTGCATACGAGTAGAATTGTTGATGAAACTGAACGAGGATGTAATTGTAAGAATTTTTATTAAGTAGAAGTATTTTGATAAGTGTATTGAAGTCTTTCAAAAGTGTATGAATACATATTAAAACACTACATGTATATACATTTTAACTGAGTCGTTAAGTCATCGTTAGTCGTTACATGTAAATGTTGTTTTGAAACCTTTAGGTTAACGATCCTGTTGAATGTTGTTAACCCATTGTTTATTATAACAAATGAGATGTTAAATTGTTATATTATCATGATATTATGATATATAATATATCTTAGTATGATATATATACAGTTAAATGTCGTTACAACGATAATCGTTACATATATGTCTCGTTTCGAAATCATTAAGTTAGTAGTCTTATTTTTACATATGTATTTCATTGTTAATACACTTAATAATATATTTAATTATCATTTAACATAATTAACCAAGTGTATTAATATCTTAATATGATTCATATGTACCTAGTAAGACGTTATAACGATAATCGTTATATATATCGTTTTCGAGTTTCTTAAATTAATAGTCTCATTTTTTTGTATATAACTCATTGTTAAAATACCTAATGAGATACATACTTATAATAAAATCATGTTAACTATATATATAACCATATATATGTCATCGTATAGTTTTTACTAGTTTTATCGTTCGTGAATCACCGGTAAACTTGGGTGGTCAATTGTCTATATGAAACCTATTTCAATTAATCAAGTCTTAACAAGTTTGATTGCTTAACATGTTGGAAACACTTAATCATGTAAATAACAATTTCATTTAATATATATATAAACATGGAAAAGTTCGGGTCACTACAGTTACCCCAACCAACAACAACAAGAAGCAAAAGGTTGCCGGAAAGGCTAACCCCAAGGAAGATCCGTGCTTTGGTTGCGGTGAAATGGGTCACTGGAAACGCAACTGCCCGGTCTAACTAAAGGAGTTGAAGGAAAAGAGGGATGCAGGGCAATCCTCAGGTAATGTATATATGGTATACATTGAGCTTAGTATTACTTCTTCTAATACATGGGTATTAGACACGAGATGTTGAACTCACATTTGCAATTCTATGCAGGGGTTCAAAAGAAGTAAACAAGAAGCGGGAACATCAAGTCTCTACATGGGAAATGGAGCTAAGGTGCACGTAGTAGCTCAAGGAGACTTTATTCTAAAGCTTCCAAGTGGTTTGGAACTTATTTTGAAAAATGTTTTGTATGCACCCGATTTATCGCGAAACATTATTTCTGTATCCCGTTTGAAACAATATGGTTTTAATCTTAATTTCATTAATGATGATATCCATGTTTCTTTAGATAATGTGTTCTATTTTAAGGCTTCACCTTCAAATGGTATTTATGAATTGGTTCATGATGACACATCATACAATAGCTCAATGTTCCATGCAAACACCAAAAAAACTCAAAAGGGATTTGAGTGATTCCTACTTATGGCATTGTCGCCTTGGTCACATAAACAAGAATCGAATGCATACACTTCAAAAGAATGGCCTTTTGAAATCAAATGAACTAGACTCGTTTGATGTATGTGAATCTTGTTTACAAGGCAAAATGACTAAAGCACCTTTCAAAGGGACCTATGAAAGGGCTAAGGACTTATTGGAATTAATACATTCGGATGTATGTGGACCCTTTAAGCCCATAACTAGGAACGGTGAAAGATACTTCGTTACTTTCATTGATGACTTCAGTCGTTTCGGATATGTCTACTTGTTAAGACATAAGGACAAAACTTTTGAAGCATTTAAAGAGTATCAAAACGAAGTACAAAATCAACTCAATAAGACAACCAAGGTACTTCGTACCGATAGAGGAGGTGAATACCTAAGCAATGCTTTCCAAGATCATCTTAAAGGTTGTGGGATTATCTCACAACTTACTCCTCCTGGAACACCCCAACTTAATGGAGTTTCTGAAAGGAGGAACCGAACCCTAATAGATATGGTTCGATCTATGATGGCTAGAAGCACGTTACCTCTATCATTTTGGGGTTATTGTCTAAGCTCCGCGGCTCGTATTTTAAATATGGCCCCAACCAAGAAAGTGGAACGAACTCCTCATGAGATGTGGTTTGGAAAACCCCCATCTCTATCATACTTAAAGGTATGGAGATGTGAAGCTTATCCTAAGCGTTACGTCCCTAATAAGTTGAATGCTCGATCCACGAAGTGTATCTTCATAGGATATCCCAAGGATAATATGGGATATTATTTCTATGACCCTTCCGAGCAGAATGTATTTGTTGCTTGGAAGGCTGAATTCCTTGAAACTAAATTCCTACTGGAAGGTGATAGTGAAAGGAAGATAGATCTTGAAGAGGTTTAAGATCAAGTAGATGATACATAATTGGTTAACACTAGCACTCAACGTGAAAATTTTGAGAATGATCAAATGGATGATCAAAATACATGAGACGTTCGCAGATCTGGTAGGATTAGTAATCCTCCTGAGAGATATGGGTTTCTCATGGATGGTTGCTATGTGGTTGATTTGGATGAACCAATGAACTACCAAGATGCTTTATCAAGGATTGATAAGGATAAATGGCAGGAAGCCATGAACGCTGAGATGCAATCCATGTATGACAACCAAGTTTGGGAACTTGTTGCACAACCTGCTGGCTCAAGGCTAGTTGATTGTAAATGGCTTTTCAAAATGAAGACCGACATACATGGAAACTAGGATACATATAAAGCTAGACTTGTAGCAAAAGGTTTCACTCAAACTCAAGGGGTTGACTATGATGAAACTTTTTCGCATGTGTCAATGCTAAAGTCTATTAGGATATTATTTGCCATTGCTGCTCATTATGATTATGAAATATGGCAAATGGATGTCAAGACCGCTTTCCTAAATGGATATCTTGCGGAAGATGTCTATATGGTTCAGCCTGAAGGTTTTGTTGAACCAAAATATCCTAAAAAGGTATGCAAGTTAAAGAAGTCAATCTACGGATTGAAACAACCGTCTAGAATGTGGAATCATCGTTTTAATGAGGAAGCCGAGAAATTTGGCTTCATTAAAAATGGTGATGAAGCTTGTGTATATAAGAAAGCTAGTGGGAGCACTATCATGTTCCTTGTACTATATGTGGATGATTTATTGCTATTTGGAAATGATATTCCGGCAATGTAAGGAGTTAAAACTTGGCTAAGTAAATGCTTCTCCATTAAGGATCTTGGAGAAGCACAATACGTTTTGGGGATTGGGATCTACAGGAATAGATCCAAGAAACTGATAGGTTTGAATCAAAGTTCATACATTGAAAAGGTCTTGAAAAGGTTCAAGATGGAGAACTCTAAGAGTGGTTTGGTACCTATTCAAAGAGGAACTCCTCTCAGTTCATCTCAGTGCCCTACCACGAAAGATGAACAAGAGAGAATGAAGAGAGTCCCTTATGCATCTGCTATTGGGTCAATCATGTATGCAGTGATATGCACTAGACCGGATGTGTCATGCGCCCTAAGCTTGACTAGTAGATACCAGAATAACCCAGGAAACAGTCATTGGATTGCGGTTAAAAGTATATTTAAATACCTTAGGAGAACTAAGGATATGTTTCTAATATATGGGTCTGGTGAGGAGGAACTCGCTGTAAAAGGTTACGTGGAAACGAGTTTCCAAACTGATCGAGATGATTCTCGATCACAGTCCGGTTATGTCTTCACGTTAAATGGAGGTGCGGTCTCTTGGAAGAGTTCAAAACAGGATGTTGTTGCATTATCCACTACAGAGTCGGAGTACATTGCCGCATCATTAGCAGCTCAGGAAGCTGCATGGATGAAGAAATTCATCGACGACTTAGGAGTAGTCCCTTCCATTCAGGACCCTCTTGAGATCTTTTGTGACAACGAGGGTGCGATTGCTCAAATCAAGGAACCTCGTGCTCACCAAAAGACACGTCACATTGAGCGGAGATTTAACTACATAAGGGATGAAGTTCAAAAAGGAAATATATGTATTTGCAAAGTTCACACAGATCTAAATATAGCGGATCCTCTCACGAAGCTCTTACATGGAGCAAAACATGCAGGACATGTTTGTGCATTAGGGCTTCGATATTCTAGTGATTGGTCATGATCTGTTTTAAGTATTGTAATGGAACGAAATTGTTCAAACTCATTAATATAATTATGGTATTAATTTATTTTGAGCCATGTTCCTATTTTGCATATTTTATCCATGAATAAGTAATTATTCTAAATTCCGTAGTCGATCACATTCGTGGGAACAAGTGTGAGGTTTAGACTATTATGAACATGGATTAGTATACATTCACGGAATTAATGTGGGGCAGGGTTGCAACCAAGGTTCATAGATATTTGTAGGATACAAATATTGGAGGACCCGCTCTCAAGATTTACTAAATGGAGCCTTTGTGGTTGATCACATGTAATCTTGAGTACAGGCGAATATCATTGTATCCTCTGACCTGAGATACATATTGGGTTCGGATATTTACCAAGTATGGTGCCTTGATTCTTTCCTTCGCTATTCTGAAATATGGTAGTTCATAAGGAAGAGCTCAAGTATAATACAAAGTATATATATCTAGGACGTACGTAGTCAAGATGGAATTTATCCCTCTTATTCGTTGAGAGTAAGATGTCTAAGGCCTGATAAAGTTAAATCTAAAAGATAGTGATCATTCTGTATCTCTTGGATTTAACATGACATCTAGGATGAAAGGATATAATGAAAAGATTCACCTATTCATATTCGAGATGGGAACTCGAAAGGGATGATGTTATTGAATGGCACAAAGTCATAACATATTGGGGGTGATGGACGGTCGTTAAGTGGTATCCATCACTTGCATTAATTTCTTATGTTTCTCGTGCAAGTGGGAGATTGAAGGTATTTCGTATGCCCGAGAGACATATTAAATTAATGTGGCTAATGTGTTATGATCCAAGTCGGGTCATACCCAATAACAAGCTTACTGACACCTTATAAGTGTTTAATCTTAACGATTGGATCTTTAATTAAATACGCGACACTTGAACTTTAAGAAAAATGGTTTTCTGAATTTTACTTGATGTGTGTATGTGTGTATATATATATATATATATATATATATATATATATATATATATATATAAATTATGGAATAATTTATATAATATAGATTTAATTATTTATAGGTTAAATAATTGATTAAGTTATGTTACATTTTATAAAATTGGTTTTATGAAATATACATAACAAATAATATACAAGTTTATAAAATGTGTTTTATAAAATCATGTTTTATAAAAACTGATTTTATATAAAATCAGTTTTTTTTATAAACTATATTATAACATGCTAATGTGGAAGTGGCCTTGGAGTCTTAACTTGCATGTTTTGACTAGCATTTTGAATGGTTAATGGCCTTTTCAAGGGGCATAAGACCAAGGAATATTTGGAGGACCAAGACACACTAGCTAAACACATCAAGAAGCACAAAAAAAAATTCTGCACAGCCCTTTTTTTGGGTCTGCTGGCCGTGAGGTTTGGTGGCCAAAAGGGGTTCACAAATTTGATCTTTGCAAGTAAATTTCAAGTGTTATCAAATCCTAACTAAAGGAAAAGGTGTTGGGGTTATTGCTTGGGGTATTACACACTTGAGGCTTCAAGTTAGAAGCTCATTTTGCATCATCTTCATCAACATTTCTGCTGTCCCATTTCGCTAATTTCTCACTCATTGAGGAGGTATAAACTTCTTCCATTACTTGTTATATTTGCAAGCATATTATCAAGACTTGATATCTACTTGGAATTCAACTAAAATGGTTTAATATATACACTTGTTTTCTTAATATATCATGCTTCCGCTTGCTATATTTCTTACTAAATTGATTTAGTAATTATGTTAACATTAAGAACATGTTGTTATATTGAATTCCAACAGGACCGAGATTCAGTTTAGGAGTATGATACTAAATTTTTTTAATCAGGCCAAGTCATTTTCCTATTTTGGGGCTTGAATTGTTTATTTAAGTGGGCCGTAATTACCATGTTGAATCTGGGCCACTATACCGCATGTTTTTATTTCAGTTATACCATCAATATGATTATTTCGATCAATTGCGAACTGCTATCCTTTTACTTCTGTGAAACACGACTGAAATGATACTTATAGTTTAATAAGTGTTAGATGGTGATTAAAGTATTGATGTTAGATGATCAAGAGTTATAAGATTAAGATTATGATTATAATTATAATTAAGGTTATGATTATGATGACAATTTGATGACGATGATGAGTTAATATAGTTTATATGATTATGATTTTATGTGATGGTGGTACGAGAACGAAGGCCAAGGAATGATGATACGTTCGTATTATTCCTATGTTCACCCCTAATGACGTTTGAAGTTAACTAAAATCGAATCCCCATGGTTGCCTGCTAAAGCCGGTTACTTGCAAAAACCTTCCAGATTTGTTATAGGGTTTAATACACTTGGTTTTGGGCCGTGAACTTGCTTCCACATATTTGGGCCGAGGACTTGTGTTGGACTACCAAGTTTCAATTCCTATTTGGGCTCGTGATTTTGCTTATACGCCAATACGAATTTTGATAATAAAGACGGTTTGATAATTAGAATATGATGATGAGGGTGGTAGAGGTTAATGATGATTAGATGATTGATACCATAAGATAGAGATGATAATGGATAATATCGGTATAATGATGATGAGTAATAGAAGAAGAAAACGGAAACATGAATTAACGGGTTAAATAAAATTAAGTAGTGTTTTTAATCAGAAAGACAGAAATAGATGGATGGTTAAGGGCGTTATCGGGTTAGCGGGACGTCGCGGGTTCAAACCCGGACTTGGGCATTTTTTAGGCTACTTCTTTGAGGTAGTTTACTTATTACTCAATATTATTATTATTATTATTATTATTATTATTATTATTATTATTATTATTATTATTATTATTATTATTATTATTATTATTATTATTATTATTATTATTATTATTATTAGTTAATTTATTATTATTAATATTATCATTATTATTATTACAACATATGTTACTTACATACAATGTATCTAACACATATATAATAACTATGTTAATAATACAAATTATTTGTTTTCAAAATAAAATATTATTATTATTATTAATAAAATTACATATAAGATATAAATATATTTTAATATAACCTTATATATAAATTTTAATATATCATATATATTTTAATTAAAATACTTTAATAAGAATCCAATATATATAAATATTAACTTTGTAATTAAAATATATAAAATAGATATAATTAATATATTTATTTAGGGTAACATATAAATCATTAATAAAACTAGTATATTAACAATATCAACTAATTTAAATCTTATTATATGTTTTAATATATATAAATGATATAGGTTCGTGAATCCAAGGCCAACCCTGCATTGCTCAGTATCGTCGAACGAATATTTTTACTACAAAATATTGTATTGTGAATTCATTTGATTCCCTTTTACTCTTTATATTTTTGGAACTGAGAATACATGCACTATTTTTATAACTGCTTTATTAAATGCTTTTGAAATATATTTTGATTTGAGAATACATGAAATGCTTTTATAAATGTTTGATGAGATAGACACAAGAAAAACATTCCTCGAATGAATTATTATGCAGACAGAAGTTCTGTGGATTAATATTGAATTAGTTGGACGTTATAATTGCCACTAATTATTGTGAATATTTCCCCTGATTATTATTGCTTGGTAACCGAAGAATTAGAATCGGGTATGGTCCTAATTCACGCGAATCCTAAAGGTAGCTATCGGGTTTAACACCCCCACCCAGAATGTTCACTAGAAGGAAGAGATAGTGGGCGTGGTATTTAGTATTTCGAAGTTTGTATATTTCTACAGACGAGAGGTTCTGTTTTGGGGATATTATTTATGCGCATTATATGTTAAGGTCGGTTACCAAGCCAAGCTATGAAAGCAATGTGAATGTTATGTATCGAGAGAATGATTTTTATACACAGGTTATGTGTATGTTATTTTTGTGCACGAGATATGTGTACGGTTATTAAAAATCGCGAGGCAACCTACGGAGGAGAAAAGGATACGAACCTACTCTACTAAGCATTATGAAAAATGATTTTGTACACGAGATAGGTGTACTGTATTTAAATCTTGTGGTCTATCAAAATGATGAATTTTACAGTTTATAATAAACCTATGAACTCACCAACCTTTTGGTTGACACTTGAAAGCATGTTTATTCTCAGGTATGAAAGAAATCTTCCGCTGTGCTTTTGCTCATTTTAGAGATATTACTTGGAGTCATTCATGACATATTTCAAAAGACGTTGCATTCGAGTCGTTGAGTTCATCAAGAATATTATTAAGTCATTTATAGTTTGGATATTATGAAATGGTATGCATGCCATCAACTTTCGATGTGATGAAAGTTTGTCTTTTAAAAATGAATGCATTGTTTGTAAAATGTATCATTTAGGGGTTAAATACCTCGCAATGAAATCAACTAGTGTGAATCATTTATAATGTATATGAACGGGTCCTTTCAGTTGGTATCAGAGCAGTGGTCTTAGCGAACCAGGTCTTGCATTAGTGTGTCTAACTGATAGTTGTTAGGATGCATTAATGAGTCTGGACTTCGACCGTGTCTGCATGTCAAAAGTTTTGCTTATCATTTCGTGTCAAAAATTACCTACCTATCATTTTTAGTCTCGACACGTCTTATTGCAATTATTGCATAGATGGTGTACAAACAAATTCATATCCCATCACATTAGACCTTGTCTGACACGTTTTCTTAATTCCCTCCATAATCTACGAGATCTTATGTACTATACATAAGTATTCTATGTAATTAGAATATCATCTGATATCCGAAAATTATTACATATCGAAAACCCTTTATCTAACCGTACAAAATGGAAATCACAACTAGTTCAAATTCCTTAGATTCCGACAACCATTTCGATAGAGATTTCCACACGAGCTCCGAAGACAGTGTAACCGGAATGGATAAACCAATTAGTCATCTTCAATTCTGGATGAATTGGGGAAGGGTTCGTAATAGACTTAATCAATGGAGACGAGAAGAAGGTGATCCCTTCCACCAACCGAATTCACCTCTTGGAGAAGAACCTGAAGCACTTACCGGCAAACCTATCCGAAACACCATTTTTAGCCTCATTTCCAGGGTAGCTCGTCATGATTATATTCTACCCACAATTCTAAACCTTATTCATCCGCTCATTTCGACCGACAATCATCCCGGAATAATGGAAGAAGTCAACGAGCCTCGTGCTCGAGTAATCAATTTGGAAAACGTGGTGCAAAACCTACCAGCTTCAGCAATAGCACCGGCAACACAAATACCACCAACAACACAAGCCTCAACATCAGCATCACAAGCCTCAACCACATAATCTATACCTCAAGTACAATCTTGTTCTACATGACGTTCTACACCATTTATCTTCGTTCTACATATTCGTTCTACATCGAATATATTCGTTCTATGTATCATTCTACATCAAAGATTCTTGTGTACAAACTGTTAATGGTAAAAAATATTTTAACGGGTAGGTAATACCCGAGGAATATTTAGATTTCACATTAACATGTTATACTGTACATTCTTCAAATTCGATTCAACAGTCATTGAACTATCCTACCTACATCCACATATATATCTGTTCACCGAAGAACAACTATTTTCATTTCAATTTAATTTCATATACAAGTTTCTGCCGATCAAAATTCAAGTCAAGATTTGACAAGTGGCATAATAAAGAAAATAATGAATAAACTAAAATTCATTAGTAACCAATTAATTAACTACGTAAAAATTTTCTTCATCATCTTCAGATCTTAAATATTTTAAATTATAAGATTATATATTGGACTATTGGACTACTAACCTTGGACAATTAACAAGTGTTAAAAGAATAGGAAATATTAATTATAACATTTTGACTTAAAATATCGTTAATAAATTACACCTACTACAATTAAATAATTCCTCCAGTTTGCCACTTGATTTAATCTTAATCAATCTTTTGTATCTTGACGATTACAATCTTCACTCAAATCCTTCGAAATTCTTGAAAACACCTCGGATTGATAATCAATGATTCAGTTATGATAACTTTGAATGCTGATGAAGCAGCAAAAATTGTAGATGGTGTTAATGGCCAAAAGTTGATAATAAAGAATGGAATGTTGGAAACGCTCAATAGAAAATTTTGTACCGAGAAGCAGATTATGCAAAACTATGAAGGAGGCTGGGGACAAATCATCAGAACTAAACCTGTATTTACAGAATCCATATGATTCAGTATCTACGGAAATCTTTAACGAATACCTTGCTCCTTACTTATTCTAAATCCATGCGGAAAAGTTCTGCAACATCCTTTGATTCTAGATATTTTAAATTCTAAGATACCATCGTATTTATCGTTATAAATATCCTCGAAATTTCTGAAGGTATCTTCATAAATATCTTTGTTCGAAATTATCTATCTCCTCGTGCTATCTATGTTACATCATAAAAGAAACTATTTTAGTTTCTATCCTTCTATAAAATTTGAGTTTAAATTATGAATGATTTCTGGAGAAGTGTTGGGAATTGAAGCATGAGTTAGTATAATATAATGACGCCCGGCCAACGTGATTATATTACAGTAAGTCATGCTGAATTCCTAATGAAATGTGATGATGGTTCACAGTAGATCATACCATCATCATGTGTCATGTTACATAACTCTTTCATTCTGCTTAACTTCTAAACATATCAAGAAAATATATTCTTGATAGTTCTATTCTCAGTGATTCTGGTAATTTGACAAATCAAATCGTGCTATTACGTTCTTTCTTGTTTAGAACATTAAGTTCTTTCGAAACTCCATACTTACGAATTCTGGACCATTACTCGCTTTACTAGAGGTCGAGAAGAGAATTAAAAGGCAAAGAGTTCCGAAACATAAGGGAAGATATAAAACTCAACAACAACATAGAAATTACAAACCGTGTACATTAATACGAATAACAATATAAAGACACGGGAGTATGATAAACATAATAACCTCAAGAGCGAAGTAGAAGTAAACAGATTCCTCTGGTGGGAGTTAGAATAGAAGAATGATTGTTGCGATAGTCAGAATGAGGTTAAGAACCAGAGTTGGATTAAGCATTTTCACAATCATTGAAAGTATGGATCGAGGAAGAAAGTATTGGGGTGGTGAAAATAAGAGAAACGGATGAGAGAAATTTATAGTAGAAATATCAGACAGAGCAATCAAGACAGATGTTCGCATTTAATTAAAGAGATCTTATTCTCCTTATTCACCAAAGAATCAAATCTTATTCAGATTTCAAAGATTTCTTTAAATCCCTTGAATTCCAGAACTCAAACATGACTACGTCAAAAGTTAAGGCGAATCTCTATTTCTTTATTTCTCTCTTTTGTGACAGCTTTACTCGTACGTTTCACATAATCGAATCGTTTTATCTATATTTATCAATAATAATAAAACTCTATTTATTAACTCATATTCGTCATGAAAACATTTTTATTGTTAGCCATGAAGTCACCACTCAAATTTCGGGACGAAATTTTTAACGGGTAGGTACTGTGACTACCCGAAAATTTCCGACCAAATTTAAACTTAAACTTTATATGAATTCGACACGATAAGCAAAGTCTATAATATAGAGTCTCAAAATTTTTGAACCATTTCATGAAATCATTTGACCTTTGACTATTTTCGACGATTCACGAACATGTGTTATTAAATAGATATGTATGTATGTAGGTATACATGTGAATATAAATAATAGTATATATGATATTTGAAAATAATAAAATATAATAAAATATATAAAATAAGATACAAAATAATTAAGTGTAATTTAAAATGAAGTTATATATAAATATATATGATTTCTATGTAAAATTATAATATTGTATTATATATAAAATGTATAAATAATAAACTGTTAATAAAAGTTATTATATATATATATATATATATATATATTAAAACAAATTAAAATATAGTCGTTATGATAATATTATTACTTTCATTATTAGTAAAATAAATATCTGTATTAATAATATTATGTTATAAATATGAAATTTGATATTAATATTATTATTATCACTAATGATATTAATGTTGTTATGATTAGTAGTATTATTAGTATTATGAATGATATTATTATTACTATTTTTATTATTAATATCATTATTATCATCTAATATTATTATAATTATTATTAAAATAATTATTAGTGTTATTATTAATATTTATTAGAAAATAATACATTTTATGGTTATTAACATTAATAATTTGATTATTTTTATTTTTATTATTATTAATATCATTATTATTTATTATTAATATAATTATTAATATTAATAATACATTTACTAGTTTTTAGAATTTGTTTTATAAACTATAAATTAAAGCGTAATCGTACAAATCTGTTTGTTGTTGCTATCATACAATATCCAAATTGATTCCCTATCTCTAAATTGATTAACAAATCGAATTCAAATCCAAGAAGCCAACAAAATCGATTGAGGGTTGTTATCAGCTTTTTATTTTTTATTATTTTATTTATCTTCTTCTTTTCTTCTGATTGAACAATGTACATACTTCCTGTCTGTGAAATTGTACATGTCAGAAATCAAGATTTCAAATACAAACAAAAATCAGTAGATATCGCATTGGATGAATTATTCAAATCTGATACAAGTAACTATCAACTGTATTACAATTTGTTTTCGGTAGTACAATTTGATTCCAGTTAACCGCAGTTAAAGAACAATTTTGTGATGACCCGTCCTAATCCATCTGGAGGAAGTCTTCAACATTTGGTCCCATTGTGAGGTACTGACTTAAATATGCCATGAACGACTCCATGTAATATGAGCAAATGCACAGCGGAAGTTTTCTTTCATACCTGAGAATAAACATGCTTAAAAGTGTCAACCAACATGTTGGTGAGTTCATAGGTTTATCATAACAATTATTTCAATATTTTAAAAGACCACAAGATTTCCGTTTATATATATATATATATATATATATATATATATATATATATATATATATATATATATATATATATATATATATATATATATATATATATATGTACACTCGCAAGTGTATAAAAGTATTCTATAAGTTGTTGAGCGCTTCGGTAACCATACTTAACAATTAATGTGGCATATTCCCTTTATTATGAAATCTCCCTACACTGTACCAAGTGTAGTAAAAATGAAGTACTATGCAACCGTTTACAATACTAGAGCGACTAGCCCGGTTGGGGTGGTCAAACCCGATAGATCTATCAATAGGATTCGCGCTTACATGTTCTTCCAACATGTATATATTAGTTACCAAGCTATTAGGGAAGATATGCAAGGTGGTACAACTCAACGTAGAATATATTTTAAGTACTTATGTCTATTTCGTCAAACATAAAAGCAGCGCATGTATTCTCAGCCCAAAAGTATATATTGCAAAAGCAATTAAAAAGGGAGCAAATGAAACTCACAATACGATATTTTGTAGTAAAATATGAATATGACGGAATTGAACAATGCAGGGTTGGCCTCGGATTCATGAACCTATATCAAGTATATATATTAACACCTAAATAGTAATCGAACAAGTTTATATATTATTATTAATAATATACTTGTTATATTATTTGTTATATAGATAAATTTATATTCAATCTATATATTTTATATAACAAATACATATCATATTAAATTTTAATATAGTAATTACTCATTAAAATATTATTCAATATAATATGTAATATTGATATCAATGTAGTTTTGTTTTATGTCATAAATATATTTTTATATAGAAAATCTTTATTTGATATTTTAATGATACTAATAATAATAATGATAAAAATATTACTAATTATGAGGAAGATCATGATAATTCTTATAATAATAATAATAATGATAATTTTAATACTAAAAATGATAATTTTAATAAAAATGTTAATTTCAATAATAATACTAATTTTAATAAAAATGATAAATTTAAAAATAATTATACTTTTAGTAATAATGATGATGATGATGATAATAATAATAATAATAATAATAATAATAATAATAATAATAATAATAATAATAATAATAATAATAATAATAATAATAATAATACTGATAATAAAAATAACTATAATAATTTTTACTACTAATTATAATAATGATAATAATATTTATAAACATGATAATAATCCTAATATTAATGATAATACTAATAAATTGCATTATTTTCATAATAATAATAATAATAATAATAATAATAATAATAATAATAATAATAATAATAATAATAATAATAATACCTCAAGGTAACAAGCTTTTTTTTTTTTTAAAATGCCACTGCCCAGGCTCGAACTCGAGACCTCTCGCCTTACCACCACACACGCGACCACTAATCTGTCCGTTTTTATCTGTTTTAACTCGTGCGATTAACTATTTAACATATAGGAGTCTGTTTATTATTTCAAATCACAACTTCGTCACTTTTCCATCATCATCATCATCGTAACATCCTTCATCTATCATCATATTCTCGTTTCATCATCATCTCACTCACTATCATGATATCTTTATTTCATCATCATCATTAACATTATCACATCCTACATCATCATCATCATCGTTAACATCATCGATTATCATTTTCATAACCGTATCATCTTCGAAACGTCACCAACTCCATGTCATCATCACTGTTTAATCCTCATCTTCGTTTATCATAACCACTATTCATCGTCTTCTTCAACACTTCATCATTACATATCATCATTTTATACCCGTCACCATTATCATTCTCGTTGTACAGCAACAGGAACGTAACAGCAGCAGTTTAAATGGTGTTTTGCAGCAGTAATCGAGCAGTAGCTATGGCAGTAGACTTGTAGCAATAAAGGTGGGTTTTTGAGGGTAGTACAGCCGATCAGAAACAGTGAAACAAGCTGACATAATGGTTTTTGGTTTTTGTTTAATTGATCTTAAAACATCAAAATTTGAATTAATTTGGTAGTGGGTTTAATGGTGAGTGACGGTTAATGGTGAGGTTGAGGTCCAAAGGGTGTTGGTGGTTCTTGAACGGTTTTTGAATGGTGGTGAAAGATGGTGAAGGTGGTGGCGGTGTATTGATGGCCGGTGGTTGTTAGTGGCGTGGAGATGGTTGATCGAAGAGAAAGCTAGGGAGTTGATGGTATCAAGGTTGTGATAGTTCACGATTATTAATGGTGGCGGGTTTAGTTTGGTGACCGGATCAAAAATGTGAGGGTGGTGATGGCTCACGATGGTGATTGGATAGAAATGGGTTTTGTTAAACAAAATGGTGAAGTGGTGAGAGTATGGGTGCTCGAGAAAAAAAAATGAAAGAATAACAAGTGTTTTGGTTTTATGATTATCTTGGGTTATATATAAGCATATGTATATGTATTATTATGTATATACATAATAATTAAAATAAAGGTCAGATGGATAGATGGATTCAATAATCAAAAAGCAAATAGTGAAATTTATGATTAATAATTCAATTCATAGATATTATTACTATAACTCTGCCGACACTATTTTGATGACTGGGTTTCGTGCTCCATTGATAGTAATTAGTGGCGTATAAAAGTTCTCAGAAAAATTCCAAAATTTTAAATTAAGTATCTTTATTTATTTAGGTCATTATGGTATAAAATTTGATCATTAACTATTAAATAATTGTTACATTAATTATTCACTCCCAACTCCAAGTAAAATATAAAAAGTTTTAAAATTTATCAAATAACTTCCAAATGTATTATTAATAAGCCTATAATTTATAAAACTCATTTTTTGATCACCGTTTATTTTAAAATCACATAAGTTCATTTTTAACTCGTTTACTAACAATCGAATGAAAATTGAGTGTTACCTTTGCTTATTAAATAACTTCGAATTTATAAAATATATATTATATATACTTTATTTATATATATAGATACTTTTTATATATTATTAATATTTTTACAAAATTAATTATAACAATTACAATATATACTATTTCATATTATTATATACATATATATAGTTTAATATATGCATATCTATTTACAAGAAATCATATCATGAGTCGTCAAAAATAGTCAAATGTTTAACAATAAGAATGTTTAAATTTGGTCAAAAAGAAATTTCGTCCCAAAATTTGATCGAGGTGGTCATGGTTAACAATAAGAATGTTTTCCTGACGTAAATGAGTTGATAAATAAATTTTTATCACCATTGAGTAATAAGGATAAAACAATTTGATTTCTCGAAGCGTAAGAATGAAGCTATCACTTAAAGAGTGAATCTAGAAAATAAAGCTCGTCTGAACTTTTGACGTTGTCACGTTTGAATTTAGAAAATAAGGTGCGTCTAATATTTTGACGTTGTCTTGGTTGAATTTCCGGAATTCAAGGGATTAAGGAAATCTTCGAAATCTAAATAAGATATGAGTTTTCGGAATTTAAGAAAATTAGGATCTTTTTAATTAAACGTGGTCATCTGTCTTGATTGCTACGTCTGATATTTTCATTATAAATTAAACCCTTCAGTTCCATTATTTTCATCACTCCTATACTTTCTTTCTTAATTCTTACTTCTAAAAGATTGTGAAAATGCTTCACCCAGTTCTAATCCTTGATATTTTCCTAATTATCATTTCTGTTATCCTTCTTTTTAATCTTCCACCAGAAGAATCTGTTTACTTCTACTATTACCTTGGGGTGATACTATTCTTAATTCTACCGTGTCTTTATATTGCTATTTGTACTAATATCCACGGTTTGTAACCTCCGTGTTGTTATTGGGCTTTATATTTTCTCTTATATTTTGGAGCTCTTTGCCTTTTTATTTTCTTCTCGACCTCTAGTAAAGCGAGTAATGGTCCAGAATTCGTAAGTATGGAGTTTCGAATGAACTTAATGTTCTAAACAAGAAAGAACATAATAGCACGATTTGATTTGTCAAAATAGCAGAATTACCGAGGATAGAACTATCAAGAATATATTTTCTTGATATGTTCAGAAGTTAAGCAGAATGAAAGAGTTATGTAACAAGGCACATGATGAAGTTATGATCTATGAATCATCATCAAGTTTCATTAGAATTTTTAGCATGACTTACTGTAATATAATCACGTTGGCCAAGTGTCATTATATTATACTAACTCATGCTTAAATTCTTAACACTTCTCCAGAATTCATTTATAATTATAGTTAGATTTTTACAGATGTTTCCAATGAAATACAGAAATCACGAAGAGTGAAATGACCCGTCCTAATCCATCTGGACGAATACATTTCAATTGGTTACATCCCGAGGTACTTGACCTCTATATGATACGTTTTACAAACATTGCATTCGTTTTTAAAAGACAAACTTTCATTTCATCGAAAGTTGACGGCATGCATACCATTTCATAACATTTCCCACTATAAACGACATAATAATATTCTTGATGAACTCAACGATTCGAATACAACGTCTTTTGAAATATGCCATGAATGACTCCAAGTAATATCTCTAAAATGAACAAATGCACAGCTGAAGATTTCTTTCATACCTGAGAATAAACATGCTGTCAAGTGTCAACCCAAAGGTTGGTGAGTTCATTAGTTTATCATAAACAATCATTTCCAATATTTTAATAGACCACAAGATTTCATTTTTCATAAACATCATTCTCGTATCAGGCATTTCACAAACTGCATAGAGATAAAAATCATTCATATGGTGAACACCTGGTAACCGACCTTAACAAGATAAAAATCATTCCGGGACACCCATCGGACATGATAAACTCGAAGTACTACAGCATTCCAAATTCCAGAATGGGCTTGTTGAGCCCGATAGATATATCTTTAGGATTCGCGTCAATTAGGGGTGCACTAATTCTCAAAATTAGTGATGTTCCCTAATTCTTATATTACCAGACTATAAAGGGGCATATTCGGTTTAATAATCCAGCCAAAGAATGTAGTTTTAAGTACTTGTGTCTATTTCGTCAAATATTTATAAAGCAGCGCATGTATTCTCAGTCCCAAAAATATATTGCAAAAGCATTTAAAAAAGGAGCAAATGAAACTCACTATACTGTATTTTGTAGTAAAAATACATATGATGATATTGAACAATGCAGGGTTGGCCTCGGATTCACGAACCTATATCATTTATATATATATATATCAAAACATATTCTTGTACTCGAATATATATATATATATATATATATATATATATATATATATATATATATATATATATATATATATATATATATATATATATATATATATATAGTAATGGAATTGTTTTATTTATTAACTTATAAGTTTCATTATTTATTTATATATTTTCATGTTGTACATAACAATATTAATATAGTTAAGTTATATAATTTAAATATATTTTTGTATGTATAATCTTTATATATATACTTATAGCCTTAACAACGTCATTAAAACTTTAAAAATAATGATATATAGATAATACTGATAATAAATATAATAATGTTAATAAAAATGATAGAAATAATAGTTTTTATTGAATTTTCATAACTATATGTTAATACTAACATTTAATGTCAAATGTTAATTCTAATACTAATAATAATGATACTTAATAATATTAATAATAATAATGGTATTATTAATAATAATACTTATGTTATAAAAATAATAATATTAACAATCATAAAATAATACTAATACTAATATTAATGAAAATAATAATAGTTTTTATCATCTTCATAATAATAATACTTATAATTGTATCTAATATTATAATAATGATAATAAATGTTAACTTTTATAAATACACCTATATCATTAATAATAATAATAGTCATAATCATAAGAATAATACTTATAATAATAATAATAATAATAATAATAATAATAATAATAATAATAATAATAATAATAATAATAATAATAATAATAATAATAATACTTATAATTTTAATACATGATGATAATCATAACATTCATAACAATTAATAATAATAATAATAATAATAATAATAATAATAATAATAATAATAATAATAATAATAATAATAATAATAATAATAATAATAATAATAATTTTTGAAATGAAAAACTACCTCAAAAAGTGTTAAAAATAGTTGACACCAGCAGGAATCGAAGCCGAGACCTCTCAAATACCCGAACACAACCAAAACCACTCTTCTGCCATCTGTTTTTCTGATTAACTCTATAAATAAATTTATTTAACCCATTTACAAAATGTTCTTCTCCTTCATTACACTGATCGGTCACTAATCATTTAACCATAGCAAAAATTGACTGAATTGGGTTTTGGCTTCATAAACTAGGCATAAACTGAAATGTCCCGTTCTTATTGATTAAAAACGTTCCATATTAATTGATTTCGTTGCGAGGTTTTGACCTCTATATGAGACATTTTTCAAAGACTGCATTCATTTTAAAACAAACCATAACCTTTATTTCATCAATAAAGGTTTAAAAAGCTTTACGTAGATTATCAAATAATGATAATCTAAAATATCCTGTTTACACACGACCATTACATAATGGTTTACAATACAAATATGTTACAACAAAATAAGTTTCTTGAATGCAGTTTTTACACAATATCATACAAGCATGGACTCCAAATCTCGTCCTTATTTAAGTATGCGACAGCGGAAGTTCTTAATAATCACCTGAGAATAAACATCCTTAAAACGTCAATAAAAATGTTGGTGAGTTATAGGTTTAACCTATATATATCAAATCATAATAATAGACCACAAGATTTCATATTTCAATACACATCCCATACATAGAGATAAAAATTATTCATATTGTGATCACCTGGTAACCGACATTAACAAGATGCATATATAAGAATATCCCCATCATTCCGGGACACCCTTCGAATATGATATAAATTTCGAAGTACTAAAGCATCCGGTACTTTGGATGGGGTTTGTTAGGCCCAATAGATCTATCTTTAGAATTCGCGTCAATTAGGGTGTCTGTTCCCTAATTCTTAGATTACCAGACTTAATAAAAAGGGGCATATTCAATTTCGATAATTCAACCATAGAATGTAGTTTCACGTACTTGTGTCTATTTTGTAAATCATTTATAAAACTTGCATGTATTCTCATCCCAAAAATATTAGATTTTAAAAGTGGGACTATAACTCACTTTCACAGATTTTTACTTCGTCGGGAAGTAAGACTTGGCCACTAGTTGATTCACGAACCTATAACAATATATACATATATATCAATGTATGTTCAAAATATATTTACAACACTTTTAATATATTTTGATGTTTTACGTTTATTAAGTCAGCTGTCCTCGTTAGTAACCTACAACTAGTTGTCCACAGTTAGATGTACAGAAATTAATCGATAAATATTATCTTGAATCAATCCACGACCCAGTGTATACGTATCTCAGTATTGATCACAACTCAAACTATATATATTTTGGAATCAACCTCAACCCTGTATAGCTAACTCCAACATTCACATATAGAGTGTCTATGGTTGTTCCGAAATATATATAGATGTGTCGACATGATAGGTCGAAACATTGTATACGTGTCTATGGTATCTCAAGATTACATAATATACAATACAAGTTGATTAACTTATGGTTGGAATAGATTTGTTACCAATTTTCACGTAGCTAAAATGAGAAAAATTATCCAATCTTGTTTTACCCATAACTTCTTCATTTTAAATCCGTTTTGAGTGAATCAAATTGCTATGGTTTCATATTGAACTCTATTTTATGAATCTAAACAGAAAAAGTATAGGTTTATAGTTGGAAAAATAAGTTACAAGTCGTTTTTGTAAAGGTAGTCATTTCAGTCGAAAGAACGACGTCTAGATGACCATTTTAGAAAACATACTTCCACTTTGAGTTTAACCATAATTTTTGGATATAGTTTCATGTTCATAATAACAATCATTTTCTTAGAATAACAACTTTTAAATCAAAGTTTATCACAGTTTTTAATTAACTAACCCAAAACAGCCCGCGGTGTTACGGTTAGCATATCATATAGATATAGAACATGTGTTTAGTTGATTTTAAAAGTCAAGTTAGAAGGATTAACTTTTGTTTGCGAACAAGTTTAGAATTAACTAAACTATGTTCTAGTGATTACAAGTTTAAACCTTCGAATAAGATAGCTTTATATGTATGAATCGAATGATGTTATGAACATCATTACTACCTTAAATTCCTTGGATAAACCTACTGAAAAAGGGAAAAATGGATCTAGCTTCAACGGATCCTTGGATGGCTCGAAGTTCTTGAAGCAGAATCATGACACGAAAACAAGTTCAAGTAAGATCATCACTTGAAATAAGATTGTTATAGTTATAGAAATTGAACCAAAGTTTGAATATGATTATTACCTTGTATTAGAATGATAACCTACTGTAAGAAACAAATATTTCTTGAGGTTGGATGATCACCTTACAAGATTGGAAGTGAGCTAGCAAACTTGAAAGTATTCTTGATTTTATGTAACTAGAATTTGTAGAATATATGAAGAACACTTAGAACTTGAAGATAGAACTTGAGAGAGATCAATTAGATGAAGAAAATTGAAGAATGAAAGTGTTTGTAGGTGTTTTTGGTCGTTGGTGTATGGATTAGATATAAAGGATATGTAATTTTGTTTTCATGTAAATAAGTCATGAATGATTACTCATATTTTTGTAATTTTATGAGATATTTCATGCTAGTTGCCAAATGATGGTTCCCACATGTGTTATGTGACTCACATGGGCTGCTAAGAGCTGATCATTGGAGTGTATATACCAATAGTACATACATCTAAAAGCTGTGTGTTGTACGAGTACGAATACGGGTGCATACGAGTAGAATTGTTGATGAAACTGAACGAGGATGTAATTGTAAGAATTTTTGTTAAGTAGAAGTATTTTGATAAGTGTATTGAAGTCTTTCAAAAGTGTATAAATACATATTAAAACACTACATGTATATACATTTTAACTGAGTCGTTAAGTCATCGTTAGTCGTTACATGTAAGTGTTGTTTTGAAACCTTTAGGTTAACGATCTTGTTAAATGTTGTTAACCCAATGTTTATAATATCAAATGAGATTTTAAATTATTATATTATCATGATATTATCATGTATGAATATCTCTTAATATGATATATATACATTAAATGTCTTTACAACGATAATCGTTACATATATGTCTCGTTTAAAAATCATTAATTTAGTAGTCTTGTTTTTACATATGTAGTTCATTGTTAATATACTTAATGATATGTTTACTTATCATAGTATCATGTTAACTATATATATATATCCATATATATGTCATCATATAGTTTTTACAAGTTTTAACGTTCGTGAATCACCGGTCAACTTGGGTGGTCAATTGTCTATATGAAACATATTTCAATTAATCAAGTCTTAACAAGTTTGATTTCTTAACATGTTGGAAACATTTAATCATGTAAATATCAATCTCAATTAATATATATAAACATGGAAAAGTTCGGGTCACTACAGTACCTACCCGTTAAATAAATTTCGTCCCGAAATTTTAAGCTGTTGAAGGTGTTGACAAATCTTCTGGAAATACATGCGGGTATTTCTTCTTCATCTGATCTTCATACTCCCAGGTGAACTAGGGTCCTCTACGAGCATTCCATCGAACCTTAACAATTGGTATCTTGTTTTGCTTAAGTCTTTTAACCTCACGATCCATTATTTCGACGGGTTCTTCGATGAATTGAAGTTTTTCGTTGATTTGGATTTCATCTAACGGAATAGTGAGATCTTCTTTAGCAAAACATTTCTTCAAATTCGAGACGTGGAAAGTGTTATGTACAGCCGCGAGTTGTTGAGGTAACTCAAGTCGGTAAGCTACTGGTCCGACACGATCAATAATCTTGAATGGTCCAATATACCTTGGATTTAATTTCCCTCGTTTACCAAATCGAACAACGCCTTTCCAAGGTGCAACTTTAAACATGACCATCTCTCCAATTTCAAATTCTATATCTTTTCTTTTAATGTCAGCGTAGCTCTTTTGTCGACTTTGGGCGGTTTTCAACCGTTGTTGAATTTGGATGATCTTCTCGGTAGTTTCTTGTATACTCTCCGGACCCGTAATCTGTCTATCCCCCACTTCACTCCAACAAATCGGAGACCTGCACTTTCTACCATAAAGTGCTTCAAACGGCGCCATCTCAATGCTTGAATGGTAGCTGTTGTTGTAGGAAAATTCTGCTAACGGTAGATGTCGATCCCAACTGTTTCCGAAATCAATAACACATGCTCGTAGCATGTCTTCAAGCGTTTGTATCGTCCTTTCGCTCTGCCCATCAGTTTGTGGATGATAGGCAGTACTCATGTCTAGACGAGTTCCTAATGTTTGCTGTAATGTCTGCCAGAATCTTGAAATAAATCTGCCATCCCTATTAGAGATAATAGAGATTGGTATTCCATGTCTGGAGACGACTTCCTTCAAATACAGTCGTGCTAACTTCTCCATCTTGTCATCTTCTCTTATTGGCAGGAAATATGCTGATTTGGTGAGACGATCAACTATTACCCAAATAGTATCAAAACCACTTGCAGTCCTTGGCAATTTAGTGATGAAATCCATGGTAATGTTTTCCCATTTCCATTCAGGGATTTCGGGTTGTTGAAGTAGACCTGATGGTTTCTGATGCTCAGCTTTGACCTTAGAACACGTCAAACATTCTCCTACGTATTTAGCAACATCGGCTTTCATACCCGGCCACCAAAAATGTTTCTTGAGATCCTTGTACATCTTCCCCGTTCCAGGATGTATTGAGTATCTGGTTTTATGAGCTTCTCTAAGTACCATTTCTCTCATATCTCCAAATTTTGGTACCCAAATCCTTTCAGACCTATACCGGGTTCCGTCTTCCCGAATATTAAGTTGCTTCTCTGATCCTTTGGGTATTTCATCCTTTAAATTTCCCTCTTTTAAAACTCCTTGTTGCGCCTCCTTTATTTGAGTAGTAAGGTTATTATGAATCATTATATTCATAGATTTTACTCGAATGGGTTCTATATCCTTCCTGCTCAAGGCATCGGCTACCACATTTGCCTTCCCCGGGTGGTAACGAATCTCAAAGTCGTAATCATTCAATAATTCAATCCACCTACGCTGCCTCATATTCAGTTGTTTCTGATTAAATATGTGTTGAAGACTTTTGTGGTCGGTATATATAATACTTTTGACCCCATATAAGTAGTGCCTCCAAGTCTTTAATGTAAAAACAACCGCGCCTAATTCCAAATCATGCGACGTATAATTTTGTTCATGAATCTTCAATTGTCTAGACGCATAAGAAATCACCTTCGTTCATTGCATTAATACACAACCGAGACCTTGCTTTGATGCGTCACAATAAATCACAAAATCATCATTCCCTTCAGGCAATGACAATATAGGTGCCGTAGTTAGCTTTTTCTTCAATAACTGAAACGCTTTCTCTTGTTCATCATTCCATTCAAATTTCTTCCCTTTATGCGTTAATGCAGTCAAGGGTTTTGCTATTCTGGAAAAGTCTTGGATGAACCTTCTGTAGTAACCAGCTAGTCCTAAAAACTGGCGTATGTGTTTCGGAATTTTCGGGGTTTCCCACTTTTCAACAGTTTCTATCTTTGCCGGATCCACCTTAATACCTTCTTTGTTCACTATGTGATCGAGGAATTGAACTTCTTCCAACCAAAATGCACACTTTGAAAACTTAGCGTACAATTCTTCCTTCCTCAATACTTCTAACACCTTTCTCAAATGTTCACCGTGTTCTTGGTCATTCTTTGAGTAAATAAGTATGTCATCAATGAAAACAATGACAAACTTGTCAAGGTATGGTCCACACACTCGGTTCATAAGGTCCATGAACACAGCTGGTGCATTAGTTAAACCAAACGGCATGACCATAAACTCGTAATGACCGTAACGTGTTCTAAAAGCAGTCTTTGGAATATCATCTTCTTTCACCCGCATTTGATGATACCCGGAACGTAAGTCAATCTTTGAATAAACAGACGAGCCTTGTAGTTAATCGAATAAGTCGTCGATTCTCGGTAGTGGGTAGCGGTTCTTGATGGTAAGTTTGTTCAACTCTCGGTAGTCGATACACAACCTGAATGTACCATCTTTCTTCTTGACAAACAAAACAGGAGCTCCCCACGGTGATGTGCTTGGTCGAATGAAACCACGCTCTAAAAGTTCTTGTAATTGGCTTTGCAGTTCTTTCATCTCGCTGGGTGCGAGTCTGTAAGGAGCACGAGCTATTGGTGCAGCTCCTGGTACAAGATCTATTTGAAATTCAACGGATCGATGTGGGGGTAATCCCGGTAATTCTTTCGGAAATACATCGGGAAATTCTTTTGCAATAGGAACATCATTGATGCTCTTTTCTTCAGTTTGTACATTCTCGACGTGTGCTAGAACAGCATAGCAATCTTTTCTTATTAGTTTTTGTTCCTTCAAATTACTAATAAGATGTAGCTTCGTGTTGCCCTTTTCTCCGTACACCATTAAGGGTTTTCCTTTTTCTCGTATAATGCGAATTGCATTTTTGTAACAAACGATCTGTGCTTTCACTTCTTTCAACCAGTCCATACCGATTATCACATCAAAACTCCCTAACTCTACTGGTATCAAATCAATCTTAAATGTTTCGCTAACCAGTTTAATTTCTCGATTCCGACATATATTATCTGCTGAAATTAATTTACCATTTGCTGATTCGAGTAAAAATTTACTATCCAAAGGCGTCAATGGACAACTTAATTTAGCACAAAAATCTCTACTCATATAGCTTCTATCCGCACCCGAATCAAATAAAATGTAAGCAGATTTATTGTCAATAAGAAACGTACCCGTAACAAGCTCCGGGTCTTCCTGTGCCTCTGCCGCATTAATATTGAAAACGCTTCCGCGGCCTTGTCCATTCGTGTTCTCCTGGTTCGGGCAATTTCTAATAATGTGGCCCGGTTTTCCACATTTATAACAAACTACATTGGCATAACTTGCTCCGACACTACTTGCTCCACCATTACTCGTTCCGACACCATTTGTTCCTTTCATTCTATTAACCCCTGGTCCGTAGACCTCACACTTCGCCGCGCTATGACCATTTCTTTTACACTTATTGCAAAATTTGGTGCAGAACCCCGAGTGATACTTTTCACACCTTTGGCATAGCTGCTTCTGATTGTTATTGTTGTTGCGGTTATTATTGTTGTTGGGATGATTGTTGTAGTTGCTGTTGTTGTTGTTGTTGTTGTTGTTGGGCCGTTTGTTGTAGTTGCGATTGATGTTGCGATTGTTGGGATAATTGTTGCGATTATTGTTGTAATTGCTGTTGTTGTTGTATTGTTGATTCTTATCACCGTTTTCCTCCCACTTTCTTTTGACTTGCTTCACATTGGCCTCTTCAGCAGTCTGTTCTTTAATTCTTTCTTCAATCTGGTTCACTAGTTTGTGAGCCATTCTACATGCCTGTTGAATGGAGGTGGGCTCGTGTGAACTTATATCTTCTTGGATTCTTTCCGGTAATCCTTTCACAAACGCGTCGATCTTCTCTTCCTCATCTTCGAATGCTCCCGGACACAATAGGCACAATTCTGTGAATCGTCTTTCGTACGTGGTAATATCAAATCCTTGGGTTCGTAACCCTCTAAGTTCTTTCTTGAGCTTATTGACCTCGGTTCTGGGACGGTACTTCTCGTTCATCAAGTGCTTGAATGCTGACCACGGTAGTGCGTACGCATCGTCTTGTCCCACTTGCTCTAGATAGGTATTCCACCATGTTAACGCAGAACCTGTGAAGGTAAGCGTAGCGTACTTCACTTTGTCCTCTTCAGTACACTTACTTATGGCAAACACCGATTCGACCTTCTCGGTCCACCGTTTCAATCCGATCGGTCCTTCGGTTCCATCAAATTCCAAAGGTTTGCAGGCAGTGAATTCTTTGTAGGTGCATCCTACACGATTTCCTGTACTGCTAGATCCAAGGTTATTGTTGGTATGTAGCGCAGCCTGTACTGCGGCTATGTTTGAAGCTAGAAAAGTACGGAATTCCTCTTCATTCATATTCACGGTGTGTCGAGTAGTCGGTGCCATTTCCTTCAAAATAGTCAAATGGAGCAAGTTAATCATACAGAATATTAAGAGTAGTTAATAGTATTTCGTAGCATAATATGAACTCATTTATAAAAGCTTTTTCTTCATATTAGCGTTTTATAAGTTTAAATTCGGGTAGTACCTACCCGTTAAGTTCATACTTAGTAGCTAATATACAATTCAACTACTACAATTCTATATGAAAAACTGATTATAATAATATTTCGCGTTCAAACTTTTACACAATATTTTACAAACTTACAATACCGCTTATTTTACATATAGCATGAAATATAGCACACAATAAATTTGATACAAGATGGTTGTGAAGATAATTCTAGCTAGTACACAAGTCGTTCAGCAAAGGCAATAAAGACACGTAATTCATACGTCCAGAAACAAGTTATGCATTCTGGTTTTACTAGGATTACTTCCCATCCTTGGTCTTGTGGAACATAACCGTTATGGCCGTTGATAAGACAACGTGTTGTAACGTCATCAAAGGGACGAGGGTTACGTAATGTCCAACAGTCCCGTAACAATCTAAAAACCTCATTTCTTACCCCAATTACCGACTCCGTCACTTGTGGAAACGTTTTGTTTAATAGTTGTAGCCCGATATTCTTGTTCTCACTTTGGTGAGAAGCGAACATTACTAATCCGTAAGCATAACATGCTTCTTTATGTTGCATGTTAGCCGCTTTTTCTAAATCACGAAGTCTAATATTCGGATATATTGAGTCAAAATAATTTCTTAACCCATTGCGTAAAATAGCATTTGGGTTCCCCGCAATATATGCGTCAAAGTAAACACATCGTAACTTATGGATTTCCCAATGTGATATCCCCCATCTTTCGAACAAAAGCCTTTTATAAACCAAGGCATTCTTGGAACGTTCTTCGAATGTCTTACAAACTGATCTCGCCTTAAATAGTTGTGTCGAAGAATTCTGACCAACTCTAGACAAGATTTCATCAATCATGTCTCCAGGTAGGTCTCTTAAAATATTGGGTTGTCTATCCATTTTGTGTTTTTATACTGTAAAATAGACAAGAGTTAGATTCATAAAAAAAAAATACTTATTAATACAAGCAATTTTTACATATATCATAAAGCATAAGCACACTATATTACATATATTACACCACACGAATACAACTATCTTATTCAGACTCGATTGTTTCTTCTTCTTCGGTTTTGGTTCGTTTTGCCAAGTTTCTAGGGATATATGATGTTCCCCTAATACGAGCCGTCGTTTTCCACATTGGTTTAGAAAAACCTGGTGGTTTAGAGGTTCCCGGGTCATTGTTACAACTTAAGGACTTCGGGGTTTGACGATGCATATAAAGTTCATCGGGGTTGGAATTAGATTTCTCTATTTTTATGCCCTTTCCCTTATTATTTTCTTTTGCCTTTTTAAATTCAGTTGGGGTAATTTCTATAACATCATCGGAATTCTCGTCGGAATCCGATTCATCGGAGAATTGGTAATCCTCCCAATATTTTGCTTCCTTGGCGGAAACACCATTGACCATAATTAACCTTGGTCGGTTGGTTGAGGATTTTCTTTTACTTAACCGTTTTATTATTTCCCCCACCGGTTCTATTTCTTCATCCGGTTCCAATTCTTCTTCCGGTTCCGATTCTTCTTCCGGTTCCGACTCTTCTTCCGGTTCCTCTTTAGGAACTTGTGAATCAGTCCACGAATGATTCCAATTTACATTTAACTCTTCATTATTATTAGGTGAGTCAATGGGACTTGTTCTAGAGGTAGACATCTATCACATAATATCAAACGCGTTAAGAGATTAATATATCACATAATATTCACATGTTAAAAATATATAGTTTCCAACAAAATTTGTTAAGCAATCATTTTTCAAGTAAACACGATCGAAGTCCAGACTCACTAATGCATCCTAACAAACTCGATAAGACACACTAATGCAAAATTCTGGTTCTCTAAGACCAACGCTCTGATACCAACGGAAATGTCCCGTTCTTATTGATTAAAAACGTTCCATATTAATTGATTTCGTTGCGAGGTTTTGACCTCTATATGAGACGTTTTTCAAAGACTGCATTCATTTTAAAACAAACCATAACCTTTATTTCATCAATAAAGGTTTAAAAAGCTTTACGTAGATTATCAAATAATGATAATCTAAAATATCCTGTTTACACACGACCATTACATAATGGTTTACAATACAAATATGTTACAACAAAATAAGTTTCTTGAATGCAGTTTTTACACAATATCATACAAGCATGGACTCCAAATCTCGTTCTTATTTAAGTATGCGATAGCGGAAGCTCTTAATAATCACCTGAGAATAAACATGCTTAAAACGTCAACAAAAATGTTGGTGAGTTATAGGTTTAACCTATATATATCAAATCATAATAATAGACCACAAGATTTCATATTTCAATACACATCCCATACATAGAGATAAAAATCATTCATATGGTGAACACCTGGTAACCGACATTAACAAGATGCATATATAAGAATATCCCCATCATTCCGGGACACCCTTCGGATATGATATAAATTTCGAAGTACTAAAGCATCCAGTACTTTGGATGGGGTTTGTTAGGCCCAATAGATCTATCTTTAGGATTCACGTCAATTAGGGTGTCTGTTCCCTAATTCTTAGATTATCAGACTTAATAAAAAGGGGCATATTCGATTTCGATAATTCAACCATAGAATGTAGTTTCATGTACTTGTGTCTATTTTGTAAATCATTTATAAAACCTGCATGTATTCTCATCCCAAAAATATTAGATTTTAAAAGTGGGACTATAACTCACTTTCACAGATTTTTACTTCGTCGGGAAGTAAGACTTGGCCACTGGTTGATTCACGAACCTATAACAATATATACATATATATCAAAGTATGTTCAAAATATATTTACAATACTTTTAATATATTTTGATGTTTTACGTTTATTAAGTCAGCTGTCCTCGTTAGTAACCTACAACTAGTTGTCCACAGTTAGATGTACAGAAATAAATCGATAAATATTATCTTGAATCAATCCATGACCCAGTGTATACGTATCTCAGTATTGATCACAACTTAAAATATATATATTTTGGAATCAACCTCAACCATGTATAGCTAACTCCAACATTCACATATAGAGTGTCTATGGTTGTTCCGAAATATATATAGATATGTCGACATGATAGGTCGAAACATTGTATACGTGTCTATGGTATCTCAAGATTACATAATATACAATACAAGTTGATTAAGTTATGGTTGGAATAGATTTGTTACCAATTTTCACGTAGCTAAAATGAGAAAAATTATCCAATCTTGTTTTACCCATAACTTCTTCATTTTAAATCCGTTTTGAGTGAATCAAATTGCTATGGTTTAATATTGAACTCTATTTTATGAATCTAAACAGAAAAAGTATAGGTTTATAGTCAGAAAAATAAGTTACAAGTCGTTTTTGTAAAGGTAGTCATTTCAGTCGAAAGAACGACGTCTAGATGACCATTTTAGAAAACATACTTCCACTTTGAGTTTAACCATAATTTTTGGATATAGTTTCATGTTCATAATAACAATCATTTTCTCAGAATAACAACTTTTAAATCAAAGTTTATCAAAGTTTTTAATTAACTAACCCAAAACAGCCCGCGGTGTTACTACGACGGCGTAAATCCGGTTTTACGGTGTTTTTTGTGTTTCCAGGTTTTTAATCATTAAGTTAGCATATCATATAGATATAGAACAAGTGTTTAGTTGATTTTAAAAGTCAAGTTAGAAGGATTAACTTTTGTTTGCGAACAAGTTTAGAATTAACTAAACTATGTTCTAGTGATTACAAGTTTAAACCTTCGAATAAGATAGCTTTATATGTATGAATCGAATGATGTTATGAACATCATTACTACCTTAAGTTCCTTGGATAAACCTACTGAAAAAGAGAAAAATGGATCTAGCTTCAACGGATCCTTGGATGGCTCGAAGTTCTTGAAGCAGAATCATGACACGAAAACAAGTTCAAGTAAGATCATCACTTGAAATAAGATTGTTATAGTTATAGAAATTGAACCAAAGTTTGAATATGATTATTACCTTGTATTATAATGATAACCTACTATAAGAAACAAAGATTTCTTGAGGTTGGATGATCACCTTACAAGATTGGAAGTGAGCTAGCAAACTTGAAAGTATTCTTGATTTTATGTAACTAGAACTTGTAGAATATATGAAGAACACTTAGAACTTGAAGATAGAACTTGAGAGAGATCAATTAGATGAAGAAAATTGAAGAATGAAAGTGTTTGTAGGTGTTTTTGGTCGTTGGTGTATGGATTAGATATAAAGGATATGTAATTTTGTTTTCATGTAAATAAGTCATGAATGATTACTCATATTTTTGTAATTTTATGAGATATTTCATGCTAGTTGCCAAATGATGGTTCCCACATGTGTTAGGTGACTCACATGGGCTGCTAAGATCTGATCATTGGAGTGTATATACTAATAGTACATACATCTAAAAGCTGTGTATTGTACGAGTACGAATACGGGTGCATACGAGTAGAATTGTTGATGAAACTGAACGAGGATGTAATTGTAAGCATTTTTGTTAAGTAGAAGTATTTTGATAAGTGTATTGAAGTCTTTCAAAAGTGTATAAATACATATTAAAACACTACATGTATATACATTTTAACTGAGTCGTTAAGTCATCGTTAGTCGTTACATGTAAGTGTTGTTTTGAAACCTTTAGGTTAACGATCTTGTTAAATGTTGTTAACCCAATGTTTATAATATCAAATGAGATTTTAAATTATTATATTATCATGATATTATCATGTATTAATATCTCTTAATATGATATATATATACATTAAATGTCTTTACAACGATAATCGTTACATATATGTCTCGTTTAAAAATCATTAAGTTAGTAGTCTTGTTTTTACATATGTAGTTCATTGTTAATATACTTAATGATATGTTTACTTATCGTAGTATCATGTTAACTATATATATATATATATATATATATATATATATATATATATATATATATATATATATATATATATATATCCATATATATGTCATCATATAGTTTTTACAAGTTTTAACGTTCGTGAATCACCGGTCAACTTGGGTGGTCAATTGTCTATATGAAACATATTTCAATTAATCAAGTCTTAACAAGTTTGATTGCTTAACATGTTGGAAACATTTAATCATGTAAATATCAATCTCAATTAATATATATAAACATGGAAAAGTTCGGGTCACTACATAAACGACTGGAATGTGGAACATGGGATTTATTTTTTTAAACAGAAACAAAAGATTTTAAGAAACTTTAACAGACCCGTTTGAAGAGAAAGAACTCCAACTCCAATCATGAATTCCAATTAGTTTTAGACTAAAGTTATAACATGAAATAGGTAGGAAAACGTTCCTATAAACTTTCTCCATGATCAATTGAACTCAAAACATTAACACGAATCCTAATTTTTGGATGAACACAATCGTTTGACTTTTGAAACACAACTTTGACTCCGAAATTCGAACTCAATATTACGAATTGGGTTTTGAGATTTTGCAGATAGTTGGAAAAGATAAATCCTAACAAATCTACATTTATGGATTTTGAATTTTCATTAAAAATCGAGCTATTGGTAAAAAGTGACACAACAGAGGACCGACAGTTCTCTTAAAAATTTGTTTTTAATTTTTTTTTCCTGTTTAAATTGATGAGGAGCAATAGGTAGCAGATATCTGATAAAGATGAATGGGGAATTGATTTATTTATCACACAGCTCGATTGATATATACAGAATCCATATAGATCAATAAACGAACACGAACACAGAAGAAAATACTAAAAAATAAAAAGAGAGAATACGATGGCTAACTGATTTTATTCCAAACAATATGTGATTGGTACTAATGAGATCAATTAGGGAGACCATTTAAACAGAGGAGATAGTGATTGAAAACAAATTACTGATGTATTTGCATTTATATTAATCTGTCTCAATTAATCTAACAAAATATTGCTGTATATATATTGTATTTGCATAAATATCAGTGTATATATATATATATATATATATATATATATATATATATATATATATATATATATATATATATATATATATATATATATATCTAATTTGATATACTTGAATATATATGTGCCTGTATTTATATATCCATATACGTGTATATATATATATATATATATATATATATATATATATATATATATATATATATATATGTATTTATCAATTATGATTCATCTTATTAATTAATAATTATAACCATGATAATACTCCCAATGTTATAGATAATAATAATAACACTTTATAATAATATTAATATTATAGATGATGATATTATCTACAATACTATTGCTAATAATATTAATTATAATGTTACTAAAATTATTATTAATCATATTATTAGTAATAATAACATTAGTAATAATTATATTATAACAATTTATTTATCACCCTTCATATATATATATATATATATATATATATATATATATATATATATATATATATATATATATATATATATATATATATATATATATATATATATATATATATATATATATATATATATATATATATAATATTCCTAATATTGATTCTAATATTAATAGTAATTATATTAATGATATTAATAAAGATAACAATAATATTAGTAGTATTAATGATAACAATTTAAATGTATCAATTTTTATATCTATATATTTTATTGGATTATTAATAATCATAATACATATACTTATAGTAATATTTATGAAAGTAATAATAATAATAATAATATTTATAACTATATTTTAACTTGTATTTACATTTAATATATTAATATTACGATTTATTAATTATGTAATTTTTAACATGTCTTTTATATTTGATATATATACATTTTATGTATTTTACCATATACATGTAATATTAATTATACATATAAGTAATATAATATTTATTTCAATAACAACTTAATTACTCTATATATTATTTTATATTTTAATTCAAATGATTAAAGTATACTTTATAAATTTTTAAAATATTATAAATATTCTTATATTTATATATATATATATATATATATATATATATATATATTTATTTATTTATTTATGTATTTACATCCAATTGTTCGTGAATCGTCGGGAATAGTCAAAGGTCAAATGTATTCATGAACACAGCTCAATGTTTTTGAGACTTTACAGTACAGACTTTGTTTATCGTGTCGATTATAGGTTAAAATGAAGTTTAAATTTGGTCAAAAATTTTTGAGTCGTCACAGTACCTACCCGTTAAAGAAATTTCGTCCCGAAATTTGAGTGAGGTCGTCATGGCTAACAATAAAAATGTTTTCATGATGAATATGAGCTGATAAATAGAGTTTTATCATTATTGATTAATACTGGTAAAATACTTCGAGTGAAGTTATCACAAAAGAGTGAAATGAGTAAATGCAAGTTCGTCTTAACCGGTGACGTAGTCACGGTTGATTTTTTGGAATTTAAGGGGTTTATAGAAAATCTTCGTAATAAGATATGATTCTCCGATAATCAAGGAAACTAAGATCCTATTTGGTTAAATGCGATAATCTGTCTCGATTGTCCTGTCGGATATTTCACTATAAATCCACCTTCTTCATTTTCTTTATATTTTGGAGTTCCATACTTTGGTTTTTCTCTTCCCGACTTTAAGTCAAGAAAATAATGGTCCAGAATTCATAGATATGAAGTTTCGAATGAACATAACTAACGTTCTAAGAGAGAAATTGTAATAGCACGATTTTGATTGGTTAAATTACCAGAATTCAAGAGAAAATATAGAACTAACTGGAAGAAATGTTCTTGATATGTTTGGAGATTAGATAGAATGTAAGAGTCGTGTAACATGGCACATGATGACGATAGGATCTGTGAATCATCAAATTCCATTTAGAAACTCAGCATGACTTACTGTAATATAATCATGTTGATCAAGTGTCATTATATTATACTAACTCATGCTTCAGTCCCCAACACTACTTCAAAAACATTTATTTTTAAAGTTCGAGTTTTTTTTTCTTCAGAATTTAGAAACTAAAACAGTTTCTTTTATGATGTAACACAGATAACGCGGAGAGATAAATGATTTCAGATAAGAATAGTTATGAAAATATCTTCAGAAATATCGAAGATATTTATAATGAAAGATACGATGATAACTTGGAATTTCTAATATTAGAGGATGATGAAGAAGATTTATTTGTAAGGTTTAGAGTCAGGAGCAAGGTATTCGTTAAAGACTTCAGTAGGTACTGAATCATTTGGATTCTTTGAAGGCAGGTTTAGTCCTTGTGATTTGTCCATAGCTTCCTTTATAGTTTCGCATAATCTGCTTTTCGGTATTAAATTTTCTATTGAGCGTTTCCAACACTCCATTCTTTACACTTTTGATGGTTAAAGTCGTTTACAGTTTTTTTGTTGCTTCCTTCAACTTTTTCAAAGTTCGGAGTATTGATTCGTAGACTGGGTGCTTTTTAGAATTTCAGAATGGAAGATCATATAAGAGATAAATGTTATACATATAACTGTTGATGTAAACATGCTGTGAGTTTTCAAAGTACTGATTTTTGATTCCCGATAATCGATATGGCAGTTCTCGTTACAAGATATGGATGAGTATATGATAGGGTTTCAATGAATATAATGATTTTTCAGAGAGACTTGGGCCAATGAGTAATGAAGTTGCTGGTAAGTTTACTGCTAATGTGGTGGGATATAAACGATTATCCAGCAATGATGATGAAGGACAAACTTATATATCAAGGTTATAATAAGGCTAATCCGAATGAAAGTCGAAGTTGATTTGCTGGAGCTGTGACAAAATTGGCTAATTTGAAAAGGAATTGCAAAGTTATTTTCGGTAATAACAATGCCAAAGATGCTAGCACATATACGTGTTAAACGTTTACTCAGGTTCTGAGTGTTTTCAGGTGCATAACTATATGCATCAATCTTTTCTTCCGTAGATGAAGTGTGGTTGGTTCATCCTCTCGATTGAGGTATTTTCAAGAATTATGAAAGGTTTGAACGCAGATTTTAATCGTCAAGTTTCAATTGAGGTTTAAGGTGAAATCAAGTGGAAAACTGGAAGAATTGTTAGGTTTCATATGTTATAATCAATATTTTAATTCATTTTAATTATCCAATGTTGACAGTCCACAGTTAGCAGTCCACAATTTGTAGTTCAACAATTCATATATAGTTTAATATATAATATTCGAATTAACTAATACGTGTCGTGACCCATTATATACATGTCTCAGAATCGATCACAACTTAAAGTATATATATATTATTATAGAATCAACCTCAACCCTGTATAGCTAACTAAGGTATTACTGTATATAGAGTGTCTATGGTTATTCCAAATAATATATATAGATGCGTCGATATGATATGTCAAAACCTTGTATACGTGTCCCGATATTTAAAGTGCGTAAAATAAATAACTGAAATTAAATGATGATAAATAAAATTGCGAGAATTTAAATTGTGAAAAATAAATTGCGATAATTAAATTACGATAAATAAAATGTAATACGAAATTAATCAGTTAGCTAGGAACAGTTAGCTAGGATTTTGTTAGCATTGATTCTTAACCAAATTTCCTCATAGTTAATTTGTCTGTTTCTAACAAATTTTATTTTGTCAAATGTTTTCTTCATTATGCCACTTGTTGGATTCTGATAGGTCAAAATCCAAATATGAAATTGAATGAAAATGGTTATTCTGCGGTGAACGAATACGTATATCGGTAGATGTAAGTAGGATAATAAATGACTGTTAAATCAGATTGGAAGAATGTACTTTGTAACTTATTAATGTGAAATTTAAATATTTCTCAGGTATTACCTACCCGTTAAAATATTTTCACCATTAATCGTTTGTACAAAAGAATTTTTAATTACAATCTTTATGAAAATATACTTACATATATATTCTCTTCAGATGTAATCATGGATTTAATGAGTTAATATAACATTAATCTCATTAGATTTACCGTTAGAACCAGAATATATAATCTCTAAAACATTAGAGATTACATAATCGCCATGTAAAACGAAGATAAATGATGTAGAAAGATTCGTAGAACAATGATTAAGTTCGAGATATGGATTGTGATGTTGAGACATGTGATGTTGAAACTTGGGTTGTTGGTGGTACTGGTATTGATGTTGGTGCCGGTGATGTTGCTGATGCTGGTACGTTTTGCACTATATTTTCCAAGGCCACAACTCGAGCGCGAAGCTCGTTGCCTTTATTACTCCGGGATGATTGTCGGTTGGAACGAGCAAATGAATAAGGTTCAGAATTTGAGATAGTATATAATCATGACGAGATACTCTTAAAATGAGAGAGAAAATGGTATTACGGACAGTTCACTGGTAAATGCTTCAGGTTCATCGTCAAGAGGTGAATTCGATTGGTGGAACAGATTGCCTTCTTCTCGTCTCCATCGGTTAAGTCGACTACGAACTCATCAGATGAATTGGGGATGGTTGATTGGTTAATTCATTCTGGTGACGCTGCTTTCGGAGCTTAGGTGAACATCCATGTCGGAATAGCTGTCGGGTTCTGAAGAATCTTGAACTAGTGACGAGTTATATTTCGTACGAATGAGTAAAGGATTTTTCGATATAAAATGATTTTCGACTATCGGGTGGTATTCTAATTATATAGAATATCTATATATATAGAACAAAAGATTTCGTAGATTACGGAGGAATTCACGGAATATACTAGGCAAAGTTTACAGTAACAGATACGCTAAGATATGACTTAGCAGATACGCTAAGATAAGAATTTTGTCTATACACTATTCATGTAATCAATGCAGTAAAATATGTCTAGACTAAGAATGATAAGCAAGTGATTCCCTAAGAATGATAAGCAGGTAATTTTCGACACAAAATGATAAGCAAAACTTTTGACATGCAGACACGGTCGAAGTCCAGACTCACTAATGCATCTAAACAACTATCAGTTAGACACACTAATGCAAGACCTGGTTCGCTAAGACCACCGCTCTGATACCAACTGAAATGACCCGTCCTAATCCATCTTGACCTCTATATGATACATTTTACAAACATTGCATTCGTTTTTAAAAGACAAACTTTCATTTCATCGAAAGTTGATGTCATGCATACCATTTCATAACATTTCCCACTATAAACGACTTAATAATATTCTTGATGAACTCAACGACTCGAATGCAACGTCTTTTAAAATATGCCATGAATGACTCCAAGTAATATCTCTAAAATGAGCAAATGCACAGCGGAAGATTTCTTTCATACCTGAGAATAAACATGCTTTTAAGTGTCAACCAAAATGTTGGTGAGTTCATTAGTTTATCATAAACAATCATTTCCAATATTTTAATAGACCACAAGATTTCATTTTTCATAAACATCATTCTCGTATCAGGCATTTCGCAAACTGCATAGAGATAAAAATCATTCATATGGTGAACACCTGGTAACCGACCTTAACAAGATGCATATAGAATATCCCCATTATTCCGGGTCACCCATCGGACATGATAAACTCGAAGTACTAAAGCATTTCAAATTCCAGAATGGGGCTTGTTGGGCCCGATAGATCTATCTTTAGAATTCGCGTCAATTAGGGGTGCACTAATTCTCAAAATTAGTGATGTTCCCTAATTCTTATATTACCAGACTATAAAGGGGCATATTCGGTTTAATAATCCAGCCATAGAATGTAGTTTTAAGTACTTGTATCTATTTCGTCAAACATTTATAAAGCAGCGCATGTATTATCAGTCCCAAAAATATATTGCAAAAGCATTTAAAAAGGGAGCAAATGAAACTCACTATACTGTATTTTGTAGTAAAAATACATATGACGATATTGAACAATGCAGGGTTGGCCTCGGATTCACGAACCTATATCATTTATATATGTATTAAAACATATTCTTGTACTCGAATAAATATATATATATATATATATATATTTATATATATATATATATATATATATATATATATATATATATATATATATATATATATATATATGTATTATTATTATTAGTAATAAAATTTTTTTATTTATTAACTTATAAGTTTCATTATTTATTTAGATATTTCCGTGTTGTACATAATAATATTAATATAGTAAAGTTATATAATTTAAATATATTTTTGTATGTATAATCTTTATATATATACTTATAGCCTTAACAACGTCATTAAAACTTTAAAAATAATAATATAGATAATACTGATAATAAATATAATAATGTTATAAAAATGATAGAAATAATAGTTTTTATAGAATTTTCATAACTATATGTTAATACTAACATTTAATGTCAAATGTTAATTCTAATACTAATAATAATGATACTTAATAATATTAATAATAATAATAATGGTATTATTAATAATAATACTTATGTTAGCAACAATAATAATACTAACAATCATAAAATAATACTAATACTAATATTAATGAAAATAATAATAGTTTTTATCATCTTCATAATAATAATATTTATAATTGTATCTAATATTATAATAATGATAATAAATGTTAACTTTTATAAATACACCTATATCATTAATAATAATAATAGTCATAATCATAAGAATAATACTTATACTAATAGCAAAGATATTAATAATAATAATAATAATAATAATAATAATAATAATAATAATAATAATAATAATAATAATAATAATAATAATAATACTAATAATACTTATAATTTTAATACATGATGATAATCATAACATTCATAACAATTAATAATAATAATAATAATAATAATAATAATAATAATAATAATAATAATAATAATAATAATAATAATAATAATAATAATAATACAATAATAATAATAATGATTTTTGAAATGAAAAACTACCTCAAAAAGTGTTAAAAAATAGTTGACACCAGCAGGAATCGAAGCCGAGACCTCTCAAATACCCGAACACAACCAAAACCACTCTTCTGCCATCTGTTTTTCTGATTAACTCTATAAATAAATTTATTTAACCCATTTACAAAATGTTCTTCTCCTTCATTACACTGATCGATCACTAATCATTTAACCATAGCAAAAATCGACTGAATTGGGTTTTGGCTTCATAAACTAGACATAAACGACTGGAATGTGGAACATGGGATTTATTTTTTTAAATAGAAACAAAAGATTTTAAGAAGCTTTAACAGACCCGTTTGAAGATAAAGAACTCCAACTCCAATCATGAATTCCAATTAGTTTTAGACTAAAGTTATAACATGAAATAGGTAGGAAAACGTTCCTATAAACTTTCTCCATGATCAATTGAACTCAAAATATTAACACGAATCCTAATTTTTGGATGAACACAATCGTTTGACTTTTGAAACACAACTTTGACTCCGAAATTCGAACTCAATATTACGAATTGGGTTTTGAGATTTTACAGATAGTTGGAAAAGATAAATCCTAACAACTCTACATTTATAGATTTTGAATTTTCATTCAAAATCGAGCTATTGGTAAAAAGTGACACAACAGAGGACCGACGGTTTTCTTAAAAATTTGTTTTTAATTTTTTTTTCCTGTTTAAATTGATGAAGAGCACCAGGTAGCAGATATCTGATAAAAATGAATGGGTAATTGATTGATTTATCACACAGCTCGATTGATATATATATAGAATCCATATAGATCAATAAACGAACACAGACACAGAAGAAAATACAAAAAAATAAAAAGAGAGAATACGATGGCTAACTGATTTTATTCCAAATAATATCTGATTGGTACTAATGAGATCAATTAGGGAGACCATTTAAACAGAGGAGATAGTGATTGAAAATAAATTATGGATGTATCTGCATTTATATTAATCTGTCTCAATTAATCTAACAAAATATTGCTGTATATATATTGTATTTGCATAAATATCAGCGTATATATATATATATATATATATATATATATATATATATATATATATATGTACCTGATTTGATATACTTGAATATATATGTGCCTGTATTTATATATCCATATATGTATATATATATATATGTATTTATCAACTATGATTCATCTTATTAATTAATAATTATAACCATGATAATACTCCTAATGTTATAGATAATAATAATAATAATTTATAATAATATTAATATTATAGATGATAATATTATCTACAATACTATTGCTAATAATATTAATTATAATGTTACTAATATTATTATTAATCATATTATTATTAATAATAACATTAGTAATAATTATATCATAACAATTTATTTATCACCCTTCATATATATATATATATATATATATATATATATATATATATATATATATATATATATATATATATATATATATATATATATTCCTAGTATTGATTCTAATATTAATAGTAATTATATTAATGATATTAATAAAGATAAAAATAATATTAGTAGTATTAATGATAACAATTTAAATGTATCAATTTTTATATCTATATATTATATTAGATTATTAATAATCATAATACATATATTTATATTAATATTTATGAAAGTAATAATAATTATAATAATAATATTTATAACTATTTTTTAACTTGTACTTACATTTAATATATTAATATTACGATTATTAATTATGTAATTTTTAACATGTCTTTTATATTTAATATATATACATTTTATGTATTTTACCATATACATGTAATATTAATTATACATATAAGTCATATAATATTTATTTCAATAACAACTTAATTACTCTATATATTATTTTATATTTTAATTCAAATGATTAAAGTATACTTTATTAATTTTTAAAATATTATAAATATTCTTATATTTATATTTGTATATATATATATATATATATATATATATATATATATATATATATATATATATATATATCTAATTGTTCACGAATCGTCGGGAATAGTCAAAGGTCAAATGTATTCATGAACACAGCTCAATGTTTTTGAGACTTCACAGTACTGACTTTGCTTATCGTGTCACTTATAGGTTAAAATGAAGTTTAAATTTGGTCAGAAATTTTTGGGTCGTCATAAAGAGGTATATAATTTCGGACAAGAATATTTATGAAAATATCCTCAGAAATATGGAGGATATTTATGATGATATTTTTGAATTTCTATGTTCGAAAGTTGATGAAGAAAAATTTTTCGCAAGATTTTAACATGAGTTCGAAGCAAGATATTCTCTAAAGATTTCATCGGATTCAGAATTATATGGGTTCTTTGAATACAGAGTTTGATCCTTGTATTTGTCCTTGATCTCCTTCATGGTTTGATCAATCCGTTTTTCAGTACCAAATTTTTCTATCGAGCGTTCCATTCTTTATCATCAACTTTTGGCCATTAAGACCATCTACAACCTGCTGCTTCATCAGCATTTTCAAAGTTAACGGATCTGGATTATCGGTTATCAAACCGAGGGTTTTCAAGAATATTGAAGGTTTTTAGATGATTAAACGCTGATTGTGATCGTTAAGATACAAAGGATGTTTAAGATGAAATCAAGTGGCAAACTTGAAGAAATGTTTAGTTTCATATGTTATAATCAATATTTTAATTCATTTTAATTGTCCAATGTTAGTAGTCCACCGTTAGTAGTCCACAATTAGTAATTCAATAATTCATATATTATGTAATATTCGAATTAATTAATACGTATCATGACCCATAGTATACATGTCTCAGACTCGATCACAACTCAAAGTATATATATATTATTGTAGAATTAACCTCAACCCTGTAAAGCTAACTCGATCATTACCGCATATAGAGTGTCTATGGTTATTCCAAATAATATATATAGATGCGTCGATATGATATGTAAAAACCTTGTATACGTGTCCCGATATTTAAAGTGCGTAAAATAAATAACTGAAATTAAATGACGATAAATAAAATTGCGAGAACATAAATTGCGATAAATAAATTATGATAAATAAAATGCAATCAATTAGCTAGGAACAGTTAGCGTGAATTCTTAACAGAATTTCTCATAGTTAATTTGTTTGTTTCTAACAAATTTTATTTTTGTCCAATGTTTTCTTCATTATGCCACTTGTTGAATTCTGGTAAGTCAAAATCCAAATATGAAATTGAATGAAAATGGTTATTTTGTGGTGAACGGATTCGTATATCTTGTGGATGTAAGTAGGTTAGTAAATGACTGTTGAATCAGATTCGAAGAATGTACAGTGTAACTTATTAATGTGAAATTTAAATATTCTTCGGGTATTACCTACCCGTTAAAATATTTTCACCATTAACAGTTTGTACAAAATAATTTTTAATTACAATCTTTATGAAAACATATATACATATATATTTTCTTCAGATGTAATCATGGATTTAATGAGTTAATATAATATTAATCTTATTTGATTTATCGTTAAAACTAGAATACATAATCTCTAAAATATTGGAAATTATATATTCGTCATGTAGAACAAAGATAAATGATGTAGAACGATTCGTAAAACGATGATTATGCTCGCGGTACATAATGAGATGTTGAGGCGTGTGATGTTGAAACTTGAGTTGTCGGTGGTACTAGTGTTGATGTTAGTGGTACTGTTGGTGCCGGTGGTGTTGGTGAAGCTGGTAAGTTTTGCACCATATTCTCCAAATTTATTACTCGAGCGCGAAACTCGTTAACTTCTCTCATTACTCCAGGATGATTGTCGGTCTAAACGAGCGAATGAATAAGGTTTAGAATTATAGATAGAATATAATTGTGGCGAGATACTCTGGAAATGAGTGTGAAAATGGTGTTTCGAACTGGTTCACCTGTAAGTGCTTCAGGTTCTTCACCGAGAGGGAAATAAGGTGGATGGAAGGGATCACCTTCTTCTTATCTCCAGTGATTAAGTAAGCTACGAACCCATCACCAATTCATCCAGAACAGGTGATGGCTGATTGGTTGATCCATTCCAGTTACACTGCTTTCGGAGCTGGAGTAAAAATCCATATCGGAATAGCTGTCGGAATCTAAGGAATTTGAACTAGTTGCGAGTTCCATTTTGTACGGTTAGATAAAGGGTTTTCGATATGAAATAATTTTCGGATATCGGATGATATTCTAATCACATAGAATACGTGTATATAGTACAAAAGATCCCGTAGATTACAGAGGGAATTAAGGAAACGTGCCAGACAAGGATTTAATGTGATGGGATATGAATTCGTCTATACACCATTTATGCAATAATTGCAATAAGACGTGTCAAGACAGAAAATGATAGATAGATATTTTTCAACAAAGAATGGTAAGCAAAACTTTTGACATGCAGACCAGGTTCAAGTCCAGACTTATTAATGCATTCTAATGACTACTAGGCCGAAGTCCAGACTCATTAATGCATCCTAACAACTACTAGTTAGACACACTAATGCAAGACCTGGTTCGCTATGACCACCACTCTGATACCACCTATGATGACCCATCCTAATCCATCTGGACAAAGTCTTCAACATTTGGTCCCATTGTGAGGTACTGACTTAAATATTCCATGAACGACTCCATGTAATATGAGCAAATGCACAGTGGAAGTTTTCTTTCATACCTGAGAATAAACATGCTTAAAAGTGTCAACCAACATGTTGGTGAGTTCATAGGTTTATCATAACAATTATTTCAATATTTTAATAGACCATAAGATTTCCGTTTATATATATATATATATATATATATATATATATATATATATATATATATATATATATATATATATATATATATATATATATATATATATATATATATATATATATATATATGTACACTCACAAGTGTATAAAAGTATTCTATAAGTTGTTGAGCGCTTCGGTAACCATACTTAACAATTAATGTGGCATATTCCATTTATTATGAAATCTCCCTACATTGTACCAAGTGTTGTATAAATGAAGTACTATGCAACCGTTTACGATACTATAGCGACTAGCCCGGTTGGGGTGGTCAAACTCAATAGATCTATCAATAGGATTCACGCTTACATTTTCTTCCAACATGTAAATATTAGTTACCAAGCTATTAGGGAAGATATGCAAGGTGGTACAACTCAACGTAGAATATATTTTAAGTACTTATGTCTATTTCGTCAAACATAAAAGCAGCGCATGTATTCTCAGACCAAAAGTATATATTGCAAAAGCAATTAAAAAGGGAGCAAATGAAACTCACAATACGATATTTTGTAGTAAAATATGCATACGACGGAATTGAACAATGCAGGGTTGGCCTCAGATTCACGAACCTATATCAAGTATATATATTAACACCTAAATAGTAATCGAACAAGTTTATATATTATTATTAATAATATACTTGTTATATTATTTGTTATATAGATAAATTTATATTTAATCTATATATTTTATATAACTAATACATATGATATTAAATTTTAATATAGTAATTACTCATTAAAATATTATTTAATATAATATGTAATATTGATATCAATGTAGTTATGTTTTATGTCATAAATATATTTTTATATAGAAAATCTTTATTTGATATTTTAATGATACTAATAATAATAATGATAAAAATATTACTAATTATGATGAAGATCATGATAATTCTAATAATAATAATAATAATGATAATTTTAATAATAAAAATGATAATTTTAATAAAAATGTTAATTTCAATAATAATACTAATTTTAATAAAAATGATAAATTTAAAAATAATTATACTTTTAGTAATAATGATAATAATAATAATAATAATACTGATAATAATAATAATAACTGTAATAATCTTTACTACTAATGATAATAATGATAGTAATATTTATAAACATGATAATAATCCTAATATTAATGATAATACTAATAAATTGCATTATTTTCATAATAATAATAATAATAATAATAATAATAATAATAATAATAATAATAATAATAATAATAATAATAATAATAATAATAATAATAATAATAATAATAATACCTCAAGGTAACAAGCTTTTTTTTTTTTTAAAAAATGCCACTGCCCAGGCTCGAACCCGAGACCTCTCGCCCTACCACCACACACGCAACCACTGATCTGTCTGTTTTTATCTGTTTTAACTCGTGCGATTAACTATTTAACATATAAGAGTCTGATTATTATTTCAAATCACAACTTCATCACTTTTCCATCATCATCATCATCATCATCATCGTAACATCCGTCATCTATCATCATATTCTCGTTTCATCATCATCTCACTCACTATCATGATATCTTTATTTCATCATCATCATTAACATCATCACATCCTCCATCATCATCATCGTTAACATCATCGATTATCATTTTCATAACCGTATCATCTTCGAAACGTCACCAACTCCATGTCATCATCACCGTTTAATCCTCATCTTCGTTTATCATAACCACTATTCATCGTCTTCTTCAACACTTCATCATTACATATCATCATTTTATACCCGTCACCATTATCATTCTCATTGTACAGGAATGGGAATGTAACAGCAGTAGTTTAAATGGTGTTTTGTAGCAGTAATCGAGCAGTAGCTGTGGAAGTAGACTTGTAGCAACAAAGGTAGGTTTTTGAGGGTAGTACAGCCGATCAGAAACAGTGAAACAAGCTGCCATAATGGTGTTTAGTTTTTGTTTAATTGATCTTAAAACATCAAACGTTGAATTAATTTGGTAGCGGGTTTAATGGTGAGCGACAGTTAATGGTGAGGGTGAGGTCCAAAGGGTGTTGGTAGTTCTTGAACGGTTTTCGAATGGTGGTGAAAGATGGTGAAGGTGGTGGCGGTGTATTGATGGCCAGTGGTTGTTAGTGGCGTGGAGATGGTTGATCGAAGAGGAAGCTAGGGAGGTGGTGGTTTCAAGGTTGTGATAGTTCACGATTGTTAATGGTGGCGGGTTTACTTTGGTGACCGGATCAAAAATGTGAGGGTGGTGATGGCTCACGATGGTGATTGGATAGAAATGGGTTTTGTTAAATAAAATGGTGAAGTAGTGAGAGTATGGGTGCTCGAGAGAAAAAAAAATGAAAGAATAACAAGTGTTTTGGTTTTATGATTATCTTGGGCTATATATAAGCATATGTATATGTATTATTATGTATATACATAATAATTAAAATAAAGGTCAGATGGATAGATGGATTCAATAATCAAAAAGCAAACAGTGAAATTTATGATTAATAATTCAATTCATAGATATTATTACTATAACTCTGCCGACACTATTTTGATGACTGGGTTTCGTGCTCTGTTGATAGTAATTAGTGGCGTATAAAAGTTCTCAGAAAAATTCCAAAATTTTAAATTAAGTATTTTTATTTATTTAGGTCATTATGGTATAAAATTTGATCATTAACTATTAAATAATTGTTACATTAATTATTCACTCCCAACCCCAAGTAAAATATAAAAAGTTTTAAAATTTATCAAATAACTTCTAAATGTATTATTAATAAGCCTATAATTTATAAAACTCATTTTTGGATCACCGTTTATTTTAAAATCACATAAGTTCATTTTTAACTCGTTTACTATCAATCAAATGAAAATTGAGTGTTACCTTTGCTTATTAAATAACTTCAAATTTACAAAATATATATATTATATATACTTTATTTATATGTAGATACTTTTTATATATTATTATTATTTTTACAAAATTAATTATAACAATTACAATATATACTATTTCATATTATTATATACATATATATATATATATATATATATATATATATATATATATATATATATATATATATATATATATATATATATATATATATATATATATATATATATATATATATATATATATATAGTTTAATATATGCATATCTATTTACAAGAAATCGTATCGTTAGTCATCAAAAATAGTCAAATGTTAAATGAGTTCATGAAAACAGTTCAAAAATTTTGAGACTCAGTTTAACAAACTTTACTTATCTTGTCGAAATCATATAAAGATTGAGTTTAAATTTGGTCGAAAATTTCCGGGTCTTCACAAATTTCAGTTGAGTGTCTCTATCTAATTTCTATTTTTTTCGTTGTCTTCTACTCCTGCTCGAATCTTTGTGTCTATAGTTTGTTATCAATCTCAATCTGTACTTTTGTTTGTAGTTCTTATAATTGATTCTTCATGTCGACAGTCACTCAATTAAATATCAATCAAACATTCTGCAAACACATAAAAAAAACACTACCATGAGAAACCTCATTGTGTGAATATCTGTATTTACTTCTGAAGGAAAATAGTTTGAAACTCTCTCCACCATTTCACTCTCACTCTATAAAGATATGTATATACAAATACATACTAGATATAAACATACCTTCCTGTTTTCTTCTTGATGAACCGACACCACCACCGAGAAATAACCCAAAACAACAACAATACAACTACATGTTTCTGATTAAAACCGAACCGTACCATCGTCATATTGAAACCATAAAACACTTCCACGATCACCTTAACACCACTAACTAAAACTACTTGAACAAAACCATACATCACCGTATTAACTGCAGCTGCTAGCTCATGTTTCGTTCCTATTTCTGTTTACCTTTCAACCATAAACCATCACTACATGCTGTTGATACGTGTATATTTTTTTCTGATTCCTGTTTGCTCCTACAAAATGCCACGAACAAACCATTCAACCTACACATGCCCATAATCCCATATATATTTATGATTACACGTGAGATTGTGAGGATTTTGCTTTGGTTAGTGTTTAATAAATAAGTAAACAAAGAATGATGGGGGTACTATAGTAGGTCGATTCTTTTTAAAGTGCAATAGGTATGATATGATTATGAAAATGAGTGATGGAGTGTTGCACCTTCCCTCCCTTTGTGGCCGACAAATTGATAGCAATTGGTGATTAAATATTGCTTTGGATGAGATGTGGAGCCATACATTTACACGCACACTCTCTTTTACATTTGGTAACCGATCGATTGCTTTACTAATTAGTGTAGTTGACCGAGATTTAGTTTAGGAGTATGAAACTAATTTTTTCTAATCAGGACAAGTCATTTTCCTATTTTGGGGCTTGAATTATTTATTTAAGTGGGCCGTAATTACCATGTTGAATCTGGGTCACTATACCGCATGTTTTTATTTCTGTTATACCATCAATATGATTATTTCGTTCAATTGCGAACTGCTGCCCTTTTATTTCTATGAAACACGACTGAAATGATACTTATAGTTTAATAAGTGGTAGATGGTGATTAAAGTATTTATGTTAGATGATCAAGAGGAATAAGATTAGATTAAGATTATGATTATAATTAAGGTTATGATTATGATGACAATTTGATGACGATGATGAGTTAATATAGTTTATATGATTATGATTTTATGTGATGGTGGTACAAGAACGAAGGCCAAGGAATGATGATACGTTCGTATTATTCCTATGTTCACCCCTAATGACATTTGAAGTTAACCAAAACAGAATCCCCATGGTTGCCTGCTAAAGCGGGTTACTTGCAAAAACCTTCCAGATTTGTTATAGGGTTTAATACACTTGGTTTTGGGCCGTGAACTTGCTTCCACAGATTTGGGCTGAGGACTTGTGTTGGACTACCAAGTTTCAATTCCTATTTGGGCTCGTGCTTTGCTTATACACCAATACAAATTTTGATAATAACGACGGTTTGATAATTAGAATATGATGATGAGGGTGGTAGAGGTTAATGATGATTAGATGATTGATACCATAAGATAGAGATGATGATGGATAATATCGGTATAATGATGATGAGTAATAGAAGAAGAAAATGGAAACATGAATTAACGAGTTAAATAAAATTAAGTAGTGTTTTTAATCAGAAAGACAGAAATAGATGGATGGTTAAGGGCGTTATCGGGTTAGCGGGACGTCGCGGGTTCAAACCCGGACTTGGGCATTTTTAGGCTACTTCTTTGAGGTAGTTTACTTATTCCTCAATATTATTACTATTACTATTACTATTACTATTACTATTACTATTACTATTACTATTACTATTACTATTACTATTACTATTATTATTATTATTATTATTATTATTATTATTATTATTATTATTATTATTATTATTATTAATATTATCATTATTATTATTACAACATATGTTACTTACATACAATGTATCTAACACATATATAATACCTATGTTAATAATACAAACTATTTTGTTTTCAAAATAAAATATTATTATTTATTATTAATAAAATTACATATAGGATATAAATATATTTTAATATAACCTTATATACAAATTTTAATATATCATATATGTTTTAATTAAAATACTTTAATAAGAATCCAATATATATAAATATTAACTTTGTAATTAAAATATATAAAATAGATATAATTAATATATTTATTTAGGGTAACATATAAATCATTAATAAAACTAGTATATTAATAATATCAACTAATTTAAATCTTATTATATGTTTTAATATATATAAATGATATAGGTTCGTGAATCCAAGGCCAACCCTGCATTGTTCAGTATCGTCGTACGAATATTTTTACTACAAAATATTGTATTGTAAGCTCATTTGATTCCCTTTTACTCTTTATATTTTTGGAACTGAGAATACATGCGCTATTTTTATAACTGCTTTATTAAATGCTTTTGAAATATATTTTGAACTGAGAATACATGAAATTCTTTTATAAATGTTTGACGAGATAGACACAAGCAAAACATTCCTCGAATGAATTATTATGCAGACAGAAGTTTTGTGAATTATTATTGAATTAGTTGGATGTTATAATTGCCACTAATTATTGTGAATATTTCCTCTGATTATTATTGCTTGGTAACCTAAGAATTAGAATCAGGTATGGCCCTAATTCACTTGAATCCTAAAGGTAGCTACCGGGTTTAACACCCCCACCCAGAATGTTCACTAGATGGAAGAGCTAGTGGGCGTGGTGTTTAGTATTTCGAAGTTTATATATTTATACAGACGAGAGGTTCTGTTTTGGGGATATTATTTATGCACATTATATGTTAAGGTCGGTTACCAAGCCAAGCTATGAAAGCAATGTGAATGTTATGTATCAAGAGAATGATTTTTATACACAGGTTATGTGTATATTATTTTTATGCACGAGATATGTGTACGGTTATTAAAAATCGCGAGGCAACCTACGGGGGAGTAAAGGATACGAACCTACTCTGCTAAGCATTATGAACAATGGTTTTGTACACAAGATATGTGTACTATATTTAAATCTTGTGGTCTATCAAAATGATGAATTTTGCTGTTTATGATAAACCTATGAACTCACCAACCTTTTGGTTGACACTTGAAAGCATGTTTATTCTCAGGTATGAAAGAAATTTTCCGTTGTGCTTTTGCTCATTTTAGAGATATTACTTGGAGTCATTCATGACATATTTCAAAAGACATTGCATTCGAATCATTGAGTTCATAAAGAATATTATTAAGTCATTTATAGTTTGGATATTATGAAATGTTATGCATGCCGTCAACTTTCGATGTGATGAAAGTTTATCTTTTAAAAATGAATGCATTGTTTGTAAAATGTATCATTTAGAGGTCAAATACCTCGCAATGAAATCAACTATTGTGAATTGTTTATAATGTATATGAACGGTTCCTTTCACAAGTTGGGCCTCAGATTCACGAACCTATATTAAGTATATATATATATATATATATGTATATATATGTATATATATATATATGTATATATATATATATATGTATGTATATATATGTATATATATGTATGTATATATATGTATATATATGTATGTATATATATGTATGTATATGTATGTATATATATGTATGTATATGTATGTATATATATGTATGTATATGTATGTATATATGTATGTATATATATGTATATATACATATATATACATATATATACATATATATACATATATATACATATATATACATATATATACATATATATACATATATATACATATATATATACATATATACATATATATATATATATACATATATATATATATACATATATATATATATATATACATATATATATATATATACATATATATATATATATACATATATATATATATATATGTATATATATATATATATATATATATATATATATATATATATATATATATTTATATATTGGTCAAATAAATGTCTAACAATTTAGGTCAGGTCATAGTGTATCACAATCCTAGTGCTCGAGACTGGTATGCAAAGGTTAACAAAAGTCCAACTTGTCTCAAAATGATTTCCAAAATTTATACATACATGTAATGTAACTCAAATATAGTCTTTTTATATATATAAATATATTTATCAAATTTTATTAGAGTAATTAATATAAATCATTTGTTTATAAATAAAATTTATATATGATAAAAATATAATTTTATATATCTCAAGTAATATAATTTATACAGTTCATTCAAAATCATAAGAATATAGTGTTATGTATTATTAATGTAATTATATTACGTGTGGTAAAAATATCTCTGTATTACATATTTATTTGATAAAATAATATTGATAATAATAATAATGAGTAAAAGTTGTGTTATTTTGTAATAATAATAATTATTATTATCCTACTAATAATAATAATAATAATACTTATTTACTAATGATGATATTAAGTATAATAAAATGATAATTCTAATCATGATGATTTTAATAATAACGATACAAAATAATAAAATGACAGTTTTGATAAAAATATTAATTATTTTAATAATAATAATAATAATAATAATAATAATAATAATAATAATAATAATAATAATAATAATAATGATAATATTGATAATATTAATAACAACCTTAATGATAATAACGATAGTAATAATAATAACAATAATAATTTTTAATGATAATACCAATATTAATAATGATAATGATAATAATAATAATATTAATTATTAGATAATAATAATAGTGACGATAATAACGACGATAACGATAACGATAACGATAACGTTAACGATAACGACGATTGTAATAATAATAATAATCATTTTTAATAATAATACTAAAATTAATGATAATTCAGTTGACTATATCTTTTAAGCCATTCATTGAAATCATACGCTTTCTAAATGAAAAGTTATTAATTTTTCGTCAGCTTTCCAACGACATGCATATCATATACCTTATTTCAATAGCATATGTATTAAATTCATGATCTAACATAAACTATTTAATGAAGAAATTAAACATACAAGCATGCATAATCATATAAACTCGAGCACTAGTCAGGGATACACTATTAAAATATAAAAGATAAGATATGAATGCTCACGTATCAATATTTAGATTCAATATTGCAGGAAAGTACGTAGACGCAACGGAGATGATAAACACTAGATTTGATTCACGAGCTATACCCTCAAACAATACCCATAATTTCCTTAGCTCTATCCCACTCGAAAAACCCATTTGAAATTACTCACTCATAACCTCGTCGTAATATTTTATGTATATAATAATAATAATAATAATAATAATAATAATAATAATAATAATAATAATAATAATAATAATAATAATAATAATAATAATAATAATAATAATAATAATAATAATAATAATAATAATAAAATTTTATAATAATTTACGGAGCATATATAAGCATATGTATGTGAGATTTAACAAGTTAGATCCATATGTAATCTCCTGAGATTGTTCGTTGGAAACACAAATATATATACACTACAATAATTGCATGTGGGAAGTAATAATACAAATAAACCTCACAATTTAGTCCGTGATTTATGTTGTTGTAAAAAGTGAGATGCCTGCCTCCTTCATAAATACGATGTGTGGACCCTCAACATAATCTACGTGTTTCCGACAACCTTATATTAAATTCATAATTTCAATTGGAGGGCACCACGTTTTAAAATTTTAAGGAAAAAGTTTAACTAACTAGATTTGGACTGAGACACTAGTATCGTTTAACATGAAAGTCTATAATAATAGTAGTACTAATATGGAGTAATTTCTATGTGATGTGTTCTATAATCAAAGGAACTAGACTAATATATATATATATATATATATATATATATATATATATATATATATATATATATATATATATATATATATATATATATATAGTATCGTTTACCATGAAAGTCTATAATAATAGTAGTACTAATACGGAGTAATTTCTATGTGATGTGTTCTATAATCAAAGGAACTAGACTAATATATATATATATATATATATATATATATATATATATATATATATATATATATATATATATATATATATGAACGTATGAACGTCCACGTGAAGACTTATTATAATTTTCATCCTTTCATTTGTCCCACAAGCCATGTGAATAAAAACAATAGTCGACATTTATTGTTTTAAACTAACGTGACATTCATTTGTACTTAGTGCCAACACTTTGTGCTAATGAAACCTTTATTTATGTGTAAATAATGAAGATTATTATTACTTGTATATATATAAAGGTTTTATTGTTATCGATGTGGGAAGGATAAGGATAAGTTTGAAATTATTACTAATATAGTTGGGATGATGTGAACATATATTTAACCCCCTTAATTTACCTTAGGATTTAGGATAGTGTAGGTATTATTATTGGCTATCAACATCTATCTATCATGCAAAAATCACGGGTCCATTCATACATCTTAAATTCCAAAAGATCACGTTATAATTGAAAATTAGAGTGTCCCATGTGTAAGCATAATTATAAATCAAATGAACAATTACAAATTAAACTAACGCATTATTTGTTTACCTACTTCTCATTTTAGGTATATGTACCACATATATTAGTTTAAATTACGTATTTTTAATTCAAACATAAATCATTAACATTTAAACTAATTTCTCCTATTAGTTACAAGAATGAGTTTAAAATTTAAGTGTCATGACCTATGAGAAACATGTGGTAATAAATGCACCCATGTCTAAAATACTTTATACATTTGTTTAAAGAGAACTGATCACTCAAAATGTACATATAAAGTTTATAGTTTACATCTAAAAGGATAATTATGTTTTTATCAAACTTAAAGTTTTCAAAATCTTTTACTAACTCCCATCTTATATAATATATAAAAATTTTATAGTTTGATATAAAATTCGCTGATATAATTGAAAACGAATATTGTTATTATTTAATATATTCAAAAAAATTAAAATTTATTATATCGTAACTTATATTATTTTAAAAATAAGTTCATATAATATTTCATTAATCATTTTCAAGTTTATATATACATATATATGTATATTCATAAATATGTTTTATTTAAAAACCGTTGTTCGTGAATCGTCGGGAAAGTCAAATGGGTAAATGATCTTATTAAAATAGTTCAAAAATTTTGAGACTCAACTTTACAGACTTTGCTTATCGTGTCAAAATCATATAAAGATAAAGTTTAAATTTGGTCGAAAATTTCCGGGTCGTCACATTTCATGAATGAGTTCGGGTCCGGTGATTTGTGTGTCGCCTACTTCGGCCCAACAAAGAGGTGAACGACATTTTTGGCCACATAACGCTTCGAATGGTGCGGCGTCAATACTCGCGTGATAACTATTGTTGTAGGAGAATTCGGCGAGAGGTAAGTGCTTGTCCCAAGCTTTTTCGAAATCGATAACGCAAGCTCGTAGCATGTCTTCCAAGGTTTGAATTGTGCGTTCGTTTTGTCCGTCGGTTTGAGGATGGTATGCGGTTCTCCTGTCTAATTGTGTTCCTAACGCTTCTTGTAAAGTACGCCAAAATCTAGAAACAAAACAGCCATCTCAGTCGGAAATAATCGATAATGGTACACCGTGACGGGCTACGATCTCTTTAATGTAAAGTTGTGTAAGTTTCTCCATTTTGTCAGTTTCCTTCATGGCTAGGAAGTGGGCGGATTTGGTGAGACGATCAACAATAACCCAAATGGTATCATAACCGCCTATTGTCTTGGGTAGGTTTGTGATAAAATCCATCGTTATTCTTTCCCACTTCCATTGCGGGAGTTAGGGTTGTTGAAGTAGTCCGGATGGTCTTTATTGTTCGGCTTTGACTTTAGAGCAAGTTAGGCACTTTCTAACGTAGGTAGCAACGTCACTTTTAATGTTCGACCACCAATATTGTTCTTTGAGGTTGTGGTACATCTTATTGGCACCGGGGTGAATCGAATATCTTGACTTATGGGTTTCGTCTAAAATAAGGCTTCGTAAGTCCCCATAACTAGGTACCCAAATCCTTCCGGCGAAATATCGGAGTCCGGTCTCCTTAACTTCGAATCGAGAGGAGAGGATGTTCAAGCATTCGATAGAGATGTTTTCATCCTTGAGAGCCTCATCTTGGGCTACACAAATTTGCTTATTGAGATTGGTGTGGATGGTGATGTTTAAAGCTCGGACACGAAGAGGCACCGCTCTTTCTTTTCGACTTAAGGCATCGGCTACTATATTTGCCTTTCCGGGATGGTAACGAAGCTCACAATCGTAATCGTTTAAGGTTCAATCCACCGTCGTTGTCTCATGTTTAGTTGTTTTTGATCGAAGATGTGTTGAAGGCTGTTGTGATCGGTAAAGATAGTACTCTTGGTTCCATAAAGATAGTGTCTCCACATTTTGAGTGCAAAGACGACGGCTCCGAGTTCAAGATCATGTGTCGTGTAGTTCCGTTGATGGATTATCAATTATCGGGAAGCATAAGCAAAAACCTTCTTTCGTTACATCAATACACACCCAAAACCATGTTTTGAGGCATCGCAATATACAACAAAATCATCATTGCCTTTAGGAAGCGACAAGATAGGGGCGGTGGTTAACTTTTTCTTCAAGATTTGAAATGCGGATTATTGTTCGGTTGACCAAATGAATTTCCTTCCCTTATGAGTTAATGCGGTTAGAGGACGTGCAACCAAAGAGAAATTTTCGATGAACCTACGATAATACCCGGCGAGGCCTAAGAATTGGCGAATGTTAGTAGGAGTGGTAGGGGTTTTCCATTTGCTAATGGCTTCGATTTTTGAGGGATCGACCTTAATATCTTGATCGTTTACCACATGACCAAGAAATTGAACTTCCTTCAACCAAAATTCACACTTGGAGAACTTGGCATAGAGTCGTTCTTGTATCAAGAGTCCGAGCACAAGTCGAAGATGTTGTTCGTGTTCTTCTTCGCTTTTAGAATAGACCAAGATATCATCGATGAATACAATAACGAATTTTTCAAGATACAGTTTGCACACACGGTTCATAAGATCCATGAACACCGCCGGTGCATTAGTTAGACCAAATGGCATGACAAGGAATTCATAACTACCATAGTGAGTACAGAAAGCGGTTTTGGAGACATCTTCCCCCTTAACCCTTAGTTGATGATAACCCGAGCGGAGATCGATTTTTGAATATACACAAGACCCTTGTAGTTGATCAAAGAGGTCGTCGATGCGCGGAAGAGGATATCGGTTCTTAACCGTTAAATTATTTAGTTCACGATAATCGATGCACATTTGTAGGGATCCATCTTTCTTCTTAACGAATAAAATCGGAGCGCCCAATGGTGAATGGCTAGGTTGGATAAAACCACGGTCAAGTAGTTCTTGAATTTGACTTTGCAATTCTTGCATTTCAGATGGAGCAAGTCTATACGGTGCACGTGCTACGGTGCGGCTCCCGGGATAAGATCGATTTGGTATTCTACCGGTCGATGAGGTGGAAGACCCGGCAATTCATCGGGAAACACATCGGAAAAGTCACGAACAATTGGCACATCATCAATATGCTTCTCATCGATCTTGACTTTCTTAACGTGGGCTAGGATCGCGAAACAACCTTTAAGAAGTAATTTTTCAACTTTGAGGCACGAAATGAGGTTGAGTCTGGTGCAACTCTTATCTCCATAAACAATCAAGGGTTCACAAAGGATGTGGGATTTTATTCTTGCTAACTAATGCATACCAATTATTACATCGAAGCTCCCTAGTTCCATAGGTATCAAGTCAATTTCAAACTCTTTACCCAATAAATTTAACGTACACCCCTCGATAATATTTGTCGGCGCTTAATAGTTTCCCGTTGGCCATTTCAATAGTATTAGTAGTATCTAGGGGGAGTGGTGGAGCGTGTAAAGTGTGAGTCAAAGTCTTAGATACAAAACTCTTATCGGCACCCGAATCGAATAAACACGAAACATAAGTGTTGTTGAGAAGAAACGTACCCATGACTAGTTCATTGTCATCTCGGGCCTCCGCGGCATAATTGTTGAAAGCTCAGCCGCGTGCATTGGGGTTGGCTTTCTTCTTTGGGCATGCATTTCTAAAATGACCCGGCAGGCCACATTCAAAACAAACACCCGTCTTTGGTGCATTGGGCCCCTTTTGAGCGATGGGGCCGGCACTTCTACAATCATTGGTCACATGACCACTTCTTTGACACCGATGGTAAAATGGCTTGCCACATTCACCATAGTGATGCTTGTGGCATTTGTTGCAAAAAGGTTAAGTTCTGGCATAACTTTTTTTACCGTCGGAAGTGAAAGGCTTTTTGGTGAAGGTGTTGTTGTTGTAGTTGCTTGATGGGGTAGCTTCCCATTTTCTTTTGTTTCCACCCGGCTTATCCTCAGCCTTAGGTGCCGGTACTTCGATTTCATCCACGTTTTCTATTAATTGGCGGGCCATCTTCAAAGCTTCTTGTAGATTAGCTGGTTTGGATGACATTACCCCGTGTTTGATGCTCTTAGGGAGGCCATCCATGTAAAGTTCAACCCTTAGGGGTTCGGGAGTCACGAGGGCCGGACACATTAGGGCTAGCTCAGAAAACCGTTGATTATAAGTCTTGAGGTCATTTCGGACCGCTTTCAAACTTATTAGCTTGCTTTCGAGCTTTCGAGTCTCTTCACGTGAGAAGTATTCAGTGATCATCTTTCCTCTTAAGTCGGCCCAAGAGAGTGCGTGCGCTTCATCGGTGACCATCGATTATACATATGTATTCCACCATGTGAGAGCAATACCGGCGAAAGTGTGGGTGGAAAACTTGACCTTATCTTGGTCCCGGCAACCGCTTATGCTAAAGACAGCTTCCGTTTGTTCAAACCATCGAGTGAGAGTAACCGGTCCACCGGTTCCATCGAAAGTATGAGGTTTGCACCCCATGAAAGCTTTGTAGGAGCATCCTTCATTTGAATTACCGGCTCCGTTGTTGTTGTTGTTGTTGTTGTTGTTGTTGTTGTTGTTGTTGTTGTTGTGATTGTTGTTATTGTTATTGTTGTTAGAGGAGTGACCGGCCATGGCCGCATCTACGGCGGTGGCTATCATTCGTTGAAGGACTTGTTCGGGAGTTTCATTGCGTGGGACTCGGCGAGGAGGCATTGTTCCTTCAAGACACAAGAATATCGTTGATTAGTATTCGCAATAATACTAATCGCGATATGGAATAAAGATAGATAGAAATTTTCCTTGACTCGCCCTAAATTCTGAAATGTCCCGTTCATATTGATTATAAACGTTCCATATTAATTGATTTCGTCGCAGGGTTTTAACCTCTATATGAGACGTTTTTCAAAGACTGCATTCATTTTCAAAACAACCATAACCTTTATTTTATCTATAAAGGTTTAAAAAACATTACGTAGATTATCAAATAATGATAATCTAAAATATACCGTTTACACACGACCATTACATAATGGTTTAAAATAAGAATATATTACATCAAAAATAAGTTTCTTGAATGCAGTTTTTACATAATATCATACAAGCATGGACTCCAAATCTTGTCCTTATTTTAGTATGCAACAGCGGAAGCTCTTAATAATCACCTGAGAATAAACATGCTTAAAACGTCAACAAAAAATGTTGGTGAGTTATAGGTTTAACCTATATATTATCAAATCATAATAATAGACCACAAGATTTTATATTTCAATATACATCCCATACACAGAGATAAAAATCATTCATGTGGTGAACACCTGGTAACCGACATTAACAAGATGCATATAAGAATATCCCCTATCATTCCGGGAAATCCTTCGGACATGATAAAAACGAATTCGAAGTACTAAAGCATCCGGTACTTTGGATGGGGTTCGTTAGGCCCAATAGATCTATCTTTAGGATTCACGTCAATTAGTAGATCGGTTTACTAATTCTTAGGTTACCAAGCAAAAGGGGTATATTCGGCTTCGATCATTCACCCATATAATGTAGTTTCATTTACTTGTTTCTATTTCGTAAAGCATTTATAAAACTGCATGTATTCTCATCCCAAAATATTAGATTTTAAAAGTGGGACTATAACTCACTTTCACAGATTTTTACTTCGTCGGGAAGTAACACTTGGCTACTGGTCGATTTACGAACCTATAACAAATATGTACATATATATCAAAGTATGTTCAAAATATATTTACAACATTTTTAATACGTTTTACTGTTTTAAGTTTATTAAGTCAGCTGTCCTCGTTAGTAACCTACAACTAGTTGTCCATAATTAGATGTACAGAAATAAATTGATATATATTATCTTGAATCAATCTACGACCCAATGTATACACATCTCAGGCTAGATCACAACTCAAAGTTTATATATTTTTGGAATCAACCTCAACCCTGTATAGCTATCTCCAACATTACTGCATATAGAGTGTCTATGGTTGTTCCAAATAATATATACATGGGTCGATATGATATGTCAAAACATTTTCATACGTGTCTATGGTATCCCAAGATTACATAATATATTAGAATACATGTATAATACAATATAAGTTAGCTAGGATATGATTTGTATAGAATTGTTACAATATTTCCCGTAGCTACAACAATAAAAAAATATCCAATCTTGTTTTACCCATAACTTCTTCGTTTTAAATCCGTTTTGAGTGAATCAAATTGCTATGGTTTCATATTGAACTCTATTTTATGAATCTAAAGATAAAAATTATAGGTTTATAGTCAAAAATATAAGTTACAAGTCATTTTTGTAAGAGGTAGTCATTTCAGTCGAAAGAACGACGTCTTGATGACCATTTTGAAAAACATACTTCCACTTTGAGTTTAACCATGACTTTTGGATATAGTTTCATGTTCATAAGAAAAATCATTTTCCCAGAAGAACAACTTTTAAATCAAAGTTTATCATAGTTTTTAATTATCAAACCCAAAACAGCCCGCGGTGTTACTATGACGGCGTATGTCCGGTTTTACAGTGTTTTTCGTGTTTTCCAGTTTTAAATCATTAAGTTTGCATATCATATAGATATATAACATGTGTTTAGTTGATTTTAAAAGTTAAGTTAGAAGGATTAAATTTTTTTTACGAACAAGTTTAGAATTAACTAAACTATGTTCTAGTGATTACATGTTCAAATATTCGAATAAGATAGTTTTATATGTATGAATCGAATGATGTTATGAACATCATTAATACCTCAAGTTTAGTAGGTAAACCTACTAGAAGTGACAAGAAATAATCTAGCTTCAAAGGATCTTGGATGGCTTGAAAGTTCTTGAAGTAGAATCATGACACGAAAACAAGTTCAAGTAAGATTATCACTCGAATTAAGATAGTTATAGTTATAGGAATTGAATCAAAGTTTGTATATGAGTATTACCTTGATTTGGAATGATATCTTACTGTAAACAACAAGGATTTCTTGAGGTTGGATGATCACTTTACAAGATTGGAAGTGAGCTAGTAAACTTGGAAGTATTCTTGATTTTATGAAACTAGAGCTTGTAGAATTTATTAAGAACACTTAGAACTTGAAGATGGAACTTGAGAGAAATCAATTAGATGAAGAAAATTGAAGAATGAAATTGTTTGTAGGTGTTTTTAGTCCTTGGTATATGGATTAGATATAAAGGATATGTAATTTTGTTTACATGTAAATAAGTCATGAATGATTACTAATATTTTTGTAATTTTATGAGATATTTCATGCTAGTTTCCAAATGATGGTTCCCACATGTGTTAGGTGACTCACATGGGCTGCTAAGAGCTGATCATTGGAGTGTATATACCAAGAGTACATACATCTAAAAGCTATGTATTATACGATTACGAATACGGGTGCATACGAGTAGAATTGTTGATGAAACTGAACGAGGATGTAATTGTAAGCATTTTTGTTAAGTAGAAGTATTTTGATAAGTGTCTTGAAGTCTTTCAAAAGTGTATGAATACATATTAAAACACTACATGTATATATATTTTAACTGGGTCGTTAAGTCATCGTTAGTCGTTACATGTAAATGTTGTTTTGAAACCTTTAGGTTAACGATCTTGTTAAATGTTGTTAACCCATTGTTTATTATATCTAAAGAGATGTTAAATTATTACATTATCATGATATTATGATATATTAATATATCTTAGTATGATATATATACAGTTAAATGTTGTTACAACGATAATCGTTACATATATGTCTCGTTTCGAAATCAATAAGTTAGTAGTCTTGTTTTTACATATGTAGTTCATTGTTAATACACTTAATGACATGTTTACTTATCACTTATCATGATTAAACATAGTGTATCAATATCTTAATATGATTCATATGTATTTAGTAAAACGTTGTTATAACGATAATCGTTATATATATCGTTTCGAGTTTCTTAATTCAATAAACTCAATTTTATTTATATAACTCATTGTTAAAATACCTAATGAGATACTTACTTATCATAATATCATGTTAATTGTATATATAATCATATATATGTCATCATATAGTTTTTACAAGTTTTAGCGTTCGTGAATCACCGGTCAACTTGGGTGGTCAATTGTCTATATGAAACCTATTTCAATTAATCAAGTCTTAACAAGTTTGATTGCTTAACATGTTGGAAACATTTAATCATGTAAATAACAATTTCATTTAATATAAATAAACATGGAAAAGTTCGGGTCACTACAGTACCTACCCGTTAAATAAATTTCGTCCCGAAATTTTAAGCAGTTGGAGGTGTTGATGTATCTTCTGGAAATAAGTGCGGGTATTTCTTCTTCATCTGATCTTCTCGTTCCCAGGTGAACTCGGTTCCTCTACGAGCATTCCATTAAACTTTAGCAATTGTTATCTTGTTTTGCTTAAGTCTTTTAACCTCACGATCCATTATTTCGACAGATTCTTCGACGAATTGAAGTTTTTCGTTGATTTGGATTTTGTCTAATGGAATAGTGAGATCTTCTTTAGCAAAATATTTCTTCAAATTTGAGACGTGGAAAGTGTTATGTACAGCCGTGAGTTGTTGTGGTAATTCAAGTCGGTAAGCTACTGGTCCGACACGATCAATAATCTTGAATGGTCCTATATACCTTGGATTTAATTTCCATCGTTTACCAAATTGAACAATGCCTTTCCAAGGTGCAACCTTAAGCATGACCATCTCTCCAATTTTAAATTCTATATCTTTTCTTTTAATGTCGACGTAGCTCTTTTGTCGACTTTGGGTGGTTTTCAACCGTTGTTAAATTTGGATGATTTTCTCGGTAGTTTCTTGTATTATCTAAGGACCCGTAATCTGTCTATCTCCCACTTCACTCCAACAAATCGGTAGTTTCTTGTGCTTCAAACGGCGCCATCTCAATGCTTGAATGGTAGCTGTTGTTGTACGAAAATTCTGCTAACGGTAGATGTCGATCCCAACTGTTTCCGAAATCAATAACACATGCTCGTAGCATGTCTTCAAGCGTTTGTATCGTCCTTTCGGCCTACCCATCAGTTTGTAGATGATAAGCAGTACTCATGTCTAGACGAGTTCCTAATGCTTGTTGTAATGTCTGCCAGAACCTTGAAATAAATCTCCCATCCCTATCAGAGATAATAGAGATTGGTATTCCATGTCTAGAGACGACTTCCTTCAAATACAGTCGTGCTAACTTCTCCATCTTGTCATCTTCTCTTATTGGCAGGAAGTGTGCTGATTTAGTGAGACGATCAACTATTACCCAAATAGTATCAAAATCACTTGCAGTCCTTGGCAATTTAGTGATGAAATCTATGGTAATGTTTTCCCATTTCCATTCCGGAATTTCGGGTTGTTGAAGTAGACCTAATGGTTTTTGATGCTCATCTTTGACCTTAGAACACGTTAAACATTCTCCTACGTATTTGGCAACATCGGCTTTCATACCTGGCCACCAAAAATGTTTCTTGAGATCCTTGTACATCTTCCCCATTCCAGGATGTATTGAGTATCTGGTTTTATGAGCTTCTCTAAGTACCATTTCTCTCATATCTCCAAATTTTGGTACCCAAATTCTTTCAGCCCTATACCGGATTCCGTCTTCCCGAATATTAAGATGTTTATCCGATCCTTTGGGTATTTCATCCTTTTAATTTCCCTCTTTTAAAACTCCTTGTTGCGCCTCCTTTATTTGAGTAGTAAGGTTATTGTGAATTATTATATTCATAGATTTTACTCGAATGGGTTCTCTGTCTTTTCTGCTCAAGGCGTCGGCTACCACATTTGCCTTCCTCGGGTGGTAACGAATCTCAAAGTCGTAATCATTCAACAATTCAATACACCTACGCTGCCTCATGTTCAGTTGTTTCTAATGAAATATGTGTTGAAGACTTTTGTGGTCGGTATATATAATACTTTTGACCCCATATAAGTAGTGCCTCCAAGTCTTTAATGCAAAAACAACCGCGCCTAATTCCAAATCATGCGTCGTATAATTCTGCTCGTGAATCTTCAATTGTCTAGACGCATAAGAAATTACTTTCGTTCGTTGCATTAATACACAACCGAGACCTTGCTTTGAGGCGTCACAATATATCACAAAATCATCATTCCCTTCAGGTAATGACAATATAGGTGCCATAGTTAACTTTTTCTTCAACAATTTTAACGCTTTTTCTTGTTTATCCTTCCATTCAAATTTCCTCCCTTTATGCGTTAATGCAGTCAAGGGTTTTGCTATTTTAGAAAAATCTTGGATGAATCTCCTGTAATAACCAGCTAGCCCTAAAAATTGACGTATGTGTTTCGGAGTTTTCGGGGTTTCCCACTTTTCAACGGTTTCAATCTTTGCTGGATCCACCTGAATACCTTTTTTGTTCACTATATGACCGAGGAATTGAACTTCTTCCAACCAAAATGCACACTTTGAAAACTTAGCGTACAGTTTTTCTTTTCTCAGCAACTCTAGCACTTTTCTCAAATGTTCTTCGTGCTCTTGATCATTCTTCGAGTAAATAAGTATGTCATCGATGAAAACAATGACAAACTTATCAAGATATGGCCCACACACTCGGTTCATGAGGTCCATGAACACAGCTGGTGCGTTAGTCAATCCAAATGGCATAATCATAAACTCGTAATGACCGTAACGCGTCCTAAAAGCAGTCTTTGGAATATCATCCTCCTTCACCAGCATTTTATGATATCCAGAACGTAAATCGATCTTCGAATAAACAGACGAGCCTTGTAGTTGATCAAATAAGTCGTCGATTCTCGGTAGTGCGTAGCGGTTCTTGATGGTAAGTTTTTTCAACTCTTGGTAGTCGATACACAACCTGAATGTACCATCTTTCTTCTTGACAAACAGAACAGGAGCTCCCCATGGTGATGTACTTGGTCGAATGAAACCACGCTCTAAAAGTTCCTGTAACTGACTTTATAATTCTTTCATTTCGCTGGGTGCGAGTCTGTATGTGTAACAACCCGTCCTTATCCTCCTGGACAAAGTCATCAACATCTGGTCCCATTGCAATGATCGACTCCAAGTAATGTCCTTAACATGAGCAAATGCACAGCAGAAGACTTAACTTGTACCTGAGAATAAACATGCTTTAAAATGTCAACATAAAGTTGGTGAGATATATAGGTTTGATGCTAGCAGCGTTGTAACTATGGACCACAAGATTTCATATTCATAAACATAATACACTCGCAAGTGTATGAAAAGCATTCCAAGCAGTGGGCACCCGGTAACTAGCCTTAACAAGAGTGTACACCCCTGAGTTATAATAATATGTGCACCGAATCAAGTGCGTTCCGTTAACCTCGAAGTACTAAACACCCGTTCTTCTAGTTTAGTAGTGACTAGAACAACATCTGGGTGGGGGTGTAAAACCCGATAGATCTATCTTTAGGATTCGCGCCTACCAGTTCATAAACCAATAGTTAAAGTTACCAAGCTAGGGGATTTTTGATTCAAACCCATGTAGAACGTAATTTTAGTCACTTGTGTCCATAACGTAAATCATTTATAAAAATAGCGCATGTATTCTCAGCCCAAAAATGTTTAAAGTTTAAAAGGGAACTATATACTCACCTAATGTATTTTGTAGTAAAAATACATATAACACCATTAATCACGTATAGGGTTGGCCTTCGATTCACGAACCTATATCATTTGTATCTATATTAACATACGTAATAATAATCGGACAAATTTAGATTGTTTTATTAACTTGTACATGTTATTAATAATTAAATAAACTTTATTTATTTTAATTTATTATATACATTAACTAGGTAATTAATATAATAAAGCTTCTTTATATAACTAACTTTTATAATATTAATAACGATACTAATAAAAAAAAAAATGATATTAATAATTTTAATGAAAATGGACATCTTTAATGACAATGATAAAATGATAATTTCAATAACAGTACCTAATAATAATGATAATAATTATGATAATGATAATAATAATAATAAAAATGGTTATACCTTTTTAATGAGTTTCTTTTAAAAAAATACCCATGACGGGGTTTGAACCCATGACCTCCCGTTTATACACGAACACTCATGACCACGGCTCCATGTCTGTTTTCTGATTAATATTAAACCCGAATCTATTTATATTGTTCTCTTATTCGAATATACTAAACCCGTTTTCATTTATTTCGGCCCAACAATACCAAAGCCCAACTTCGAAATTCGATTGGCCCATAACACCAATTAATAAGCCCGATCAAAATACATTGAGTGCCATTTAAATCCCTAGCTAAACTCGACCGAAAAAAAATAATATAGAAAAAAAAACGCAGCTAAATAACACCACTTGATTCATCTTCAACATGGCTTATATCATCATGACCTCATTCTTAATCATTCTAACATTACAGCTCATACTTCCATTAAAGTTCTTAGTAATTTAATCAATGTCTTCTATCATCTTTCATCTCTATTATATATATATATTTTCTTCTTTTCTTTGAACAACATCATCATCAAAGGTTGATCATAACAGTAGACTAGAAAAGGAAAGAAAATGATCAAACGAAAAAGATTTGGTTTCAGAAACTTTTACGGGGCTGGAAAACACGGATATGGTGGCGTGTGGTGGTTGAAACAGATAGGTTAAAGCGGTGCAGCAGGTTGGTGTTTTGGTGACGTCCGAATAAAATTAAGAAACAGGAAAACCTACGCGTAGCAGCAGCGAAACAGTGAACTAGGTGGCCGGTATGGTGGTGGTGATGGAGGTTAGGGTTTGCTTTATTGTTCATAAAGAAAAGTACACCGTAGTAATGAACTCAAGAGGGTTGTTGTTTGATAAGAGTTCACAGTGGTGGCTTATGATGATTAAACGTGGTGGTTGTTTGGCGAAGGGTAGCGGTGATGATGATGGTCTTTCACGATGGAATAAGAAGAAGAAGCTAAGAGTTTAAGGGATGTGTTTTGTATCAATAAACTAAAACTCATGAGATGGTTTTGGTTTTTAATTGTTTCTGTTTAATTCACGCTGATATAATATGTTGCAAATTTAAGTTGATAATGGGACTGAGTAAACGATTGTCTTCTCTCCAATGTCGAATTAATTCACTGATTATATAATCAAATGGGTATCGGCATTTAACTATGTGACAGGAAGAAAATGATAAAAAAAAAATAAAGGTTGAATTGGATGGTTAACTAATTTTGGTTTGTTCCTCTGATAATATTCGATGTGTACACCAAATTAAAGACAGAATTAGAAATTTAACACAGTATTGACAAAGACCTCAAATTGCAAAAGATTCTACATCGATATATCCTAATTAAAATTAATATGAATAATTAATAAATATAAATAAATATATTAATAATATTATTAGGATTATTGGAAATAATACTGATAAAAAAATATATATACAAATAATCATAATAACTTAAATTTATTTATAATTTTTATTACTAAATATAATAATAATGATATTAGTATAGATAGTAATAATATTAGTGATATTATTAGTAATTTGAAGTTATTAAACTTTATATTTATATGTTATATGGTGGTGCTGTTATTAATGTTAATATCAATATTTATTTTTAATCATAATGAAATAATAATAATCATAATATTTATAATTCTTAATAATAGCTATACTTCCAATAATTATAATACAATTACATAATGATAACAATTTTAATAAGTGAAAATATTTAGATTATAATTATAATATATACATAACACTGATATTGATTTTGATATTAGTAATAGTAGTATGATTATTATAACGACTATATTCTTAACTTGCATTTATAATATATATATATATATATTTATATAGTAACTTACATCTAAATCAAATACTACATATCCAATACTTTTGTTAACATTATCAGTTAGTAGATATATATCATATAAACACATAAATGTTCGTGAATCGTCAGGCTTGGTCAAAGGGCAACTGTATGTCCAAAAATAGATTTCAACCCTTTCTAGACTCAACAATAAGGTTTTTGCTTATCGTGTCGGAGACATATAGAAGATAAGGTTTAAATTTGGTTGGAAATTTCCGGGTCGTTACAGTACCCACCTGTTAAAGAAATTTCGTCCCCGAAATTTGATAGAGGTTGTCATGGATAACAATAAGAATATTTTCATGACGAATATGGGGTAATAATGGAGTTTTATCATATTTGAGAAATATAGATAAAACGATTCGATCATGTGAAGCGTACGAGTGAAGCTGTCACAAGAGATTGAGATAGAGATTTAACTTTTGACGTAGTCACAGTGAATTTACGGAATTTAAGGGATTTAAAAAGGAAATCTTGGAAATCTAAAAGATTTAATTCTTCATCGAATAAGGAAATTGTAATCTTCTTTGATTTAGTGTACCAATCTGTTTCGATTTCTATGTCGGTTATATCACTATAAATCCACCTCCTTCCCGTCCTCAAGCCAAGCGAGTAATGGTTCAAAATTCGTAGATATAAGATTTGAAATGAACATAGGTAATGCTTTTAGAAAGAAATGGTAATGGCACGATTTTGATTTGTCAAATTACCAGAATATCCAGAGAGATAGAACCATTAAGATGATATGTTCTTGATATGTTTGAAGATTGGATAGAATGTAAGAGCCGTGTAACATGGCACATAATGACGGTACTGTGAATCATCACATTCCATTAGAAACTTAACATGACTTACTGTAATATAATGAAGTTGATCAAGTTTCATTATATTATACTAATTCATGCATCAGTTCCCAACACTGCTTCAAAACATTCCTATTTTAAACTCAAAGGTTTCAGAACTTAGAAACTAACACAGCTTCTTTTATATTGTAACGCAGATATTACGGAGGAATAAATGATTTCAGATAAGGATAGCTGTGAAAACATCCTCAGAAATATTGGGGATATTTATAATGAAAGATGTGATAATATCTTGGAACTTCTAATGCCGAAGGATGATGATGAAGAATGGTGTCAGCAAAGGTTTTAGAGTAAGGAGTAGGGTATGTACTAAGGATTTCAGCAGGCACCGAATCTTTTAAATTCTTTGAAGTCAAACTTATTATTTGTGATTTGTCCACAGCTTACTTCATAGTTTCGCATAATCCGCTTTTTGGTACTAAATTTTCTATTGAGTGTTTCCAATACTCCGTTCTTTATCATCAACTTTTGGCTATTAAGACCATCTACAACATGCTACTTCGTCAGCATTCTCAAAGTTAACGGATCTGGGTCATCGGTTATCAAACTGAGGTGGTTTCAGGAGAATTGTGTTTTTAGATGGTTAAACGCTGATGATAATATGATGGAATATAAAAGGTTCTCCGGTAACGATGGCGAAGAACAACGTATACATATATCGAGATTGTAATAAGAGTAGTCTTACTGAGATATCGAAGTGGAGCTGTGACAAAATTAGTTAATTGAAAAGGAATCGTGTGATTGTTTTTGCTAATGGATGATAAGGAATTCGATGCGGATACGTTTTAACTATAACTTTGAGTTCGGAAATTTTCAGGTGCATAACTGTATGCATAAATCTTTCTTCCGTAGACGAGATGCGGCTGGTTCAACTTCTTGATCGAGATGTTTTCAAGAATCATGAAAAGTTGTGAATGCGAATTGTAATCGTCGAGATACAAATGAGGTTTAAAATAGAATCAAGTGGCAAACTTGAAGAATTGTTTAGTTTCATATGTTATAATCAACATTTTAATTCATTTTAATTGTCCAAAATTAGCAGTCTAATAGTCTGATGGTTCAATGATTCATATATAATTTAATATATAATATTCGAATTTAATAATACGTATCGTGACCCGTGTACCGGTCTCGGTGTCGATCACAACTCAAAGTATATATATATTTTGGAATCAACTCTGACCCTGTATAGCCAACTCCCACCTTTACCTATAGAGTGTCTATGGTTGTTCCGAAATATATATATAGATGGGTCGATATGATAAGTCGAAACCTTGCATACGTGTCCCGTTTAAAGTGCGTAAAAGTAAATAACAGAATTTAAATGACGATAAATAAAATTGCGAGAATGTAAATTGCGATAAATTAAATGTTAATCAGTTAGCTGGGAACAGTTAGCCGGAACAGTTAGCGTGGAATCCTTAACAGATTTTTAATTAGTTAATTCGTGTGTTTCTAACAATTTTTAATGTGTCCAATGTTTCTTCTTTATGCCACTTGTTGGATTCGGATAGGTAAAAAATCCAAATATGAAATTTGAATGAAAATGGTTATTCTGAAATGAACGGATACGTATATCGGTGATTGTAAGTAGGATAGTAAATGACCGTTGAATCAGATTGGGAAGAATGTACAGTGTAACTTGTTAATGTGAATTTTAAATATTCCTTGGGTACTACCCACCCGTTAAAAAAATTTTCACCATTAACAGTTTGTACAAAAGAATTTTAATTACAATCTTTATGAAAATATATATTTGCATATATATTTTCTTCAGATGTAATCATGGATTTAATGAGTCAATAAGATATTAAACTCATTTGATTTACCATTAATACTAGATTACATAATCTCTAAAACTTTAGAAATTACATAATCGCCATGTCGAGCGAAGATAATCGATGTAGAACGATTCGTAGAACGATGATTATACTCGAGGTGCAGAATGAGATGGTGAGGCATGGATTGTTGAAACTTGGGTTATTGGTGGTACTGGTACCGTTGGTGCTGAAGCTGGTGATGTTACTGGTGTTGGTGATACTGCTGGTGCTTGCAAATTGTGTACCGTGCTCTCTAAAGTTAACACTCGAGCTCGGAGTTCTTTAACTTCTTCTACTAACCCTGGTTGGTTATCAGTGTGAGGTAAAGGTCGGATATCTTCTCTAGTTCCGTTAATGGTAGCCTCAAGACGAGAAATTCTTGCAAAAAGGGTATAAACGGTGTTGCGAACAGGTTCGCCGGTGAGCGGGTCGAGCACTCCGACGTTAGGTGGTAAGTTCGGCTCGTGATATGGAGTACCTTCTTCATTTCTCCATAGGGTAAGTATTTCGCGAACCCATCCCCATTTCTAAAGAAATCACGATAGTTGATCGGTTGGTGCGCTCCCGTCACGCTATCTTCGGAGTCAGAAGAACTTGGTCGATTCGTAGAGGCCATCGTACGCGATCACAGAAAAGATTTTTGGTATGAAAAGCTTAGTGACAGCAAATAATAGTTGGATGGTATTCTCAATGCATATTATGCATAGATATATATAGTACCAGGATCCCTTAAATTACGGAGAAATTTACGGAAGATATTAAGCAAAGTCTATCGTAATAGATACGCTAAGATATAAATTTGTCTATACACTATCTATGCAATAAAGGCAGTAAGGCCTGTCTAGACTTAAGAATGGTAAGCAGGCAATTCCCTAAGGATGATAAGTAGATGATTTCCGACTAGAAATGATAAGCAAAACTTTTGACATGTAGACACGGTCAAAGTCCAGACTCATTAATGTATCCTAACAACTACTAGTCAGACACACTAATGCAAGACCTGGTTCGCTAAGACCAAAGCTCTGATACCAACTGTAACAACCCGTCCTTATCCTCCTGGACAAAGTCATCAACATCTGGTCCCATTGCAATGATCGACTCCAAGTAATGTCCTTAACATGAGCAAATGCACAGCGGAAGACTTAACTTGTACCTGAGAATAAACATGCTTTAAAATGTCAACATAAAGTTGGTGAGATATATAGGTTTGATGCTAGCAGCGTTGTAACTATGGACCACAAGATTTCATATTCATAAACATAATACACTCGCAAGTGTATGAAAAGCATTCCAAGCAGTGGGCACCCGGTAACTAGCCTTAACAAGAGTGTACACCCCTGAGTTATAATAATATGTGCACCGAATCAAGTGCGTTCCGTTAACCTCGAAGTACTAAACACCCGTTCTTCTAGTTTAGTAGTGACTAGAACAACATCTGGGTGGGGGTGTAAAACCCGATAGATCTATCTTTAGGATTCGCGCCTACCAGTTCATAAACCAATAGTTAAAGTTACCAAGCTAGGGGATTTTTGATTCAAACCCATGTAGAACGTAATTTTAGTCACTTGTGTCCATAACGTAAATCATTTATAAAAATAGCGCATGTATTCTCAGCCCAAAAATGTTTAAAGTTTAAAAGGGAACTATATACTCACCTAATGTATTTTGTAGTAAAAATACATATAACACCATTAATCACGTATAGGGTTGGCCTTCGATTCACGAACCTATATCATTTGTATCTATATTAACATACGTAATAATAATCGGACAAATTTAGATTGTTTTATTAACTTGTACATGTTATTAATAATTAAATAAACTTTATTTATTTTAATTTATTATATACATTAACTAGGTAATTAATATAATAAAGCTTCTTTATATAACTAACTTTTATAATATTAATAACGATACTAATAAAAAAAAAAAATGATATTAATAATTTTAATGAAAATGGACATCTTTAATGACAATGATAAAATGATAATTTCAATAACAGTACCTAATAATAATGATAATAATTATGATAATGATAATAATAATAATAAAAATGGTTATACCTTTTTAATGAGTTTCTTTTAAAAAAATACCCATGACGGGGTTTGAACCCATGACCTCCCGTTTATACACGAACACTCATGACCACGGCTCCATGTCTGTTTTCTGATTAATATTAAACCCGAATCTATTTATATTGTTCTCTTATTCGAATATACTAAACCCGTTTTCATTTATTTCGGCCCAACAATACCAAAGCCCAACTTCGAAATTCGATTGGCCCATAACACCAATTAATAAGCCCGATCAAAATACATTGAGTGCCATTTAAATCCCTAGCTAAACTCGACCGAAAAAAAATAATATAGAAAAAAAAACGCAGCTAAATAACACCACTTGATTCATCTTCAACATGGCTTATATCATCATGACCTCATTCTTAATCATTCTAACATTACAGCTCATACTTCCATTAAAGTTCTTAGTAATTTAATCAATGTCTTCTATCATCTTTCATCTCTATTATATATATATATTTTCTTCTTTTCTTTGAACAACATCATCATCAAAGGTTGATCATAACAGTAGACTAGAAAAGGAAAGAAAATGATCAAACGAAAAAGATTTGGTTTCAGAAACTTTTACGGGGCTGGAAAACACGGATATGGTGGCGTGTGGTGGTTGAAACAGATAGGTTAAAGCGGTGCAGCAGGTTGGTGTTTTGGTGACGTCCGAATAAAATTAAGAAACAGGAAAACCTACGCGTAGCAGCAGCGAAACAGTGAACTAGGTGGCCGGTATGGTGGTGGTGATGGAGGTTAGGGTTTGCTTTATTGTTCATAAAGAAAAGTACACCGTAGTAATGAACTCAAGAGGGTTGTTGTTTGATAAGAGTTCACAGTGGTGGCTTATGATGATTAAACGTGGTGGTTGTTTGGCGAAGGGTAGCGGTGATGATGATGGTCTTTCACGATGGAATAAGAAGAAGAAGCTAAGAGTTTAAGGGATGTGTTTTGTATTAATAAACTAAAACTCATGAGATGGTTTTGGTTTTTAATTGTTTCTGTTTAATTCACGCTGATATAATATGTTGCAAATTTAAGTTGATAATGGGACTGAGTAAACGATTGTCTTCTCTCCAATGTCGAATTAATTCACTGATTATATAATCAAATGGGTATCGGCATTTAACTATGTGACAGGAAGAAAATGATAAAAAAAAAATAAAGGTTGAATTGGATGGTTAACTAATTTTGGTTTGTTCCTCTGATAATATTCGATGTGTACACCAAATTAAAGACAGAATTAGAAATTTAACACAGTATTGACAAAGACCTCAAATTGCAAAAGATTCTACATCGATATATCCTAATTAAAATTAATATGAATAATTAATAAATATAAATAAATATATTAATAATATTATTAGGATTATTGGAAATAATACTGATAAAAAAATATATATACAAATAATCATAATAACTTAAATTTATTTATAATTTTTATTACTAAATATAATAATAATGATATTAGTATAGATAGTAATAATATTAGTGATATTATTAGTAATTTGAAGTTATTAAACTTTATATTTATATGTTATATGGTGGTGCTGTTATTAATGTTAATATCAATATTTATTTTTAATCATAATGAAATAATAATAATCATAATATTTATAATTCTTAATAATAGCTATACTTCCAATAATTATAATACAATTACATAATGATAACAATTTTAATAAGTGAAAATATTTAGATTATAATTATAATATATACATAACACTGATATTGATTTTGATATTAGTAATAGTAGTATGATTATTATAACGACTATATTCTTAACTTGCATTTATAATATATATATATATATATTTATATAGTAACTTACATCTAAATCAAATACTACATATCCAATACTTTTGTTAACATTATCAATTAGTAGATATATATCATATAAACACATAAATGTTCGTGAATCGTCAGGCTTGGTCAAAGGGCAACTGTATGTCCAAAAATAGATTTCAACCCTTTCTAGACTCAACAATAAGGTTTTTGCTTATCGTGTCGGAGACATATAGAAGATAAGGTTTAAATTTGGTTGGAAATTTCCGGGTCGTTACAGTATGGAACATGAGCTATTGGTGCAGCTCCTGGTACAAGGTCTATTTGAAATTCAACGGATCGATGTGGGGGTAATCCCGGTAATTCTTTCGGAAATACATTGGGAAATTCTTTTGCGACGGGAACATCACTGATGTTCTTTTCTTCAGGTTTAACTTCCTCGATGTGTGCTAGAATGACGTAACAACCTTTTCTTATTAGTTTTTGTGCCTTCAAACTACTAATAAGATTTAATTTCGCGTTGTTCTTTTCTCCGTACACCATTAAAGGTTTTCCTTTTTCACGCAGAATGTGAATCGCATTTTTGTAACAAACGACCTCTGCTCTTACCTTCTTCAACCAGTCCATGCCAATTATTACATCAAAACTCCCTAACTCGACTGGTATTAAATCAATCTTAAACGTTTCATCACCCAATTTAATTTCTCTATCCCGACATATATTATCTGCTGAAATTAATTTACCATTTGCTAATTCGAGTAAAAATTTACTATCCAAAGGGGTCAATGGGCAACTTAATTTAGCACAAAATTCTCTACTCATATAGCTTCTATCCGCACCCGAATCAAACAAAACATGAGCAGATTTATCGTCAATAATAAACGTACCCGTAACAAGCTCCGGGTCTTCCTGTGCTTCTGCCGCATTAATATTGAAAACTCTTCCACGGCCCTGCCCATTAGTATTCCCCTGATTCGGGCAATTTCTAATAACGTGGCCCGGTTTTCCACATTTATAACAAACAGCGTTGGTATTACTTCCTCTGACACTATTCGTTTCAGCATTACTTGTTTCGACATTATTTGTTCCTTTAGTTCTGTTAAACTTTGGTCCGTAGACCTCACACTTTGTCGCGCTATGACCATTTCTTTTACACCTGTTGCAAAATGTCGTGCAAAACCCCTGATGATTTTCTTCACACCTATGACATGGCTGTTTTTGGTTTTTGTTGCCGTTATTGTTATTGAGGTTGTTGTTGGGATTGTTATTGTTGTTGAAACGGTTGTTGTAGTTATTGTTGTTGTTGTTGGGATGTTTGTTGTAGTTATTGTTAGGATTACGGTTATTGTTGCGATTATTGTTGCGGTTGTTGGGATAGTTGTTGCGATTGTGGTTGTAATTGTTGTTGTTGTTGTTGTTGTTGTTGTTGTACTGGTGACTCTTGTCACCGTTTTCCTCCCACTTCCTCTTGAGTTGTTTCGTGTTGGCTTCTTCGGCCGCCTGCTCTTTAATTCTTCCCTCAATCTGATTTATGAGTTTATGAGCCATTCGACTTGCCTTCTGTATAGAAGCGAGCTCGTGCGAACTCACATCTTCTTGAATCCTTACTGGTAACCCTTTTACAAACGCGTTGATCTTCTCTTCTTCATCTTCGGATGCTCCCGGACACAATAGGCACAACTCTGTGAATCGTCGATAATATGTGGTAACGTCGAACCCTTGTGTTTGTAACCCTCTAAGTTCTGCCTTGAGTTTATTGACTTCGTTTCAAGGACGGTACTGCTCGTTCATCAATTGCTTGAATGCCGACCACGGTAGTGCGTAAGCAGCATTTTGTCCTACCTATTCAAGATAGGTGTTCCACCATGTTAACGCAGTACCTGTGAAGGTATGCATAGCGTACTTAACTTTGTCCTCTTCACTACACTTACTTATGGCAAACATCGATTCGACTTTCTCGATCCACCGTTTCAATCTAATTGGTCCTTCGGTTCTATCAAATTCTAAAGGTTTGCAGGCAGTGAATTCTTTGTAGGAGCATCCTACACGATTTCTTGCGCCGTTAGCTGCATTGCTAGATTCAGAGTTATTGTTGGTATGTAGCGCAGCCTGTACTGCGGCTATGTTTGCAGCAAGAAAGGTACGAAATTCCCCTTCGCTCATATTCATGGTGTGTCGAGTAGTTGGTGCCATTTCCTTCAAAATAGCCAATTGAATCGAGTTAATCATACAGAATATTAAGAGTAGTCAATAGTATTTCGTAGCATAATATGAACTCATTTATAAAAGCTTTTTCTTCATATTAGTGTTTTATAAGTTAAAATTCGGGTACTACCTACCCATTAAGTTCATACTTAGTAGCTAATATACAATTCAACTACTACAATTCCATATGAAAAACTGATTATAATAATATATCACATATAACTATTCTTTAAACTTACAACTTCGCTATATTACATATAACATGAAATATAGTACACTTTGATACAAGACAGTTTTGAAGATAAACATAGTTAATACGCAAGTTGTTCAGCAAAAGAAATAAAGACACGTAATTCATAAGTCCAGAAACAAGTCATGCATTCTGGTTTTACTAAGACGACTTCCCATCCTTGGTTTTGTAGAAAGTAACCGTTATGACCATTGGCTAGGCAGCTTGTTGTAATGTCGTCAAAAGGATGAGGGTTTCGTAATGCCCAAAAGCCCCATAACAATCTAAAAACCTTGTTTCTCACCCCAACTACTGAATCCATCACTTGTGGGAAGGTCTTATTTAAAAGCTGCAGTCCGATGTTCTTTTTCTCACTTTGGTAAGAAACGAACATCACTAACCCGTAAGCATAACATGCTTCTTTATGTTGCATGTTAGAAGCTCTTTCTAATTCACGAAATCCTATGTTGGGATATGTTGAGTCAAAATAGGTTCTTAACCCGTAGCGTAAAATTGCATTTGGGTTCCCCGCATTTAATGCTTTAAAGAAAACACGGCGTAACTTACGGTCTCCCCAATGTGATATACCCCACCTATCAAAGGAAAGCCTTTTATAAACTAAGGCATTTCTGGAAAGTCTTTCAAATGTTTGACAAGTTAATTTCGCCATAACTAAATGTGCTGATGAATTCTGACCGACTCTAGACAAGATTTTCTCAATCATATCTTCTGGTAGGTCTTCTAAAATATTCGGTTGTCTAACCTTAACGTCCATTTTGTTTTTATACTGTAAAATAGACAAGGATTAGATTCGTAATAACAAACAATACAAGCAATTTTTTTCATAGAACATAAAAGTACAAGCACACTATAATACATATAATATATAACATGATTACAACCCTCTAATCTGAATCACTGGTTTCTTCTTCTTCGGACTTGGTTCGTTTTCCTAATTTTCTAGGAATATATGGTGTTCCTCTAATACGAGCCGTCGTTTCCGCAATGGTTTAGAGAAACCTGGTGGTTTAGAGGTTCCCGGGTCATTGTTACATTTTAAGAAATACGTATGTTGTCGTACATATAAAGTTCATCGGGGTTGGAATCGGGTTTTTCTATTTTTATACCTTTTCCCTTATTATTTTCTTTCGCTTTATTAAATTGGGTCGAGGTAATTTCTATAACATCATCGGAATCCTCATCGGGATCCGATTCATCGGAAAATTGGTAATCTTCCCAATATTTTGCTTCTTCGGCGGAAACACTATTGACCATTATTAACTTTGGTCCGTTGGTTGAGGATTTTCTTTTATTTAATCGATTTACTATAGGTATCAATATTTCTTCCTCCGAAACCTCCTCTTCTGGTTCCTCCTCTTCTGATTCCTCCTCTTCGGTTCCTCCTCTTCCGGTTCCTCCTCTTCCGGTTCCTCCTCTTCTGGTTCCTCTTCGGGAATTTGTGAATCTTCCCAAAATATATTCGATTCTTCATTATTATTAGGTGAATCAATGGGATTTGTACTAGAGGTAGACATCTATCACACAATATCAAACACGTTAAGTGATTAATATATCACATAATATTTACATGTTAATAATATATAGTTTCCAACAAAAAAAAGTTAAGCAATCGTTTTTGAAGAAAAACACGGTCGAAGTCCAGACTCACTAATGCATCCTAACAAACTCGGTAAGACACACTAATGCAATTTTCTATTTCTCTAAGACCAACGCTCGGATACCAACTGAAATGTCCCGTTCATATTGATTATAAACGTTCCATATTAATTGATTTCGTCGCGTGGTTTTGACCTCTATATGAGACATTTTTCAAAGACTGCATTCATTTTTAAAACAACCATAACCTTTATTTTATCTCTAAAGGTTTAAAAAACATTACGTGGATTATCAAATAATGATAATCTAAAATATACCGTTTACACACGACCATTACATAATGGTTTACAATAAGAATATATTACATCAAAAATAAGTTTCTTGAATGCAGTTTTTACATAATATCATACAAGCATGGACTCCAAATCTTGTCCTAATTTTAGTATGCAACAGCGGAAGCTCTTAATAATCACCTGAGAATAAACATGCTTAAAACGTCAACAAAAAATGTTGGTGAGTTATAGGTTTAACCTATATATTATCAAATCATAATAATAGACCACAAGATTTCATATTTCAATATACATCCCATACATAGAGATAAAAATCATTCATATGGTGAATACCTGGTAACCGACATTAACAAGATGCATATAAGAATATCCCCTATCATTTCAGGAAATCCTTCGGACATGATAAAAACGAATTCGAAGTACTAAAGCATCCGGTACTTTGGATGGGGTTCGTTAGGCCCAATAGATCTATCTTTAGGATTCACGTCAATTAGTAGATCGGTTTACTAATTCTTAGGTTACCAAACAAAAGGGGCATATTCGGCTTCGATCATTCACCCATATAATGTAGTTTCATTTACTTGTGTCTATTTTATAAAGCATTTATAAAACTGCATGTATTCTCATCCCAAAATATTAGATTTTAAAAGTGGGACTATAACTCACTTTCACAGATTTTTACTTCGTTGGGAAGTAAGACTTGGCCACTGGTCGATTCACGAACCTATAACAAATATGTACATATATATCAAAGTATGTTCAAAATATATTTACAACATTTTTAATACGTTTTACTGTTTTTAGTTTATTAAGTCAGCTGTCCTCGTTAGTAACCTACAACTAGTTGTCCACAATTAGATGTACAGAAATAAATCGATATATATTATCTTGAATCAATCCACGGCCCAGTGTATACACGTCTCAGGCTAGATCACAACTCAAAGTATATATATTTTTGGAATCAACCTCAACCCTGTATAGCTAACTCCAACATTACTGCATATAGAGTGTCTATGGTTGTTCCAAATAATATATATACATGGGTCGATATGATATGTCAAAATATTTGCATACATGTCTATGGTATCCCAAGATTACATAATATATTAGACTACATGTATAATACAATATAAGTTAGCTAGGATATGATTTGTATAGAATTGTTACAATATTTCCCGTAGCTACAACAATCAAAAAATATCCAATCTTGTTTTACCCATAACTTCTTCGTTTTAAATCCGTTTTGAGTGAATCAAATTGCTATGGTTTCATATTGAACTCTATTTTATGAATTTAAATATAAAAAGTATAGGTTTATAGTCGGAAATATAAGTTATAAGTCGTTTTTGTAAGAGGTAGTCATTTCAGTCGAACGAACGACGTCTTGATGACCATTTTGAAAAACATACTTCCACTTTGAATTTAACCATGACTTTTGGATATAGTTTCATGTTCATAAAAAAATTATTTTCCCAGATGAACAACTTTTAAATCAAAGTTTATCATAGTTTTTAATTATCAAACCCAAAACAGCCCGCGGTGTTACTATGACGGCGTATGTCCGGTTTTACGGTGTGTTTCGTGTTTTCCGATTTTAAATCATTAAGTTAGCATATCATATAGATATAGAAAATGTGTTTAGTTGGTTTTAAAAGTCAAGTTAGAAGGATTAACTTTTGTTTGCGAGCAAGTTTAGAATTAACTAAACTATGTTCTAGTGATTACATGTTCAAATCTTCGAATAAGATAGTTTTATATGTATGAATCGAATGATGTTATGAACATCATTACTACCTCAAGTTTAGTAGGTAAACCTAATAGAAGTGACAAGAAATGATCTAGCTTCAAAGGATCTTGGATGGCTTGAAAGTTCTTGAAGTAGAATCATGACACGAAAACAAGTTCAAGTAAGATTATCACTCGAATTAAGATAGTTATAGTTATAGGAATTGAATCAAAGTTTGTATATGAGTATTACCTTGATTTGGAATGATATATTACTGTAAACAACAAGGATTTATTAAGGTTGGATGATCACTTTACAAGATTGGAAGTGAGCTAGTAAACTTGGAAGTATTCTTGATTTTATGAAACTAGAACTTGTAGAATTTATGAAGAACACTTAGAACTTGAAGATGAAACTTGAGAGAGATCAATTAGATGAAGAAAATTGAAGAATGAAAGTGGTTGTAGGTGTTTTTGGTTGTTGGTATATGGATTAGATATAAAGGATATGTAATTTTGTTTACATGTAAATAAGTCATGAATGATTACTAATTTTTTTGTAATTTTATGAGATATTTCATGCTAGTTGCCAAATGATGGTTCCCACATGTTTTAGGTGACTCACATGGGCTGCTAAGAGCTGATCATTGGAGTGTATATACCAATAGTACATACATCTAAAAGCTGTGTATTGTACGAGTACGAATACGGGTGCATACGAGTAGAATTGTTGATGAAACTGAACCAGGATGTAATTGTAAGCATTTTTGTTAAGTAGAAGTATTTTGATAAGTGTCTTGAAGTCTTTCAAAAGTGTATGAATTAAAACACTACATGTATATACATTTTAACTGAGTCGTTAAGTCATCGTTAGTCGTTACATGTAAATGTTGTTTTGAAACCTTTAGGTTAACGATCTTGTTAAATGTTGTTAACCCATTGTTATTATATCTAAAGAGATGTTAAATTATTATATTATCATAATATTATGATATATTAATATATCTTAGTATGATATATATACAGTTAAATGTTGTTACAACGATAATCGTTACATATATGTCTCGTTTCGAAATCATTAAGTTAGTAGTCTTGTTTTTACATATGTAGTTCATTGTTAATACACTTAATGACATGTTTACTTATCATTTATCATGATTAAACATAGTATATCAATATCTTAATATGATTCATATGTATTTAGTAAAACGTTGTTATAACGATAATCGTTATATATATCGTTTCGAGTTTCTTAATTCAATAGACTCAATTTTATTTATATAACTCATTGTTAAAATACCTAATGAGATACTTACTTATCATAATATCATGTTAATTATATATATAATCATATATATGTCATCATATAGTTTTTACAAGTTTTAGCGTTCGTGAATCACCTGTCAACTTGGGTGGTCAATTGTCTATATGAAACCTATTTCAATTAATCAAGTCTTAACAAGTTTGATTGCTTAACATGTTGGAAATATTTAGTCATGTAAATAACAATTTCATTTAATATAAATAAACATGGAAAAGTTCGGGTCACTACAAATTCTTCATGTTATAATGACGGAACGTCCATATGAGTCATTGTAATATAATCCCGGCAATTATATTACCCTAATTCATATGTTCATTCGACATTATCTCATGAAGTCAAGATGGCGTGTCAATCAAATTAAACAAGTGAGATTAAGATGAAATAAGAGTTAGATACGAATAGAAGAGTGCAAGTATAAATGCACAAGTAGTCAAGCAAGTCCTACTTCAAGTCTATATGCCGGTTGTAGTCTATACTCACTAATGTACCCTATGACTCGGGGTTGACACCAATGAACTCTAAATCCCTACAACCAACGCTCTGATACCAACTGTAGCGACCCAACAAAATCTTCATTGACGGCGCCGTCTACATAGGTCCCGTTACGTGGTCATAAGTCTTTAAATAACGTTTGACCAAAAGTATGTCGCATTCATTTCATAAGTAAAGATGTTTCAAGGTTTACAAAAGTAGGTCAACGACTAGTTACATTACAATGTTAATGCACAAATGAAACCTATGCAACATGATTTAGTAAAGTCAAAAGACGCTTCATGTATGCATGTATACTCGACATCTAAGCAAGTATCAAAATAGAGTGCGGAAGCATGTATCACTTAGCGTTTAGGGACCTGAGAAAACATATAGAAAACTGTCAACGAAAAACGTTGGTGAAATCATAGGTGTAATAGTAACATTGTTTTTGAACCACAAGATTTTGTATTGCCATAACGTTGATTATCTAAATCGTTTTCATTCCAAAGTTGTTATACGTTTGTGGAGCACCCAATTATCAAGACTTAACTGTTCATGAACCCCTTTATCATAGTGTTAGAACCTACACTATATACTTGAAAATATATTTCATCCGCTAACGGTAGCGAACCGTCCGAATGAGGGCTTGTCAAGCCCATGTGATCACATAACATAAGTTCACGTTTACACCCTGCAAGTGTAACTAATGATAATTGAATTGAGGCCTTTTTGTTCTAACTCACACGTGGAATGTTTGTTTTTGTACTTGTGTTCAAAGCATAAAAGTATAATACGTATATGTTTCTCATCCCATAGTTTAAAGAGTAAAAGTTGTTGAAAAGGTGGGACTATGATCTCACCTTGATTGCACAGATATAAATGTACTTCGCAAAGTAATGTGTGCAAGAACGAATGCTAGTTTTGACATAAACAATTAGGTTGTATCAATATCGGTAAACACGGTCGGTCAAAGTTGTTCAATTAGTCCTATGGCTCGTTATGACTCGATTATATAGCATGTGAATCAAGTTGTCAAGTTTCATGCAAGAATCAAGTATACAAGAAGAATTGAACGGTTTAAACAAGTATTAGTTAAGTTTGAACAAAAGTCAACTTTGGTCAAGTCAAAGTCAACGAAAAAGTTAGCACGTTCGGGTCGGGTCTCGAACTATTTTTCTGAGGTTTTTAATCATATATAAGCATGTTAGAACAAGTTACATGGTAATCGGAGGTGCGTAGCATAGTTAGAATATTTCGTAAAAGTGCCAAGGTGAATAGCCGCTGAACACGGCTTATGTCGCGCCGCGACATAGGAAGGCCGCGCCACGATAATCAACTGGAGCTGGTGCCTGGCTCGTTTCAAAAGTCTAAGTCCCAAACCAAATTTCATTCAAACACAATTAACGAATCGTAAACATTCAAGACACGTATCTTATATCGTTGGAAAGGTAATTTGACGAGGAACACAAGAAAACACATTTCATCAATCAAAAATCATCATTTATAATATTCAAATCCAAATTGAAAGTTCATTAAATATCCACCATAAATGCTTTCAAGTTCATAAATGCACTTTGATGATTCGGGAATTAAATGCACACATGTGATACGCCGTTTCATAGGTAATTACGCATAAAATACAACTAAACACTTACAAATAACATTGCAAAGCATTCAATGCATCAAAAGTTCATTTTACTTCTATCAAACCCTAACTCAAAATCACAAATTTAACAATTATGTTTATGAAGCTTTTCCATGTCAACTTACATACCAAATTGAAGCTAGTGATGCTAGTAACACATTTAATACATGCACTTTTAACATCTAACAACATATAAGCATCCAAAACTCAAAATCAAGCACACCCATTTCAAGTTCATGCTAGTTACTCAAAATAACAAGATCGAGCATATGATTCACATATTCAAGTTAGACATGAGCCATAGACACTAATTAACACACTTTTAAGTTTAAAAGATTAAGAGCAAGAAATTTCGTATTTTTAGAAAGTTACCCAAACGAGATGAAGTTGGTATGGAATCTAAGAGGAAGTTGCAAGGATTCCAAATATGTAATTTGTTTTGATGTTGTCTTGCTAGATCGAAAATGGATGATGAATCTTTGTAGTTGGGGTTTGAGAGAAAAGTGGAAGTATTAAGATGAAGATGGGAGGTGAATGAATGGTGGGAGGAGGGTTTGACTAGTTCACTAGTCACCACTTTGCCCTCTTGACAACATTAGTCCCTCGAGTTTAAAAGTGAGTGAGTGAATTACCTAAACGAGATATTTTAAAAACGAGTATTAACGGAAGATGTTATAATTATATAACAGACTTAAAATTAATTAACGGAAAAAGACGGGATGTTATAGAAATAACCTTAGAATCAAGCTAATGACTCGAACAAAAAAAGCGATTCTCGAGAGGCAACCCGAGCTTTTAAATTAGTAATGCCTTTACCTTATATTATAGTTTAATATTAATTAAGTAATAAAGTCTCGGTCGATCTTTCACACCTGGATAGTGCAATGAGCAACAACTGAAATAATATGGGGAATGTCCTGTGTGTTCACACTCAAGAGGCGTATCACAAGTGAAGTATGGTGAATGTAGATGGAGTGCTTATGAGCAAATCATGGAGATACTGCCATAGGTCATCAACGAAATATTCTGTAGGGAAGTACTCGCTCTTAGTCTCTAAATCTTTAGATATTTGCTAGGATCATATGCTTAACACTAAGTGTGGGATTAAAAATTCCAATTAAGAGTACTTAAAGAAAATATCCCACTTATCTAGAAAACCTAAGTGTGGGATTCCCTCTTGACTATCATATTTATATAATCGTAAAAGTTATGTAAACAAGTGATACTTAATTAGCATTACTAAAATAAATTAATTGGTGAAGAGGAAATGCCACTACGAACATTGAGGACAATGTTCCTTTGAGTGTGGGATACATGACATATTATACCGCAATATTGGTAAGGTAATACAATGCATAAAAAGTAAATAATGTATGTTGTAAACCTTATGTTTTTGCTGAATTTTTCAAAAATTTTTAAAGTGTAGCAACTTTCCGAAATAAAAAGAGTGAGAAAATTTATTCTCTTATCAAATAACAAATAGATAATTATAAGAGGATGTGTCTAAATGACTGCCTCAGTGGATGTTTCTATATGACTGTCACATAAAACTTTGCGAAGAGTGAAATAAGATCCTAAGAGAGGTATTCAAGCGACTAGGCACACACCACCCCACTAAAAAGGTAAGGTATTCCAAAATCAAAAGCATACATCTTTAAATGCTTCACCAATAAAAGTTGAGTGTGCTGATACTGTGTCTCAGGTTAGAACTTGGTCAGTGTATGCATGTTCAGTATTGGAAGTAGGTACCATAAGTGGTATAGGTGCAATTAAATGATTTTGACATCTCTTACAATAAACCACTAATAAAAACCTCCCATACTAACCCTTTTTTAACACTTACCTGAGTGTTGATGATCCACTAAGAAAACCTTTTTGATCATAAACTTTTCAATTCCTAGAAATCCATAAAAATATAAACCCCAACTTAATAAACATTTTGCTATCAATGAAAGCACGTTCCAACATCATACAAGGTGTTTTTGATAAATTGGTCGACGGATTTATTTAAATGAAGTGTCACTCTCACCATTGATCACTACATCTCTAAAATAAATTAAAAATAAAAATGAAAGATAAACTTAAAGTTGTAGTCTCTGAGATTCGAGCATAGATTCTATGGGGTGCTAGATTACCTAACCACCTAAGACTGACGGTCCAGTCCGGGATCGGTTGATTGAAAGTTCGATACATGGATCAAAGAAGTTACCATTTTAAAGTAAAGTAATCATATAAAAATAAAAATAAATAAAAAAATAGAAAAATAGAGAAATCCTCTAAGTGATCAAGCGTATTGAAGTTATGAATCGAGAAGCCAAAAAGCTAAAAGTATTATCTATTAACAAAAAGATAATAAAGCAACGAAGAATGAAAAAATCCGAATGAGGAAGAAATGAAGAAACTCCAAGACTCGAGAAAATCCATAAGACTAAATGTGACGACCCGGGAATTTCTGACTAAATTTAAACTTAATCTTTATATGATTTCAATACGATAAACAAAGTTTGTAATGTTGAGTCTAGAAAATTTTGAAACAATGTTCATGTATTCATTTGACCTTTGACTGTTATCGACGATTCACGAACCACTATTTGTAAATAAATACATATATATTTAAATGTATAAATATATATATAATAGTTTAAAATATAATTGAAAATACTATACAACTAAATTGTTAGAAATAAATATGAAAAATGATATAAGTAATAATAAAATTCAGTATTAAAATATATATATATATATATATATATATATATATATATATATATATATATATATATATATATATATATATATTTGGTTTCTAATATAATGATTGTAATCATTAGTATGTAAAAAGATTAGGTAGATTATAAGTTTATCTAAAATGCATTTACTTGGATAGTTTAAATTTTAATACTCTATATATCTTATTTGGGATTAAAAACAAGTAAGTGACAGACTTTTTATAAATAATTCTACAAGGAATAAGACTAAAATATATAAATTTATAATATTTCATTTTATTTATATAATTATGTATTAATATTAATTTGTTATATTAATATTATTATGATTATTATTAATATTAACACTAGTATTAATAATTATTATTATTAATAATTATTATTATTATCATTGTTATTGATATTTAATATTAATATTAAATAAGATTATATATTTTAATAATTATTTATACTAAATATAATATAGTAAAAATAAATAATTACGCGTTTGTTATACATCATTTTCAATTGGGTTTTCCTTGTCTCACTAAATTATATCCGTGTGCAGATTATTAACTTTATGCTCACTATTTTTGATTGATAAAAATTCTTCCACTATCATCTATCTATTATCTATATATGCATATGCATATGAGAGATGTGTAGAACCCATCACCAACTTTTCTTTCTATTACTTCTTCGATCTCCAACAACAACTGGCTACCATCACCAAACGAACACCACTTAAACTATTGGTTACCCTAACAACCACCACCGCCACTTACTACACTGCAACTTCACCCCTGCAATTGCTCGCTGCTCATTTTGTTTCCTGCTTTTTGTTACAGCTGAACCCAAACAACCATTGTAAACTTCACCATTGAACATCATCGGTTGCTTGTTTGAGTTCACTCACCACCTCAACCTACCTTTGGACCATCTACGAACACCACAACCAAACATCATTGAGCCCATGCCCATCTCTCTCTCTTCTATTCATGACCGAAATTTTGAACATCAAACCACCATGAACTAAACTGCTGCTGCCCCGTTTGATTTGTTTCTGTTTAAAAAAAACCAGCTGCCCTAACCTTCTCGACAAATCAATAGTACTCAATTTCCATCATTCTCAAAACCTATCTCCACCTTTGTTTCTGATCAACAACAACCATAAACCACCTCAAAACCGTTTGAGACACCATCATCTACACGTTGTGATTTTGTGCGTGTTACGTTTCTATTTCACTTTGAAAACCAACCGGAAATAACCAAATTACTATATCCTTCTATTTTCTTCTTCGAACAACCTTTCAAACAATCACCATCAATCCATCTACTTCGCAAACAGCTGTCACTTGGTTTGTTTTCTATTTTCTAATTTAAAAACGATAATGACATTGAAGATGAAAATTTAGATAATGATGTAAACGTATGATGTTCATTGGATTAGAATTAAAGGGATGACATGGTAGGGTCCGTAGATGAGAACAAATATTAGTGAAGAGCAGCTGAAAGTTATTATAAATATTTAATTAAACTGCAAAATGAAATAACATTCAATTTGATCACTTGGGCCGAGATTTAATTATACTATTGGGCTGCCATGTTTTTTTTTTTATTTTAGGCTGTAAATCTTGTTGGGCCGACTGAGGATCTTGATAATGAAAATGAATAAGAGTTATTAGTTTGATGGTTTAGATATTGTTAGCGATTCTTTCTGCTGCTATTTCGTTTTTTATTACGCATACATAATGATAAATATTATAATGATGGTGACACAATGCATGATATTCACGATGGGTAGATATTGATTGATGAGAATGATGTACAAAGATGATGATTTATGATATACGTATAGATAATGATGATAATGAGTCCGTATGATATAGTAGATGATATGATATCGATTAGGATAATTAATGATGATAATTAGATGTATATGATGATGATGAACACGGGTTTGTATTGATTAGATGATATCATATGAGAAAAATGATGATGATGATGATGTTCGGTTATATAAATTGTGATATGATGATCATGAGATGATGATTCTATGATGATAATGATGGCACGAAGGAGGTGATGAAATGAAAGATCGAGAGTTAGAATGATGATGGTAAAACCGTGAGATGATGTCAATAATGTGAATTATGATAATGATAGTGAAGATCATGATGATGATTATGCTATAATAATTGTGATATGATGATTAATGATGATTAAGTTCATATAGGATGATGATGATTCGGTGAAGTTATGATCATGATAAAAATAATAAGTATGATGATGTTTAAGTTAAGATGATGATGACGACATTATGATATGCTAATAATGGATCAAAAGAATAAATGGTATGAATTAGAACAGAAAAATATTTACGGACGAATGGTTAAGGGAGTTATCGGGTTAACGGGTTGTCGCGGGTTCAAACCCGGAATTGGGCATTTTTTTAGGACTACTTCTTTTAGGTAGTTTACTTATTACTCATTATTATTATTATTATTATTATTATTATTATTATTATTATTATTATTATTATTATTATTATTATTATTATTATTATAATGTAAGAAATATTATTATTGAAACTAATTTTTTATAAAAAAATTATCATTTTTATTATTAGAACTATCATTATTAATATTATTAGAATTATCATTATTTTTATTATTATTATGCTTATTACCATTTTTTTTATTATTTCTAACACTAATATTATTATTTTTATCATTACTATCATTAGTATTATTAATATATCAAATAAATATTTTCTATATAAAAATATATTATTTACAGAAAACATAACTTTATTAATATGTTTGTAATAAATATTAATTATCTATTTAATGTATATAAAAATAAATATAGTTAATTTAGTTATTAATGAAACACATAATTAAAATAACAATTAATTCACTAATGATACATAAAATTGTTCGGTTACCATTATATGTGTTAATATATACACTTGATATAAGTTCGTGAATCCGAGGCCAACCCTGCATTATTCAGTATCGTCGTATGAATATTTTTACTACAAAATATTGTAGAGTGAGTTTCATTACTCCATTTTTAAATGCTTTTTCAATATATATTTTTGAGACTGAGAATACATGCGCTTTTATGAGATTTTAGTATTATATATACATATGTAAATTATGTATTGTAGGGTACTAATCTACATCCTATAATCTATTTCTTATCGAAAATCCTTCATCTGATCGTACGAGATGAATCCCTCAACCAGTTCGAGTCCCTCAGATTTTGATAGCTATTCCGATAGTTATTCCGATAGCTATTCCGACATGGATGCTCACCTAAGCTCCGAAGGCAGCGTCACTAGAATGAATCAACCAATCTTCCATCCCCAATTCATCTGATGGGTTCGTAGTCTACTCAATCATTGAAGACAAGAAGAAGGTGATCCTTTTCATCCACCATATTGTCCTCTGGGCGAAGAACCTGAAGCATTCACCAGCGAACCAATCCAAAACACCATTTTCACTCTCATTTTTTGAATATCTCACCACAATTATATTCTATCTAAAATTCTAAACCTTATTCATCCGCTCGTTCCAACCGACAATCATCCCAGAATAATAGAAGAAGTCAACGAATTTCGCGCTCGGATAGTGACTTTGGAGAATATGATGCAAAATTTACCAGTTTCAGCAACATCACCAGCACCAACATCAATATCAGTACCACCAACAACCCAAGTTCAACATCACACACCTCAACATCTCATTATGTACCTCGAGCATAATCATCAATCCGCGAATCGTTCTACATCATTTATCTTTGTTCGACATGGCGATTATGTAATCTCTAATGTTTTAGAGATTATATATTCTTGTTCTAACGGTAAATCAAATGAGTTTAATATCATATTGACTCATTAAATCCATGATTACATCTGAAGAGAATATATATGTATATATATTTTCATAAAGATTGTAATTAAAAATTCTTTTGTACAAACTGTTAATGGTGAAAATATTTTAACGGGTAGGTAATACCCGAGGAATATTTAAATTTCACATTAATAAGTTACACTGTACATTCTTCGAATCTGCTTCAACAGTCATTTACTATCCTATTTACATCCACAGATATATGTATCCATTCACAGCAGAATAACCATTTTCATTCAATTTCACATTTGGATTTTAACCTATCAGAATCCAACAAGTGGCATAATGAAGAAAACATTGGACAAAATAAAATTTGTTAGAAACAAACAAATTAACTATGAAATTTTTTTTGTTAAGAATCCACGCTAACTGTTCCTAGCTAACTGATTACATTTTATTTATCGCAATTCATATTCTCGCAATTTTATTTATCGTCATTTAATTTCTGTTATTTATTTTACGCACTTTAAATATCGGGACACGTATACAAGGTTTTGACATATCATATCGACACATCTATATATATTATTTGGAATAACCATAGATACTATATATGCAGTAATGCTTGAGTTAGCTATACAGGGTTGAGGTTGATTCTACAATAATATATATACTTTGAGTTGTGATCGAGTCTGAGACATGTACACGGGTCACGATACGTATTAATTAATTCGAATATTATATATTAAACTACGTACGCATTGTTGAATTACTAATTGTGGAATGCTAACTGTGGACTACCAACATTGGACAATTAAAAATGAATTAAAATATTAATTATAACATATGAAACTAAACAAATTCTTCAAGTTTGCCACTTGATTTCATCTTAAACCTCATTTGTATCTTAACGATTACAATCTGCGTTCAAACCTTTCATGATTCTTGAAAACACCTCAATCGAGAGGATGAACCAACCGCACTTCAGCTACGGAAGAAAAGATTGATGCATATAGTTATGCACCTGAAAATACTCGGAACCTGAGTAAACGTTTAACACGTATCTGTGATAATTCCTTTAGTGTTATTATTACCCAAAATAACTTGGTAATTCCTTTCAAAGTAGCAAATTTTGTCACAGCTCCAACAAGTCAACTTCGACTTTTCGTTCGAAACAACCTTATTATCACCTTGATATATATGTGTGCTCTTTTATTGTTACTGGAGAACCTTTTATATTCCACCATATTACCATTAGCGTTTAATCATCTAAAAACACAATTCTCCTTAAACTACCTCGGATTGATAACCGATGATTCAGATATCGTGGCATTAAATGCAGAGGAAACAGAAAAATTGTAGATGGCCTAAACGGCCAAAAGTTTGATAATAAAGAATGGAATGTTGGGAACGCTCGATAGAAAATTTGGTACTGAAAAACGGGTGGAGCTAACCCTGAAGGAGACCAAGGACAAATAAAAGGACCATACCCTATATTCAAAGAATCTAGATAATTATGGATCCGTTGAAATCTTTAGAGAATATCTTGCTCCGAAGTCATGTTAAAATCTTGCGGAAAATTTTTCTTCATCAACCATCGAACTTAGAAATTCCAAGATATCATCGTATCTTTCATTATAAATATCCTCGATATTTCTGAATATATTTTCGTAACTAATCTTATCTGAAATCATTTATCTCTTTGCGCTATCAGTGTTACATCATATAAGAAACTATTAGTTTCTATATTCTGTAAATTTTCGAGTTTGAATTATGAATGATTTTGAAGTAGTGTTGGAAATTGATGCATGAGTTAGTATAATATAATGACACTTAATTAACGTGATTATATTACAGTAAGTCATGCTGAGTTTCTAAAGAAACGTGATGATTCACAGACCATAACGTCATCATGTGTCATGTTACACGACTCTTACATTCTACCTAATCTCCAAACATATCAAGAATATATATCTTCCTGATAGTTTTATCTCTTCTCTTGAATTCTGGTAAAATTAACCAATCAATATCATGCTATTACAAACTCTCTCTTAGAACATTAGTCATGTTCTTTCAAAACTCCATACCTATGAATTCTGGACCATTACTTGTGGTACTTAAAGTCGAGAAGAGAATAAAAAAGCAAAGAACTCCGAATTATAAGGGAAAATATAAAGCCCGACAACAACGTCGAAATTACAAACCGTGTATATTAATGCGTATAGCAATAAAAAGACACGGTATAATTAAGAATAGTATGACCCCAAGGTAATGGTAGGAGTAAACAGATTTTTCTGGTGGAAGATTGAAAAGAAGGATGACAGAAATGATAATTAGAAAAAAAAAATATCAAGGATTAGAATGGGATTAAGCATTTTTACAATCTTTTGGATGTATGAACTAAGAAAGAAAGTATAGGAATGGTGAGAATAATAGAACGGAAGAGCTTAATTTATAATGGAAATATTAGGCAGAGTGATTAAGACAGATCACCGCATTTAATTATAGAGATCTTAATTTCCTTACTCGCCAAAGAATCAAATCTTTTAGATTTCGAAGATTTTCTTTAAATTCCTTAAATTCCGGAATTCAACCAAGACAACGTCAAAGGTTAAGACGTACCTTATTTTCTAAATTCAAACGTGACTACGTCAAATGTTAAGATGAAACTTTACTTCTTCAATTCACTCTTTTGTGATAACTTCACTCATACGCTTCGGGTAATCGAATTATCATATCTATATTACCCAACAGTGATAAAACTATATTTATCAGCTCGTATGCGTCATGAAAACATACTTATTGTCAGCCATGATGATCCCACTCAAATTTCGGGACGAAATTTCTTTAACGGGTAGGTACTGTGACGACCCGGGAATTTCCGACTAAATGTAAACTTAATCTTTATATAATTTCAATACGATAAGCAAAGTATGTAATGTTGAGTCTAGAAAATTTTGAAACAATGTTCATGTATTCATTTGACCTTTGACTGTTATCGACGATTCACGAACCACGATTTGTAAATAAATACATATATATTTAAATGTATAAATATATATATAATATCTTAAAATATAATTGAAAATAATATACAACTAAATTGTTAGAAATAAATATGAAAAATGATATAAGTAATAATAAAATTCAGTATTAAAATAAATCTATATATATATATAGATATATATATATATATATATTTCATTCGACGTCTATGTGTATATATGTGTGACCCCAAAGGCTCAAATGAATTTAGCCATATAGGTATATGTTGTATCTTGCGCATTAATCCTACAGACTCCCACTTGTGCATGGCACAATACCAAGTAACTATACAAACAATGGATACCGTCTAGCAAAAGGCCATTAATTATCCCTAAATTTACATGAGGGTAGTTTCTTGGAACTGCTCTTAGTAAGTGTTTAATGTCATTCGTCCATTTGTTTCAGATACTTTAGTTGAACTTGAGATATGGATCATCGGTCATTCTCATTTGTTTAACAATTTAATTCTCGATCTTAGAACTGAATTAGATCACCAAACTAATTAAATATCATCTTAATTACATCTGGGTGCGGCCACACAAATATCTTATTCATTCATCGAGGAGCTCAAAAGTATATAACTCCAAATATTTTGGAGGAACAAATCCTATATTGCATACACGTGTCTATCATGAGCTTTACATTATACCCAATGATGGCCTTTATTACAGCCTTATTCAGGACAGTGTTTAACCATATCAAAGTACAATGCTCTACACATCGAGACTTGCATGTATCTCAAGTCTAAGGACATAAAGACATAATCACTAAAAGATTCACTACTGACTATGATCCATGTAATGATATCTCATGGTTGGGTCATTTCAATATTCATCATCAATGAATACATATGAGTTTTGGTCTCTACAAGTTAACTATTTATCATCAATAAATATAACCAAACATTCACATTAATCTTAATTCATGTTATTCCCGTAACATGATCGATTATGGAGATTTTGAATAATCAACAATTATTCATGGATTAAACATGCTAATATAGAATACAATGATATAAATGAAAAAGATCATACCAACGGTATATCAATTCATTAAGATAAAACTGCTCAATGCTCCAAAAAATATCTAATTACTAAATTACAAATGAAAAACTTTAATAGCATAACGAAGTCCAATACTACTAGCATGATCATCATGCTTGTTGTATATCATAGGCTTCATGAAAAGTTCAGCCACATTATCATTTGTATGAATCTTATGAATACCAATATAATTCTTCTTAACGACTTCATGATTATAGTCAAAGTTTTGAAGAATGTGTCGGACACCTTTATGTACATGTGATTCTTTCGAACGTATAATAAAACTTGAACTATCATGGTACATTATAATAGGAGTTCTAAAGTTGGGAACTACTTCAAGTTCATCAACGAACTTCCTAATCCAGATAGCTTCCCGAGCAGCTTCTCAGGCAGCAATGTATTCTGTTTTTGTTGTAGATTGTCCAACTGTGCTCGGTTGTGAACTTTTCCCAATCAGTTGCCTCACCCATCATGACAAAGACACAACCTGACTGGGAGCGAAAATCATCTTGATCAGTTTAGAAACTAGCATACGTATAACATTTAATGCTCAAATCTTCTTCCAAACCACCATAAACCAAGAACATATCTTTAGTTCTCCGCAAATACTTAAGAATGCTCTTAACAGTAATCCAATGTTCTTCACCTGGATTTTGTTGATAACGACTCGTCAAACTTAAAGCTAATGAGACATCACGTTTAGTACATAACATGGCATACATTATGGATCCTATAGCCGAAGCATACGGGATACCTTTCATTCATCTTATCTCATCAGGTATGATAGGACTTTGAGACTTGCTCAAGATTACACCCTTTTGCACAGGCAATGCCCCGCGCTTAGAGTTCTGCATGCTAAATCTACGCAAGATTTTGCAGTGTATGTACTTTGACTCAAACCAATATTCCGTTTGGATCTATTCCTATAGATCCCGATTACAAGACTATAATTATCTTCTCCAAGATACTTCATGGAAAAACATTTTCCAAGCCCAGATTTGACATCTTGCAAAGTTGGAATGTCATTCCCAATAAGTAGTATATCATCAACATACAAGATCAAGAAGACTACTTTGCTCCCACTAGCTCTAATGTAAACACAGGGCTCATCTCCGTTTTAAGAAAAACCAAACTCTATAAATTTTCTCATCAAACTTGAGATTCCAGCTCCTGGATGTTTATTTCAATCCATAAATGGATATTAGAAGATTGCATACTTTATTAGGATGCTTAGGATTCACAAAACCTTCCGGCTGAACCATATATACGTCCTCGCTTAGGTAGCCATTTAGGAAAGTAGTTTTGACATCCATTTGCCATATTTCATTTTTTTGAAAAGCGGCTATGGCAATAAGTATCCTAATTGTTTTAATGCTCGCGATTGTTGTAAAGGTTTTCTCATAATCAATTTCTTGAGTCTAAGTATAACATTTTACCACAAACCGAGCTTTAAAAGTGTTTACAATACCGTCCATGTCAGTCTTCCCTTTGAAGACGTATTTACACCTCACTGTCTTACAATTGGGTAGAAGATGAATCAGGTCCCATACCTGATTATCTTTCATGGACTGCATATCTGCATTCATAGTATCTCGGAATTAGTCAGATTCTGAATCTGATATAGCCTCACCGTAGCTAGAGGGTTCATCATAATTCCCTAGATGAGGTTCATCCGAATTAATCAGAAGATTTAGCCTCTCAAGTCGATGAGGAGTTCTACTAGATCTATGAAGTACAAGTGCAACATGTTCTGGCTCACCAACAGTGTGTTCAGCTTAAACGTACGGTTGGCTAGTACCTTCAGAAGGTGTGTTACTTTGTGATTCTTGAATTTCCTCAAGATTAACTTTAATACCACTACCTTCTTGTAAGAGAAGATCTCTTTCAAAGAATTTAGCAAACCGAGCCGTAAACACTTTGTTTTCAGCTTGGTAGTAAATGTAGTAACCTACTGTTTCCTTTGGGTATCCCACAAAGTGATATTTGATACTTATGGGTTTTTATTTGTTTGAAGTGTCACGTTTCACATACGCTTCACAACCCCAGACTCTCAAATAAGACAACTTAAGACCCTTCTCATGCCATAGCTCATATGGTGTATTTTCTACGTTCATGGTTGGAACCATATTGAGTATGCGTGGAGCAAACTCTAATGCATAACCCCAAAAAGATATTTCTAGAGTAGTTAGACTCATCATAGATCGAACTATATCAAGTAAAGTTCAATTCCTCCTCCAACATACAATATTGTGTTGTGGTGTTTAAGTTGGAGTGGATTGGGAGACAATCCCACAATTCAGGTGATTTAAAAACTCTTGATTCATATAATCACATCCACCATTAGAGCGAAGTGCTTTAATGATCTTTCCAAGCTGATTATCTACTTCATTTTGGAAGACTTTTGAACGTTTCAAAAACTTCATGTTTATGTTTCAGCAAGTAAACATAACCATATGTGCTATAACCATCAGTTAATGTAATGAAGTAAGATTCACCAATCTAGACATTGTTCTAAAAGGGCCACATACATCATTATGTATTAGTCCTAAAAGATATTTAACTCTTTCACCTAAATCAGAGAAAGAAGCCTTTGTCATCTTTCCATATAAATATGACTCACGTACATCAAATGACTCATAGCCAGTTGATTCTAAAAGTCCAAAATATTGGAGTTTTGAAATGCGCTGTTTGTTTATATTACCAGACAACAATGTCATTGATAGGTCTTACTCAAGTCTTGCTTGAATCCATTGACGGTACAAGTATACACAGAATTCTCATTTGAAATCACACTACGCATATCAATTTCAAAAATACCATCACGCGAATTGGTATTAAAATAAAAAAATATTATCCTTAGAAACAGAAACACAAAAGTGCGTAAATGCAAGTTTAAAACCGGCATCTTTCAAACTATGTAGCTCGTAATACTATGAGTGTAATTCTATTGTTCCAACAAAACAATGAGGTCACTTAGAAGATTAAGCTTATAGGAATCAATATCTTCAGCAGAAGCTCGATCCTCATTGCCAACTCGCAAATCCAATGTGTCTTTCTTCTGTTTAATACTTCTTCTAATTTCCTTCATATTGTTACAGATGTGAAGGCCACAATCGGTAACAAAAGTCCAAAAATCAATAGATTAAAATATATAACTGTATATAAATTTACTTGATTGCTAGTCTCACCAGCCGTGACATTTCTTATCTTAGATTGAAAAATAGGATAATTCCTTCTCCAATGGCCAAATTTTCCATAATGGAAACATTCAGTGTCTTTTGATAAGTTTTTCTTCTTAGAAGGTGGAATAATATTCCTAGCAAATGGTTTGTCATTTTTCTTTTACAAAGTAGTTGGCTTATTCGTTTTCACCCTACCACCATTCTTCCTCTGCTCATCGAACAACATCCGATAAGTACTTTGCTGAATAGCAACAATTATTTCAGCAAGAGGATCGGGTAAAGGTTCTTTAATTTTGTTCAACTTCCCTTTATATTTGAGAACTATTCTCTTATTGCAGTGCTAGTCTAGAAAGTTTGAACATTGAGTTTATCCCTCTCCAACAAAGAAGGAAGTGTGTTTTGGTTTACGATTTGATTGTTTAACATCTACAACATAGATAAGATTCAATTTAGTATTTTTGATATTGAACTTTAATAAATTAACTACCCAAGTTTTTATATATTTTAGAACCAATTAATTTACGTAAGCCTAAGATCCACATAGAGGTTCCATAGCCACATCTGTTGATCAGCTAGCAGTTATGGAGTCTATTGGTAGGTAGCGAGTACCAATTGCATTACAAGTGCAACTCTTAGATCTTTATGGGACTTAGAGATATGTGTAGCCCAACAAACCACTATTATCTACTGGCATGTTTATCCCATCCTTGTCTCGAACTCAGGTCTCACCGTGAATACGATTAAGTAGTCTAATTTGGAAACATTGTAAATTCACGCTAGTCTCACTAGATTAGAAAATCCACCTCGTGGTTATAATTCACGCTAGTCTTACTAGATTAGAAAAATAACGAGGAGTGTTTTCTAACTCATCGAATGACATGACTTAAATTTGACGGGTATTTTTTTTTTTAAAAACGTTTATGTCAACGAATAATGCATGCACACAAGATTCGTGACACTATTTGTTAAAAATCATTTTAACCAATTATATATGTCGATCGTGTCTAATTTGTTATTTTATTATATATTTATAAAAATAACAAATACACAAACGTGTATCGTTTTAAAACATTTTTAAAAGATTCGGTCATATATAATCCGAGTTTCAAAATAATTTAACTTTAAACTCGTTAGAGTTTAACATTTTAAAATCATCAATTTCAATCTTTGAAACTCGTTATTGGTTTTATTTATTGTTTTCATCAAAAACATTTAGCATATATTATAATCAACAATTAAATATAAATGCATAAAATAAAACGCAACCATGCATCACACATATACATAGCCTAGCCCAAAAATCCTATGCTTGATCCCATGAGCTGACATGAGATCAAGAGGTCAAACTAAGGACAATTCATAGCTCCCACTTAATTCAAGAACCAAGTGAAAACTTGCCGATCGACATCGTTGTTAACTTGATCCAATCGCCATCTTCTAAGCCAAACTCTCATTGCATCTGTATCTTCAATCTTCATCTTGTTACATTTATTTAAAATTGAACAATACAACTAATCTAATACTTTTAAATTGAAATAAACCTAAATACAATACTATGAAATTGAAGATATATAAAATACAACTTTGACTTCTAAGGCCTCCAAATAAATCAAAACACAACATGGCATATAATTGTCGTAACCAACAATCACAACAATCATGCATTGGTCAGGGCATTATGGGCTATGTATGCAATCACAATTTAATAACAACGTTATTAAAGCTATACATGGCTTGTCCTGGCTACAATGCATGTGTATAACCATGGATAAAAATAAATATTAAATAATCAACAATTATCCAAGCCATAACTATTAAATTCAAAATTTTAATAGTGAATTTCTTGAGATCTTATTTGAGCGTCATGAGAATAATCAACAAAGTTGACTTTCAAAACCATAAAGGTTTTGACCTTTACCAATTCACCACAAAACTAGATCTAAGAAAATCACGCAACAATTAAGACAGTGTAAAAACCTGGCTCTGATATCACTGAAGGAAAATCGTGTGTACTTTTAAATATGATAAACGCAGCGGATAGTTAAAATAGTAATCTTTTATTATTTTATAAAACATTCACATAATTAAATAATCCATTTAATTAATAAAACATTCACACGATTAATCAATCTCATAGATCCAGATAAACCACTAATAATTGTCAAGAATATAAATTCAAAAATTGAGTAAGTAATATACCTTTGCGAATGATGTCCACGTGAGATTGAAACGAACTCCATTTTTGAAGAGAAACCTACGAACAAAAGTATGATTGTCTCTTTGGATAGTCCACTGCACTTTCAAACAACGCCAATAGATGCCAGTCCAAACCCAAGTAACAAATTAATCAACCCTTGATTAATTGAGTACAACAATTAAATAATAATAATAATAATAATAATAATAATAATAATAATAATAATAATAATAATAATAATAATAATAATAAATAATAATAATTAATTGATTAATCAACCCTTGGTCCGTTGCTTTTTGCTTTGGTCTTACAACCCTTGGTTTCTAAAATCATAGATAATTTTGAGGTTTGTCTTCAGGCTTGGTATTTGGATGATGGCACTATTATTGGGGACACTTTGGTGGTGGGGAAGGTTTTGCATTTGATTATGGAGGATGGGCCTCGTTTTGGGCTACATCTCAACGTTGAAAAAACGGAAATTTTCTGGCCTACGGAGGACCCTCGCAGCAGGCAAGTAGGTGTCTTTCCTCCTAATATTGCTCGGCCTTTAAATGGTGTTAAGTTGCTTAGGGCCCCCGCAACTTCCGATCCTGGTTTTAATAGTGAACTGGTGATGCAAAGGGTGACCAAGTCCATTGCGCTTATGGATAAGGTTGCTAAGCTTGATGATCCTCAGTGTGAGTTGTTGTTGCTTAGGGCATGTACGGGAGTTTCTAAACTCTACTTTACCTTGCGTACTTGTCCTCCTAGTATATTTGAGGCGGCTCAATGCGCTTTCGATGGAGCCCTTCAATCTTCCTTGGAGCGTATTGTTACTGCTTCAGGGCCTGGGTTTGGTGATTGGCAGTGGCGGCTTGCCACCTTGCCATTTGCATTTGGAGGGCTTGGTGTTTATTCTGTGGGAGATGTTCGTCATTATGCTTTTCTGGCTTCTCGATTACAGTCTGCTGGGTTGCAGACCAAGCTCTTACGTCATACGGGTATTGTTGGTCTTGGTCGTACTTTTGAAGATGCATTGGGTCTGTTTAATAATATGGTTGGGTTTGATATTCTAGGTAATCCGAGTGAGGTCGCTGCCCCAATACTCATGAAGAAATTGGCAGATGTTTATTTCACAAAGGTTACCGCTTCAGCAGAATCCACTTTTTCGTTATCTCCCCGACAATCGGCCTTATGGAAATCACAGCAGGGTGATCACACCTCTGCTTGGCTAAGGGAAGTCCCTATTTTGGGGTTGGGTCAGACGATGAACGCAAAGACTTACCGATGTGTGTTGTGCTACCGGTTAGGTGTTCCATTGTTCTCTATCTCGATGGCATGCTCTGCCTGTTCAAGGGTTTTTACTGGGGATATTTTCGGGGATCACGTCGTGTCTTGTGCTGGTATGGTGGGTATTAAGCATCGACATAATATTGTTCGGGATTCCCTTGTTGATGTTTGTTATCGATCTGGGATTTCAGCGAGAAAGGAGGTTGACATTGGGTTGTCTGGAGGGAACGACATGGCCCTCAGACATGCAGATGTGTTACTTTATTCCTGGGATTGTTGTCGCGATGTTTGTGTTGACTTGACAGGGTCTTCTCCTTTGACTCAGTCTGGGCTTTCTGATTTTGTCCCTGGACGTGCTGTGGTTGATGCGGCTCGTCGGAAACGGGTCAAGTACGAATCTAGCTGTCAGGCGATTGGTTATGGTTTCATTCCTTTCTCATTTTCTTCCCTGGGGGGAATTAGAGAAGGAGGCTGTTTCTTTGCTAAAGCGGGTTCAGAAGAGTTCGATGGCGCAAGATATTGGTGCCGGTGCTGCTGCTCATATTTTTACTAGGATAGGTTTTGCTATTGCTAAAGGTGTGGGGGTCCAGATTGTCTCTAGGCTTCCCACTAATTTTTTGTAAGTTTTAAAACTTTTAAGTTTTTTTTAAAATAATAATAATAATAATAATAATAATAATAATAATAATAATAATAATAATAATAATAATCCGTATAGCTTTTCGAATAAGACATTGTGATGTGTTTGACTATATGGGACTACAGCAAAACAAAAGATAGAGATTTAATATGTTGGTGTTTTTTTTTTTTTTTTGTTTTCGGTATCACCCCTCACAAAGACAAAAGATCCATATATATATATATATATATATATATATATATATATATATATATATATATATATATATATATATATATATATATATATATATATGTGTGTGTGTGTGTGTGTGTGTGTGTGTGTTTTGAGTAATAGACTAACATGTATGTTAGTTAAACAAAACGTATTAAGTAAGGCCGGTTAAAAATGCGGTATTGATCTTTTTCATTTATATGTCATATCTAAATATTATATTATACTATACAACAACAACAACAACAACAACAGTACCCAATACCACTTGAGTGGTGTATGGGGGAGGTGAGATGTAGACAATCCTTCCCTTATCCGAGAATAAAAACAAGTCATTTCTCCACCCAGAAAAGTAGAGAAAGTCATCCCTCTCTTTATTCGGCGGATAAAGAGATTGCTTCCGAGTGGACCTCCGGCCTTTTTTTATTTATTTATAAAAATAGTAAAAAAAAAAAAAAAAAAAAAAAAAAATATATATATATATATATATTGAGACGCCATGAAAATGATAGAATCAAAATTTCATGGGTTTAAAAGTCTCCCTGAAAATCAATATAGGCTCTAAGCGGCTAAAAAATAAAAATACTAATACTAGTACTAGTGTTAGTAAAAAATAGTTAAAAGCAATAGTAATAATATTAATACCACAAATAATATTAATAATTAATATTAACACACCCATAATACAATAATAGTAATAATAATAATAATAATAATAATAATAATAATAATAATAATAATAATAATAATAATAATAATAATAATAATAATAATAATAATAATAATAATAATAAAAGTAATAGTAGTAGTCGTAATAGTACCAGTACTAGTAATACCAAGAGTATTATAGTAGTAGTAACAATAATAAAAATAATACTAATAGTAATAGTAATAATAATAATAATAATACTAATAATAATAATAATAATAATAATAATAATAATAAAAATAATAGTAATAATAAAAATAATAATAATAAAAATAATAATAATAATAAAAACTAACAATAATAATATAGAGATAATAATAATAATAAATATAGTAATAATAATAATAAAAAAAGTAATAAAAAGCAGAAAAAAGCAAAAGTAAGAAACCTAATGAGAAATACTATTAAAAATAAAAAATAACATAATAGGACGTAACCCTACTCGACTATTCTAATTCTAGCCCTCCACGCACCCCTATCAGAAGTCATGTCCTCAGTCAGCGAAAGCTCCCTCATGTCGAGCCTAAGTCTATCCATCCACCTACGTGTAGGTCTACCCCTTCTCCTTACGCCATCGACCGTGAGTGCCTCGACTCTCCTTACCGGGGCAATACGAGGTCGCCTCATCACATGCCCAAACCATCGAAGCCGTTCTTCCCTTAGCTTGTCGATGATGCTACAGACTCCAAGGTTTTCCCTAAACACACCATTTGGGATCCTATCTAACATGGTTTTACCACACGTCCACCTAAGCATCCTCATTTCTGCTACTTCCATCCTTCTCTCTTGGGCCTTCGTCATTGGCCAACATTCTGATCCGTACAACATGGCAGGTCTAATAGCTACTTTAAAGAATTTCCCTTTTAATTTGAGTGGGATCTTCTTGTCGCACAAGACCCCTTTCGCCGCTCTCCACTTCAACCAACCTACCTTAATACGATGAGTCACGTCTTCGTCTATCCTCCCCGATTTGTGGAGGACCGAACCTAGATATCTAAACGACTCTTGTGGGTGCAAGATCTGGTCCCCAATGTTGATAATCCCTCCACCATTTAGTTCATCCTCAGTCCTACTGAATTCGCACCTAAGATATTCTGTCTTTTGTCTGCTGATCCGTAACCCATTTTGTTCTAAGGCCTCCCTCCATTGTTCTAGTCTTCTGTTAAGCTCCTCATTTGATTCTGATACAAGCACGATATCATCGGCAAAAATCAGACACCAAGGGATGTTCTCTTGTATTCCTCGAGACAGCTCGTCGAGAATCAAAGCGAAAAGGAAAGGACTAAGGGCCGATCCCTGGTGCAAGCCTACTTCTATCGGGAAATACTCTGTGTTTCCCACAGGCGTCCTGACACAGGACTTCGCCCCATCATACATATCCATAATAGCTCTAATATATCTACTTGGGATACCCCTAACATCAAGTGTCTTCCAAATCAGCTTTCGCGGTACGCTATCATAGGCCTTTTCTAAGTCTAAGAAGACCATCTCTAGGCCCTTTTGTTTCTCCCTATACTTCTCCATAACGCTTCTTAAAATATGAATTGCCTCCATCGAAGAGCGCCCTGGCATGAAACCAAATTGGTTTTCTGAAACCGTAGTCTCGCGTCGAAGTCTAGTCTCAATCACTCTCTCCCAAAGCTTCATAGTATGACTAAGTAATTTTATGCCTCTATAATTACCGCAGATTTGGGCATCCCCTTTATTTTTGTAAATAGGGATAATCTCGCTGAGTCTCCATTCCGTAGGCATTTTATAACTTCTAAGCGTCTTATTGAAAAGACACGTCAACCACCTGACACCATCCTCGCCCAGGCACCGCCACGCCTCTATTGGGATCTGGTCTGGTCCTACAGCTTTGTTTCTACCCATCTTTCGTAGTGCCGAACTTACTTCTTCCTTCCTGATTCTCCTACAGAAACTGTTGTTCCGGAATTGTCCTATTCCCAAGTCCTGCGGAACTTTTTGGCGCCCAGGTCCTTCACCCACGAAAAGAGTTGAGAAATACCCTTCCCATCTTTTCCTAATTTCTTCTTCCTTCACTAAGGTTTGACCGGCTTCATCCTTGATAAACTTGATGTTATCTATATCCCTCCTCCTACGCTCCCTAGCTTTTGCAATCCTGTAAATATCATTTGCTCCTTCTTTGGAGTCTAGTTTCCTATACAAGTCTTCATACGCTTTATCTTTTGCACGGGCAACGGCCTTCTTAGCTTCTCTGTTGGCTTCTTTATACCTCTCTTCTGCCCTAGTTCTATCTTCACGTGTCCCGTCCCGGCATGTAATGAGCTCCTTAAACCTCTGTTGCTTAAGTGCGACTTTGGTTTGAACCTCATCACTAATCCACCATGATTCTCTATTAGACTTATGTCCTCTCGATGTCCCTACTGCCACACCTAAGGTTTCCTTGGCAACATCCCTAATAGCAGATGCCATCCTATTCCACATCTGATCTGCGTCCACTTGAGTAACGGTATCCATTCCTGCCTCTACTCTTTCCAACACTGAAGTTTTAAAAGTTTCGGCTTTCCCTTCAATCAGATTCTTCCAAAGGATCCTAGGTTGGACGGGTCTCACTCTTTTAGTAACCCGCCTCTGCAGAACCAAGTCCATGACCAATAATCTGTGTTGGGTGGAACAAGTCCAGGTAGTCAGGGCTCTACAGTCTCTGCAAGCTCTAAGGTCCCCTTTGCGAAGCAGCAAATAGTCAATCTGGGTACTATGTCCCCCACTGTGGAAAGTAGCTAGTTGTGCTTCCGTCTTCCTAAAGAAGGAGTTTGCAACAACCAGTTCGTGGGCAACAGCGAATTCGAGAATAGATCGTCCTTCTTCATTCCGAACTCCGTACCCAAAGCCCCCATGGACACCCGTATATCCGTCCGAGATCGTTCCTATATGACCATTAAGGTCTCCCCCAATAACCAATCGATGGTCGGCGGGGCAACTCCTCACAACTTCATCTAACGCTTCCCAAAAGCGAACTTTTTCATCATCTCCTAAACCAGCATGGGGTGCGTAAGCGCAAATGACCATGTAAGTCTCCTCCTGGATAACTACCCTAACCGACATAATCCTATCGCTACACCTATCCACACCCACAATATTATCCTTATAAAGGGGTCCTATAAGGATCCCTACCCCGTTTCTAGCTACTCTAGAACCCGAGAACCACAACCTGTAGTCGTCCACGTCAACCGCCTCTTCACCCCTCCATCTGGTCTCTTGAACACACAATATGTCCACTTTACTCTTACGTAGCGTATTTACAAGTTCACGGGCTTTGCTAGTCAAAGTTCCTACATTCCAACTACCTACTCTAATCCTAACGCGAGTATCTCTACTCCCTCTAGACCTACCCGCCCCTAAACTAATAGGACATGACCTCAAGTAACCATGCGTATGTGACGAGTTAATCTTACCCTATAAACAGCGCACTAAGTAGAAAAGAGTTGCTAAAGACAAAGTAGAAACAACTAGCAAAAACGCTAACGATAGCAAGAGTGCAAAAAAAAAAAAAAAAAAAAAAAAAAAACAAATACCGTAATAAGTAGTAACAGGAATAACAGGATTCCTACAGGTTGAAAATCAAAGCTATTTAACACTAACCTTCTAACCAAACGAGGCAGCTAGTTACAAACAAAGGTAAGTAGTACCCTTAACCCGTTAAAAACAAATACAGGGTAAGTGGGGTCTCAAAATTTTTTTTTTTTAAAGGAATCTATATTATAAATTATAAATAAAGAATAATGCTAAAAAAAAAAAAAAAAAAAAAAAAAAAAAAAAAAAAAAAAAAAAAACAGTAGGTATATGGGAAAAAATTGTAACTAAAAATAATAAGTAGTTATATGTAATGAAGAATCAAATAGAAGTGTAAACAGCACCGTTAGGTGCAAAAAAGGTAGTAGAACAGAAAAGTTAAGGGTCAGAGAAAACAAACACGGCCTTGTAAGAACAAGGGAGTTCCGGCTACCGGCGGCACAGAGGTAGCAGAGCAGAAAGCAAATTAGCGAGGTTTCTGGTTCGCAAGGACTTTTGCTCCAAGCTCGGTAATATTCCCTGCAAAAAAAACCGGAAAAAAAAAAAAAAAAAAAAAAAAAAAAAAGTGACCGGAGTACTATTCCGGCGACCTGACAGGCAGCGCGTGGCGGCGCGTGGAGAGAGGTTTGTCGGCGAAAGTTGTACTCTCAGGTTGGGAAAATTTTTGCGAGATACCCAAAAACACTGTAGCTACTGTAGCGCACTGTAGCTACAATATTTTTTTTTTTTGGAGATAATTTATTTAATCTTCTGATTTTATACAACGACCACCAGTTAATATTCGTCTTTTTACATATATTCAAAAAAAAAGGAAAAAAAAAACATGAACTTATTAATTTTTGGGTCTCTTTTCCATCTACACCAGTATTCCATGTCCACCAACCACCTGCAACCGCCACCATCAGCCACTTTACACCACCATGCACTGCCACCTACCACCGCCGATTTCACGGCCGGCTACGACCGTCACCGTCCACAACTTTCAACAACCATCAAATCTGATCTAAAGAAAAAACATCCAGATCCACACATGAGACAAACTTCCGGAACAAAGGGCAATTTAGTGTTTGATGAAATATATAAACATACCTGAAAACTTAAAAGACACCCAGCATATCAAATACCTCACGAGTCCACCTAATTGTCTGATTTAAGGGGGAAAAAAACGATAAACATATATATTAAATGAACAAAAACAAATCTAAAAATCAACCGATCAATAAACAAATCTGAACATAGGACGGTTTGGTAGTGGTTAGAAAAAACACATACCTGAAAAATCAAGTTTTTGAGTCGGGTTTTTCACGACCGTGGCTCTGATAAATGTCAAGCGCTGGACCTCCTGTTGGAGAACAACTACAATAGCCCAACACACCACGAGAGTGGCGGTGGAAAGCTACTTCCGGCAACAGTTATGATCTCAACAGCCAACGCCGCCGTCGACCTTCACCGTCGGCCAACACCTTACTATTGTAAAAAAAAATCAAAAATAATAATTTTTTTCTTACCTGCATTCTTGAGTACAACTAGCTATTCACATATATATTACAACTAAATATGCACACGGTACAACTAACCATACAAATAGTACAACTCTATTGAGAGTGGGGTGTTAGAAAAACCCAAAAACTAAATCGAGTTCAGGTGGTCGGAACTACTGGAAACCACCGAGTCAACCGCAACCATCGATATAATTTTTTTTGATTTTTTTTTTTTTTATGATTTTAGTGTAAGATATTATAATGGTAGTGAAAATGAGAATGGAAAATTGGGGAAGATCGGTGGAGAGGATAATAAGCTGTTAAAGAAGAGAATACGGAGTACTAAAGATAGGGTAGGATGGATATGTGGATGAAATCAACCCATTTTACTTTATTTATTTTTATTTACACCCCCATTTACGATGAAAATGACAAACTCAACCTCTAAGTTATAAACATTACCACTTTAAATTCTTTTTTTTTAGCTTCAATATGTGTTACACAAAACATTGAACCTACATAAAATTGTAAAGATTTATATTTCGAACATCAATTAAAATAAATTCTTATATTATACTCTATATAAACTTTAGAGTATGTTAATATTACCGGTAACCGTTTTCCTTTTACGTATAATTAACTTATCGTTAACCGATCAAAATCATTCCGCAGCGAAATATGATATCGGGTTGGAAAACTAATTTTTTATCTCACGACCGAAACCACCTATTCGATTAATCGAGAGTAAAGGGGTAAGACAAAGTAGTAAAGTAATTGTTGACCAAATCATGTGGCTACCAAATACGAAGTCCAGTTGGCCGTTGCATCTTCCAACTTTTTTTAATCAAAAAAATACTGCAATATTACGGAGTATAAATCCTTTCATTTTTCATATAGTTTGCTCTCAAAAACATAATAAAAATAAATGTCTATAAATTTATAGTGGGGATAAATGAGTAAATAATCAACGCTAAATGCGTACAACAAATGTTTTGTCAAAACACGTTATTGCAAAAACGTTATGACAAAAACATTAAGAACCGCAGCAACGCGCGGGCTTCCGAATCTAGTGTAATATTAAATCTCAACTTTTGTAAACAATATTTGAAATAAAAAAAAAATACGGAGTAGAATTTCAACAAGATTGACCAACTTGTACATCAAGTTATTATTTATACTTATAATAAAATAATTAATTAATTAAAATTAATTCATTCATAACTAAGTATTTTAATTTATTTTGTTACTCGAGTAATATGTATACATCATATATATATTTCATTTGACGTCTAGGTGTATATATGTGTGACCCAAAGGCTCAAATGAATTTAGCCATATAGTTATATGTTGTACCTTGTGCATTAATCCTACAATTACAAATTTATTAATGGTCTTCCCAAGATAACCTTTAGCAGTTTCCTTCATTTTAGTTGGAACAAAAGCACCGATCCGACTTGGGATACTACTTCTGTCCATTTGTGTCAACCCAAGCATCTCAACTTGGAGCCTTATCAATCTTATATGCAACCATTCCCATTTTTGTCTTGTTCTAGAAATCATCAAATCGTCTACTGATTAAACATTTTGTACACTGCTTGACATTTAGCAGGAGCGCCAACAATCAAATTTCCTTTTTGGTTACACGCCACAACTGATGGTGTAGTGTGTGCTCCTTCAGCATTTTCACTAAATTTAGTGGGATGCATATAAACACCAACACTTTCAGTAGAATCAAAATTTGGTTGTCCAAGAGCGACGAATAAAGAAGCGGATTCAGACGCACAAAAATGAATTCAAACGCAGTATCAATTACACTAAAATTATTACAAGTAAGCCTAACAGTAGGTTCATTATCATTATGCTTAGTACCCAACGCACTTAAAAGTACAACATAACTTTTTAAACTACTGAAACGGTTAGCATGCTGCAAAAAATACCCACTTGATATTTGCTACTAAGAAACTGACGGATATATAATACCCGCACCAACAACATCAGAGGGGTCACCAAGAACATCACCACTACAACTACCTTTATGATAACATAAACAAGTCTAATGCACAATAATACAGTACATTTAACATCAAGAATCATCAAACAACACCAACCAATAAATCATATAGAGACAGCTCCAATAACACAAATCAAAATTAAAACCCTAGACATTTAGTGAGTTTCAAATTAAATACTTTATTACAGACATTGAAACCCTAAATTAGTTATACGTGAGAATTAATAGAATTAAATCATTCAGAACAGAAATTAAAACCCTAGATCAATTTTACAGAATATTTATTAAATTAAGAAACATAAATTACATACTTGATTGACAACAACATGAAGAAGAATTAGTAGTAGACATATGATGGTTAATGATACGCATATCGAATCCGTATCAAATAACTCTTATTCTCATAAGAATTATATATTTTACAAGTAAAAAACAAATTTTAGCATGCTAGAAGGGAGCTGGCTAGAAGCGAGCAGGCCAGGATTTCCGTCCAGGATTTTCCGACCAGGATTTTCCGACCAGGATTTTCCGACCAGGATTTTCTGACCAGGATTTTTCGACCAGGATTTTTCGAGCAGAATCTTCCGACCAGGATCTTCCGTCTAGGATTGACCGTCTAGAATTGGCGAACTACAATCAGGCCGTCTAGGTTTGAAGAAGAATGAAGGCTGCTTTATACGTAAGCCCTTTACCATGAGCACTTGCCACGTCAGCTACTTGTACTTCACTTGTAGTACACTTTGTACTACCACATTTGCCTATAAATAAGGCATTCTACTTCTCAAAGAAGGATCCCCCTCAATCCTTTTACTCACACTCACTACAAGAAGCATGGAGAAAATCTCTTTCTCCCTCTTTATTGTAGTGATCCGAACTTTTCCATGTTTATATATATTAATTGAGATTGATATTTACATGATTAAATGTTTCCAACATGTTAAGCAATCAAACTTGTTAAGACTTGATTAATTGAAATATGTTTCATATAGACAATTGACCACCCAAGTTGACCGGCGATTCACGAACGTTAAAACTTGTAAAAACGACATGACGGTATATATATGGATATACATATGGTTAACATGAGATTATGATAAGTAAGTATCTCCATAAGTATATTAACAATGAGTTATATACATATAAACAAGACTACTAACTTAAGGATTTCGAAACGAGACATATATGTAACGATTATCGTTGTAACGACATTTAAATGTATATATATCATATTAAGATATATTAATATATCATAATATCATGATAATATAATAATTTAACATCTCATTAGATATAATAAACAATGGGTTAACAACATTAATTGAGATCGTTAACTTAAAGGTTTCAAAACAACACTTACATGTAACGACTAACGATGACTTAATGACTCAGTTAAAATGTATATACATGTAGTGTATTTAGATGTATTAAAATACTTTTGGAAGACTTCAAGACATATATCAAAACACTCATACTTAACGAAAATGGTTACAGTTACTTTCCCGTTCTTTTCTTTCATCAGGAATTCTAGTCGTATTCTTACCCGTATTATACACAGCTTCAAAACGTACTTACTATGGGTATATACCAATAGGAACTAGCATGGGATTCCACTCTTGATTATGTCATATATGACTAATCAATTTTAACTTCTACCATGAGCTAGTCAACTAACTAGAACTCCTTTTAACCCCACTCACCACTCACCACTCACCAATTACCACTCATCATTCACTCCATTTCACTTCCAATTCTCTTTCTAATTCTCTCTCAACACACACACACACACACACTATTATGAACGTATTTTTCCAGTAGTTAATCATCATCTTCATCAAAAATCACTTCAAGAATCAAGCTATAATCATCATAGGAAGAACACTTCAAGAACACTTCAAAAATCCCTTCAAGTTTACTAATTTACTTCCAAGCTTTCTAATCCATTTCAAGTAATCATCTAAGATCAAGAAACCTTTGTTATATACAGTAGGTTATCTTTCTTATTCAAGAACTTTCAAGCCATCCAAGATCCTTTGAAGCTAGATCATTTCTTGTCACTTCCAGTAGGTTTACCTACTAAACTTGAGGTAGTAATGATGTTCATAACATCATTCGATTCATATATATAAAACTATCTTATTCGAAGGTTTAAACTCGTAATCACTAGAACATAGTTTAGTTAATTCTAAACTTGTTCGCAAACAAAAGTTAATCCTTCTAACTTGACTTTTAAAATTAACTAAACACATGTTCTATATCTATATGATATGCTAACTTAATGATTTAAAACCTGGAAACACGAAAAACACCGTAAAACCGGATTTACGCCTTCGTAGTAACACCGCGGGCTGTTTTGGGTTAGTTAATTAAAAACTATGATAAACTTTGATTTAAAAGTTGTTATTATGAGAAAATGATTTTTATTATGAACATGAAACTATATCCAAAAATTATGGTTAAACTCAAAGTGGAAGTATGTTTTCTAAAATGGTCATCTAGACGTCGTTCTTTCGACTGAAATGACTACCTTTACAAAAATGACTTGTAACTTATTTTTCCGACTATAAACCTATACTTTTTCTGTTTAGATTCAAAAAATAGAGTTCAATATGAAACCATAGCAATTTGATTCACTCAAAACGGATTTAAAATGAAGAAGTTATGGGTAAAACAAGATTGGATAATTTTTCTCATTTTAGCTACGTGAAAATTGGTAACAAATCTATTCCAACCATAACTTAATCAGCTTGTATTGTATATTATGTAATATTGAGATACCATAGACACGTATACAATGTTTCGACCTATCATGTCGACACATCTATATATATTTCGGAACAACCATAGACACTCTATATGTGAATGTTGGAGTTAGCTATACAGGGTTGAGGTTGATTCCAAAATATATATAGTTTGAGTTGTGATCAATACTGAGATACGTATACACTGGGTCGTGGATTGATTCAAGATAATATTTATCGATTTATTTCTGTACATCTAACTGTGGACAACTAGTTGTAGGTTACTAACGAGGACAGCTGACTTAATAAACTTAAAACATCAAAATATATTAAAAGTATTGTAAATATATTTTGAACATACTTTAATATATATGTATATATTGTTATAGGTTCGTGAATCAACAGTGGCCAAGTCTTACTTCTCGACGAAGTAAAAATTTGTGAAAGTGAGTTATAGTCCCACTTTTAAAATCTAATATTTTTGGGATGAGAATACATGCAGGTTTTATAAATGATTTACAAAATAGACACAAGTACGTGAAACTACATTCTATGGTTGAATAATACTACATACTTTTATTAAGTATGGTAATCTAAGAATTAGGGAACAGACACCCTAATTGACGCGAATCCTAAAGATAGATCTATTGGGCCTAACAAACCCCATCCAAAGTACCGGATGCTTTAGTACTTTGAAATTTATATCATATCCGAAGGGTGTCCCGGAATGACGGGGATATTCTTATATATGCATCTTGTTAATGTCGGTTACCAGGTGTTCACCATATGAATGATTTTTATCTCTATGTATGGGATGTGTATTGAAATATGAAATCTTGTGGTCTATTGTTACGATTTGATATGGTTAAACCTATAACTCACCAACATTTTTGTTGACGTTTAAAGCATGTTTATTCTCAGGTGAATATTAAGAGCTTCCGCTGTTGTATACTAAAATAAGGACAAGATTTGGAGTCCATGTTTGTATGATATTGTGTAAAAACTGCATTCAAGAAACTGATTTCGATGTAACATATTTGTATTGTAAACCATTATGTAATGGTCGTGTGTAAACAGGATATTTTAGATTATCATTATTTGATAATCCATGTAAAGTTTTTTAAACCTTCATTTATAAAATAAAGGTTATGGTTTGTTTTAAAAATGAATGCAGTCTTTGAAAAACGTCTCATATAGAGGTCAAAACCTCGCAACGAAATCAATTAATATGGAACATTTTTAATCAATAAGAACGGGACATTTCAGTTGGTATCCGAGCGTTGGTCTTAGAGAATCAGAATTTTGTATTAGTGTGTCTTATCGAGTTTGTTAGGATGCATTATTGAGTTTGGACTTCGACCGTGTTTACTTGAAAAATGATTGCTTAACAAATTTTGTTCGAAACTATATATTTTTAACATGTGAATATTATGTGATATATTAATCTCTTAACGAGTTTGATATTATGTGATAGATGTCTACCTCTAGAACAAGTCCCATTGACTCACCTAATAATAATGAAGAGTCAAATGTAAATTGGAATGATTCGTGGACTAATTCATAAGTTCCCGAAGAGGAACCGGAAGAAGAGTCGGAACCAGAAGAAGAATCGGAACCGGAAGAAGAATCGGAACCGGATGAAGAAATAGAACCGGTGGGGGAAATAATAAAACGGTTAAGTAAAAGAAAATCCTCAACCAACCGACCAAGGTTAATTATGGTCAATGGTGTTTCCGCTAAGGAAGCAAAATATTGGGAGGATTACCAATTCTCCGATGAATCGGATTCTGACGAGAATTCCGATGATGTTATAGAAATTACCCCAACTGAATTTAAAAAGGCAAAAGAAAATAATAAGGGAAAGGGCATAAAAATAGAGAAATCTAATTCTAACCCCGATGAACTTTATATGTATCGTCAACCCCCGAAGTCCTTAAGTTGTAACAATGACCCGGGAACCTCTAAACCACCAGGTTTTTCTAACCCAATGTGGAAAACGACAGCTCGTATTAGGGGAATATCATATATCCCTAGAAACTTGGCAAAACGAACCAAAACCGAAGAAGAAGAAACAAGCGAGTCGGAATAAGATAGTTGTATTCGTGTGGTGTAATATATGTAATATAGTGTGCTTATGCTTTATGATATATGTAAAAATTGCTTGTATTAATAAGTATTTTTTTTATGAATCTAACTCTTGTCTATTTTACAGTATAAAAACACAAAATGGATAGACAACCCAATATTTTAAGAGACCTACCCGGAGACATGATTGATGAAATCTTGTCTAGAGTCGGTCAGAATTCTTCGGCACAACTATTTAAGGCGAGATCAGTTTGTAAGACATTCGAAGAACGTTCCAAGAATGCCTTGGTTTATAAAAGGCTTTCGTTCGAAAGATGGGGGATATCACATTGGGAAATCCATAAGTTACGATGTGTTTACTTTGACGCATATATTGCGGGGAACCCAAATGCTATTTTACGCAATGGGTTAAGAAATTATTTTGACTCAATATATCCGAATATTAGACATCGTGATTTAGAAAAAGCGGCTAACATGCAACATAAAGAAGCATGTTATGCTTACGGATTAGTAATGTTCGCTTCTCACCAAAGTGAGAACAAGAACATCGGCCTACAACTATTAAACAAAACGTTCCCACAAGTGACGGAGTCGGTAATTGGGGTAAGAAATGAGGTTTTTAGATTGTTACGGGACTGTTGGACATTACGTAACCCTCATCCCTTTGACGACGTTACAACACGCTGTCTTATCAATGGCCATAACGGTTATGTTCCACAAGACCAAGGATGGGAAGTAGTCCTAGTAAAACCAGAATGCATGACTTGTTTCTGGACTTATGAATTACGTGTCTTTATTGCCTTTGCTGAACGACTTGTGTACTAGCTAGAATTATCTTCACAACTATCTTGTATCAAAGTTATTGTGTGCTATATTTCATGCTTTATGTAAAATAAGCGGTATTGTAAGTTTGTAAAATATTGTATAAAAGTTTGAACGCGAAATATTATTATAATCAGTTTTTCATATAGAATTGTAGTAGTTGAATTGTATATTAGCTACTAAGTATGAACTTAACGGGTCGGTACTACCCGAATTTAAACTTATAAAACGCTAATATGAAGAAAAAGCTTTTATAAATGAGTTCATATTATGCTACGAAATGCTATTAACTACTCTTAATATTCTGTATGATTAACTTGTTCCATTTGACTATTGTGAAATAAATGGCACCGACTACTCGACACACCGTGAATATGAATGAAGAGGAATTCCGTACTTTTCTAGCTTCAAACATAGCCGCAGTACAGGCTGCGCTACATACCAACAATAACCTTGGATCTAGCAGTACAGGAAATCGTGTAGGATGCACCTACAAAGAATTCACTGCCTGCAAACCTTTGGAATTTGATGGAACCGAAGGACCGATCGGATTGAAACGGTGGACCGAGAAGGTCGAATCGGTGTTTGCCATAAGTAAGTGTACTAAAGAGGACAAAGTAAAGTACGCTACGCATACCTTCACAGGTTCTGCGTTAACATGGTGGAATACCTATCTAGAGCAAGCGGGACAAGACGATGCGTACGCACTACCGTGGTCAGCATTCAAGCACTTGATGAACGAGAAGTACCGTCCCAGAACCGAGGTCAATAAGCTCAAGACAGAACTTAGAGGGTTACGAACCCAAGGATTTGATATTACCACGTACGAAAGACGATTCATAGAATTGTGCCTATTGTGTCCGGGAGCATTCGAAGATGAGGAAGAGAAGATCGATGCGTTTGTGAAAGGATTACCGGAAAGAATCCAAGAAGATATAAGTTCACACGAGCCCACCTCCATACAACAGGCATGTAGAATGGCTCACAAACTAGTGAACTAGATTGAAGAAAGAATTAAAGAATAGACTGCTGAAGAGGCCAATGTGAAGCAAGTCAAAAGAAAGTGGGAGGAAAACGGTGATAAGAATCACCAATACAACAACAACAGCAATTACAACAATAATCGCAACAAATATCCCAACAATCGCAACATCAATCGCAACTACAACAAACGGCCCAACAACAACAACAACAACAATAACAACAACAACTACAACAATCATCCCAACAACAATAATAACTGCAACAACAACAACAACAATCAGAAGCAGCTATGCCAAAGGTGTGAAAAGTATCACTCGGGGTTCTGCACCAAATTTTGCAACAAGTGTAAAAGAAACGGTCATAGCGCGGCGAAGTGTGAGGTCTACGGACCAGTGGTTAATAGAACGAAAGGAACAAATGGTGTCGGAACGAGTAATGGCGGAGCAAGTAGTGTCGGAGCAAGTTATGCCAATGTAGTTTGTTATAAATGTGGAAAACCGGGCCACATTATTAGAAATTGCCCGAACCAGGAGAACACGAATGGACAAGGCCGCGGAAGAGTTTTCAATATTAATGCGGCAGAGGCACAGGAAGACCCGGAGCTTGTTACGGGTACGTTTCTTATTGACAATAAATCTTCTTACGTTTTATTTGATTCGGGTGCGGATAGAAGCTATATGAGTAGAGATTTTTGTGCTAAATTAAGTTGTCCACTGACGCCTTTGGATAGTAAATTTTTACTAGAATTTGCAAATGGTAAATTAATTTCAGCAGATAATATATGTCGGAATCGAGAAATTAAACTGGTTAGCGAAACATTTAAGATTGACTTGATACCAGTAGAGTTAGGGAGTTTTGATGTGATAATCGGTATGGACTGGTTGAAAGAAGTGAAAACAGAGATCGTTTGTTACAAAAATGCAATTCGCATTATACGAGAAAAAGGAAAACCCTTAATGGTGTACGGAGAAAAGGGCAACACGAAGCTACATCTTATTAGTAATTTGAAGGCACAAAAACTAATAAGAAAAGGTTGCTATGCTTTTCTAGCACACGTCGAGAAAGTACAAACTGAAGAAAAGAGCATCAATGATGTTCCCGTCGCAAAAGAATTTCCCGATGTATTTCCGAAAGAATTACCGGGATTACCCCCACATCGATCCGTTGAATTTCAAATAGATCTTGTACCAGGAGCTGCACCAATAGCTCGTGCTCCTTACAGACTCGCACCCAGCGAGATGAAAGAACTGCAAAGCCAATTACAAGAACTTTTAGAGCATGGTTTCATTCGACCAAGCACATCACCGTGGGGAGCTCCTGTTTTGTTTGTCAAGAAGAAAGATGGTACATTCAGGTTGTGTATCGACTACCGAGAGTTGAACAAACTTACCATCAAGAACCGCTACCCACTACCGAGAATCGACGACTTATTTGATCAACTACAAGGCTCGTCTGTTTATTCAAAGATTGACTTACGTTCCGGGTATCATCAAATGCGGGTGAAAGAAGATGATATTCCAAATACTGCTTTCAGAACACGTTACGGTCATTACGAGTTTATGGTCATGCCATTTGGTTTAACTAATGCACCAGCTGTGTTCATGGACCTTATGAACCGAGTGTGTGGACCATACCTTGACAAGTTTGTCATTGTTTTCATTGATGACATACTTATTTACTCAAAGAATGACCAAGAACACGGTGAACATTTGAGAAAGGTGTTAGAAGTATTGAGGAAGGAAGAATTGTACGCTAAATTTTCAAAGTGTGCATTTTGGTTAGAAGAAGTTCAATTCCTCGGTCACATAGTGAACAAAAAAGGTATTAAGGTGGATCCGGCAAAGATAGAAATTGTTGAAAAGTGGGAAACCCCGAAAACTCCGAAACACATACGCCAGTTTTTAGGACTAGCTGGTTACTACAGAAGGTTCATCCAAGACTTTTCCAGAATAGCAAAACTCTTGACTGCATTAACGCATAAAGGGAAGAAATTTGAATGGAAGGATGAACAAGAGAAAGCGTTTCAGTTATTGAAGAAAAAGCTAACTACAGCACCTATATTGTCATTGCCTGAAGGGAATGATGATTTTGTGATTTATTGTGACGCATCAAAGCAAGGTCTCGGTTGTGTATTAATACAACGAACGAAGGTGATTGCTTATGCGTCTAGACAATTGAAGATTCACGAGCAAAATTATACGACGCATGATTTGGAATTAGGCGCGGTTGTTTTTGCATTAAAGACTTGGAGGCACTACTTATATGGGGTCAAAAGTATTATATATACCGACCACAAAAGTCTTCAACACATATTTAATCAGAAACAACTGAATATGAGGCAGCGTAGGTGGATTGAATTGTTGAATGATTACGACTTTGAGATTCGTTACCACCCGGGGAAGGCAAATGTGGTAGCCGATGCCTTGAGCAGGAAGGACAGAGAACCCATTCGAGTAAAATCTATGAATATAATGATTCATAATAACCTTACTACTCAAATAAAGGAGGCGCAACAAGGAGTTTTAAAAGAAGGAAATTTAAAGGATGAAATACCCAAAGGATCGGAGCAGCATCTTAATATTCGGGAAGGCGGAATCTGGTATAGGGCTGAAAGGATTTGGGTACCAAAATTTGGAGATATGAGAGAAATGGTACTTAGAGAAGCTCATAAAACCAGATACTCAATACATCCTGGAACGGGGAAGATGTACAAGGATCTCAAGAAACATTTTTGGTGGCCGAGTATGAAAGCTGATGTTGCTAAATACGTAGGAGAATGTTTGACGTGTTCTAAGGTCAAAGCTGAGCATCAGAAACCATCAGGTCTACTTCAACAACCCGAAATCCCAGAATGGAAATGGGAAAACATTACCATGGATTTCATCACTAAATTTCCAAGGACTGCAAGTGGTTTTGATACTATTTAGGTAATAGTTGATCGTCTCACCAAATCAGCACACTTCCTGCCAATAAGAGAAGATGACAAGATGGAGAAGTTAGCACGACTGTATTTGAAGGAAGTCGTCTCCAGACATGGAATACCAATCTCTATTATCTCTGATAGGGATGGCAGATTTATTTCAAGATTCTGGCAGACATTACAGCAAGCATTATGAACTCGTCTAGACATGAGTACTGCCTATCATCCACAAACTAATGGGCAGAGCGAAAGGACGATACAAACGCTTGAAGACATGCTACGAGCATGTGTTATTGATTTCGGAAACAGTTGGGATCGACATCTACCGTTAGCAGAATTTTCCTACAACAACATCTACCATTCAAGCATTGAGATGGCGCCGTTTGAAGCACTTTATGGTAGAAAGTGCAGGTCTCCGATTTGTTGGAGTGAAGTGGGGGATAGACAGATTACGGGTTCGGAGATTATACAAGAAACTACCGAGAAGATCATCCAAATTCAACAACGGTTGAAAACCGCCCAAAGTCGACAAAAGAGCTACGCTGACATTAAAAGAAAAGATATAGAATTTGAAATTGGAGAGATGGTCATGCTTAAAGTTGCACCTTGGAAAGGCGTTGTTCGATTTGGTAAACGAGGGAAATTAAATCCAAGGTATATTGGACCATTCAAGATTATTGATCGTGTCGGACCAGTAGCTTACAGACTTGAGTTACCTCAACAACTTGCGGCTGTACATAACACTTTACACGTCTCGAATTTGAAGAAATGTTTTGCTAAAGAAGATCTCACTATTCCGTTAGATGAAATCCAAATCAACGAAAAACTCCAATTCATCGAAGAACCCGTCGAAATAATGGATCGTGAGGTTAAAAGACTTAAGCAAAACAAGATACCAATTGTTAAGGTTCGATGGAATGCTCGTAGAGGACCCGAGTTCACCTGGGAGCGTGAAGATCAGATGAAGAAGAAATACCCACATCTATTTCCAGAAGATTCGTCAATACCTTCAACAGCTTAAAATTTCGGGACGAAATTTATTTAACGGGTACGTACTGTAGTGACCCGAACTTTTCCATGTTTATATATATTAATTGAGATTGATATTTACATGATTAAATGTTTCCAACATGTTAAGCAATCAAACTTGTTAAGACTTGATTAATTGAAATATGTTTCATATAGACAATTGACCACCCAAGTTGACCGGCGATTCACGAACGTTAAAACTTGTAAAAATGACATGACGATATATATATGGATATACATATGGTTAACATGAGATTATGATAAGTAAGTACCTCCATAAGTATATTAACAATGAGTTATATACATATAAACAAGACTACTAACTTAAGGATTTCGAAACGAGACATATATGTAACGATTATCGTTGTAACGACATTTAAATGTATATATATCATATTAAGATATATTAATATATCATAATATCATGATAATATAATAATTTAACATCTCATTAGATATAATAAACAATGGTTTAACAACATTAATTGAGATCGTTAACTTAAAGGTTTCAAAACAACACTTACATGTAACGACTAACGATGACTTAACGACTCAGTTAAAATGTATATACATGTAGTGTATTTAGATGTATTAAAATACTTTTTAAAGACTTCAAGACATATATCAAAACACTCATACTTAACGAAAATGGTTACAGTTACTTTCCCATTCTTTTCTTTCATCAAGTATTCTAGTCGTATTCTTACCCGTATTATACACAGCTTCAAAACGTACTTACTATGGGTATATACCAATAGGAACTAGCATGGGATTCCACTCTTGATTATGTCATATATGACTAATCAATTTTAACTTCTACCATGAGCTAGTAAACTAACTAGAACTCCTTTTAACCCCACTCACCACTCACCACTCACCAATTACCACTCATCATTCACTCCATTTCACTTCCAATTCTCTTTCTAATTCTCTCTCAACACACACACACACTATTATGAACGTATTTTTTCAGTAGTTAATCATCATCTTCATCAAAAATCACTTCAAGAATCAAGCTATAATCATCATAGGAAGAACACTTCAAGAACACTTCAAAAATCCCTTCAAGTTTACTAATTTACTTCCAATCTTTCTAATCCATTCCAAGTAATCATCTAAGATCAAGAAACCTTTGTTATATACAGTAGGTTATCTTTCTTATTCAAGAACTTTCAAGCCATCCAAGATCCTTTGAAGCTAGATCATATCTTGTCACTTCCAGTAGGTTTACCTACTAAAGTTGAGGTAGTAATGATGTTCATAACATTATTCGATTCATATATATAAAACTATCTTATTCGAAGGTTTAAACTCGTAATCACTAGAACATAGTTTAGTTAATTCTAAACTTGTTCGCAAACAAAAGTTAATCCTTCTAACTTGACTTTTAAAATTAACTAAACACATGTTCTATATCTATATGATATGCTAACTTAATGATTTAAAACCTGGAAACACGAAAAACACCGTAAAACCGGATTTACGCCGTCGTAGTAACACCGCGGTCTGTTTTGGGTTAGTTAATTAAAAACTATGATAAACTTTGATTTAAAAGTTGTTATTCTGAGAAAATGATTTTTATTATGAACATGAAACTATATCCAAAAATTATGGTTAAACTCAAAGTGGAAGTATGTTTTCTAAAATGGTCATCTAGACGTCGTTCTTTCGACTGAAATGACTACCTTTACAAAAACGACTTGTAACTTATTTTTCCGACTATAAACCTATACTTTTTCTGTTTAGATTCATAAAATAGAGTTCAATATGAAACCATAGCAATTTGATTCACTCAAAACGGATTTAAAATGAAGAAGTTATGGGTAAAACAAGATTGGATAATTTTTCTCATTTTAGCTACGTGAAAATTGGTAACAAATCTATTCCAACCATAACTTAATCAACTTGTATTGTATATTATGTAATCTTGAGATACCATAGACACGTATACAATGTTTCGACCTATCATGTCGACACATCTATATATATTTCGGAACAACCATAGACACTCTATATGTGAATGTTGGAGTTAGCTATACAGGGTTGAGGTTGATTCCAAAATATATATAGTTTGAGTTGTGATCAATACTGAGATACGTATACACTGGGTCGTGGATTGATTCAAGATAATATTTATCGATTTATTTCTGTACATCTAACTGTGGATAACTAGTTGTAGGTTACTAACGAGGACAGCTGACTTAATAAACTTAAAACATCAAAATATATTAAAAGTGTTGTAAATATATTTTGAACATACTTTAATATATATGTATATATTGTTATAGGTTCGTGAATCAACAGTGGCCAAGTCTTACTTCTCGACGAAGTAAAAATCTGTGAAAGTGAGTTATAGTCCCACTTTTAAAATCTAATATTTTTGGGATGAGAATACATGCAGGTTTTATAAATGATTTACAAAATAGACACAAGTACGTGAAACTACATTCTATGGTTGAATTATCGAAATCGAATATGCCCCTTTTTATTAAGTCTGGTAATCTAAGAGTTAGGGAACAGACACCCTAATTGACGCGAATCCTAAAGATAGATCTATTGGGCCTAACAAACCCCATCCAAAGTACCGGATGCTTTAGTACTTCAAAATTTATATCATATCCGAAGGGTGTCCCGGAATGATGGGGATATTCTTATATATGCATCTTGTTAATGTCGGTTACCAGGTGTTCACCATATGAATGATTTTTATCTCTATGTATGGGATGTGTATTGAAATATGAAATCTTGTGGTCTATTGTTACGATTTGATATGGTTAAACCTATAACTCACCAACATTTTTGTTGACGTTTAAAGCATGTTTATTCTCAGGTGAATATTAAAAGCTTCTGCTGTTGCATACTAAAATAAGGACAAGATTTGGAGTCCATGTTTGTATGATATTGTGTAAAAACTGCATTCAAGAAACTGATTTCGATGTAACATATTTGTATTGTAAATCATTATGTAATGGTCGTGTGTAAACAGGATATTTTAGATTATCATTATTTGATAATCCACGTAAAGTTTTTTAAACCTTCATTTATAAAATAAAGGTTATGGTTTGTTTTAAAAATGAATGCAGTCTTTGAAAAACTTCTCATATAGAGGTCAAAACCTCGCAACGAAATCAATTAATATGGAACGTTTTTAATCAATAAGAACGGGACATTTCATTTATCGTCTTCATCGAGGAGAGATCTACTTTCTCTCTCTTGATTATCCACATGAAGCTTGAAGAGATCTACTTTCTCTCTCTTCATTACCCTCATCAAAGAAGAGATCTACTTTTTCTCACTACATTCTTAGATACTAATTATTCAATCTAATTGAGTAGATTAGTCCATCCATTATTTGACGCCCTCGGAATCCAAATTTCGAACGAGGTTTGCACAATTATTGGAGATTAAACAATGGATAAATCATATTTTCCCCAAATTAGCAGTCAAACTAAGACTCAACGGTTTTATGTTTGATCAACGGTGAACATTAATGCGATTTTAAAATCCTAATCGTGTTCGTTGCAGCCGATTCCATTGTATATCATAGAATCTTTATCACACCCCCAATTAGGGCCTGGGTGAATGTGAAATTAATATCAAATAAACCAACATATTATAATATACGAGAACAATACTAAATGATAAGAATAAACTTTATTGAGTACGCAGCGAAAAAATGAATGTCGTTACAATAATGGAAATTACGATAAAGTAATTGTTTTAAATGCAAGAATAATAAATGCAATATCTCTTGATCCTAAGTCCAAGTAGCATCACATAAGCAGTAAGTAATCAAGCTTGATCAATCGGCACCTGAGACAAACATGCTAAAGTGTCAACCAAAAAAGGTTGAGTGACGTTCATAGGTTTAAAAAAATGTTTGACCGTTGTTTTAGACCACAAGATTTAGTTTATAAAGTTGATCTCGCAGATCAAAAAGTTATGCCAGTTCGTGATATTTAGACTAAACGTTCAAAGTTTTCCCCAATGACAAGTTGTGTCTGTCCTTGTCGGTTTAATTTCATTATTAAGTAATACAATGACTTGGTCAAATGTATCGGGAACGTTACTCCCGATAGGCCTACCCCCAATAATTAAGTATGTATTCAACGAGCAATTAAAAATATCACTGTAGGGACTTAGTCAGACATAGCCGGGTATAGCATAGTTTAACAGTTGGTACTTGTGTCTAAATTGTAAATAGTAAAAGCAGCATGTGTCTCACCCCAAAAAGTTAAATAAGTTATGCACAAAGTAAAGTGGGGCTATGAAGTTCACCTTAGTAAGTAGAGAGAGATGGTTATTCCTCGTAATAGAAAGTTTGAATGAACGAGCAGAAAGTCAACCTAAGGACATTTAAGAGTAGTTCAGTGTTTTGCCCAAGTTTAAGTTAAGTATGAAAGTGTTTTAAGTATAGTTCGTTTTACTAAGTTTCCCTTCCTAGTAAATTTCCATTTTTAGTAAGTTTATAATTAGAAAGTTTCTATTTTAAAAGTGTTTCAATTTTAGGATATTTGCCATATTAGATATACTTCCAATCACCCATTTCCCTTCGAATGGCCATTTCAGGTCTAGGGGCTTGAGCTATAGGATCCTTTAAATCGGATAATCCAAACCCTTCCTCCTAGAGTTTCGTAGAAACCATTCGTCAAGAAAGTTCGAAGATCTATATATATCCAATATATATCCCAAAACGTTTATATGTGTTATAATATAAGTAGTAGGTTATAAGTGTTTGTAATAGTAATAGTGTATAAATATTATATAGTAGTAATAATAGTATTAGGATTTCATTAATTAATTAGGTTTAATTAATTAAACTATTTAATGATTAAGGATTTGTAATAAATGTTTAGGTTTAAGGTTTAGTGTAGTAATGATTAGGTAATGATTAGGATTTTAATTAATTAAAGTAGTATTAGGGTTTTAGGGTTTTAATTAATGTCTTAGGGTTTAGTAAATTAGGGTTTAGTATATTTATATATATATAATTCGTGTATATGTATATATATATAGTATTTTTTTTAAACCGTATATGTATGTATGTATATATAAAATATTTTTTTACATGTATATATATATGTATCGATTTGTGTATATGTATATATGTATTGATTTTGTTTCCTTAATTAAACACAAACAAATCTTTATCTAATCTCCTAGAGTTTAAAGATCAAAACTGTGATGCCCCGTACAAAACCATCGTGTACGAATCACCAACAACAGGATCATTACAAGGTCAAACACTATATGCTATTTCAAAATTCATTTGCATTCATGATAAAAGGTGATGTCTTAACCAACATCAATGTTTAACAACCAAAGTATGCTTCAATGAATAGAAGCAAGGATAATAGTATGTGACCCATAGGTCGTTACAAATCATAGTTTCAAAAGTAATAATGTTTATGAATGCAAGATAAACGTTCATGCAGTGACATCTCTAAAGCAGCGGGTGTCTACAGTAAGACTAGTACACAGCAGAAGCTAGCAACCATAAGCACCTGAGAAAAACATGCTTAAAAACGTCAACACAAAGGTTGGTGAGCTATAGTTTAAGTATAACAGTAATGTAAGGTAGGCCACGGGATTTCAGTGCTATAAAGAGCGTTTCAAAACAGTATGATAAAGTATATGTTTAACCATGGGAACTTGGTAACTAACTTAACGTTTATAACCCCCTGAAAGTACACTTGGCAAGTGCGTATGTATACGAAGTATTAAACACCCGTTAAATGCTAGGGATACTAGCCCGAGTGGGGATGTCAAACCCTATGGATCCATATCTAAGATTCGCGTTCACCGGTTCAAAAACCAATGACTAAACGTTACCGAGCTAAAGAGAATGTTTATGCCGTTGTATAACCCACACATATATAAAGTTTAAGTACTCGTGCCTAGTATGTAAAATATAAAATGTGCATGTATTCTCAGTTCCCAAAATAGTTAAAGTAAAAAGGGAATGCTATAACTCACAGTGGTAAAGTAGTGGTAAAGTCGAGTAGAGAAGTAAGCAAGTACGTAGGTCCGGAAAGTCCTCAACCTAAGTCAAATATTACTAAGTCAGTAAATTGTCCCAATAGGCTTAAAAGTATGTAAATAAGGTCTTAAGGGTCATCATCATTCATCATCAAACAAAAGGTGTAAAATAAGTTTTGTTCTAGAAAAGAGTTTAAAACAAAGGCTGACTTCGGTCAGTCGTCACGGCCTTTATACCTACTAAAATAAGGTGAGACCAGTGGCCATGGCTCCGTATATGAGTCCTTTAACTGTGGTAAAAATTCCAGAAGTAAACTCGTCTTCATTTGACCGTGGCGACGGTCTAAGTGCGAGTAGGTCAGAATTTTCGGCACAACGTTAAAAGGATATAGTGACGATCGGAGGGCCATAAATCCTAAACCGTAACTCAGATTAAGATGAGTCCTAAATGAAAAGTTATCTACTCGAACAGAGCTAACTGAAAATCATCTTTACAGTAGCCCAGGTTGTACTGATCAGACCCAGAAACAATAAACAGTAGGTTCCGGTGGTTCTTGGTGCTTGACGTTCATCACGGTTCTCGTCCTTGATGCATATAGCTTCAAGTGTACAACTCGTTGATGTGTTTACATCATCTTTACCAAGTTTTGGACATCATAACCCAAGTGTAAGTCTAAGATGAGTAGCACAAATCAATTAAGTGTTGTAAGTAGTTTGATGAACCAAAGTTACATCAAGATCTTAGATCCGACACATACATGAACACTAAAGGTAATATTAACCAAGTTTTGACTATCATGACACTAGTGTAAGCCTAATATATGTAGAACAACTCACATAAGAGTTGTATGATGTTTGATGAACCAAAGTTACATCAAGACCTTAGATCCAACACATACAAGAGTTATAAAAGTAATATTGAACTACAAATTTGAAAGTAAACTAACTAATCAAGATCTTAAGTTGTAAAACATAGTTCTTAGTTAGATCTTGAAGATCTGAGAATCAAAAGTCTAGATCTAAAGTTATTAAGTTAAATCTAACACAAGTGTTGTAACACCCCGTTTTCCCCGTATATAATTTATAGGTGTATTGTGTATGTATGATAGGCATATGAAGGGTTCGAGACATGTTCGAGTGTTGAGGTCTTGTATGCAAGAAAATGATTCAGATCACGCCGTGTGTCGCGGCGCGACAAATGAGGCCGCGGCGTGGCAATCAATTAGAATTCAGATCAGAAAGTGTGGTAAAGAAGGCACCAGACTCAGGCAAAGGTCGCGGCGCGACCATTAATGCCGCGGCGCGACATACTGCACGAACTGGCACCAGATTCTTGTAATATTAAATAAGGTTCAAGGGCAATTTGGTCATTTAACGTTTGAGCCAGATTTGAGGCTTTAACCTCATCCATTCATTTCATTTCCTAATTTCATTCTCCTTTTCTTTTCATTTTTCTCTCAAAACTCAAACACCCACTTGATTTCAAAGGGATTTTTGGAAAGGAAGAAACGGGATTTGATCTTTGGCGTAGTTGACAAGTTTGTTCTCCTCGTTCTTAGCTACACGGTGATACTAGTGGTAAGCTCTAACTCCGAATTTCATTTTCGTGTTCATCATTCAAATTTGGGGCTTTTGATTGTATGATTCATAAGTGAAACCCATTTAGTTGTTAATTGGAGATTAACACCAATATTCGGGTTTATTGTTGTTAAAGGCGGGTTTTGGGTTGGTTAATGATTTAACCATGTTTAAGACTTGTAAATGGTGTACAATCACTACCATTAGTGATTATTGGTGTTTTGGAGACTTTTAGGGTTTTCGTGGTTGACTAATTTTGACTAGAGTCAAAATTAGGGTTTGTTGAGGATTATGACCCGAATGTCGATTCGATGAGGTTTGTAAACTTAAAATGGATTAAGTTGAAGTATAAAACCGAGTTAAACATATTTTGGTGTCAAAACTTGTAAATGGTGAGATTTTGACCTTATGGGTCAAAATTAGGGTTTATGGGCAATTTTGAGAACGATAAGTGTTAACACTTGTGTTCGGGTTTAATTTGCATATTAGGACCATTATCACTTGTGTTAGTGATTATTGGTTAGTTTGGGAGCGGTTTGTCCTTGGAAGTGCATTTGGGTCGAAATTGCACTAAGTGTCGAATTGGGTTGGTTTGTAGATACAATCTAAGTGTGTTGTTGAATTTGTGATAATGGATTAGGTACTTTCCATTGACAAGTTGCGGATTACTTGGAAGCATTTCTTCAAGGCGATAAGGTGAGTGTTAATATCTTATATGTATATGTATGTGTAGGATGGGTGCGGGTCGGGTGAAGTGGTTCTCGGTCAAAGAGCTCACTTCACATATAGGTGGATTGATGGACTTGTGTATAGGTCCAATTGGCACGTTTGTGCGTTTTGGTTGACCACCTTTGGCGAGGTACACGCTTGTGTGTACGTTATCAAACGTGGTTGTGATTTGGATGTTATAACCCCAATGGCGAAGGGTTGATATTGTTGTGAAGTGGATGACCCCGATATGGTGGATTTTATAATCCCGTGACCGTGGGTTTTGATGTTGAGAAGTGAATCGCGTGTACTTCGGATTCACGATGACTCGTGTAGTTCGGTCATCTTATTGAGGTAGTAATCTCGTGTGGTTTCGGATTACAAAGGCTCGTGTAGTTCGGACAACCTCGATGTTGTAAAGTTAGTAATCTCGTGTGGGCTCGGATTACTAAGGCTCGTGTAGTTCGGCCAATCTTCATTGTGGTGTTTGGTATTCAGTAACGGGTTAAGGGGTTAACCTTATTCATTTTATATTGTTATATATATTAATGTAATGTATGTGTTGTAGCTAACCCTCCGGGTGTAGCTTATTGTCGTTGTTCACATCGTTGTTGGTGAACTTATACTTTGTTGATGCATTTTAGCTTGTTGCTTAGTGATCGTACGGTATGCTTAGATTAGATTGCCTTTATGCTTGGATGCTCCGGTATGCGGTATTTGTTTATTTATGTGGCGTGTCCATTTTATGCATATATATGTATGTAGTATATTTTCACTCACTAAGCGTTAGCTTTCCCTCTCGTTGTTGATATTTTTATAGGTTCGCATGCTTGGCGGCTCGGGTAAGCTTGGGGATTAGAGATCTTAGCTAGGTTGCTTAGAAGATCTTGCTTTTGTACTCGATTAGGATTTGGGTAGCGTAGTCCCAAATCACCATGCTCGGTTTTGTTGGAAACTAAACTAGTCGGGTTGTGTATGTTCGTTTGGACAATTAACTAATGTATTAAATGTTTTAAGGTTATTAAACCTTCTATTGTAATTAAAGATGTTTATGGAAAAACAATTGGGACCTAAAGTATTATTTAACGCATATTAAAAGGAAAAAATTTTATGGGCCGGTTTTAATACGGGTTGGGTTGTTTCAAGTGGCATCAGAGCATGGTCTAAGGGATTTAGGCGACTTGAGATAGGTGCCTAGACTTAGACTTTTGTGTGTGCTTATTTGTTATGGGACTTGTAGGTGAATGGGTCGGAACGGGTTATAGTTAGTGCCTTGTTTGTAGGTGGACTAACTAGGATTTTTGGCTTGTGTTGTGATGCTATTCCCTTGCGTGTGTTTATATCGCGTGGAATCTTCGTTGTGTTGGCTATATCATCGAGCGAGGCGGTCATTGTACTAACGAGTTGAGACGACATGTGTGCATAATAAGGACTTACAAAAATTATTACGGGTGCAAATCGTGTCTAACAAGTGATGTACGACGAGAGTTGAGCAAGATAGGGCGGTGTTATGCGTGTTGTTTTAAACGTTCGTGGACTAATTGTTTTGCATTCTTTAGAATGACGACGCGAAACGAGATCGAGACGAATGACGAGGAGTTTAACTCTAGAGTTGCGGCCGCCGTTGTGGAGCAAATGAGTGCGTTTCGAGAAGAAATGGATAGGAAGTATTCCGAATTTCGGGGTAGTAGTGAAATGGAGCGTTGTCTTAAGAGCTTCATGAGGACTAAACCCCCGATGTATGACGGGAAACCGGATCCTTTGGTAAGCACAACTTGGATCTCGGATGTCGAAGGGTGTTTTCGTACTATTGAATGCCCTCCTGAGAAGAAGACGAGACTCACTACTAGTTTGTTGCGGGGTAGGGCAAAAGATTGGTTGGATGGTAAGATTGATCTTGTCGGTGGTGAACCGTTTATGGCGTTATCGTGGGACGGGTTTAAGAAGGAATTATTCGAGGAGTTTTGGACTTCATCCGATTTGTCGAAAATGCGTAATGAGTTGCGAAATTTGAAATAGGGTTCTATGGATTTGAATACTCTCAAGACGACCTTTATGGCGAAGGCTCGTTTTTTCCCGGAGTATTTGGGGAATGATAATTTGTTGATGCAAGATTTCTATCGAACCTTGAATGATGACTTGAAGAATAACATTAGCCGGGGCCACGCGAAATCGTTTGCGGAATTATTCGCCGTGGCTAGAGGTTTCGAGTCGTATACGCGATCAAAGATTGGTGAACCTTCAAGTGAGAGAAGGGTTGTTTCGTATGGTGCTCCGAGTAAGACGACTAAGGGTCCGAGTGTGAGCACGAGTGGTACGCGGATGGGTATACCGGATTCTAGTACGTCTCGATGTTACAATTGTGGCGTGAGGGGTCACAAGTTGTGGGAATGTTCGGTGTCAAAGGGTAATGGTATGGTGTGTTTCAATTGCCAAGAAGAAGGACATCGTAAGTCGGAATGTCTCAAGTTAGCGGAGACGGGTGCGGCAAGGAGACGTTAAGGTACGTTTCGTTTTAATAAATATGTTCTTTGATTATTTATTAAGTGCCGTTGAATTTGAGTTTGTTAAATGCATTGTGTTGTGCATATTGTTGTTATGGGTGACATTCCTAATGGAAGTACCCTATGGTGATGTTTGATTTTTGAACGAAGGGCATAAGACTTGGTGCAACCAAGCATTCCTTAGTATTGGAAAATGTTTCTACCAAGCCTTGGGAATGGGCTTTGGTGTTCGATTGTTAAGAGCGTGTTCGCTTTCGTGTTGAAGTTGATGAACCATGAGGTTCATCGGGTGAATTGAAAACCTTGAGATCGAGTGTTTTGAATCTCGATGTATGTTGGTAATGGAGTATATAAGACGCGACATTAGGTGCCTCTTTTATACCTACTAGCGTGGTGTTCGACTCCGATTGTGTTGTGGTTACATTGTACTTAGGGTACCGGAGTGAAACCCTTAGGTACATGAGTGACTAGGTGGAAATTGATAAACTAGAGTAATTGGATGATTGCGAGGGCGTGGTTTGTGTAATCGTGGTACACTTTTTGTTCGAAGTGTCTAAGGATTGATTGAAATCCTTCATGTGCTCAAGGCTGGAGCAAGATATGGTGATGGGTCATATGAGCCCAATCGTTTGTAAAGTCTACCTTTGGTAGCATTGTACGGTTGTACGAGTTGTGGATATGGGACGTAGTTCTAAGTGGGGGAGTTACACTCCCGCACTAGGAAGTTTTAGTGTGAGATTTCAGATGATGCTTTTGGTAGATCCGGAAAATGTTGTCGAGACCTGGTTTTGGTTGATTTGTGGTAGATTACAATTTCAGATAAATTGAACTTATGGTTTGGATTTGAATTATCACCGAGGTGGTAATGTGGTAAATCTCGTTGAGAGATAATGGACGTGTTTGGTGAGCAAGGTGAAATCCTTTGGTTAAGGGAGGTGTGTGTCAGATTCTCTTCTAGAGAATTATTGTTTTGTGCCTATGCTTGATATAGGTGGTTCTTGCTCGAGTGTGTGAATGGTTAGTGGTATCTGTTAGGATTCACTATGGCATAGCAGAGCACGATGTTACGCTACTCGTCGTTCGAGGCCAAAAGGGCGTTGATTGATGAAGCATGACTTTCGGAGTCCGCTGACTTCATCATGGTATTGGTGATTGATGAAGCATGACCTTTAGGGTCCGCTGACTTCATCATTGGAGTATGCGATTGGTGGAGCATGACCTTTGGGGTCCGCTGACTTCATCATGAGCGAGGTGTTATATCGGTGAAGCATGACCGTTGACGGGGTCCGCTGACTTCATCCGGTGTTGAGATTGGTGAAGCATGATCTTCGGGTCCGCTGACTTCATCATGGTAGTGGATCGCGTGTGGTTTCGGATTCACGATGACGCGTGTGGTTTCGGTCATCTTATTGTGGAAGTGAGTCGCGTGTAGTTCGGATTCACAAATGACTCGTGTGGTTTCGGTCATTGTATTGAGGAGTGAGTGTCGTGTAGTTCGGATTCACAAATGACTCGTGTAGTTCGGTCATTCCTCCGGGATAGGGACTCTCGTGTAGTTCGGATTCACTAAGGCGCGTGTAGTTCGGCCAATCCCGATTGTTGTTGTGGTGAAGGTAGTGAGTTGCGTGTAGTTCAGATTCACTAAGGCGCGTGTGTTTTCGGCCAGCCTTCGTGATGTGTGATCTATTGGTTGTTTTATACGCCAATGGTGGGGTCGTGAGGACCATGTTGTATGATTAGTGAGGCGATAGCCGTGCTTCGCTCACGTGTTGTTACGGGTGTGACAATAGTCGATTTGGTACACCTTGGGATTTGCGTTGCCATAGTCGTTTGGACGCTATCGGTTTTAACCGTTGGATTATGATATTACGGTAGTTGCGTATTGGTTGTGTTGCGCACTACAATGGATGGTTAGTGATTTGGTGTTATCCGTAAGGATTTGCTTTATTTCGGTCTTCTTCGGTTTGATGGTTGACCTTGTCTTGGTTTGTGGTTGTTACTGTAGTGACCCGAACTTTTCCATGTTTATATATATTAATTGAGATTGATATTTACATGATTAAATGTTTCCAACATGTTAAGCAATCAAACTTGTTAAGACTTGATTAATTGAAATATGTTTCATATTCACAATTGACCACCCAAGTTGACCGGTGATTCACGAACGTTAAAACTTGTAAAAACTATATGATGACATATATATGGATATATATATAGTTAACATGATACTATGATAAGTAAACATATCATTAAGTATATTAACAATGAACTACATATGTAAAAACAAGATTACTAACTTAATGATTTTTAAACGAGACATATATGTAACGATTATCGTTGTAAAGACATTTAATGTATATATATCATATTAAGAGATATTCATACATGATAATATCATGATAATATAATAATTTAAAATCTCATTTGATATTATAAACATTGGGTTAACAACATTTAACAAGATCGTTAACCTAAAGGTTTCAAAACAACACTTACATGTAACGACTAACGATGACTTAACGACTCAGTTAAAATGTATATACATGTAGTGTTTTAATATGTATTTATACACTTTTGAAAGACTTCAATACACTTATCAAAATACTTCTACTTAACAAAAATGCTTACAATTACATCCTCGTTCAGTTTCATCAACAATTCTACTCGTATGCACCCGTATTCGTACTCGTACAATACACAGCTTTTAGATGTATGTACTATTGGTATATACACTCCAATGATTAGCTCTTAGCAGCCCATGTGAGTCACCTAACACATGTGGGAACTATCATTTGGCAACTAGCTTGAAATATCTCATAAAATTACAAAAATATGAGTAATCATTCATGACTTATTTACATGAAAACAAAATTACATATCCTTTATATCTAATCCATACACCAACGACCAAAAATACCTACAAACACTTTCATTCTTCAATTTTCTTCATCTAATTGATCTCTCTCAAGTTCTATCTTCAAGTTCTAAGTGTTCTTCATATATTCTACAAGTTCTAGTTACATAAAATCAAGAATACTTTCAAGTTTGCTAGCTCACTTCCAATCTTGTAAGTTGATCATCCAACCTCAAGAAATCTTTGTTTCTTACAGTAGGTTATCATTCTAATATAAGTTAATAATCATATTCAAACTTTGGTTCAATTTCTGTAACTATAACAATCTTATTTCAAGTGATGATCTTACTTGAACTTGTTTTCGTGTCATGATTCTGCTTCAAGAACTTTGAGCCATCCAAGGATCCGTTGAAGCTAGATCCATTTTTCTCTTTTCCAGTAGGTTTATCCAAGGAACTTAAGGTAGTAATGATGTTCATAACATCATTCGATTCATATATATAAAGCTATCTTATTCGAAGGTTTAAACTTGTAATCACTAGAACATAGTTTAGTTAATTCTAAACTTGTTCGCAAACAAAAGTTAATCCTTCTAACTTGACTTTTAAAATCAACTAAACACATGTTCTATATCTATATAATATGCTAACTTAATGATTTAAAACCTGGAAACACGAAAAACACCGTAAAACCGGATTTACGCCGTCGTAGTAACACCGCGGGCTGTTTTGGGTTAGCTAATTAAAAACTATGATAAACTTTGATTTAAAAGTTGTTATTCTGAGAAAATGATTTTTATTATGAACATGAAACTATATCCAAAAATTATGGTTAAACTCAAAGTGGAAGTATGTTTTCTAAAATGGTCATCTAGACGTCGTTCTTTCGACTGAAATGACTACCTTTACAAAAACGACTTGTAACTTATTTTTCCGACAATAAAACTATACTTTTTCTGTTTAGATTCATAAAATATAGTTCAATATGAAACCATAGCAATTTGATTCACTCAAAACGGATTTAAAATGAAGAAGTTATGGGTAAAACAAGATTGGATAATTTTTCTCAATTTGGCTACGTGAAAATTGGTAACAAATCTATTCCAACCATAACTTAATCAACTTGTATTGTATATTATGTAATCTTGAGATACCATAGACATGTATACAATGTTTCGACCTATCATGTCGACACATCTATATATATTTCGGAACAACCATAGACACTCTATATGTGAATGTTGGAGTTAGCTATACAGGGTTGAGGTTGATTCCAAAATATATATAGTTTGAGTTGTGATCAATACTGAGATACGTATACACTGGGTCGTGGATTGATTCAAGATAATATTTATCGATTTAATTCTGTACATCTAACTGTGGACAACTAGTTGTAGGTTACTAACGAGGACAGCTGACTTAACAAACTTAAAACATCAAAATATATTAAAAGTGTTGTAGATATATTTTGAACATACTTTGATATATATGTATATATTGTTATAGGTCTGTGAATCAACAAGTGGCCAAGTCTTACTTCTCGACGAAGTAAAAATCTGTGAAAGTGAGTTATAGTCCCACTTTTAAAATCTAATATTTTTGGGATGAGAATACATGCAGGTTTTATAAATGATTTACAAAATAGACACAAGTACGTGAAACTACATTCTATGGTTGAATTATCGAAATCGAATATGCCCCTTTTTATTAAGTCCGGTAATCTAAGAATTAGGGAACAGACACCCTAATTGACGCGAATCCTAAAGATAGATCTATTGGGCCTAACAAACCCCATCCAAAGTACCGGATGCTTTAGTACTTCGAAATTTATATCATATCCGAAGGGTGTCCCGGAATGATGGGGATATTCTTATATATGCATCTTGTTAATGTCGGTTACCAGGTGTTCACCATATGAATGATTTTTATCTCTATGTATGGGATGTGTATTGAAATATGAAATCTTGTGGTCTATTATTATGATTTGATATATATATAGGTTAAACCTATAACTCACCAACATTTTTGTTGACGTTTTAAGCATGTTTATTCTCAGGTGATTATTAAGAGCTTCCGCTGTCGCATACTTAAATAAGGATGATATTTGGAGTCCATGCTTGTATGATATTGTGTAAAAACTGCATTCAAGAAACTGATTTCGATGTAACATATTTGTATTGTAAACCATTATGTAATGGTCGTGTGTAAACAGGATATTTTAGATTATCATTATTTGATAATCCATGTAAAGTTTTTTAAACCTTCATTTATAAAATAAAGGTTATGGTTTGTTTTAAAAATGTATGCAGTCTTTGAAAAACGTCTCATATAGAGGTCAAAACCTCGCAACGAAATCAATTAATATGGAACGTTTTTAATCAATAAGAACGGGACATTTCAGTTGGTATCCGAGCGTTGGTCTTAGAGAACCAGAATTTTGTATTAGTGTGTCTTATCGAGTTTGTTAGGATGCATTAGTGAGTCTGGACTTCGACCGTGTTTACTTGAAAAATGATTGCTTAACAAATTTTGTTGGAAACTATATATTTTTAACATGTGAATATTATGTGATATATTAATCTCTTAACGCGTTTGATATTATGTGATAGATGTCTACCTCTAGAACAAGTCCCATTGACTCACCTAATAATAATGAAGAGTCAAATGTAAATTGGAATGATTCGTGGACTGATTCATAAGTTCCCGAAGAGGAACCGGAAGAAGAGTCGGAACCAGAAGAAGAATCGGAACCGGAAGAAGAATCGGAACCGGATGAAGAAATAGAACCGGTGGGGGAAATAATAAAACGGTTAAGTAAAAGAAAATCCTCAACCAACCAACCAAGGTTAATTATGGTCAATGGTGTTTCCGCTAAGGAAGCAAAATATTGGGAGGATTACCAATTCTCCGATGAATCGGATTCTGACGAGAATTCCGATGATGTTATAGAAATTACCCCAACTGAATTTAAAAAGGCAAAAGAAAATAATAAGGGAAAGGGCATAAAAATAGAGAAATCTAATTCCAACCCCGATGAACTTTATATGTATCGTCAACCCCCGAAGTCCTTAAGTTGTAACAATGACCCGGGAACCTCTAAACCACCAGGTTTTTCTAACCCAATGTGGAAAACGACAGCTCGTATTAGGGGAATATCATATATCCCTAGAAACTTGGCAAAACGAACCAAAACCGAAGAAGAAGAAACAAGCGAGTCGGAATAAGATAGTTGTATTCGTGTGGAGTAATATATGTAATATAGTGTGCTTATGCTTTATGATATATGTAAAAATTGCTTGTATTAATAAGTATTTTTTTTATGAATCTAACTCTTGTCTATTTTACAGTATAAAAACACAAAATGGATAGACAACCCAATATTTTAAGAGACCTACCCGGAGACATGATTGATGAAATCTTGTCTAGAGTCGGTCAGAATTCTTCGGCACAACTATTTAAGGCGAGATCAGTTTGTAAGACATTCGAAGAACGTTCCAAGAATGCCTTGGTTTATAAAAGGCTTTCGTTCGAAAGATGGGGGATATCACATTGGGAAATCCATAAGTTACGATGTGTTTACTTTGACGCATATATTGCGGGGAACCCAAATGCTATTTTACGCAATGGGTTAAGAAATTATTTTGACTCAATATATCCGAATATTAGACATCGTGATTTAGAAAAAGCGGCTAACATGCAACATAAAGAAGCATGTTATGCTTACGGATTAGTAATGTTCGCTTCTCACCAAAGTGAGAACAAGAACATCGAGCTACAACTATTAAACAAAACGTTCCCACAAGTGACGGAGTCGGTAATTGGGGTAAGAAATGAGGTTTTTAGATTTTTACGGGACTGTTGGACATTACGTAACCCTCGTCCCTTTGACGACGTTACAACACGCTGTCTTATCAACGGCCATAACGGTTATGTTCCACAAGACCAAGGATGGGAAGTAATCCTAGTAAAACCAGAATGCATGACTTGTTTCTGGACGTATGAATTACTTGTCTTTATTGCCTTTGCTGAACGACTTGTGTACTAGCTAGAATTATCTTCACAACCATCTTGTATCAAATTTATTGTGTGCTATATTTCATGCTATATGTAAAATAAGCGGTATTGTAAGTTTGTAAAATATTGTGTAAAAGTTTGAACGCGAAATATTATTATAATCAGTTTTTCATATAGAATTGTAGTAGTTGAATTGTATATTAGCTACTAAGTATGAACTTAACGGGTAGGTACTACCCGAATTTAAACTTATAAAACGCTAATATGAAGAAAAATCTTTTATAAATGAGTTCATATTATGCTACGAAATACTATTAACTATTCTTAATATTCTGTATGATTAACTTGTTCCATTTGACTATTTTGAAGGAAATGGCACTGACTACTCGACACACCGTGAATATGAATGAAGAGGAATTTCGTACTTTTCTAGCTTCAAACATAGCCGCAGTACAGGCTGCGCTACATACCAACAATAACCTTGGATCTAGCAGTACAGGAAATCGTGTAGGATGCACCTACAAAGAATTCACTGCCTGCAAACCTTTGGAATTTGATGGAACCGAAGGACCGATCAGATTGAAACGGTGGACCGAGAAGGTCGAATCGGTGTTTGCCATAAGTAAGTGGACTGAAGAGGACAAAGTGAAGTACGCTACGCATACCTTCACAGGTTCTGCGTTAACATGGTGGAATACCTATCTAGAGCAAGTGGGACAAGACGATGCGTACGCACTACCGTTGTCAGCATTCAAGCACTTGATGAACGAGAAGTACCGTCCCAGAACCGAGGTCAATAAGCTCAAGACAGAACTTAGAGGGTTACGAACCCAAGGATTTGATATTACCACGTACGAAAGATGATTCATAGAATTGTGCCTATTGTGTCCGGGAGCATTCGAAGATGAGGAAGAGAAGATCGACGCGTTTGTGAAAGGATTACCGGAAAGAATCCAAGAAGATATAAGTTCACACGAGCCCGCCTCCATACAACAGGCATGTAGAATGGCTCACAAACTAGTGAACCAGATTGAAGAAAGAATTAAAGAACAGACTGCTGAAGAGGCCAATGTGAAGCAAGTCAAAAGAAAGTGGGAGGAAAACGGTGATAAGAATCACCAATACAACAACAACAGCAATTACAACAATAATCGCAACAATTATCCCAACAATCGCAACATCAATCGCAACTACAACAAACGGCCCAACAACAACAACAACAACAACAACAACAGCAACTACAACAATCATCCCAACAACAATAATAACCACAACAATCAGAAGCAGCTATGCCAAAGGTGTGAAAAGTATCACTCGGGGTTCTGCACCAAATTTTGCAACAAGTGTAAAAGAAATGGTCATAGCGCAGCGAAGTGTGAGGTCTACGGAGCAGGGGTTAATAGAACGAAAGGAACAAATGGTGTCGGAACGAGTAATGGCGGAGCAAGTAGTGTCGAAGCAAGTTATGCCAATGTAGTTTGTTATAAATGTGGAAAACCGGGCCACATTATTAGAAATTGCCCGAACCAGGAGAACACGAATGGACAGGGCCGTGGAAGAGTTTTCAATATTAATGCGGCAGAGGCACAGGAAGACCCGGAGCTTGTTACGGGTACGTTTCTTATTGACAATAAATCTGCTTACGTTTTATTTGATTCGGGTGCGGATAGAAGCTATATGAGTAGAGATTTTTGTGCTAAATTAAGTTGTCCATTGACGCCTTTGGATAGTAAATTTTTACTCGAATTAGCAAATGGTAAATTAATTTCAGCAGATAATATATGTCGGAATCGAGAAATTAAACTGGTTAGCGAAACATTTAAGATTGATTTGATACCAGTAGAGTTAGGGAGTTTTGATGTGATAATCGGTATGGACTGGTTGAAAGAAGTGAAAGCAGAGATCGTTTGTTACAAAAATGCAATTCGCATTATACGAGAAAAAGGAAAACCCTTAATGGTGTACGGAGAAAAGGGCAACACGAAGCTACATCTTATTAGTAATTTGAAGGCACAAAAACTAATAAGAAATGTTGGGATTTAACATGTTTCATAATACTTAAAACCTTTTAAGAATCATTCAAAGCGGAAGCATGTAAAATTACCAATTTAAACTTGTATATCTTTAACCATATAAAAGTTAAATCCCAAGAAAAGGATCAAGTTGAGAAATAAGCTTACAAACTACAAGCAAGAATAAGATGTTATACCTATTCCAAGCTAGTTGAAAGTGATGAAGATGATGATGTTGAATGGAGCTTCAAATGGATGAAACCTCAAGAGATTATACCCCAAACTTGTAACCAACACCTTGTACTTTGGTTAGGATTTAATAACACTTGAATATGGCTTACAAAATCAAATTATGAAGCCTCTAAACCTCTTAAAACCCCACGGCCTGCAGCTGTATTTTGTGAGAGTTTATGCAGTTTTTTTGAAGTGTTTTGATGTGTATTCAAAGTGTGTTGAGTCTCCAAGAAGTCCTAGATACTTATGCTTCTTGAAAATGCAAGTATCCATTCAAATGGCTAGTCAAAGTGGATGTATTTTAGACTCCAATGCCACTTACTCAACACATATTATAGAATATGTTTTATAAAAGAATTAGTTTATTTTATAAAATTCTTTTATAAACTTCCATTTTATTTATGTACATCTTAATATATATAATCCATTTATATAAAATGTAACATAAACTTATTAATTATTTACCTATAAATAATTAAATCCATATTATATAAATTATTCCATAATTTATATAAATACACATCAAGTAATTTTTAAGAAAACCATTTTTCTTAAAGTTCAAGTGTCGCGTATTTAATCAACGATTCAATCGTTAAGATCAAAGACGAATAAGGTGTCGGTAAGTTTGTTATTGGGTATGACCCGACTTGGATCATAACACGTCAGCCACGTTAATTTAATATGTCTCTCGGGCATACGAAATACCTTCAATCTCCCACTTGCACGAGAAACATAAGAAATTAATGCAAGTGATGGATACAGCCTAACACACCGTCCATCACCCCTAATATGTTATGACTTTGTGCCATTCAATAACATCATCCCTTTCGAGTTCCATCTCGAATATGATTAGGTGAATCTTTCATTATTTCCTTTTGTCCTAGATGTCATGTTAAATCCAAGAGATACAGAGTGATCACTCTCTTATAGATTTAACTTTTCAGGCCTTAGACATCTGACTCTCAACGAATAAGAGGGACAAATTCCATCTTGACTACATACGTCCTAGATATACACTTTGTAATATACCTGAGTTCTTCCTTATGTACTACCATATTTCAGAATAGCGAAGGAAAGAATCAAGGCATAATACTCGGTGAATATTAGAACCCAATATGTATCTCAGGTCAGAGGATACAATATATTCGCCTTTACTCAAGATTACATGTGATCAACCACAAAGGCTCTATACAGTAATTCTTGAGAGCGGGTCTTCCAATATTTGTTTCCCACAAATATATATGAACTTTGGTTGCAACCTTGCCCCACATTCAACCTGAATGTATACCAATCCGAGTTCATAATAGTCTAAACCTCACACTTGTTCCCACAAATGTGATCGACTACGGAAATTTAGAATAATTGCTTATTCATGGATGAAATATGCAAAATAGGAACATAACTCAAATAAATTAACACCATAGTTATATTAATGAGTTTGAATAATTTCGTTCCGGTACAATACATAAAATAGATCATATCCAATCACTAGAATATCGAAGCCCTAATGCACAAACATGTCCCTCATGTTTTGGCCCATGTAAAAGCTTCGTGAGTGGATCCGCAACATTATGATCTGTATGAACTTTGCGAATACATATCTTTCCTTTTTCAACTTCATCCCTTATGTAGTTGAATCTCCGCTCAATGTGACGAGTCTTTTGATGGGCACGAGGTTCCTTGATTTGAGCAATCGCACCCTCGTTGTCACAAAAGATCTCAAGAGGATCCTGAATGGAAGGGACCACTCCTAAGTCGTCGATGAATTTCTTCATCCATGCAGCTTCCTGAGCTGCCAGTGAGGCGGCAATGTACTCCGACTCTGTAGTGGATAACGCAACAACCTCCTGCTTTGAACTCTTCCAAGAGACCGCACCTCCATTTAACGTGAAGACATAACCGGATTGTGATCGAGAATCATCTCGATCAGTTTGGAAACTCGCATCCACGTAACCTTTTACAGCGAGTTCCTCCTCACCAGACCCATATATTAGAAACATATCCTTAGTTCTCCTAAGGTATTTCAATATACTTTTAACAGCAATCCAATGACTGTTTCCTGGGTTGTTCTGGTATCTACTTGTCAAGCTTAGAGCACATGACACATCCGGTCTAGTACATATCATTGCATACATGATAGACCCAATAGCAGATGCGTATGGGACTTTCTTCATTCTCTCTTGTTCATCTTTCGTGGCAGGACACTGAGATGAACTGAGAACGGTTCCTTTTTGAATAGGTACCAAACCTCTCCTAGAGTTTTCCATCTTGAACCTTTTCAAGATTTTATCAATGTATGTACTTTGACTTAAACCTATCAATCTCTTGGATCTATTCCTATAGATCCCTATCCCCAATATGTATTGTGCATCTCCAAGATCCTTAATGGAGAAGCAACTCTTCAGCCAAGTTTTGACTCCTTGCATTGTGGTAATATCATTCCCAAATAGTAATATATCATCCACATATAGTACAAGGAATATGATAGTGCTCCCACTAGCTTTCTTATATACACAAGCTTCATCACCATTTTTAATGAAGCCAAATTTCTCGGCTTCCTCATTAAAACGATGATTCCACATTCTAGATGCTTGTTTCAATCCGTAGATTGACTTCTTTAACTTGCATACACTTTTAGGATATTTTGGATCAACAAAACCTTCAGGCTGGACCATATAGACATCTTCCATAAGATATCCATTTAGGAAAGCGGTTTTGACATCCATTTGCCATATTTCATAGTCGTAGTGAGCAGCAATGGCAAATAATATCCTAATAGACTTTAGCATTGCCACAGGCGAGAAAGTTTCATCATAATCAACCCCTTGAGTTTGAGTGAAACCTTTTGCAACAAGTCTAGCTTTATATGTATCCAAGTTTCCATGTATGTCGGTTTTCATTTTGAAAAGCCATTTGCAATCAACTAGCTTAGAGCTAGGAGGTTGCTCAACAAGTTCCCACACTTGGTTTTCATACATGGATTGCATCTCGGCGTTCATGGCTTCCTGCCATTTATCTTTATCAATCCTTGATAAAGCATCTTCGTAGTTTGTCGGTTCATCCAAATCAACCGTATAGCATCCATCCACGAGAAAACCATATCTCTCAGGAGGATTATTAGTCCTACTAGATCTTCGAACGTCTTGTGTACTTTGATCATCCACTTGATCATTTTCAACATCCTCATGTTGAGTGCTAGTGTCAACCAATTGTGTATCATCTACTTGATCTTGAACCTCTTCAAGATCTATCTTCCTTTCACTATTTCCTTCCATTAGGAACTTAGTTTCAAGGAATTCCGCCTTCCGAGCAACAAATACATTCTGCTCGGATGGATCATAGAAATAGTATCCCATATCATCCTTGGGATATCCTATGAAGATACACTTCGTGGATCGAGCATTCAACTTATTAGGGACGTAACGCTTAGGATAAGCTTCACATCCCCATACCTTTAAGTATGATAGAGATGGAGGTTTACCAAACCACATCTCGTGAGGAGTTCGTTCCACTTTCTTGGTTGGGGCCATATTTAAAATACGAGCCGCGGAGCTTAGACAATAACCCCAAAATGATAGAGGCAACGAGCTTCTTGCCATCATAGATCGAACCATATCCATTAGGGTTCGGTTCCTCCTTTCGGAAACTCCATTAAGTTGGGGTGTTCCGGGTGGAGTAAGTTGTGAGATAATCCCACAACTCCTAAGATGATCTTGGAAGGCATCGCTTAGGTATTCACCTCCTCTATCGGTACGAAGTACCTTAATTGTCCTATTGAGTTGATTTTGTACTTCGTTTTGATATTCTTTGAATGCTTCAAACGTTTCGTCCTTGTGTCTTAATAAGTAGACATATCCGAAACGACTAAAGTCATCAATGAAAGTAACAAAGTATCTTTCACCATTCCTAGTCATGGGTTTAAAGGGTCCACATACATCCGAATGTATTAATCCCAATAAATCTTTAGCCCTTTCATAGGTCCCTTTGAAAGGTGCTTTAGTCATCTTGCCTTGTAAACAAGATTCACATACTTCAAACGAATCCATTTCATTTGATTTCAAAAGTCCATTCTTTTGAAGTGTATGTATTCGGTTCTTGTTTATGTGACCAAGGCGACAATGCCATAAGTAGGAATCACTCAAATCCCTTTTGAGTTTCTTGGTGCTTGTATGGTACATTGAGCTACTAGATGATGTGTCATCATGAACCAATTCATAAATTCCATTTGAAGGTGAAGCCTTGAAATAGAATACATTATCTAAATAAATATGGATATCATCATTAACAAAATTAAGGTTAAAACCACATTGTTTCAAACGGGAAATGGAAATAATGTTTCGACATAAATCGGGTGCATACAAAACATCTTTCAAAATAAGTTCCAAACCACTTGGAAGCTTTAACACAAAGTCTCCTTGAGCCTTCACTTGCACTTTGGCTCCATTACCCATGTAGAGACTTGATGTTCCCGTTTGCTTGCTACTTCTTTTGAACCCCTGCAATGAATTGCAAATATGAGTTCCACATCCAGTGTCTAATACCCATGTATTAGAAGAAGTAATACTAAGCTCTATATATACCATATATATATTACCTGAGGTTTGCCCTGCATCCCTCTTGTCCTTCAACTCCTTAAGATAAACCGGACAGTTTCGTTTCCAATGACCCATCTCACCGCAACCGAAACATGGGTCTTCCTTGGGGTTTGCCTTCTCGGCTACCTTTTGCTTCTTAGCCTTGTTGATGGTTGGGGTAACCATCTTCCCTTTCCCTTTGCCTTGATAGGCGGGTCCTTTTCTCTTAGCCACCTTTGGCTTAGAGGTCTTACTTTTGGACCCACCTTGATCGATTGCTAACACGGGTAAAGCCCTTTTACCCATGCTAGTTTCCGCCGTTCTAAGCATACCGTGAAGCTCACCTATGCTCTTATCCATCCCATTCATATTGTAATTAATTACAAATTGATCAAACCTTTTTGATAGGGAGTTAAGGATAAGATCGGTGGCTAACTCATTGGATATGTTTAGGTTAAGTCGGTTAGCACGATCGATAAGGCTTTTCATCTTAAGTACATAAGATGAAACCGCTTGGGTATCGTCCATACGACAAGCATGTAGCGCCCGAACCGTTTCGAAGCGCTCGACACGCGCTTGTTGGAGGAACATCTCCTTCAATTGCGTTATCATGTCGTATGCACTATGGTGCTCGAAATCCTTTTGGAGTTCGGGTATCATAGTCCCAAGCATTAAGCATGAGACTTGAAGGGAGTCGTGGCAATACTTATCGTAAGAGGCCATTGCCTCCACATCATTCTCATCCGGTTGATCGGGAATGGGGTCCTCAAGCACATACATTTTATCCTCTTGTTTGAGGACAATCCGAAGATTGCGGAACCAATCCATAAAGTTTGTATGGTTGAGTTTGTCTTTCTCTAAGAGAGACCTTAATGATAGGTGGTTCAGGTTAAGTGGTGCGTTTGGAATGTTGTTGTTGTTATTGGCGGCCATCTACAAAATTAACAAAGTTCGTTTAAGTATCGATTTTAATTTAACATTCAATACCCTTTTAAATTTTAATTGACTTATTAAATATTAGAATCCAACGGTAAATCAAATTTCGGTTAGGTGACCTTTATCCCGTTATTTGATTTAGCTAGGTAGTCATTATATGACAATTGCAATCCTTTTGCAACTTCTAAGTTATGGGATCATGCAATCCTTTTGCATGGCATATTTATCCCATCAACGCCTATTTGTTCATCATGCTTCGGTGACCCTAAGTTCATGATTCCCAAATCAAGTCGTCCTACTTGTGTAAACATGTAGACTTAACATACAAGTGGTTAGGTGACCTTTATCCCACATGTATGCGAAGTGTACCTTATTCATATTAGTTCGCTCATGACGGTTAGGTGACCTTTATCCCATCAAGAGTTTCCTAATACGTCTAAGTGTTTCCACAAAAGGATGGCGTTTAACTTGTTTGCCTTGTTAATAAGGGATTTTAAGTTTTCATTAATTCTAGTTTGAGAAAACTTTTGCACCATACACCAACATGCATTTAGTGTATGGTTTATTTGAAAATCCATTTTCATGTTATGTAATAAAGCCAATTTTATTACTTTGATATAAACCATTTTATATGTATGATCCTTATCATGTTCTTAATAACCGATTATTAGTGTCCTTTTAGCCGTTTTTAATTTAACCATTTAAATTGACGTTTTGCATGTCATTAATAATGTCAATTTTAACCAATTTAAATTGCCATTTTAGTTTGTTGTTAACTTGTGTGATTAACTTGTAGCATACAAACATACAATCCACATAATCATACAAAACAACCACGCATGCAAAATCATATGTTCACAATCAAGCCATTTTTGGTAGACATTTGTTTAGCCGAAAACAAATGCCACCGGTTAAGGGGTTATAACACAAAGTAGGAGGTTTTAACCTCCCACTTAATCTTGCATCCAAATGCTTCTTCATGTGTTCTTTAAGTCTTCATCATCTTCATCATTTTACAAAATATATCCTAATACATTTTGTCTAGAAAATGAAAATACAACCTAATCTATTTTACATACCAAATATAAAATAAATTACATAACCAAATGAATAATATTACAAACCAAATTGCATGAATATTACAACCACATGAATGAATTAATATTACATACCAAATGAATGAATTAATTCAACCAAACATGCAATCATTCAAACAAAAGGCCAAGGCTTGATTGTGAACTTCAACATACAACAAAATGACCAAAATATAGACCAAATAAAAGAGCCCAAAACCCATTTTTGGGACTCAATAATTCGGCCATAATATGAACCCCACCCAAACCCGAAAATTTTTGCATTCTACTATCATGCATGTTCATAAAATGCAAAAATATAGTGGGTTTAATAGATCATCTCGAAGCATATTTCAACAACTTCGGCTCTAGATACCATTTTTGGGATTTAACATGTTTCATAATACTTAAAACCTTTTAAGAATCATTCAAAGCGGAAGCATGTAAAATTACCAATTTAAACTTGTATATCTTTAACCATATAAAAGTTAAATCCCAAGAAAAGGATCAAGTTGAGAAATAAGCTTACAAACTACAAGCAAGAATAAGATGTTATACCTATTCCAAGCTAGTTGAAAGTGATGAAGATGATGATGTTGAATGGAGCTTCAAATGGATGAAACCTCAAGAGATTATACCCCAAACTTGTAACCAACACCTTGTACTTTGGTTAGGATTTAATAACACTTGAATATGGCTTACAAAATCAAATTATGAAGCCTCTAAACCTCTTAAAACCCCACGGCCTGCAGCTGTATTTTGTGAGAGTTTATGCAGTTTTTTTGAAGTGTTTTGATGTGTATTCAAAGTGTGTTGAGTCTCCAAGAAGTCCTAGATACTTATGCTTCTTGAAAATGCAAGTATCCATTCAAATGGCTAGTCAAAGTGGATGTATTTTAGACTCCAATGCCACTTACTCAACACATATTATAGAATATGTTTTATAAAAGAATTAGTTTATTTTATAAAATTCTTTTATAAACTTCCATTTTATTTATGTACATCTTAATATATATAATCCATTTATATAAAATGTAACATAAACTTATTAATTATTTACCTATAAATAATTAAATCCATATTATATAAATTATTCCATAATTTATATAAATACACATCAAGTAATTTTTAAGAAAACCATTTTTCTTAAAGTTCAAGTGTCGCGTATTTAATCAACGATTCAATCGTTAAGATCAAAGACGAATAAGGTGTCGGTAAGTTTGTTATTGGGTATGACCCGACTTGGATCATAACACGTCAGCCACGTTAATTTAATATGTCTCTCGGGCATACGAAATACCTTCAAGAAAAGGTTCCTATGCTGTTCTAGAACACGTCGAGAAAGTACAAACTGAAGAAAAGAGCATCAATGATGTTCCCATTGCAAAAGAATTTCCCGATGTATTTCCGAAAGAATTACCGGGATTACCCCCACATCAATCCGTTGAATTTCAAATAGATCTTGTACCAGGAGCCGCACCAATACCTCGTGCTCCTTAGAGACTCGCACCCAGGGAGATGAAAGAACTGCTAAGCCAATTACAAGAACTTTTAGAGCGTGGTTTCATTCGACCAAGCACATCACCGTGGGGAGCTCCTGTTTTGTTTGTCAAGAAGAAAGATGGTACATTCAGGTTGTGTATCGACTACCGAGAGTTGAACAAACTTACCATCAAGAACCGCTACCCACTACCGAGAATCGACGACTTATTTGATCAACTACAAGGCTCGTCTGTTTATTCAAAGATTGACTTACGTTCCGGGTATCATCAAATGCGGGTGAAAGAAGATGATATTCCAAAGTCTGCTTTCAGAACACGTTATGGTCATTATGAGTTTATGGTCATGCCGTTTGGTTTAACTAATGCACCAGCTGTGTTCATGGACCTTATGAACCGAGTGTGTGGACCATACCTTGACAAGTTTGTCATTGTTTTCATTGATGACATACTTATTTACTCAAAGAATGACCAAGAACACGGTGAACATTTGAGAAAGGTGTTAGAAGTATTGAGGAAAGAAGAATTGTACGCTAAGTTTTCAAAGTGTGCATTTTGGTTGGAAGAAGTTCAATTCCTCGGTCACATAGTGAACAAAGAAGGTATTAAGGTGGATCCGGCAAAGATAGAAACTGTTGAAAAGTGGGAAACCCCGAAAACTCCGAAACACATACGCCAGTTTTTAGGACTAGCTGGTTACTACAGAAGGTTCATCCAAGACTTTTCCAGAATAGCAAAACCCTTGACTGCATTAACGCATAAAGGGAAGAAATTTGAATGGAATGATGAACAAGAGAAAGCGTTTCAGTTATTGAAGAAAAAGCTAACTACGGCACCTATATTGTCATTGCCTGAAGGGAATGATGATTTTGTGATTTATTGTGACGCATCAAAGTAAGGTCTCGGTTGTGTATTAATGCAACGAACGAAGGTGATTGCTTATGCGTCTAGACAATTGAAGATTCACGAACAAAATTATACGACGCATGATTTGGAATTAGGCGCGGTTGTTTTTGCATTAAAGACTTGGAGGCACTACTTATATGGGGTCAAAAGTATTATATATACCGACCACAAAAGTCTTCAACACATATTTAATCAAAAACAACTGAATATGAGGCAGCGTAGGTGGATTGAATTATTGAATGATTACGACTTTGAGATTCGTTACCACCCGGGGAAGGCAAATGTGGTAGCCGATGCCTTGAGCAGGAAGGACAGAGAACCCATTCGAGTAAAATCTATGAATATAATGATTCATAATAACCTTACTACTCAAATAAAGGAGGCGCAACAAGGAGTTTTAAAAGAGGGAAATTTAAAGGATGAAATACCCAAAGGATCGGAGAAGCATCTTAATATTCGGGAAGACGGAACCTGGTATAGGGCTGAAAGGATTTGGGTACCAAAATTTGGAGATATGAGAGAAATGTTACTTAGAGAAGCTCATAAAACCAGATACTCAATACATCCTGGAACGGGAAAGATGTACAAGGATCTCAAGAAACATTTTTGGTGGCCGGGTATGAAAGCCGATGTTGCTAAATACGTAGGAGAATGTTTGACGTGTTCTAAGGTCAAAGCTGAGCATCAGAAACCATCAGGTCTACTTCAACAACCTGAAATCCCGGAATGGAAATGGGAAAACATTACCATGGATTTCATTACTAAATTGCCAAGGACTGCAAGTGGTTTTGATACTATTTGGGTAATAGTTGATCGTCTCACCAAATCAGCACACTTCCTGCCAATAAGAGAAGATGACAAGATGGAGAAGTTAGCACGACTGTATTTGAAGGAAGTCGTCTCCAGACATGGAATACCAATCTCTATTATCTTTGATAGGGATGTCAGATTTATTTCAAGATTCTGGCAGACATTACAGCAAGCATTAGGAACTCGTCTAGACATGAGTACTGCCTATCATCCACAAACTGATGGGCAGAGCGAAAGGATGATACAAACGCTTGAAGACATGCTACGAGCATGTGTTATTGATTTCGGAAACAGTTGGGATCGACATCTACCGTTAGCAGAATTTTCCTACAACAACAGCTACCATTCAAGCATTGAGATGGCACCGTTTGAAGCACTTTATGGTAGAAAGTGCAGGTCTCTGATTTGTTGGAGTGAAGTGGGGGATAGACAGATTACGGGTCCAGAGATTATACAAGAAACTACCGAGAAGATCATCCAAATTCAACAACGGTTGAAAACCGCCCAAAGTCGACAAAAGAGCTACGCTGACATTAAAAGAAAAGATATAGAATTTGAAATTGGAGAGATGGTCATGCTTAAAGTTGCACCTTGGAAAGGAGTTGTTCGATTTGGTAAACGAGGGAAATTAAATCCAAGGTATATTGGACCATTCAAGATTATTGATCTTGTCGGACCAGTAGCTTACCGACTTGAGTTACCTCAACAACTCGCGGCTGTACATAACACTTTGCACGTCTCGAATTTGAAGAAATGTTTTGCTAAAGAAGATCTCACTATTCCGTTAGATGAAATCCAAATCAACGAAAAACTTCAATTCATCGAAGAACCCGTCGAAATAATGGATCATGAGGTTAAAAGACTTAAGCAAAACAAGATACCAATTGTTAAGATCAGATGAAGAAGAAATACCCGCATCTATTTCCATAAGATTCGTCAACACCTTCAACAGCTTAAAATTTCGGGACGAAATTTATTTAATGGGTAGGTACTGTAGTGACCCGAACTTTTCCATGTTTATATATATATTAATTGAGATTGATATTTACATGATTAAATGTTTCCAACATGTTAATAAATCAAACTTGTTAAGACTTGATTAATTGAAATATGTTTCATATAGACAATTGACCACCCAAGTTGACCGGTGATTCACGAACGTTAAAACTTGTAAAAATTATATGATGACATATATATGGATATATATATAGTTAACATGATACTATGATAAGTAAACATATCATTAAGTATATTAACAATGAACTACATATGTAAAAACAAGACTACTAACTTAATGATTTTTAAACGAGACATATATGTAACGATTATCGTTGTAAAGACATTTAATGTATATATATATCATATTAAGAGATATTCATACATGATAATATCATGATAATATAATAATTTAAAATCTCATTTGATATTATAGACATTGGGTTAACAACATTTAACAAGATCGTTAACCTAAAGGTTTCAAAACAACACTTACATGTAACGACTAACGATGACTTAACGACTCAGTTAAAATGTATATACATGTAGTGTTTTAATATGTATTTATACACTTTTGAAAGACTTCAATACACTTATCAAAATACTTCTACTTAACAAAAATGCTTACAATTACATCCTCGTTCAGTTTCATCAACAATTCTACTCGTATGCACCCGTATTCGTACTCGTACAATACACAGCTTTTATATGTATGTACTATTGGTATATACACTCCAATGATCAGATATTAGCAGCCCATGAGAGTCACCTAACACATGTGGGAACCATCATTTGGCAACTAGCATGAAATATCTCATAAAATTACAAAAATATGAGTAATCATTCATGACTTATTTACATGAAAACAAAATTACATATCCTTTATATCTAATCCATACACCAACGACCAAAAACACCTACAAACACTTTCATTCTTCAATTTTCTTCATCTAATTAATCTCTCTCAAGTTCTATCTTCAAGTTCTAAGTGTTCTTCATATATTCTACAAGTTCTAGTTACATAAAATCAAGAATACTTTCAAGTTTGCTAGCTCACTTCCAATCTTGTAAGGTGATCATCCAACCTCAAGAAATCTTTGTTTCTTACAGTAGGTTATCATTCTAATACAAGGTAATAATCATATTCAAACTTTGGTTCAATTTCTATAACTATAACAATCTTATTTCAAGTGATGATCTTACTTGAACTTGTTTTCGTGTCATGATTCTGCTTCAAGAACTTCGTGCCATCCAAGGATCCGTTGAAGCTAGATCTATTTTTCTCTTTTCCAGTAGGTTTATCCAAGGAACTTAAGGTAGTAATGATTTTCATAACATCATTCGATTCATATATATAAAGCTATCTTATTCGAAGGTTTAAACTTGTAATCACTAGAACATAGTTTAGTTAATTCTAAACTTGTTCGCAAACAAAAGTTAATCCTTCTAACTTGACTTTTAAAATCAACTAAACACATGTTCTATATCTATATGATATGCTAACTTAATGATTTAAAACACGGAAACACGAAAAACACCGTAAAACTGGATTTACGCCGTCGTAGTAACACAGCGGGCTGTTTTGGGTTAGTTAATTAAAAACTATGATAAACTTTGATTTAAAAGTTGTTATTCTGAGAAAATGATTTTTATTATGAACATGAAACTATATCCAAAAATTATGGTTAAACTCAAAGTGGAAGTATGTTTTCTAAAATGGTCATCTAGACGTCGTTCTTTCGACTGAAATGACTACCTTTACAAAAACGACTTGTAACTTATTTTTCTGACTATTAACCTATAATTTTTCTGTATAGATTCATAAAATAGAGTTCAATATGAAACCATAGCAATTTGATTCACTCAAAACGGATTTAAAATGAAGAAGTTATGGGTAAAACAAGATTGGATAATTTTTCTCATTTTAGCTACGTGAAAATTGGTAACAAATCTATTCCAACCATAACTTAATCAACTTGTATTGTATATTATGTAATCTTGAGATACCATAGACACGTATATAATGTTTCAACCTATCATGTCGACACATCTATATATATTTCGGAACAACCATAGACACTCTATATGTGAATGTTGGAGTTAGCTATACAGGGTTGAGGTTGATTCCAAAATATATATAGTTTGAGTTGTGATCAATACTGAGATACGTATACACTGGGTCGTGGATTGATTCAAGATAATATTTATCGATTTATTTCTGTACATCTAACTGTGGACAACTAGTTGTAGGTTACTAACGAGGACAGCTGACTTAATAAACTTAAAACATCAAAATATATTAAAAGTGTTGTAAATATATTTTGAACATACTTTGATATATATGTATATATTGTTATAGGTTCGTGAATCAACCAGTGGCCAAGTCTTACTTCCCGACGAAGTAAAAATCTGTGAAAGTGAGTTATAGTCCCACTTTTAAAATCTAATATTTTTGGGATGAGAATACATGCAGGTTTTATAAATGATTTACAAAATAGACACAAGTACGTGAAACTACATTCTATGGTTGAATTATCGAAATCGAATATGCCCCTTTTTATTAAGTCTGGTAATCTAAGAATTAGGGAACAGACACCCTAATTGACGTGAATCCTAAAGATAGATCTATTGGGCCTAACAAACCCCATCCAAAGTACCGGATGCTTTAGTACTTCGAAATTTATATCATATCCGAAGGGTGTCTCGAAATGATGGGGATATTCTTATATATGCATCTTGTTAATGTCGGTTACCAGGTGTTCACCATATGAATGATTTTTATCTCTATGTATGGGATGTGTATTGAAATATGAAATCTTGTGGTCTATTATTATGATTTGATATATATAGGTTAAACCTATAACTCACCAACATTTTTGTTGACGTTTTAAGCATGTTTATTCTCAGGTGATTATTAAGAGCTTCCGCTGTCGCATACTTAAATAAGGACGAGATTTGGAGTCCATGCTTGTATGATATTGTGTAAAAACTGCATTCAAGAAACTTATTTTGTTGTAACATATTTGTATTGTAAACCATTATGTAATGGTCGTGTATAAACAGGATATTTTAGATTATCATTATTTGATAATCTACGTAAAGCTTTTTAAACCTTTATTGATGAAATAAAGGTTATGGTTTGTTTTAAAATGAATGCAGTCTTTGAAAAACGTCTCATATAGAGGTCAAAACCTCGCAACAAAATCAATTAATATGGAACATTTTTAATCAATAAGAACGGGACATTTCAGTTATTAGCGATGTACTTGGTATGGTACGCTAGGAGTTGAAATCTCGGTATGAAATTTGTTGAGTTTTTCCCGATGTGAGGGATTGAGTTAGTGCTAGGGCTCGGAATTATGGAATTTAATAAATCGCGGGTGACGATTTAGCTGTTAAGGGTAACTCTTTGAGAAGAATTGTCTAAGGGATCATTGTAGACTTCGGTTGTTGCATGTATAGTACGTCTCGGGATGCGATCAAGTGTGTAATTTGTCATTGGATTAACCATCGGGTTAGCGAATTTGTGGTAGAAGTCGGTTTGAAATGCATGATTCGACGACCATTGAGTGTGGGTCCGTTTGGGTTCGTGACTAGGATCACGAGGATGTGATCGAATCTAAGTGGGGGAGAGTTGTAACACCCTGTTTTCCCCGTATATGATTTATAGGTGTATTGTGTATGTACGATAGGCGTATGAAGGGTTCGGGACATGTTCGGGTGTTGAGGTCTTGTATGCAAGAAAATGACTCAAATCACGCCGTGTGTCGCGGCGCGACAAATGAGGCCGCGGCGTGGCAATCAACTAGAATTCAGATCAGAAAGTGTTGTAAAGAAGGCACCAGACTCAGGTAAAGGTCGCGGCGCGACCATTAATGCCGCGGCGCGGCATACTGCACGAACTGGCACCAGATTCTTGTAATATTAAATAAGGTTCAAGGGAAATTTGGTCATTTCACATTTGAGCCAGATTTGAGGCTTTAACCTCATCCATTCATTTCATTTCCTAATTTCATTCTCCTTTTCTTTTTATTTTTCTCTCAAAACTCAAACACCCACTTGATTTCAAAGGGATTTTTGGAAAGGAAGAAATGGGATTTGATCTTTGGCGTAGTTGACAAGTTTGTTCTCCTCATTCTTAGCTACACGGTGATACTAGTGGTAAGCTCTAACTCCGAATTTCCTTTTCGTTTTCATCATTCAAATTTAGGGCTTTTGATTGTATGATTCATAGGTGAAACCCATTTAGTTGTTAATTGGAGATTAACACCAATATTCAGGTTTATTGTTGTTAAAGGCAGGTTTTTGGGTTGGTTAATGATTTAACCATGTTTAAGACTTGTAAATGGTGTACAATCACTAGCATTTGTGATTATTGGTGTTTTGGAGACTTTTAGGGTTTTCGTGGTTGACTAATTTTGACTAGAGTCAAAATTTGGGTTTGTTGAGGATTATGACCCGAATGTCGATTCGATGAGGTTTGTAAACTTAAAATGGATTAAGTTGAAGTATAAAACCGATTTAAACATGTATTGGTGTCAAAACTTGTAAATGGTGAGATTTTGACCTTATGGGTCAAAATTAGGGTTTATGGGCGATTTTGAGAACGATAAGTGTTAACACTTGTGTTCGGGTTTAATTGGCATATTAGGACCATTATCACTTGTGTTAGTGATTATTGGTTAGTTTGGGCGCGGTTTGTCCTTGGAAGTGCATTTGGGTCGAAATTGCACTAAGTGTCGAATTGGGTTGGTTTGTAGATACAATCTAAGTGTGTTGTTGAATTTGTGATAATGGATTAGGTACTTTCCATTGACGAGTTGCGGATTACTTGGAAGCATTTCTTCAAGGCGACAAGGTGAGTGTTAATATCCTATATGCATATGTATGTGTAGGATGGGTGCGGGTTGGGTGAAGTGGTTCTCGGTCATAGAGCTCACTTCACATATAGGTGGATTGATGGACTTGTGTATAGGTCCAATTGGCACGTTTGTGCGTTTTGGTTGACCACCTTTGGCGAGATACACGCTTGTGTGTACGTTATCACACGTGGTTGTGATTTGGATGTTATAACCCCAATGGCGAAGGGTTGATATTGTTGTGAAGTGGATGACCCCGATGTGGTGGATTTTATAATCCCGTGACCGTGGGTTTTGATGTTGAGAAGTGAATCACGTGTAGTTCGGATTCACGATGACTCGTGTAGTTCGGTCATATTATTGAGGTAGTAATCTCATGTGGTTTCGGATTACTAAGGCTCGTGTAGTTCGGCCAACCTCAATGTTGTGAAGTTAGTAATCTCTTGTGGGTTCGGATTACTAAGGCTCGTGTAGTTCGGCCAATCTTCATTGTGGCGTTTGGTATTCAGTAATGGGTTAAGGGGTTAACCTTATTCGTTTTATATTGTTATATATATTAATGTAATGTATGTGTTGTAGCTAACCCTCCGGGTGTAGCTTATTGGCGTTGTTCACATCGTCGTTGGTGAACTTATACTTTGTTGATGCATTTTAGCTTGTTGCTTAGTGATCGTATGGTATGCTTATATTAGCTTGCCTTTATGCTTGGATGCTCCGGTATGCGGTATTTGTTTATTTATGTGGCGTGTCCATTTTATGCATATATATGTATGTAGTATATTTTCACTCACTAAGCGTTAGCTTACCCTCTCGTTGTTGATATTTTTATAGGTTCGCATGCTTGGCGGCTCGGGTAAGCTTGGGTATTAGAGATCTTGGCTAGGTTGCTTAGAAGATCTTGCTTTTGTACTCGATTAGGATTTGGGTAGCGTAGTCCCAAATCACCATGCTCGGTTTTGTTGGAAACTAAACTAGTCGGGTCGTGTATGTCCGTTTGGACAATTAACTAATGTATTAAATGTTTTAAGGTTATTAAACCTTTTATTGTAATTAAAGATGTTTATGGAAAAACAATTGGGACCTAAAGTATTATTTAACGCATATTAAAAGGAAAAAATTTTATGGGCCAGTTTTAATACGGGTTGGGTTGTTTCAAGTGTATGAAGTTATAACTAAAAAGTTATACTTCCATGTTCTTGAACTTATAAAGTTAACTTTTGTTCAAGAAAAATGAGATCAAAGTTAACTAGTAACACTTGACCAAGAACAACATAAATCACAAATTTAAAGAAGCAAGGAATGAAGTAATAAACTAATTTAAACAAGTAACAAGTCATGGTTGTTCATACTTTAAAGATTCAAGCCAAAGCTTGAACTTTAAGAATGTAAACTTTTAAGTTTACAAACATGAATTACAAGTATGATTTTTACAACACGTGAACTTTAATCTTTTAAAACTTTAAAGGTAGAGCCATAAACTAGTAAGTCTAGATTCTTGTGTGTTCTTGTAAATACAAGATAAAATGAAGAATCAAACTAAAGAGTTTGGTTCTTAACAACATGTAAGTAAACAACTATAAGTAAGTAAACATTAATCAAAGACAAGTGAATGATGATGATGATTATGTATGTATATGTATACGGTTTTGAGACAAGAAAAAGGAAGAAGAGAAGTTCTTGTTACTTACAATATTAGAGAGAAAAAGAGAGAAAGAAATGAGAGAAAATGAAAGTAAGTAAGTGTGTGTGTAAAGTGATATGAATACAAGTAAGTAAGTAATGTAAACAAAAAGATTTTTGAACTCCCCATGCTCAAGTGAGCTGACGGCTTAAAAGGTGGTTAATAAAGGGTGTATGCATGGGAACATGGTGTAAGTAAATGGTAACTAGATTCTCCTTTAACTTAATCAATCTAGTTAAACATAAATGGACTACTTATAACAATGGGCTCCTAAACTAATCCATTAAGATAAGTAGGGTGGGCTTATAAGCCCAATAACACAAGTCCATGTCCAAATAAATAATAATCCAAGTAAAAGTTCATTAACACTAATGAAGGCCCAAGTAATCAACTAAAAACCTTAGTTAATTAAAATGATTAATAAAAATCAATCATGAATGTAAATAATATTTGAAAATATTATTCGTGTAATGTACGCGTGTCACAAAGACGTTTCGGGGCATTTAAAAGTCAAGTATGGTAACATGTAAATGTATATAAACAATACATTCATTAAATCACAAGTATTAATAATAATTATTAATAAATAAACGTTGGAAAATCCAGGATCGTTACATTACCCACCTGTTAAAGAAAATTTCGTCCCGAAATTTTAAGCTGAGGTAGATGGAGGAGTCGGGAAAAGGTGAGGATACTTCTGCATCATTTGATCCTCTCGTTCCCAAGTAAACTCAGGTCCTCGTTTGGCATTCCATCGTACTCGTACAATCAGAATCTTGTTGTGTTTCAAAGTTTTGACCTCACGGTCCATAATCTCGACAGGCTCTTCCACGAAGTGGAGTTTGTCATCAATTGTAAGTTCCTCCAATGGTATGATAAGTTCGGGTGCAGCAAGACACTTCTTCAAGTTTGACACGTGGAAGGTAGGATGAACTGAGCTCAATTGAGTTGGGAGATCCAAATGGTAAGCAACGGGTCCAACACGTTCCAAGATTTCAAAAGGACCAATATATCACGGATTTAACTTTCCGCGCTTTCCAAAACGAATCACACCCTTCCAAGGTGCAACCTTCAACATTACACGGTCACCAACGTTGAATTCAAAGTCTTTAGGTTTAAGATCGGCATAACTCTTTTGACGATCGCGGGCAGTCTTAAGTCTTGCTTGAATCTGAGCAATCTTCTCCGTTGTTTCGTGTACTACCTCGGGTCCGGTGATTTGCTTCTCGCCTACTTCGGCCCAACAAATAGGAGATCGGCACTTGCAGCCATACAATGCTTCAAAAGGTGCAGCATTAATACTCGAGTGATAACTGTTGTTGTAAGAAAATTCAGCGAGTGGCAAATGCCTTTCCCAGGCCTTTACGAAATCAATGACACATGCACGCAACATGTCTTCCAATGTCTGAATCGTTTGTTCACTTTGCCCGTCGGTCTGTGGGTGATAAGCAGTACTCATGTCGAGATGGGTTCCCATGGCTTCTTGTAAGAAACGCCAAAATCTGGAAGAAAAACGGGGATCGCAATCTGAGATGATCGATAAAGGTACACCATGACGAGATACAACCTCTTTGATGTATAATTGAGCAAGTCTCTCCATCGTATCTGTTTCCTTCATCGCTAGGAAGTGCGCAGATTTGGTAAGACGGTCAACAATAACCCAGATGGTATCGTATCCGCCCACCGTCTTTGGTAGCTTGGTGATGAAATCCATTTTTATCCTTTCCCACTTCCATTGCGGGATTTCCGGTTGTTGAAGTAACCTAGAAGGCCTCTGATGCTCGACCTTAACTTTCGAGCAAGTCAAACACTTACCAACGTAAGTTGCAACATCTTTCTTAAGATTCGGCCACCAATACTGTTCTTTAAGATCGTGTTACATTTTGCCCGCTCCGGGATGAATCGAATATCTCGACTTGTGGGCTTCATCAAGTATAAGGTTCCGTAGATCTCCATAAAGAGGTACCCAAATTCTTCCGGCATAACATCGGAGTCCAGACTCCCTAACCTCGAATCGAGAGAAAAGTATGTTCAAATGTTCATGAGATATATTCTCCTCCTTGAGAGCCTCATCTTGGGCTACTCGGATCTGGCTGTTGAGGTTCGAATGAATGGTGATGTTCAGAGCCCTAACACGAAGAGGTGTCGTCCTCTCCTTTCGGCTTAAAGCGTTAGCTACAACATTGGCCTTGCCAGGATGATAGCGAAGTTCACAATCATAGTCGTTCCGCGTCTTGATCCATCGACGCTGTCTCATATTCAGTTGCTTCTGATCGAATATATGTTGGAGACTCTTGTGATCGGTGAAGATAGTGCTCTTAGTTCCATAAAGATAGTGTCTCCATAATTTGAGCGCAAAGACAACGGCTCCAAGTTCAAGATCGTGAGTAGTGTAGTTCCACTCGTGAATCTTCAGTTGACGGGAGGTGTAAGCGATAACCTTTGATCTTTGCATTAGTACACAACCAAAACCACTTTTCGATGCATCACAATAAACAACAAAGTCGTCACTGCCCTCAGGAAGTGATAGGATAGGTGCGGTGGTTAACTTCTTCTTCAAAGTTTGAAATGCTGATTCGTGTGCGGGTTCCCAAATGAACTTCTTCCCTTTGTGAGTCAGCGCAGTCAAAGGACGCGCAATCAGAGAGAAACCTTCAATAAATCTTCGGTAGTAACCAGCGAGACCTAAAAATTGGTGAATGTACATCGGAGTAGCGGGGGTTTCCCACTTGCTGATAGCTTCAATCTTGGCAGGATCAACTTTGATACCCGGGTTACTCACAACATGACCCAGAAATTGGACTTCCTTCAACCAAAATTCACACTTGGAGAATTTGGCGTAAAGTTTCTCCTGTCTCAAGAGTTCAAGTACTAGTCGGAGGTGTTGCTCATGCTCTTCTTCGCTCTTAGAGTAGATGAGGATATCATCTATGAAGATGATAACATACTTATCCAGGTACGGCTTGCAGACACGATTCATGAGATCCATGAACACGGAATGTGCGTTGGTCAAACCAAATAGCATCACGAGGAACTCATAATGACCATAACGGGTTCTGAATGCAGTCTTCATCACATCACTTTCCTTCACCCTCAACTGGTTATAACCGGATTGCAAATCGATCTTAGAGTAAATGCTCGATCCTTGTAGTTGATCAAAAAGATCGTCAATGCGGGGAAGAGGATACCGATTCTTGATTGTCAATTTATTGAGTTCACGGTAGTCGATACACATACGGAAGGATCCATCCTTCTTCTTCACAAACAAAATAGGTGCGCCCCAAGGCGAGAAACTTGGTTGGATGAATCCACGGTCTAGCAGTTCTTGTAATTGGCTCTGTAATTCTTGCATCTCGGAAGGTGCGAGTCGATAAGGTGCGCGAGCTACAGGTGCAGCTCCTGGTACTAAATCGATCTGAAACTCTACTGCTCTCGGTGGTGGTAACCAGGCAATTCTTCAGGGAAGACATCGAAAAATTCATTCACAATTCGAACGTCGTTCACACTCTTCACCTCAGTTTCTACCATTTTCACATGTGCTAGCACGGCAAGACGTCCTTTCTTCATGATCTTTTGCGCTTTCACGCAACTAATGAGGTTCAGCTTTGAGGTACATCTCTCTCCGTAAATGATCAGTGGCTCACCATCTCCTTGTGGTATACGAAGAGTGAAGTTTAAACTAAGGGGTATAAAATACTATTAAATTTTAGCAGGAAATACAATTAAATGCGATACAATTTTACACAAGATATTTATTTATTTATAGAATGGATATACTTAAACCTTGCTACAACACTTATAGGCAGTGTACCTAATCGTACAGTAGTGTAGTTTTTAGTAAGTCCGGTTCGTTCCACAGGGAAAATCTTTTAATCAAAGCTTAACGCTATATTAGTTTAATTTATAAAAATACAAATATATATATAAGTAATATTGTTATTATAAAGGGGGATTTTTACCGTTTAATGACCGGTTTGTCGATTTTAAAACTTTAGTCGCAGTTAAAACCAAATATAAAATATTAAATAAATAAAAGACTTAATTTAAAGCGTAAAGTAAATAACGATAATGAAATTGCGAATAATAAAAGTGCGATAAAATAAACTTGCGATAATTAAAAAGTACGATAATTAAAAGTGCAATTAAATACAATAACAATAAAAATGCGATAATTAGAAGTGCAATTAAATATAAAATAAAGGAAATTAAATATGAAATAAAAGAATTATGCTTATTTAAACTTCCGTAATCATGATGTTTGACGTGTTGATTTTAGTTTTATGCCCATGGGTTAATTGTCCTTTGTCCTGGATTATTTAATATGTCCGTCTGGTTTTTGTCCATAACAGTCCATCAGTCATAAATATAAAGTGCGAGTGTCCTCGTCAAATTATCCTTATACCCGAAGTCAAATATTCCAACTAATTGGGGACTTAAACTGTAACAAGATTTTAATACTTTGTTTAATAATTACACCAGGATGTCGACTGAGTGTAACCCAAGGTTTTAATACTTTGTTATCAATTATGCCAAGTGTCCTTGTACATAATTTCACCCCTGTTTTAATAATTCTAGTGGCTATTAATCCATTCCCGTGTCCGGTTAAATGAACGATTATTCGTACATATAAATACCCCGCCCATCGTGTCCGATCGAGTGTAAATGATTATTTATAGGGACGCCCAATTGTAAATCTTTATATTAAAATTAACAAACTATCATTTAGTTAAACAAATATAAAGCCCATTAATAGCCCATAGTCTAATTTCCACAAGTGTCGTTCTTTTGTCCAACCCCCAATTATGGTACAAAGCCCAATTACCCAATTTTAATAATTAGCCCAACATTATGATTACTTCGTTTTAAATAAGCATAATAATAACTTAGTTACGAGACATTAATGTAAAAAGGTTGAACAAAACTTACAATAATTAAAAATAGCGTAGCGTTACACGGACAGAATTTTGACTTACACCCTTACAACATTCGCTAACATACCCTTATTTTTAGGAATTAAAATTAAAATTAAAATTAAAATATAAATTATATATATATATATATATTTACGTATTTATTGAGAGAGAGATAGATTATTGATATTTTTGCGATCAAACTGCGTTTGCTTTTATAGGGAATTGAGTCCAGGGTAACTCCGCGACTCGCGGCATTTTTTGCCTTCAAACTCCGCGAGTCGCCCTTCAAACTCCGCGAGTCGCGGAGTTTGAAATTCCAGCTCACCAGCTTTGGCTTCTTTCTTGCCGACGATTTTAAATATTAATATAATATATATAATTTTTAAGAATTATTTATATATTATATTATATTCATGTGCATAGTTGACTTGTAATTTTTAGTCCGTTGCATCGAGCAATGAGAGTTGACTCTGGTCCCGGTTCCGGATTTTCGAACGTCCTTGCGTACAATTTAATATCTCGTACTTTGCGTTTTGAATCTTGTACTCTTGTAATTTTGAGACGTTTCTTATCAATAATTGGAACCTCTTTGATTGTCTTTTGTACTTTTGAGCTTTTTGGTCGTTTGCGTCTTCAATTCGTCGAATCTGTCTTTTGTCTTCACCTTTTATTATTTAAACGAATATCACTTTTAAATAGAACAATTGCAACTAAAAGCTTGTCTTTCTTGAGGAATAATGCTATGAAATATATGTTTGTTTTTAGCATTATCAAATATTCCCACACTTGAGCGTTGCTTGTCCTCAAGCAATATAGTCTTGAAATACTAGAATCACTTCTTTATTCTTCCCCCTTTTCTACATCAGTGATTTCTATACGGTGATATAAACAATGGTAGTAACGATATGGTTTACAGTCCCACATGACTATAAAATTTAGATCCTTTAAGGAAATTGGATCTTTATGAAAACATTTGATCTTTTGAAAATTTTAATCTAGCTTTTACTCTAGATTAGTTTTCCGGAATAACCCTTCACCGGTGTTTGCAAAATATTTTTGTGGGTTTGTGTGGGTTTCAGATTTGAAAATTTTAGCTCAACACTTGTGGTTTTGTGTTACCCACTTGCTAACCTTGTATTAGGAAAGCAACATGTCCAGTTTACTTGCTCCGTATATTACCTTTTGGTAAACTACCGTCCGGTTGTAAAGGAAAGCGTTGAACAAGCAACTGTTAAGGCAATGTCCCCTGACATGCTTTTAATTATGGTCTATAACGTGTCGGACGCAATTACTATCCTTGGTAGGAGCAATAGTAAAGCTCACCCTTATGATTTTTCGGTCTGGCACAAGGTCCTGTCTTTGACCATGCTATGCAATCACCGTTCTTACGGTTGACACCCGATTTGGTTCAGGTGACCTAATGAATTCCAGGTGAATTCCTAGGATTTTACGTTCAATGGTAATGAACGCATTGAAAATGGGTTTTCAGAAAATAAATCGGTTTGTAATTTTGATCAAAATATTTTCTCGTTCAAGCTCGAGTTTAGATATCATTCAATTCCATGAGTTTGTAATTCTCAATCTTTAAGATCAATCTCTAGGATTGAGTAATATCAGTCTTAAAAGCTGATTTTTAATCTTTTAAGGAGATTATCCTTTCTAGGGATCTGATTCATTAGTCTTATCCAGCTAATTTGCACGGTGCCCCCCCCCCCATTTTACGAGATAAATCCTTCTCATGGTTAGGATAAATCTGACCACTTGGCGACCCTATTTTATGCTGAGGTCCGTAGATTTCCTGCTGATTTTAGTAATGACTTTTCTAGATTTTTTGTCAACCTACAGCTGGTCTGGACGACAACTTCCTGACCTAAATCAAGAAGCGCGTTTCTTTTTCGGAAGACTTTACCTCCTTTTAATGATGGAATTGATTCATCGTGTAGATCCATCTCTTCTTTTCTTTCATAGGGTAAAACAGTTTAGTTTAGTCTAAAGCAAAAGTATTTTCAGTTATTTGTTACAGAAATATGTGACATATGTTTAAAATATCTTGGTAAATTTTCCCACACTTGGCTTTTATTTTCCTTTTTATTGTCCTCTATTCCATTTTAAATGAATTCTAACATTTTGGTTTGTTTCTCAATTTATGTCCTTTCCGAGGTAACAATAATTTCGGTGTTAACACCTAGTTTTATCGTTCATAAATATGTATAAACATGATTTTGAGTTCATTTAATTGAAAATTTTGAAAAATTTTACTAGAATTGGGTAGTCCGTATATAAGACTAGGGCTGTTCTTTATTATCAGAGAGCACTAGATTCTTATACAACTACTACTTTACTAGTATTTCTAATGGTAACCAAGTGTATAAAGTAAAAATTTTAAAATCCGAAAGAATTTAACCCCTTCCCACACTTAAGATCTTGCAATGCCCTCATTTGCAAGAAATCAGTAACAATTTAAATTATTGAGGGTGATTTGTGTGAAAATGATTAAATTTTACCAAAGTTTCCAAACATATTGGCGTTTGTTTTCTGAATGATAAATGGTGCATATCATTTGTTCATTCCGTCTTGTTGTTATATCACATTTATTTTGCATCTTGTCGTCAAAATTAGTTGCTTTTGCTGAACTTAATGCCAGTCTTTGAAAATGCGTTGTTTTACCTTGTTGTGTACATAAGATAAACTGCAAACACATATACATATTTTTGAAGTTTGGTATATTACCCCACATTCAAACATTACTAAAATCTAATAATAAAAGTTAGAAAATTATAAAAACTATTACACTATTAACATAAGTATTAAATGTATCAACATTACAAATAATAAAATTAATAAAACTAAGTAAACTAGGGATGATACTGATACCAGTAGGGGTTCCATGCATAACCATATGTGTTATAAAATGCTTCGGCTGGGTTATACGTAGGAAACGGTGGTTGGATCTCTATAGACCAGGGAGGAAATACGGGCGATGGAGTAGGAATATAGTTTCTACCTATTTGTTGGCAATAAGCTATGATTTGGTTTTGATGAACTTGCCAATCTTCAAATGCTCGATGTCTAGCATTTTCATACTCTTGTGAAGCTATAAACCTTTGCATTTCTGTCATTTCATTTCCCCCTCCCACATTACCTGGTTGTTGGTTTCTCTCAACCTGTGGATGTCTACCATTATATCGTACTGCGGCGTTATTTCGCCTCATCAAAACTTTAGCACCATGGTATACATTTAAACCTATTGTATCGCGGGGTTCTGGTTCTTCGACTAATAATCCCCCCCGACTTATATCCACACCGAGATATTCAGCAATCAAAGTAATAAATATACCACCTCCTATTATGCTATGCGGTCTCATCCCCCTAACCATAGCTGATAAATAATAACCCACACAATAAGGTATACTTACAGCGCTTTGTGGGTATCGAATACACATGTGGTAAAACAAATCCTGTTCATTTACCTTTTTCTTGTTCTTACCTCGTTGTGTAATCGAATTGGCTAAAAATCTATGAATTACTCTTAACTCTGCTCTATCTATATCCAAATAAGAGTAATTTCCCCCTTTAAATCGGTGATGGCTAGTCATTTGACTCCATACACCATGCGTATCAAAATTTTCGTCTATCTTTCTACCATTTAGTATCAACCCTCTACAATCGGCAGATGCTAACTCCTCAGGCGTATATATACGTAAAGCCTGAGCCATGTCTAGTAAAGACATGTGGCGCATCGAACCTCCTAACAAAAATCTAATAAAAGATCGATCGGTTAAACTAACTACCCGATCATTTATTTCTATACTACACAATAATTCTTCACACCATACTTTATATACAGGTCTACGCATGTTGAATAATCGTACCCAATCGTTAAAAGTAGAATTACCATACCTCTTTGTAAGTAATTCCCTAATTGGCCCGACCAATTTTACAGCTTCTAATGGTGCCCATTCTATGACCCTAGGTACTTCAACAGCTTTAGAATGAAGAGTATGCAAACCCCTTTGGTATTTTGGATAATCTATCCAACGTCTGTCAAATCTCAAGTTCGGGTGCAACTCTTCCAAGTGCATATCTGAAAATGTCATGACTGGATGAGGTATATCTTGTTTGTAGTAGTTATCCACCTCCTGTTGTTCCGTATTCTTAGCAGGAGCATTGCGAGCTTGGGATGAAGATTCACCCCTTTCAGTCTGCAAAACACATCAAACACAATTTTGTGCATCCAAATATGCATTAGTGTCAGCAAAATTATCAATCAAAATAATTACAATGACATGTTCAATTTATATCAAACATAAGTTCATTTTCATATTTTTATCAAATCTACACTTTTTCAAATAAGCATATATGAAAATGTTCACCAAGTTCATAAGCATTCAACTCAAATAACATGTCAAAATAATCATTACTAGCAATTAAACAAGTTTCAAATGGCATTATCTCTCAAAAATCAAGTTCATGAATTTTAGACTTGAAAAAGTCCACTTTATTTCTCAAAATCATGCTTAGGCTCAAAGTTTGGATCATTTAACTACCTAAACATGTTACACTACTTAATTTAGCAACAATTCATGACAAAAATCGGCCATAACCTGTTTATATCAAAAAGCCCCAAATTTGCTCAAGAACACAAACCTTAGATTACTCAAAATTTGAAGTTTAAGGCATCTAATCATGTTAAATAGCATCAATCTAGGTTATACAAGCATAATACACAAGCAATTTAAGCATAATTACACTAAAAAGCATTAAAATTGAATTGGGGAAAAAATTGCTCAAGAACACTAATTTTCGGATTAAATGGTGTTTAGGTGTAGAAATTTACCGTTTTCCTTGAGTAATTCCTTGATAGCATCCTTCTTAACATGATTTTAGTAAAAATTTTGATAAAAAACGGTGAAAAATTGTGAATTTGGGAGTGTTTTTTCGTGTATTTTCGCAGTATTTTGTGGGTGTTGGGTTGGGGACTGATCAGTTCGTCCCTTATATTTTTTTCTGGATTTTACATTCTCAGCGAGTCGCGGCAAATTTACCCTTCAAACTCCGCGAGTCGCGGAGTTTGTATTTTTTATTTTTTTTATTTTTTTTAAACATCTTATACTAATTAAAACAATTAAGTAATTAATTTTAAAATTTTGTTTCCCTTGTTATTTAGGACGAGGTCGTTTCGGATCGATGTCCTAGTCCGTCCTACGACAAAATTTTAAAATTTGTCTTTTTGTAGCGATTGTTTTAAAAGCTAAGATTTTTGGGTTTTTTAATGTTTTTGGCATACTTTAATTCAATAAGATTAAAAATAATGATAATAAAAGTTCTCGTCCCTCCCTCGGGTAAAGCAATTTCGGTTCAAAGACCTAGTCTTCAACTTACGACGAATTTTAAAAATTATATTTTTAACTTAGCGACATAAAGTAAATTTTTGTTTTTAAATTCACACCAAACTTAAATTTAAAAATGTATAAAATTAAAAATTTACACCAAACTTAATTAAAAATGCATAATATTAAAAATTCACACCAAACTTATATTATATTTTTGTTTTTATACATACAAACTTATATTAAAAATATTAATTTTTCAAATATTGACAAACTTAAATATATTGATTTTACAGAGTTCACAATATTAATTTAAGATTTATATATTAATTTTAAAAACATGGTAAAAATAAAATTAAAAATCTTTTTGGTCTTTTATCCCACTTTAATCAATCAAATATTATCAAAAATATGCGCCCCTCTTTTCGGTAAAGTAATTTCGGTTCCATGACCTAATTTAACTCATGACGAATTTTTGAAATATTTTGGGTTGATTGATTAAAGATATTTATACCTTAAGAATAAACGTTAAATTTCGCAGTGATGTAATAAATTTTTGAATGATATCAATAATTTCGGTCGCCAAACCTAATTTTATTCAATACCAATTTAAAACTTTATAGCGAACAAATTAGCGTTTATTGTCAAAAGGTTAAAAATAAAAAATAAAAATAAAAAAAAAAACTGTACAGACTTACCTGTGAGATAGTATTCTTAGTTATATGATCTATCCCATTCATAAGATAGTCGGTTTAATTGGTTTTCCATAGCTACATAGGCGTAACCTCGAGCATTCAGTGTTTTTTCTTCTAAACATATGAACGGTCCGTCTCTGCATAAAGTAACAAATTCGGTGTTTGAATAGGTTTGATTATTTGAACATTTACCTCCATGTGACCATTTTTCGCATTTGTGACATCTTTCTAGGTGTCGTGCTCTTCTTTTCCCTGGGGATTTTAATTTTCCTTTACCAAATTGTAACTTATTATCTTCGCATCTGGATTCTTTTCTTACTCCGCCCAATCTTTCTCTGATTACTGATACTATTTCACTCGAAAGTGTGTCATTATTACGTTTAGTGATCAAAGCGTGTAGCATTAGACCATGGTTTAGTTCACAGGAAGTCTTCATTTCGTAAAAACCTAAAAAAATAAAAATTCAGAATGGGGGGAGAAGACTAGTTCTTTAGGGTCTGCTAGGGAAAGACCATTCGGGTTCCATTTTCGAGAACTACACGAAAACAGAAAATCTAACTCTAACAGAAATACATATTATCCTTTAAAGACTTGATTCTCCCCACACTTAGTTAGCTGTGGTATCGAAATTGTGATTAACTTCGTTGTCGACTTCCATCGGACTATCTATGTAATGTTTAACTCTGTGACCATTAACTTTAAATTCAATTCCATTTGAATTTATTAATTCTATCGTACCGTATGGGAAAACTCGTTTGACTATGAATGGTCCAGACCATCTTGATTTCAATTTTCCAGGAAATAGCTTGAATCGTGAATTGAAAAGAAGAACTCTGTCTCCTTCTTTAAATTCTTTTGAACTTCTGATTCTTTTATCATGCCATTTCTTTGTTCTTTCCTTATAGATTAATGAATTTTCGTATGCTTCATGTCTTAATTCTTCTAATTCGTTTAGTTGACTTAATCGTAGACGTCCGGCTTCATGTAAATCAAGATTACATGTCTTCAAAGCCCAAAATGCTTTGTGTTCAATTTCTACAGGAAGATGACATGCTTTTCCGTAGACGAGTCTAAAAGGTGTGGTTCCAATTGGAGTTTTGTAGGCTGTTCTAAAAGCCCAGAGTGCATCCTCCAATTTAATGGACCATTCCTTCGGATTTGATCCTACGGTTTTCTCTAGAATACGTTTTAAAGCTTGGTTGGTATTTTCAACTTGTCCACTTGTTTGTGGATGATATGCGGTGGATATTTTATGAGTTACTCCATATCTTTTAAGAACTTTCTCAAGTTGATTATTACAGAAATGAGTTCCCTGATCACTTATTAAAGCTTTCGGTGTTCCAAACCTTGCAAAAAGACGTTTTAAAAAGTTGACTACAACTCGTGCATCGTTAGTTGGGAGAGCTTGTGCTTCCGCCCATTTAGATACATAATCAATGGCTACAAGAATATAGAGATTATTATGAGATTTTGGAAATGGACCCATAAAGTCAATACCCCAAATGTCAAATACTTCACATACTTGAATGACATTTTGTGGCATTTCATCACGTTGACTTATTTTTCCGGCCCTTTGACAAGCATCACAGGATTTGCAAAGAAGGTGTGCGTCTTTGTAAATTGTAGGCCAATAGAATCCAGCATCATAAACTTTTCTTGCTGTTAGTTGAGGCCCATAGTGCCCTCCTGTTGGTCCTGTGTGACAATGGTTTAAAATTTTACTAGCTTCATCTCCAAATACACATCGGCGTATTATTCCATCGGGACAACTTTTAAACAGATGTGGATCTTCCCAAAAATAGTGTTTTATATCACTGAAGAATTTCTTTCTTTTTTGGTACGATAATCCTTTTTCAAGGAATCCACATACTAAGTAGTTTGCATAGTCTGCAAACCATGGTATTTCATTATAATCTATCTTCAATAGATATTCATCAAGAAAGTTGTCTTGTATGGCCGATTCATTTAGAACTTCTAATTCGGGATTTTCAAGACGAGAAAGATGATCAGCGGCGAGGTTTTCTGCTCCTCTTTTATCTCGGATTTCAATATCGAACTCTTATAAGAGTAAGATCTAACGGATTAATCTTGGTTTAGCATCTTGTTTCGAAAATAGGTATCTAAGAGCAGAATGGTCGGTATAGACCACGGTTTTTGCTAGAACGAGATATGAACGAAATTTGTCAAAAGCAAAGACAATAGCAAGGAGTTCTTTTTCAGTAGTTGTGTAATTTGTTTATGCTCCTTGTAACGTCTTACTAGCGTAATAAATAGGTTGAAATCGTTTTTCAATCCTTTGTCCTAAAACGGCTCCCATTACAAAATCACTTGCATCGCACATTAGTTCATATGGTAGATTCCAATTTGGTGTTATCATGATCGGCGCATTAGTGAGTTTCTCTTTAAGAATATTAAAAGATTTGATGCATTCATCTGAAAAAATGAATGGAGCATCCTTTTCTAGGAGTTTATTCATAGGAGTGGCAATTTTAGAAAAATCTTTTATGAAACGTCGGTAAAAACCGGCATGCCCTAGAAAACTCCTAACTCCTATAACATTGGTGGGATGTGGAAGTTTAGCAATTACATCTACTTTAGCTCTATCCACTTCAATTCCTTCTTTTGAAATTTTATGTCCAAGAAAGATGCCTTCTTTAACCATGAAATGGCATTTCTCCCAATTAAGTACTAGATTTGATTGTTCGCATCTAATCAGCATTCATTCAAGATTAGCTAGACATGATTCAAATGTATCACCGAAGACTGAAAAGTCATCCATGAAAACTTCCATGCATTCTTCTATCATGTCGTGAAAAATCGCCATCATACACCTTTGAAAGGTTGCAGGGGCGTTGCAAAGTCCAAATGGCATGCGTTTGTAAGAAAAAGTACCATAAGGGCACGTGAACGTGGTTTTCTCTTGATCTTCGGGTGCTATTGGAATTTGAAAATATCCGGAAAATCCATCAAGAAAACAATAGTAACTATTTCCGGCTAGCTTTTCTAACATTTGATCAATGAAAGGTAAGGGAAAGTGATCTTTTCTGGTGGCGTCATTTAATTTTCTATAATCAATACATACACACCATCCTGTTACAGTCCTAGTAGGAATAAGCTCATTTTTTTCATTTGTAATGACAGTCATGCCACCCTTCTTAGGCACACATTGAACTGGGCTTACCCATGGACTATCAGAAATTGGATAAATTAAACCTGCATCTAGCAGTTTAATAATTTCTTTTTTAACTACATCTTGCATATTCGGATTTAGTCTTCGTTGGCGTTGCACATACGTTTTATGACCTTCTTCCATAAGGATTTTATGTGTGCAATACGAAGGACTTATTCCTTTAATATCATGAATCTTCCATGCAATGGCTGGTTTATGAGCTTTCAACACAGAAATGAGTTGAGATTTCTCATTTTTAGTAAGAGAAGACGATATTATTACAGGTAATTCAGATTTACCATGTAAATAAGCGTATTCCAAATGGTTTGGAAGTGGCTTTAACTCTAATGTCGGTGGTTCTTCTATCGATGATTTATATCGATATCTGTCTTCTTCTTTTAGCATTTGAATTTCTTCTGTTGTTGGTTCATATCCATTAGATATTAGTGTAGCTAACATTTCAGCTTCATCAATTTGTTCAGTTCCTTCTCCTAAAGAACATTCTCCTGTTCCTTGTAATTCTGGAAATTCTTCTAACAATTCTGCATGTGAATCTATAGTTTGAATATAATAACATGTATCATCTGCAGATTGCGGTTGTTGCATTGCTCTATCAATTGAAAAGGTAACACTCTCATCCTCTATACTTAGGGTCAGTTTCTTACCAAACACGCCTATCATTGCTTTAGCCGTGTTTAAGAATGGTCTTCCTAATATGAGAGGAACTTGAGAATCTTCTTCCATGTCCAGAACAACAAAATCTACTGGAAATACTAAAGTACCAACTTTAACTAGTATATTCTCCATTATCCCTCTAGGATATTTTATTGATCTATCGGCTAGTTGTATGCTTATTCTTGTTGGTTTCAATTCTCCAAGGTCTAGTTTAGCGTATAATGAATACGGCATTAAATTTATACTAGCACCTAAGTCTGCCAATGCTTCTATTGAACTAAGACTACCCAGAAAACATGGAATTGTGAAACTTCCTGGATCAGATAATTTTTCTGGTATCTTATTCAACAGCACTGCTGAACAATTAGCGTTCATAGTAACAGCCGAGGGTTCTTCCATTTTCTTTCTATTCGTGATCAGATCTTTCAAGAATTTAGCATATCTAGGCATTCCTGAAATCACATCAATGAAAGGAAGATTTACATTTATCTGTTTAAACATATCCAAGAATTTGGATTGCTCGGCTTCAAGTTTCTCTTTCTTCATTTTACTTGGGTAAGGAAGTGGTGGTTGGTATGGTTTAACATAAGGTTTATCCTTAGCTGTGTTATCTTCATTAACCTTTTCAACTACCGGTTCTTTTTCCTTATCTTGTTCAGGTTGTGGTTCTTGTGGAGTAGGAATAGTTTCATCAGAAGTTACAGGTATTTCAGGTGGTTTAAGTGTTGTACTACTTCTTGTGGTAATGGCTTTAGCTGTTTCATTCCGGGGATTTGCATTTGTATCACTAGGTAAACTTCCCGGTTTTCTTTCACCTATTAACCTTGCTAGGTTACTTACTTCTTGTTCCAAGTTTTGAATAGAAGCTTGTTGATTTCTAAATGCTTGAGCATTTTGTTCATTAGTTTGTTTTTGAGATGTGAAAAACTGTGTTTGAGTTTCAACTAGCTTTGTCATCATATCTTCTAAATTCGGCTTTTTATCATCGGTTTGTGGTGGTTTGTTTTGAAAATTAGGTCTTTGCTGGTTGTAAGTATTGTTAGATACTTGTTGATTGCTAGGACCTTGTTGGTTGTTGTATGGAATATTTCGATTATAATTCTGGTTTTGATTGTAAATAGGTCTTGGCTGTTGATAATTATTCTGATAATTATTTCCAGGCCTTTGGTTTATGTATGAAATATTCTCTCTTTGTTCCATTGTTAATTCAATACTGAGACAATCTTTTGTCAAATGTGGTCCTCCACACTGCTCACAACTAATTCGTATTGAGTGTATATCTTTAGTCATCTTTTCCATTCGTCTCTCGACAGCATCTATCTTTGCGGAAATGAAATCTAAGTCATGGCTAGAATTGGCTCTAGCTGCTTTAGATGATCTAACGATATCTTTTTCTTGGTGCCACTCATGTGAGTGGGAAGCAGTGTTATCAATAATTTTATAAGCATCAGTTTCGGTTTTCTTCATAATGGAACCACCAGCTGCTATATCGATGTCTTTTCTTGTAGTGATGTCACATCCTTGGTAGAATATTTGTACTATTTGACAGGTGTCTAAACCATGTTGCGGACATCCTCTTAATAACTTTCCAAATCTTGTCCACGCCTCATATAGAGTTTCATTCGGTTTCTGTGTGAACGTAACAATTTCTCCTTGAAGTCTTACGGCTTTAGATGCAGGAAAGAATTGTTTAAGAAATTTTTCAACTAAAACGTCCCATGTATCAATCGCCCCTACAGGTAACGATTCCAACCAATCTTTGGCTTCTCCCTTTAAAGTCCAGAGAAATAACATGAGATATATCTGTTCATCCTCAACTTCTCTTATTTTAAATAGTGTGCAGATCCTATTAAAGGTACGAAGATGTTCATTTGGATCTTCCTTCGGCGCACCACTAAATTGGCATTGATTAGTCACCATGTGTAGAATTTGTCCTTTGATTTCATAATCTGGCGCATTAATGTCTGGATGAGTAATTGCGTAACCTTGGCCAGTATGTTTAGCTCTCATTCGGTCTTCCATACTTAAAGGTTCTAGATTCTCCATAATTGAATTTCTTGAATCGGAATCACTAGAGGATTCTGATTTAATGGTTCGTTCCTCAACAATCTCTGTTTGAATGATTGGTGGTTCCGGAGGAAAATTTAATGGTTCAGGATCTATGAATCGTCCCTGAATATTCTCCGGATTCTCAATTGTGAGGTCGGGTTCAAAAAATGGATTATCAGAAATTTGAATTGGAGTACTTGGTCGACAGGATGACGATTCTAAAGAAAAATCAACGGCGGTAATATTTGCTAAATGTCTTGATCTAGTTACAGGTGGTGAACGTACAAAAGGTGGTGAACGTCTTGCTCGGTGCATTCACTGAATATCCTATTAGTTTTTAAAAGGAAAGAAAAATTATATAAGTTATCCAATTAATAGACTTTTCTGATTTTGCTCACGTTTCGAATAGCCAAAAGATGCAGCAGAGGGGCAGGATTCGTTTGGTCTCAATATAATTGAGGACTGTTTGGCTCCAATAACCTGGTCCACGTACAAATCTAACTATTACTACGAACCAGAAAATTTTGATGTCTATCAATTTAACCACTTAAAATAAATTTTCGTAATTTTAAGAAGTATAGATAAGAAGTAGAAAAAATTCTAAGTCCTAAAAACTAGAATGACGGGAAATAAGAAAGAAAAAGAGCGCGTCGAAAAAGATCGAAAAAGAGAAGGGTTGAAAAATAAAAGGCGTCGAAAAATAAGAAATAATAAAAAAAATGACTTATAGAACTTAAAAACACTCGACTAACCCAACCTTATTACTATCACTAACTTAAAATTATAATCGCAAATTGAGATTACTAATTGGAGTGATAATTGATACATAGGTAAAAGGCGTCGAAAAATAAAAATAAGAAAGTCGCGCGTTGAAACTTAAAAAGGCACTAAAAATTAAAAGTTGCTTCTAAAAATATTAAAGCTTACAAGTAAAACTATATCCCAAATGGAAATAACTTAAAAAGGTACTAAAACTTAAAAAGGCGTCGCAAAATTCTAAAGCACCTAAATCTTAGTCTAAAGAAAAAGCACTTAAGGGATTTTACGGCAAAGCCTAAAAATATAGAAGTAAAAATAACTATGGCAAAAACTATGTTTAAAACTAAATACGAGCGAAAAATACAAATATTACGCTAAAACAATTAAAAAGAGACAAAATATAAAAATATACTAAAAGTTGCAAAAATTACAATTTTTATAAAAAATACTATTTTTATATTATTTATTTTATAAAACTATTAATTTTATAATTTAATTAAACTAATTAAACAAAATAATAATAAAAACTAATTACTAATTACTAATTAAATTAATACAACAACCTAATTAGGGTTACAAAAAAAATAATAATAATAATTACACCGTATTAAATGCGAGATTAGGGCTTCCTGTTCGTGTCAGGGTAGCTCCGCGAGTCGCAGTTCTCGAAGCTGGAAAACTCCGCAAGTCGCGGGGTTTCAAATTTCAGATCAGGTGCAGGACAAAAATCGTTCGTTTCAGTTTTTTTTTTTTTAAATTTCTGTTTTAAATTTTCTGTTTAAATAAAAATATTTATATAATAAAAACTTATATTTAAAAACTAAAATAAAAATAGAAATACTTTATAATTTTATAAAAATAACAATCTAAAAAAATAGATTTATATATATATTTTTTTTTCGGTTTTTTTTTTAAATTTTTTTATATTTTAAATAAACACAAAATATTTAAATAAAACTTATATTTTTATAAAATAAAAATAAAGAAACTTTATAAAACTTGAATATTTAACAAACTCTTAAAAATATTTATATTTTTGTTTTCTCTTTTTATGTTTTTGAATATTTAAAACGTATTTTTACAAAAGCGTAATTTTTATAAAAGTAAACTAAAAATAAAAATCTTTTTTTTTATATATTTAGCGTTGCGCTTCCGGCTTTTAAGCTAGACGATCCCCGGCAGCGGCGCCAAAAATACTTGAAGTTTAAGCTAAGGGGTATAAAATACTATTAAATTTTAGCAGGAAATACAATTAAATGCGATACAATTTTACACAAGATATTTATTTATTTATAGAATGGATATACTTAAACCTTGCTACAATACTTATAGGCAGTGTACCTAATCGTACAGTAGTGTAGTTTTTAGTAAGTCCGGTTCGTTCCACAGGGAAAATCTTTTAATCAAAGCTTAACGCTATATTACTTTAATTTATAAAAACACAAATATATATATAAGTAATATTATTATTATAAAGGGGGATTTTTACCGTTTAATGACCGGTTTGTCGATTTTAAAACTTTAGTCGCAGTTAAAACCAAATGTAAAATATTAAATAAATAAAAGACTTAATTTAAAGTGTAAAGTAAATAACGATAATGAAATTGCGAATAATAAAAGTGCGATAAAATAAACTTGCAATAATTAAAAAGTACGATAATTAAAAGTGCAATTAAATACAATAACAATAAAAATGCGATAATTAGAAGTGCAATTAAATATAAAATAAAGGAAATTAAATATGAAATAAAAGAATTATGCTTATTTAAACTTCCGTAATCATGACGTTTGATGTGTTGATTTTAGTTTTATGCCCATGGGTTAATTGTCCTTTGTCCTGGATTATTTAATATGTCCGTCTGGTTTTTGTCCATAACAGTCCATCAGTCATAAATATAAAGTGCGAGTGTCCTCGTCAAATTATCCTTATACCCGAAGTCAAATATTCCAACTAATTGGGGACTTAAACTGTAACAAGATTTTAATACTTTGTTTAATAATTACACCAGGATGTCGACTGAGTGTAACCCAAGGTTTTAATACTTTGTTATCAATTATGCCAAGTGTCCTTGTACATAATTTCACCCCTGTTTTAATAATTCTAGTGGCTATTAATCCATTCCCGTGTCCGGTTAAATGAACGAGTATTCGTACATATAAATACCCCGCCCATCGTGTCCGATCGAGTGTAAATGGTTATTTATAGGGACGCCCAATTGTAAATCTTTATATTAAAATTAACAAACTATCATTTAGTTAAACAAATATAAAGCCCATTAATAGCCCATAGTCTAATTTCCACAATTGTCGTTCTTTTATCCAAACCCCAATTATGGTACAAAGCCCAATTACCCAATTTTAATAATTAGCCCAACATCATGATTACTTCGTTTTAAATAAGCATAATAATAACTTAGTTACGAGACATTAATGTAAAAAGGTTGAACATAACTTACAATGATTAAAAATAGCGTAGCGTTACACGGACAGAATTTTGACTTACACCCTTACAACATTCGCTAACATACCCTTATTATTAGGATTTAAAATTAAAATTAAAATTAAAATATAAATTATATATATATATATATATATTTACGTATATATTGAGAGAGAGAGAGAGAGAGATTATTGATATTTTTGGAATCAAACTGCGTTTGCTTTTATAGGGAATTGAGTCCAGGGGAACTCCGCGACTCGCGACATTTTTTGCCTTCAAACTCCGCGAGTCGCGGAGTTTGAAATTCTAGCTCACCAGCTTTGGCTTCTTTCTTGCCGACGATTTTAAATATTAATATAATATATATATAATTTTTAAGAATTATTTATATATTATATTATATTCATGTGCATAGTTGACTTGTAATTTTTACTCCGTTGCGTCGAGCGTTGAGAGTTAACTCTGGTCCCGGTTCCGGATTTTCGAACGTCCTTGCGTACAATTTAATATCTCGTACTTTGCGTTTTGAATCTTGTACTCTTGTAATTTTGAGACGTTTCTTATCAATAATTGGAACCTCTTTGATTGTCTTTTGTACTTTTGAGCTTTTTGGTCGTTTGCGTCTTCAATTCGTCGAATCTGTCTTTTGTCTTCACCTTTTATTATTTAAACAAATATCACTTTTAAATAGAACAATTGCAACTAAAAGCTTGTCTTTCTTGAGGAATAATGCTATGAAATATATGTTTGTTTTTAGCATTATCAAAGAGCTTTATCTCCACAAATAATATCGGCTCTTACTTTGGTCAACCAATCCATACCGATAATAACATCAAAGCTTCCCAACTTAATGGGTATTAAGTCAATCTTAAAATCTACACCAACTATGTTGATAATAGCTCCTCGACTAATATGGTCAACTTTCTCAAGTTTTCCATTGGCGACCTCGACAAGCATACTCTCTTTTAAAGGGACTAATGACCAATTAATCTTATCGCAAAAGTGTCTACATACATAACTTCTATCGGCACCAGTATCAAATAGGACAGAAGCTAATAAATTATTGATAGTGAATATACTTGTCACCAAGTCGGGGTTCTCTCGGGTGTCCCTTTCATTAACATTGAAAGCTCTACCACGGGGTGGTCCGCCATCTTTTCTTTTGTTGGGGCACGCATTTCTGAAGTGGCCCGTCTGTCCGCATTCGTAGCAATTTTTAGGTCCATTGGTGTTCGACTTTCCATTCAAAGTGGTGACCTTGCAGTCCTTCCCGATATGCCCAGTCCGTTGGCACTTTTCATAAACAACGTTACAATACCCAGTATGGTGCTTGTAGCACCGTTTGCATTGTGGTAAGGTTCCCTTGTAGTTCGAGTTTGAGCTTGTGTTCGGATTGGGGTTTCCACCGTTGTTGTTTCCTCTGAAACCCTCATGTCGTTTCGCCGAGTTTTGATCATAGGTCCTTCCCCTGTTGTTATCCCATTTGCGCTTCTCACTACTACCCGCTTCAGACTTAGCCTTCTTCGGTTCATCGATGATAATTTGGTTCATCAAAGTATGCGCCATGCGCATTGCTTCCGGGACATTAGGTGGTTTGGACGAGGTGATGTTTCCCTTAATGGACTTCAGAAGTCCCCACAAGTATCTCTCCATACGCTTGAATTCCGGAGTGACCATGGTAGGACACATCAGGGCTAGTTCCAAATACCTACGATTGTACCCATCGAGGTCGTTCCCTACAACCTTCAACTGCATAAACTCAATCTCCATCTTTTGGATCTCGGTCCTAGGGCAATATTCTTCAATCAGGGCCCCTTTGAATTCCTCCCATGGGGTAGCAAATGCCTCATCAATACCTTTTGCTTGAGCTAACGTGTTCCACCACGTTAGCGCGCCGTCAGATAGAGTGCATGAAGCAAACTTGGTTTTATTCGCCTCTGAACAGTTACTAACTCGAAACACAGATTCTAATTTCTCGAACCATCTAGTGAGACCAACCGGCCCCTCTGTTCCACTGAAGTTGTGGGGTTTGCAGCTTTGGAACTCCTTGTACGTGCACCCATTACGAACGGGCTGGATAACCGGTGGCAGTGGCGGTGGAGCTTGGAGGTTCCTTTCTGCTAAAGCTGCGGTGACTCGATCATTGATCATTTCCTCGATTTGGGCTGCGGTAGGTGTTGATCGTCCGTTGGCCATGATGTTCTAAACAAAAATTTTGACTCAAGTCAAAATCCAAAATTCAAATAATAATAATAATACAGTATATGGTAACCAACATGAAATCAACACATCACATGTTTACTAAGTAATGCAACCAGGTACAAATACCACAAAATCATACAGTAATGTAAATAGAACATCGTGCAAGAATTAAATAACGCAAAGTTCCATTCAATAATAATAATAAGTTGCATACATTCGCATAATTTCGTACAATACATAAGTGAAACATAAAACTACAACTAGATTACATAATGAAATCTACTACAAAAGTCCTACGGTGATGGCGGGTGTAGGATGTACAATACGTGGGACATCTGGTCCTCGAGCTCAGTTACCCGAGCATGGAGGATCTCTACCTCCCTCATCAGTTCCTCGATAGAGGGAGTGGGTGGGGCAGGCGGTACAGTCGGTACGGGTGGTGCTGGTGGAGCTGGTGGTGCAGACGGTCCGGCTCCAGAAGTTGATGCTGCGAAGCGGTAAGGCTTACGGATGAACGGATCAGCAGGATACGGCACAAGCCGCTTGTGGGCAGTAACCCTACGACGCTAACCATATGCGTCAGTGAATGCTCGACCTCCATTGAGCCCTGGAATGACGGTACCATCGAAACGGTACCGCTTCTTTGGTGGGGTGGAGGGTGGCTGTACAGGTGCATCATCAGGGTCCTCCTCATCGGAGTCATCATCACTAGAGTCGTCTGTGGATGAGTCGTGGAATGACGGGTCATCTGAATCATGTGGAGGTGGCTGCACAGGTGGCTGTACTGGCTCTCCTCGGGCGGCCATCATCTGTCGGTATCTAAAAGGCGGGATCGGCACGAGTTGTCCATCAGGAGCGCATCGGCACCAATGACGATACTGATTACGGAATGGACCTTCCCCAAATTCCGCGGGAATCACAACACCACCAGGATGGTGCTGTGGCTCCTGAGGTACCGGGGCAAGTGGAGCTGGAATCTCCAAGAGGTCATGGGCTCTGTCTGCAGTACCCACTGGGGCAGGTGCATGACTACTAGCTCCGGAGGATGAAGCACCTGGGTCGTTAGAGTGTATCGCTGACAGGATCGGGGGAGCGGCAACAGCGGCAGGTGAAGTGGCTGAAGTGTCAGAATCGCTGCCCAAAATGATAGCAGGTGGAATATCCGACATCTGAACAAGGAAAAATAAATTTTCCATGTCAGTAAGTCATAAAGCAAGCACGTATTAGGCCAAATAACTACGATAGTCTAGATCATGTGTAACAGTAAGTAGCATGGCAATAACGACAAGTATCATGCAATCGAAAGCAGATAATAGCATGCAGTAGTGAAATCATGTAATAGCATACGGCATATAGTAGTAAAAGTAAGCAGCAGCATGCAGTAAGTTTAGCAGAAACAAATAAACTAGAGAGTTGTAGATTAGTCCTATTAGTAAATCCTACTCGGGTCGGTCTTAGACTCACTAATGCAACCTAATTCCCTACAACCAATGCTCTGATACCAAATGTGATGCCCCGTACAAAACCATCATGTACAAATCATCAACAACAGGATCATTACAAGGTCAAACACTATATGTTATTTCAAAATACGTTTGCATTCATGATAAAAGGTGATGTCTTAACCAACATCAATGTTTAACAACCAAAGTATGCTTCAATGAATAGAAGCAAGGATAATAGTATGTGACCCATAGGTCATTACAAATCATAGTTTCAAAAGTAATAATGTTTATGAATGCAAGATAAACGTTCATGCAGTGACATCTCTAAAGCGGTGGGTGTCTACAGCAAGACTAGTACACAGCGGAAGCTAGCAACCTTAAGCACCTGAGAAAAACATACTTAAAAATGTCAAAACAAAGGTTGGTGAGCTATAGTTTAAGTATAACAATAATGTAAGGTAAGCCACGAGATTTCAGTGCTACAAAGAGCGTTTCAAAACAGTATGATAAAGTATATGTTTAACCGTGGGCAATTGGTAACTAACTTAACGTTTATAACCCCCTGAAAGTACACTTGGCAAGTGCGTATGTATACGAAGTATTAAACACCCGTTAAATGTTAGCGCTACTATCCCGAGTGCGGATGTCAAACCCTATGGATCCATATCTAAGATTCGCGTTCACCTGTTCAAAAACCAATGACTAAATGTTACCGAGCTAAAGGGAATGTTTATGCCGTTGTATAACCCACACATATATAAAGTTTAAGTACCCGTGCCTAGTAAATGCGCATGTATTCTCAGTTCTCAAAATAGTTGTAACGACCCAAACCAAAACACAAACGAACCCGCGGAAAATATCAAAATTTTTTTTTTTTTGTTTGATCAGCAAATGGCGCGGTGCTCCAGAAGGCCGTGCGGCGCGCCATTCTGGTCTGTCCCAAAAGTCTTGAAATGCGAAAAATATTGGCCACTTCCCGACATAATTTTTCAAAACGCTTTTAACAACATATTCAAATATATAAAACTAACACATTCCATTAATAAAATGAGTTTTACGAAGCGGGGTCCACATCGGCCGTTTTACGAGTTTAATACAAAATATGAGTTTCGACCATCAAAAAGTTTAAGTACCAAACTACACTACGAGCATGGTGTTTAGGATTAAACTACTCAAGTCTCGATCAAACTCCAAAAGCTAAATATCCCAAAAGCGTTCTCTTACAACGACGGGATCTTTAATCCAAGATGATGCCCTTACCCTTGTTCACAACCGAACCTATAAAAAGGTAAACAATGAGAGGGTAAGCAAAGCTTAGTGAATGCAATAATTACACATACATATACATAACTCATCTATTTGCAATCACATTCACCAAATACCTCATACGAACTTGTAACTCAATTAGCATGTCATCGTACCCAAAACACTTAACAAGTCGTACATTAACACAAAACCGCATTAGCATATACTCAACACAATATATATATATATATATATATATATATATATATATATATATATATATATATATATATATATATATATATATATATATATATATATATATATATATATATATATATATATATATATATATATATATATATATATATATATATATAAACAATATGCTAAATAAACGACAATCTTATTTTATAGTGCTACCGGCTCGTGGTTCACACTCGATGCTACCTGCTCGTGGTTCACATCTAGTTTATAGTGCTACCGGCTCATGGTTCACACTCGATGCTACCGGCTCGTGGTTCACATCTTATCGCACACATGTTATGGCACTACCGGCTGGATGGTTCATACCATAACACCCACAAATAAACGCGTCATATACACATACGTATAATTACTCCACTCACCTCAAAATCTCTTGTGAAAGATAATCAAGCTCAGAAGTCTTCAATGTAACGTACCTATTACATTATACATAATATCAATCACAAACTCAAGTTGGTCAACCAACTAAAACTCCATTCTAGGGTTATCTTGCCCCATGGTGCAATTTTGACCCATTTGCAACCCTAACCCTATTATTTGGGTTAACATCCCTAAAACCCTAATCATTATCCAAGTTAGGTCCTAATACACTTTCTAATACAAATTTTATGCATCAAACACATACATTTACCCACTTAGGTCCATCATGACCCATTTGACCATTTAAAGTCAATACACCCATTTCGGGTCACCCACTAACCCACTTAACACCTATTTACATATATATAAGTGTGCTAGTACTTTAACTAACCAATTTAGGCTCATAAACATAGTTTAATACTTTGAAAACCCTAGTTAATCATCTTTGGGTCTACATGACCCAAATTCACGCAAAACACCCAATTTACTAACAAATGGATTTTAGGTTCATCACTTACCCCAAACCCTAACCCATAATCAAATTAAAATCAAGAAATCAAGATTAGAGCATACTACTACCACCAAAATGTAGCTAGAGGAAAGATGAACAACTTTGAAACTCGCAATAAGACCCGATTCAAACTCCTTCTTCCTTTAATGGAGCTTTCTCACTCTAGAACCTCCTTTCTCTCTAGGATTTAATGGAAGATGATTAAGTGGGTGAAAATGGAGTAAATGAGGCTCCAACATCTGATCCCAAGCCTTAAAGTTGGATTCCTTGTGATTTTACCAAATTGCCCTCAAAATATCTAATTAAAAAGGAATCTATCACAGAACAATGGCGCGGCGCGCCAAATGGCCGCGCGGCGCGCCAAACGCCCAGACCAGGAGCTAACTTATTGTTCTCACCTCTTTATTTCTCAACATTTTCACCTTCTCATCAAGTATAGAAATCGGCTCTTCAACATATTCTAACTTATTGTTTAGCTCAATTTCGTCTAATGACATCCATGAAGAATCATCCGCAAGACACTTACGGAGATGGGAAACATGAAATGTATTATGAATCCCCGCAAGCTCTTTAGGTAATTCCAAACGATACGCGACTTCACCAACGCGAGCTAAAACCTTAAATGGCCCAATAAACCGAGGAGCTAACTTTCCCCGTTTTTGAAATCGAATGATACCTTTCCATGGCGAAACTTTGAGCATCACCATGTCACCTTCTTGAAATTCGATCGTTCGTCTACGTTTATCGGCATAGGAATTTTGTCTATCTTGAGCCTTCTTCAAATGATCCCGAATAATATCAATCTTGTTATTCGTCTCTAAAACCAAATCGGTACTCCCGATTTCCTTTTGTCCCACTTCACCCCAACAAATCGGGGTTCGACATCTACGCCCATAAAGCATCTCATATGGCGGCATCCCGATACTAGTATGATAACTATTATTGTACGAGAATTCCACCAAAGGCAAATGCTCATCCCAACTACCACCGAAATCAATAATGCACGCTCGTAACATATCTTCCAAAGTTTGATTCATACGTTCGGTTTGACCGTCCGTTTGAGGATGATACGTCGTGCTTAATTTTAATTGCGTACCCATATCTTCATGAAATTTCTCCCAAAACCGAGATGTAAAATGGGTATCTCGATCCGAAATAATAGATATAGGAACTCCGTGTCGAGAGATAACTTCCTTGATAAACAACTTAGCCAAGGTCTCCGACGATATTGCTTCTTTAATGGGAAGAAACAAAGCACATTTCGTCAATCGATCAACTATAACCCAAATCGAATCAAATTGGGTTCTCGCCGTTTTAGGTAACTTTGTAATGAAATCCATGTTAATGTGCTCCCATTTCCACTTCGTGATTTCTAACGGTTGTAACTTACCATACGGATTTTGGTGCTCGGCCTTAACTTGCAAATACGTGACGCATTGCTCAACATACTTCACAACATCACATTTCATGCCCGGCCACCAATAGTCTTTCTTTAAATCAAGATACATTTTCGTCGCGCCCGGATGAATGGAATACTTTGACTTATGTGCTTCATCAAGTAGCACTTGTCGATAATCTGCCATCTTAGGCACCCACACTCTTCCTTGAAAAGACAACAAACCATGCGAGCCCCTAGTAATGAACTTCGATTGTCCCATGATTCGTTCCGCATGCTTGTTGTGGACGTAAGCCTCTATTTGAATCACACCAAGTTTTTCAAGAAAATCGTTAGTAATAATCATACGTAACAATCCCAATCGTAACGCCGGGTGGTGACTCTTTCGACTTAACGCATCTGCGACCACATTCGCCTTGCCCGGATGATAAAGTATTTCACAATCATAATCTTTTATCACATCCATCCATCTACGTTGACGATAATTCAAATCTCGTTGATTGAAGAGATGTTTCAAACTCTTATGATCCGAATAAATCGTACTCTTGACACCATACAAGTAATGGCGTCAAATTTTCAACGCATGCACAACCGCCGCCAACTCAAGATCATGAGTCAGATATCCCGTTTCGTGTTCCTTTAGTTGTCGAGAGGCATAAGCGATGACTTTACCTCTTTGCATTAGAACACACCCGAGCCCATTTAATGAAGCATCACAATAAACCGTCATGTCTTCCACTCCTTCCAGCAACACTAACACTGGAGCTTGACACAATTTCTTTTTTAGCAATTGAAAAGCAATATCTTGCTCGTTCTCCCAAGTAAATCTCGCGTTCTTCCTCGTCAATTTCGTCAACGAAGAAGCGATCTTAGAAAAGTCTTGGATAAACCGACGATAATAACCGGTTAATCTGAGAAAACTTCAGATTTTCGTAGGCGTAGTTGGTCGTTCCTAACTCTTCACCGTCTTTATCTTCCCCGGATCTACTTGAATACCGTCTTTGTTCACAATGTGGCTAAGGAATTGAACCCCCCTTAGCCAAAATTCACATTTGGAGAACTTAGCATACAACTTCTCCTTTCGTAACGTCTTCAATACTTCGCGCAAATGACGTTCATGTTCGTTCATACTTTTCGAGTAGACTAGTATGTCGTCAATGAACACAATCACCGACTTGTCCAACATGAATTGGCACACTCGGTTCATAAGATCCATGAATGCCGTCTGTGCATTCGTAAGACCAAAAGGCATAACCACAAACTCAAAATGCCCATAACGCGTTCGAAAAGTTGTTTTCTCGATATCTTCCTCACGGACCCGCATTTGGTGATAGCCGGATCGTAGGTCGATTTTAGAGAAATACGTTGCACCTTGGAGTTGGTCAAACAAATTGTCGATCCGAGGTAATGGATAACGATTCTTGATCGTCACTTTATTTAACTCCCGATAATCGATGCACATCCGCATACCACAATCCTTCTTTTTTAGGAATAAAACCGGAGCGCCCCATGGAGAAGCACTCGGTCGAATAAAACCCTTCTCGAGCAACTCTTGGGTTTGATTTAACAACTCTTGCATTTCAGTCGGCGCTAAACGATAAGGAGTTTTAGCAATGGGGGTAGCCCCCGGAACCAACTCAATTCGAAATTCAACTTGTCTTTCCGCCGGAACACCCGGTAAATTGTCCGGAAAAACGTCTTCAAATTCACTAACCACCGGAATTTCACGAATGGGTGGTGGCTCATCACGAGTATCAACAATATGGGCAAGAAAAGCCATGCCACCGCTAACAAGGAAACGACGTGTCCATGCAAAAGTGCATATCGGCACAAGTCTTCTACGCTTATCACCGTGAATAATTAACTCTCCCCCACTTGGGGCCTTTACACGAATAAATTTTTCATGGCATGAAATATCGGCTCTATTATGATCGAGCCAATCCATACCAACCACGATATCAAAATCACCCAAAGTCATCGGAACGAGATCAATTTTAAAGTTTTCGGCACCAAACACAACATTACAATTTTTACACACATCAACCACTAGCACCATCTTGCCATCTGCTATTTCAACTTCTATCGGACGACTTAACTTAGCTAACGGTTTATTAAGTTTAGGCACAAATTTTAGTGACACAAACGACAAGTTTGCACCACTATCAAAGAGTATCCTTGCCGGATTAGAATTAACCATGAAAGTACCTGAGACAACTTTGTTAGATTGCTTGGCTTCCTCATTAGTCATCAAATAATTGCGACCCCTAGTCGTACCCGCCGCCTTCTCTAGCCGCTAAACATTATCGTTGCGCAAATTGGGACACTCCGGCCTCTTGTGTCCCTCTTTACCACAATTAAAACAAGTAAGCTTGGTCGTCGCCTTGGTATAATCACGGGCGATGTGCCCTCTTTGATTACAATTATAACACGTGGGTCCGAAACCTCCAGAAGCACCCTTCTTCACACTATTAATGCTCTCGGAGCCTTTCTTGTTCTTTTTATTTGAAAAGTTCGAATAACTCGAACCTTCAAACTTTCTCTTTGAAAAAGTGAAATCGCTTTTCCTTGGAACCTCCGGCTCAAAACCTCTAGCCAGTTCGTATAAATCTTCAAAAAACTTCGCCATACCCTGGCTAATCTTACCCTTCAACTCATCACTTAAAGTACGGTAGAAATCTAGCATCAACTTGTGATCATCACCAATGTACTCCGGACAAAAACGAGTCTTTGCCAAGAAGGTAGACTTGAGAGTAACCAAGTCCATTGAACCTTGTCACAAATAGTGCAACTCGTCCCGGATTTTATCAAGATTGGAAGAAGTTAGGTATTCTTGGAAAAATTCCTTCTTAAACTCCTCCCATGTCAAGCACATGCATTGCTCTTCACCATATAATTTGATTTTATCGTCCCACCACAATTTTCCCTCTTTGCGCAACATGCTAGACCCATACCTCGTCTTCTTCTCGGGAGGACACTCCGCGGTACGGAACGCTCCCTCGATATCAGAAATCCAACAAGTGCTTTTCAATGGATCCCTCACCCCATTAAACATCGGAGGTTGAGTATCCTTGAAATTTTTATAGTGGAAGTCCCGCCTTCCACCCCCACCATTACCTTCACCCCCTTCGCCTCGAGGATAAATGTTTCTAGCCTTTAAAGCCTCCTCTATTGCGGCTTTCATTCGATCATTGATCATTTCGGTCACTTGTCCATCGACCGACTCTTGGAAGACCTTTCGGACATCGTCAAGAAAATCCTTCTTTAGCCTTTTAAAGATGGCCTCAACCTTGGCCATGAGTTCAACTTCCTCACTCGTACTTCCGTCATTGGTGTCGTGTCCATTTCTCATCTTCATTCTATAAAACGAAGTAAATTAAGCAACAAAACAAAAGGACTTAACACATATGTATATACATATACACCACACTACCCCATCTTGCTCAACAATCGTCGTACATCGCTTGTATGACACGATTTGAACTCGTAACAATGGTAGCTAATCATTGTTAAGCGATCACATCGCATTAACTCACTAGTACCACGTCTATTTCGCTTGACGATTTCAAATGCCACACAAAACAATAGCGCATGATTAGTTCACATAAACCTATGCACTAACCAAAACCCGATTCGATCCAAAGTCCTACAAGTCCCGCATAATGCGCACACAAAAAGTCTAAGTCTAGGCGCCTATCTCAAGTCACCTAAATCCCTTAGACCATGCTCTGATACCACTTGTAACGACCCAAACCAAAACACAAACGAACCCGCAGAAAATATCAAAAAAAAAAAATTGTTTGATCAGCAAATGGCGCGGCGCGCCAGAATGCCGCGCGGCGCGCCATTCTGGTCTGTCCCAAAAGTCTTGAAATGCGAAAAAGATTGGCCACTTCCCGACATAATTAGACAAAACGCTTTTAACAACATATTCAAATATGTAAAACTAACACATTCCATTAATAAAATGAGTTTTACAAAGCGGGGCCCACATCGACCGTTTTACGAGTTTAATACAAAATATGAGTTTCGACCATCAAAAAGTTTTAGTACCAAACTACACTACGAGCATGGCGTTTGGGATTAAACTACCCAACTCTCGGTCAAACTCCAAAAGCTAAATATCCCAAAAGCGTTCTCTAAAAACGACGGGATCTTTAATCTAAGATGATCCCCTTACCCTTGTCCACAACCGAACCTATAAAAAGGTAAACAACGAGAGGGTAAGCAAAGCTTAGTGAATGCAATAATTACACATACATATATATAACTCATCTATTTGCAATCACATTCACCAAATACCTCATACGAACTTGTAACTCAATTAGCATGTCATCGTACCCAAAACACTTAACAAGTCGTACATTAACACAAAACCGCATTAGCATATACTCAACACAATATATATATATATATATATATATATATATATATATATATAAACAATATGCTAAATAAACGACAATCTCAATATGGTTAACCATAAACGCTATGGTGCTACCGGATCATGGTTCACACCATACGCAATTGAGTCATACTCTTTTATAGTGCAACCGGCTCGTGGTTTACACTCGATGCTACCGGCTCGTAGTTCACATCTTATTTTATAGTGCTACCGGCTCGTGGTTCACACTCGATGCTACCGGCTCGTGATTCACATCTAGTTTATAGTGCTACTGGCTCGTGGTTCACACTCGATGCTACCGGATCGTGGTTCACATCTTATCGCACATATGTTATGGCACTACCGGCTCGATGGTTCATACCATAACACCCACAAATAAACGCGTCATATACACATACGTATAATTACTCCACTCACCTCAAAATCTCTTGTGAAAGATAATCAAGCTCGGAAATCTCCAATGTAATGTACCTCTTACATTATACATAATATCAATCACAAACTCAAGTTGGTCAACCAACTAAAACTCCATTCTAGGGTTATCTTGCCCCATGGTGCAATTTTGACCCATTTGCAACCCTAACCCTATTATTTGGGTTAACATCCCTAAAACCCTAATCATTATATAAGTTAGGTCCTAAGACACTTTCCAATACAAAGTTTATGCATCAAACACATACATTTACCCACTTAGGTCCATCATGACCCATTTGACCATTTAAAGTCAATACACCCATTTCGGGTCACCCACTAACCCACTTAACACCCAATTACATATATATAAGTGTGCTAGTACTTTAACTAACCAATTTAGGCTCATAAATATAGTTTAATACTTTGAAAACCCTAGTTAATCATCTTTGGGTCTACATGACCCAAATTCACCCAAAACACCCAATTTACTAACAAATGGGTTTTAGGTTCATCACTTACCCCAAACCCTAACCCATAATCAAATTAAAATCAAGAAATCAAGATTAGAGCATACCACTACCACCAAAACGTAGCTAGAGGAAAGATGAACAACTTTGAAACTCGCACTAAGACCCGATTCAAACTCCTTCTTCCTTTAATGGAGCTTTCTCACTCTAGAACCTCTTCTCTCTCTAGGATTTAATGGAAGATGATTAAGTGGGTGGAAATGGAGTAAATGAGGCTCCAACAACTGATCCCAAGCCTTAAAGTCAGATTCCTTGTGATTTTACCAAATTGCCCTCAAAATATCTAATTAAAAAGGAATCTGTCACAGAACAATGGCGCGACGCGCCAAATGGCCGCGCTGCGCACCAAATGGCCGCGCGGCGCGCCAAACGCCCAGACCATGTTTCTGCATTATTTTTAATATGTACAACCAAAACCCCACTTAAAGTACATTAACTACACTTATGTACACTAAAAATAAACGGGTCTTCCAATAGTTAAAGTAAAAAGGGAATGCTATAACTCACAGTGGTAAAGTAGTGGTAAAGTAGTGGTAAAGTCGAGTCAGGAAGTAAGCAAGTACGTAGGTCCGGAAAGTCCTCAACCTAAGTCAAATATTACTAAGTCAGTAAATCGTCCCAATAGGCTTAAAAGTTTGTAAATAAGGTCTTAAGGGTCATCATCATTCATCATCAAACAAAAGGTGTAAAGTAAGTTTCGTTCTAGAAAAGAGTTTAAAACAAAGGCTGACTTCGGTCAGTCGCCACGAACTTTATACCTACTGAAATAAGGTGAGACCAGTGGCCATGGCTCTGTATATGAGTCCTTTAATTGTGGTAAAAATTCCAGAAGCAAACTCATCTTCTTTTGACCGTGGCGACGGTCTAAGTTCGAGTAGGTCAGAATTTTCAGCACAACGTTAAAAGGACATAGTGACGATCGGAGGGCCATAAATCCTAAACCGTAACTCGGATTAAGACGAGTCCTAAATGAAAAGTTATCTACTCGAACAGAGATAACTGAAAATCATCTTTACAGTAGCCCAAGTTGTACTGATCAGACCTAGAAACAGTAGACAGTAGGTTCCGGTGGTTCTTGGTGCTTGACGTTCATCACGGTTCTCGTCCTTGATGCATATAGCTTCAAGTGTACAACTCGTTGATGTGTTTACATCATCTTTACCAAGTTTTGGCCATCATAACCCAAGTGTAAGTCTAAGATAAGTAGCACAACTCAATTAAGTGTTGCAAGTAGTTTGATGAACTAAAGTTACATCAAGATCTTAGATCCGACACATACATGAACACTAAAGGTAATATTAACCAAGTTTTGACTCTCATGACACTAGTGTAAGCCTAAGATATGTAGAACCACTCACTTAAGAGTTGTATGATGTTTGATGAACCAAAGTTACATCAAGACCTTAGATCCAACACATACAAGAGTTATAAAAGTAATATTGAACTACAAATTTGAAAGTAAACTAACTAATCAAGATCTTAAGTTGTAGAACATAGTTCTTAGTTAGATCTTGAAGATCCAAGACCCAAAAGTCTAGATCTAAAGTTATTAAGTTAAATCTAACACAAGTGTATGAAGTTATAAATAAAAAGTTATACTTCCATGTTCTTGAACTTATAAAGTTAACTTTTGTTCAAGAAAAATGAGATCAAAGTTAACTAGTAACACTTGACCAAGAACAACATAAATCACAAATTTAAAGATGAAAGGAATGAAGTAATAAACTAATTTAAACAAGTAACAAGTCATAGTTGTTCATACTTTAAAGATTCAAGCCAAAGCTTGATCTTTAAGAATGTAAACTTTTAAGTTTACAAACATGAATTACAAGTATGATTTTTACAACACATAAACTTTAATCTTTTAAAACTTTAAAGGTAGAGCCATAAACTAGTAAGTCTAGATTCTTGTGTGTTCTTGTAAATACAAGATAAAATGAAGAATCAAACTAAAGAGTTTGGTTCTTAACAGCATGTAAGTAAACAACTATAAGTAAGTAAACATTAATCAAAGATAAGTGAATGATGATGATGATTATGTATGTATATGTATAAGGTTTTGAGACAAGAAAAAGGAAGAAGAGAAGTTCTTGTTACTTACAATATTAGAGAGAAAAAGAGAGAAGGAAATGAGAGAAAATGAAAGTAAGTAAGTGTGTGTGTAAAGTGATATGAATACAAGTAAGTAAGTAATGTAAAAAAAAGATTTTTGAACTCCCCATGCTCAAGTGAGCCGACGGTTTGAAGGGGGATCAAGAGGAAGAGAATGGTCCACTAGTTCTTGCATGGTTATGGCTTAAAAGGTGGTTAATAAAGGGTGTATGCATGGGAACATGGTGCAAGTAAATGGTAACTAGATTCTCCTTTAACTTAATCAATCTAGTTAAACTTAAATGGACTACTTACAACAATGGGCTCCTAAACTAATCCATTAAGATAAGTAGGGTGGACTTATAAGCCCAATAACACAAGTCCATGTCCAAATAAATAATAATCCAAGTAAAAGTTCATTAACACTAATGAAGGCCCAAGTAATCAACTAATAACCTTAGTTAATTAAAATGATTAATAAAAATCAATCATGAATGTAAATAATATTTGAAAATATTATTCGTGTAATGTACGCGTGTCACAAAGACGTTTCGGGGCATTTAAAAGTCAAGTATTGTAACATGTAAATGTACATAAACAATACATTCATTAAATCACAAGTATTAATAATAATTATTAATAAATAAACGTTGGAAAATCCAGGGTCGTTACAAAAACTCCTTTTCCCTTTTTTTTCGGTCGACATATACATACATACATATTTAATTTTTTTCTTTCATATATATATATATATATATATATATATATATATATATATATATATATATATATATATATATAGATCTATGTGTGTTCATGTATATATTTTATATGTTTATGAATTAACAAGTTTATAACATGAATATGAATTAAACAAAGATCAAAGATTATGTAAATAAGTTAGGGTTTATGTTATACCTTTGAAGATTCGAAGAGGATTAACAAAGAAAGATGAAACACTTGAAGATTGAAGATCAAAGCACTCTAACAACAAGAACACCTTGAAGATTCTTGAAGAACGCGGAGAACGACTTGAAGATCACTTGAAAAACCCTTGAAGGTGGTGGTGGATTTCGATGGTGGTGGTGGTGGAATTTTAGGTTTTGGCCAAAAATTAGAGAGGGAGAGAGGAGAGATTTGAGAAAGAATTTGTTGTTGTGATTTGGTACAATGAAAAGGTTTAGGTTAGGTCTCTATTTATAGGGAGGTTAGGAAAATTCTAGAATTAGGGTTAGGGTTAGATTTACTTAGGGAACAAGTTAGACTTGGAGAACAAGGCAAAGTTTGAGGAGGTGATGGGAGTTGCTTGGAGCCAAATTTGGGAGGGCTTTTTGGGCATTTCACCTATTTTTTTTTAAATTTTCGGCCCATGCATGCATGGGAGGGTTTTAGAATTTTTCACTTTAAACCTTGGACTTTAATTTAGCTTAAATAATCCCTAAACTTATTTAAGATTAATTAGTTAATTACATTAAGTTTTAGTTTATTACATCTTGTTCACAAAAGTTTATTAGCTTATTATTTTTATTAACTTATCAATTAATGTACAAAGTTAATTATTATATTTTATAATTCTTAACGCTTAACAATTATCGATTAAAGTTTAATTATTAAGTTTAATCATATTGTTGGGCATTTAATATGGAAAAATATAGAATGGAAAAATGAGGGTCGTTATAGTACCTCCCCGTTATTAGAAACTTCGTCCCAAAGTTTTCGGTAGATTCCTCATTTGCATCAGCAGTTGAGAAGAGATGGGGATATTTCCGTATCATGTGGTCTTTGTGTTCCCAGGTATATTCGGGGCCTCTACGCGAATTCCAACGGACTTTAACGATAGGTATATTGCTTTTACGCGTTTGTTTGACCTCTCCTTCCATGATTTCTATAGGTTCTTCAACGAAGTGCATTTTCTCATCAATGTGGATATCATCAAATGGAATAAAAAGTGTGTCATCAGCAAGACACTTTTTAAGATTCAAGACGTGAAACACATCATGTACTTAGCTAAGTTCAGTTGGTAGTTCTAATCGGTATGCCACGGGACCGACTCTTTGAGTGACTGTGAAAGGTCCAACATATCGTGGACTGAGTTTACTTCGTTTACTGAAACGGACAACGCCTTTCCAAGGGGATACTTTCAACATGACTTTATCTCCAACTTGGAATTCTATATCCTTTCGCTTCTTATCAAAATAGCTCTTTTGTCGGCTACGGGCAGTTTCTAATCGTTGCTTAATCTGAACGATCTTTTCGGTAGTTTCATGGATAATTTCAGGACCAGTTAAATGTTTGTCCTCGAGTTCATCCCAACACAAATTGGATCTACACTTCCGGCCATATAAAGCTTTAAAAGGTGCAGCTTTAATGCTAGAGTGATAACTGTTGTTGTAAGAAAATTCAACCAAAGGTAGATGTCTATCCCATCCTTTGCCAAAATTGATTACACAAGCACGTAGCATATCTTCCAAGGTTTGAATAGTTCATTCACTTTGACCATCAGTTTGCGGATGATAGGCTGTACTCATGTCGAGTTGAGTTCCAAGAGCAGATTGTAAAGTTTTCCAGAATCTAGAAACGAATCGACCGTCGCGATCAGAAATAATCGAGATAGGAACTCCATGACGTGAGACAATTTCTTTAATGTAAAGCTGTGATAATTTCTCCATCTTGTCAGTTTTCTTGATCGGTATGAAATGTGCAGATTTAGTAAGACAATCAACTATGACCCAAATAGTATCATTACTGTTTGAAGTCTTAGGCAACTTAGTAACGAAGTCCATAGTGATACATTCTCACTTCCACTGCGGAATATCGGGTTGTGTCAACAGACCAGAAGGCTTTTGATGTTTAGCCTTGACTTTCATACAAGTGAGATACTTACTAACATAAGTAGCAATGTCGGCTTTCATGTTAGGCCACCAGTAGAATTCCTTCACATCGTGATACATCTTACTGGAACCGGGATGAATAGAATACCTAGTCTTATGAGCTTAATCCCAGACTAGTTCACGAAGATTACCGAAGCGAGGGACCCAAATTCTGTTGCCAAATTACCGTGTACCGTTGGCTTTCACTTGGAGTTGGTTCTCAAAACCTATAGGTCCTTCACCTTCGATAAGTGTTGGTTTGATAGCTTCAAGTTGAGCTTCACAGATTCGTGATATAAGATTCGATTTGATTTTCAGATTTAAAGCACGAACACGTTTAACATTGTCTTTTCGACTAAGAGCATCGGCAACTACATTTGCCTTGCCAGGATGATATTTCAACTCACAGTGATAATCGTTCAATAGCTCGAGCCATCGGCTTTGTCTCATATTCAGCTTTTTCTGATCAAAGATGTGTTGAAGACTTTTATGGTTAGTGTACACCGTAAACTTAGTACCATATAGATAATGTCTCCATATCTTTAATGCAAATACCACGGCACCTAACTCAAGGTAGTGTGTGGTATAGTTCTCCTCATGTTTCTTCAACTGTCTAGACGCATAGGCAATAACCTTTTCATGTTGCATTAAAACACAACCAAAGCCTTGCTTTGAGGCATCACAGTAAACAACAAAGTCATCAGTACCTTCAGGTAAAGAGAGAATCGGAGCTGTGGTCAATTTCTCCTTCAGAATCTTGAAAGCAGATTCCTATTCTTCGGACCACTCAAACTTCTTCCCTTTGTGAGTTAACTTGGTAAGAGGTTTAGCAAGGAGGGGAAAATCTTTTATGAACCTTCGATAATAACCGGCAAGTCCCAAAAATTGATGAATATGCTTCGCAGTCTTTGGTATCTCCCAGTTTTGAATAGTGGTAATCTTAGCTGGATCGACATGTATTCCTTTACTATCAACAACATGTACGAGTAATTGTACGGTTTTGAGCCAAAACTTGCACTTGGAAAAATTAGCGTACAGTTGTTCCTTTCGTAAGAGTTCAAGAATCATGTGCAAATGCCGCTCATGTTCTTTCTCACTCTTGGAGTAGATCAAGATGTCGTCAATGAACATAATGACAAATTTGAAATGTCTCGTTCTTATTGATTAAAAACGTTCCATATTAATTGATTTCGTTGCGAGGTTTTGACCTCTATATGAGACGTTTTTCAAAGACTGCATTCATTTTTAAAACAAACCATAACCTTTATTTCATAAATAAAGGTTTAAAAAGCTTTACGTAGATTATCAAATAATGATAATCTAAAATATCCTGTTTACACACGACCATTACATAATGGTTTACAATACAAATATGTTACATCGAAATCAGTTTCTTAAATGCAGTTTTTACACAATATCATACAAACATGGAATCCAAATCTTGTCCTTATTTTAGTATGCAACAGCAGAAGCTCTTAGTATTCACCTGAGAATAAACATGCTTTAAACGTCAACAAAAATGTTGGTGAGTTATAGGTTTAACCTATATATATATCAAATCGTAAAATAGACCACAAGATTTCATATTTCAATACACATCCCATACATAGAGATAAAAATCATTCATATGGTGAACACCTGGTAACCGACATTAACAAGATGCATATATAAGAATATCCCCATCATTCCGGGACACCCTTCGGATATGATATAAATTTCGAAGTACTAAAGCATCCGGTACTTTGGATGGGGTTTGTTAGGCCCAATAGATCTATCTTTAGGATTCGCGTCAATTAGGGTGTCTGTTCCCTAATTCTTAGATTACCAGACTTAATAAAAAGGGGCATATTCAATTTCGATAATTCAACCATAGAATGTAGTTTCACGTACTTGTGTCTATTTTGTAAATCATTTATAAAACCTGCATGTATTCTCATCCCAAAAATATTAGATTTTAAAAGTGGGACTATAACTCACTTTCACAGATTTTTACTTCGTCGGGAAGTAAGACTTGGCCACTGGTTGATTCACGAACCTATAACAATATATACATATATATCAAAGTATGTTCAAAATATATTTACAACACTTTTAATATATTTTGATGTTTTAAGTTTATTAAGTCAGCTGTCCTCGTTAGTAACCTACAACTAGTTGTCCACAGTTAGATGTACAGAAATAAATCGATAAATATTATCTTGAATCAATCCACGACCCAGTGTATACGTATCTCAGTATTGATCACAACTCAAACTATATATATTTTGGAATCAACCTCAACCCTGTATAGCTAACTCCAACATTCACATATAGAGTGTCTATGGTTGTTCCGAAATATATATAGATGTGTCGACATGATAGGTCGAAACATTGTATACGTGTCTATGGTATCTCAAGATTACATAATATACAATACAAGTTGATTAAGTTATGGTTGGAATAGATTTGTTACCAATTTTCACGTAGCTAAAATGAGAAAAATTATCCAATCTTGTTTTACCCATAACTTCTTCATTTTAAATCCGTTTTGAGTGAATCAAATTGCTATGGTTTCATATTGAACTCTATTTTATGAATCTAAACATAAAAAGTATAGGTTTATGGTCGGAAAAATAAGTTACAAGTCGTTTTTGTAAAGGTAGTCATTTCAGTCGAAAGAACGACGTCTAGATGACCATTTTAGAAAACATACTTCCACTTTGAGTTTAACCATAATTTTTGGATATAGTTTCATGTTCATAGTAAAAATCATTTTCTCAGAATAACAACTTTTAAATCAAAGTTTATCATAGTTTTTAATTAACTAACCCAAAACAGCCCGCAGTGTTACTACGACGGCGTAAATCCGGTTTTACGGTGTTTTTCGTGTTTCCAGGTTTTAAATCATTAAGTTAGCATATAATATAGATATAGAACATGTGTTTAGTTGATTTTAAAAGTCAAGTTAGAAGGATTAACTTTTGTTTGCGAACAAGTTTAGAATTAACTAAACTATGTTCTAGTGATTACAAGTTTAAACCTTCGAATAAGATAACTTTATATATATGAATCGAATGATGTTATGAACATCATTACTACCTTAAGTTCCTTGGATAAACCTACTGGAAAAGAGAAAAATGGATCTAGCTTCAACGGATCCTTGGATGGCTCGAAGTTCTTGAAGCAGAATCATGACACGAAAACAAGTTCAAGTAAGATCATCACTTGAAATAAGATTGTTATAGTTACAGAAATTGAACCAAAGTTTGAATATGATTATTACCTTATATTAGAATGATAACCTACTGTAAGAAACAAAGATTTCTTGAGGTTGGATGATCACCTTACAAGATTGGAAGTGAGCTAGCAAACTTGAAAGTATTCTTGATTTTATGTAACTAGAACTTGTAGAATATATGAAGAACACTTAGAACTTGAAGATAGAACTTGAGAGAGATCAATTAGATGAAGAAAATTGAAGAATGAAAGTGTTTGTAGGTGTTTTTGGTCGTTGGTGTATGGATTAGATATAAAGGATATGTAATTTTGTTTTGATGTAAATAAGTCATGAATGATTACTCATATTTTTGTAATTTTATGAGATATTTCATGCTAGTTGCCAAATGATGGTTCCCACATGTGTTAGGTGACTCACATGGGCTGCTAAGAGCTGATCATTTGAGTGTATATACCAATAGTACATACATCTAAAAGCTGTGTATTGTACGAGTACGAATACGGGTGCATACGAGTAGAATTGTTGATGAAACTGAACGAGGATGTAATTGTAAGAATTTTTGTTACGTAGAAGTATTTTGATAAGTGTATTGAAGTATTTCAAAAGTGTATAAATACATATTAAAACACTACATGTATATACATTTTAACTGAGTCGTTAAGTCATCGTTAGTCGTTACATGTAAGTGTTGTTTTGAAACCTTTAGGTTAACGATCTTGTTAAATGTTGTTAACCCAATGTTTATAATATCAAATGAGATTTTAAATTATTATATTATCATGATATTATCATGTATTAATATCTCTTAATATGATATATATACATTAAATGTCTTTACAACGATAATCGTTACATATATGTCTCGTTTAAAAATCATTAAGTTAGTAGTCTTATTTTTACATATGTAGTTCATTGTAAATATACTTAATGATATGTTTACTTATCATAGTATCATGTTAATTATATATATATCCATATATATGTCATCATATAGTTTTTACAAGTTTTAACGTTCGTGAATCACCGGTCAACTTGGGTGGTCAATTGTCTATATGAAACATATTTCAATTAATCAAGTCTTAACAAGTTTGATTGCTTAACATGTTGGAAACATTTAATCATGTAAATATCAATCTCAATTAATATATATAAACATGGAAAAGTTCGGGTCACTACAAAATTTGTCAAGATACGGCTTGCAGACGCGATTCATAAGATCCATGAATACGGCAGGAGCGTTAGTTAAACCAAAAGGCATAACACAAAATTCATAGTGCCCATAACGTGTGCGAAAAGCAGTCTTAGGAATATCGGATTCGTTGACTTTGAGTTGGTGATAACCGGACCTCAAATCAATCTTTGAATAAACACTTGACCCTTGAAGTTGGTCGAATAGATCATCAATACGTGGCAACGGATAACGGTTCTTGATAGTAAGCTTGTTGAGTTCACGGTAATCAATGCACATCCTCAACGTACCATCTTTCTTCTTAACGAATAGAATAGGAGCTCCCCACGGGGATGAGCTTGGACAAATGAAACCTTTATCCAATAGTTCTTGGAGTTGGTTAAAAAGTTCCTTCATTTCGGAAGGTGCTAAACGGTATGGTGCTTTAGCAATAGGAGCAGCACCGGGAGATAAATCAATTTGGAATTCAACTTGTCGAGGAGGTGGAAGACCATGAAGATCTTCGGGAAACACATCGGGAAAGTCTTTAACCACTGGTACATCTTCAATGCACTTCTCTTTTGATTCGATCATCTTAACGTGGGCTAGAATAGCTGGATAACCTTTCATAAGGTATTTGCGAGTTTTAATACAGGAGATAATGTTGAGATTAGAACCACTCTTGTCACCTTGAATGACTAGAGTCTCTCGATTTCCCAACGGAATGTTAACGGTTTTATCAAAACACAAGATTGTAGCATGTAATGGACGTAACCAATCCATTCCAACTACCACATCAAAACTTCCGAGCTCGACCGGCAAAAGGTCTATCTTAAATTCTTTATTGGCTAGGATTAGGTTGCAGTTTTTATAGATTTTATCGACTTTCATGATCTTTCCATTAGCTACTTCTACTAATCGTTTGGATTCTAAGGGTTGAGGCTTTTCAATAAATAGGGTACAAAATTCACTAGACACGTAACTTCTGTCGGCACTCGTATCGAATAAAATAGTTGCATAACAATTATTGACAAGATACGTACCCGTGATGACCTCATCTTCGTCTTGAGCTTCAGCAGCAGTAAGAACAAACGCACGACCCTTTACAGTAGTAATATTGACTCCAGTAGCAGGATTATCTTTCTTCTTAGGACAATTTGGACTAATGTGTTCCTTCTCTCCACAAGTGTAACAAATAGGAGGAGCTTTAGCAGGAACAATAGCTTTATCCTTTGGAAGAGTCTTACACGTCTTAGCAACGTGTCCCACTTTCTTACACAACGTACAAGTAGCAGTACACCGCCCTGGGTGATGCCTTTCACAACGAATACAAAAAGGATATGTGCCTTTATAATTCGTCCTTGTACTATCCGCCGGCTTCTTACTAACATTCTGAGTCGAACCTTGATATGGCTCAAACATCTTTTTACCTTCATTACCCTTGGTGTCAACCTGCTTATTAGCCGACGCTCTTCTTCTCTTGGCCAACATCAAATTTTGTGCCAAATCACAACATCAAGAGTAACCTTCTCGGCACCAATAACATTCCCTTGAACATCTTTGGGGAGACCTTCAATATACCTTTCAATCCTTCTAGCTTCAGTAGTAAACATCTCGGGACATAGAGTAGAAAGTTCAAGAAAACGATTGGTACAGTTTTCAATATCAGTTCCCTTTACCTTGAGTTCCAAGAACTCAGCTTCAAGTTTTTGAACTTGACTTCTCGGACAGAATTTATTAACCATCATGCTTTTGAGTTAATCTCATGGGATTGCATTAGCATTGTCAATTCCCACGGACTTGGCATGAGCAGTCCACCAAGTTAAAGCATTGCCACCTAATGAGCTAGTGGCATATTTGACCCGATCATCATCCCCGTAGTTGCAAATGCGGAAGATGGACTCTAGCTTCTCGAACCATCGAACTAGTTCGACAGCCTCTTCATTTCCCTTAAAAGCGGGAGGATGGCAGTTTGTAAAGTCCTTGTAAGAACAAGGTTTCGATTGAGGATTAACATTATTAGCTTGAGCATTGACTTGGGCGGCAGCAAGCAACTGTTGCAATTGTTCGGTGGTCAATACGATGTTGTTAACAGCAGGTGCTGCTGGACGAACCATGATGTCACTACATAGAAGCGAACATAGGTTTGGTAAGGTGACAAGTTATAAGTTTGGGCAACTATAAGTATGAATAAAATAAAGCATTGATATCACATGATATTAATAGAACACTTTATATTATTAGAACGAGGCATTAAATAAGCCTTTTTAATACACGATTCGGAAACAGAAATAGTTTAAGGCATAGCCTTTACATAGATAAGGAATTGGAAAAATAGTCTAGGAAATATTAAGATTGAAGTAATCTTCATATTTCTTCTTCTCATCCTCCACCTTCTTCATAAACTCGTCAACTTTCTCGTTCCTCGCCTTTTGCTTCTCATAGAGATACTCGAGGTTGTTGACTCAATTTCTTTGCATATCCAACCAAAAATCAACATTCTCCTTGAGATGAGCAAGTGATTGCTTTCCCCAACGGGTGTTACGTTCTTCCTCATACTTCACCAACTTTATCTCTTTCTTTAACTCCGCGTATTCCTCCAATAGTTTCTTAATTCCGCGATCCTTCTCTTCCATACGAACCTCCACTCTCGCCACGTGGCGAATCAAACCTTCCAAGTTTCTATCGGTATCTTTTCACAGGCTCATGATCTCATAATTAGCATCATCATCATAAGAAGGAGATCGGGCTCTTTTCCTTGACGGGCCATCTTCGTTAAAATCGGCAGGGCGTTTCCCCTTGTCTTCAATTCTCGGGGTGGGATAGTAGTCGAGAGACTTAGGTAAAGTATTCGGACTATAGTTTGGTGAGGGAGGACCACCAAGACCATGGGCTTTGGACTCGTCTCGAAGTTGAAGAGTGTCCAACACCTACTTTGGAGGTAGGTTTAAAGCGAGCCATTTCTTCAGAAGATTTGAAGAGATTCATTTTATTTGGTTGATTAACGCTTGAGCTTGACATCCTAACATTAGGAAAGAGACTTTGATTAGAATCTTTAAGTCAAGTTTATTAAAGCATGAGTGTTAAGATTATAAGGCAATCCTAAGTGCTTCAAAGTCTAAGGCAGGAAAGGTTATAGTTTCCTAGATTGCTAGGGTACCCTAGCTAGCAAATAAGACACACATAAAGATGCAATCATGGTTCTCTATAACAGCCTGGTTATGCTCTGATACCAATCTATCACACCCCCAATTAGGGCCTGGGTGAATGTGACATTAATATCAAATAAACCAACATATTATAATATACGAGAACAATACTAAATGATAAGAATAAACTTTATTGAGTACGCAGCGTAAAAATGAATGTCGTTACAATAATGGAAATTACGATAAAGTAATTGTTTTAAATGCAAAAATAATAAATGCAATATTTCTTGATCCTAAGTCCAAGTAGCATCACATAAGCAGTAAGTAATCAAGCTTGATCAATCTGCACCTGAGAAAAACATGATAAAGTGTCAACCAAAAAAGGTTGAGTGAAGTTCATAGGTTTTAAAAAATGTTTGATCGTTGTTTTAGACCACAAGATTTAGTTTATAAAGTTGATCTCGCAGATCAAAAATTTATGCCAGTTCGTGATATTTAGACTAAATGTTCAAAGTTTGTCCCAATAACAAGTTGTGTCTGTCCTTGTCGGTTTAATTTCATTATTAAGTAATACAATGACTTGGTCAAATGTATCGGGGACGTTACTCCCGATAGGCCTACCCTCAATAATTAAGCATGCATTCAACGAGCAATTAAAAATATCACTGTAGGGACTTAGTCGGATATAGCCGGGTATAGCATAGTTTAACAGTTGATAGTTGTGTCTAAATTGTAAATAGTAAAAGCAGCATGTGTCTCACCACAAAAAGTTAAATAAGTTATGCACAAAATAAAGTGGGGCTATGAAGTTCACCTTAGTAAGTAGAGAGAGATGGTTATTGTCGTGACCCGTCCTAATCCATCTGGACGAATACATTACTTTTGGTGACATCGCGAGGTACTTGACCTCCATATGATACATTTTACAAACATTGCATTCGTTTTTAAAAGACAATCTTTCCATACATTGAAAGTTGACGGCATGCATACTATTTCATAATATATCCAATCTATAAATGACTTGATAATAATCTTGATGAACTCAACGACTCGAATGCAATGTATTTTGAAATATGTCATGACTGACTCCAAATAATATCTCTAAGATGAACAAATGCACAGCGGAAGATTTCTTTCGTACCTGAGAATAAACATGCTTTCAAGTGTCAACCAAAAGGTTGGTGAGTTCATTAATTTATCATAATAATCGTTCCCATTATTTTAATAGACCACAAGATTTTCATTTTTAGTTCTCATAAACATACGTCCCTTGAATAGAGACAAAAATATCATTCATATGGATTGAACACCTGGTAACCAACATTAACAAGATGCATATAAGAATTACCCGGCATCATTCCGAGACATCCATCGGATATGATAAAACAACATCGAAGTACTAAAGCATCCGCTACAACGGATGGGGTTTGTTAGGCCCAATAGATCTATCTTTAGGATTCGCGTCAATTAGTAGACTGGTTTACTAATTCTTAGGTTACCAAGCAAAAAGGGGCATATTCGGCTTCGATCATTCAACCATATAATGTAGTTTCGATTACTTGTGTCTATTTCGTAAAATAGTTATAAAAGCGCATGTATTCTCAGTCCCAAAAATATATATTGCAAAAGCATTTAAAAAGGGAGCAAATGAAACTCACGATACGATATTTTGTAGTAAAAATATGCATACGACGAAACTGAACAATGCAGGGTTGGCCTTAGATTCACGAACATATATTATTTGTATATATATTAACGCATATGATCGTAATCGAACAGATTTATATGTTATATCTTAAATTACGTATTATATATATTTAATTTGTGTATATATTTAAAATGATTAATTTTTATATAGTTATATCAATACATATATATATATATATATATATATATATATATATATATATTAAAAATACCTAATTTGTTAAAAATGTTAATATGATTAGTACATACTTATATGTAGTATTGCAATAAGTATATTTTTATATCAATGATAGTAACAAAGGTTGTATTCGATTATAATGATAATATTAATAATAATAATACTGATAAAAATATAAATTACAGTAATAATAATAATAATAATAATAATAATAATAATAATAATAATAATAATAATAATAATAATAATAATAATAATAAAAATGATATTTTTAATAATATTGATAATAATAATTTTTAATAAAAATAACACTTTTTTACTAAAATGATACTTTTCATAAAAAATACTAATAATAATGAAAATAAAAGAATAGAGTACAACCTTTGAAGATCAAGCTTAAAAAAATGCCATAGACCGGACTCGAACCCAGGACCTCTCGCTAATCAAACATGCTACTAACCATTGAACTTCTCGACAATTTCTATTTTGATTCATGACTTTATCATATAACTCGTATTTTCGTTTTCAAATCCAACAGAATTTTTGTATTAATTCGGCCCAAAGGAAACCAAGGCGTGGCCCGATGGAAAACATGGCCCAACAGAAAAATGAACCTTGGCCAAGCATTAAAACTTCGGCCCAACTGAAAATGGTAACCCAAATTCTTTTCTCTTATTCATTTAAAAGAAAATAATGTAAAAGAAAAACGCCACAGATCAGGATTGATCTCGTGACCTCTTGGCTAAACCAACAACGCTTTAACCCACTGATCTGCTTGCTCTTTTTTGAAATATATCAACACTTAATTATATTTAACCTTATCCCTATATCCTTCTTTTTCATTAAATTCATTTCATGATCATCCTTATTCCACATCTTCGTTCATCATCGAAATTAACATCTTCTTCGTAACATCATCATCATCATCGATAATTATCTATCAACATTTTTCATAATCCCTCATCATTATTAGCAAATAATCCCCACGGTTCACCTTCTTCCTCCTCCGTCACCATCATACATAAACATCATTATCCACATCATGGATTTAATAGAAACAAAAACGGAATAGCACTACAGTAGTAGTCTGTTTTAGCGACGAGTGAGAAAGAAAAGAGAAGGTGGTTGTTCTTTGTCGATGATTATTGTGGTGGTGGTATACTAACATGACCGAAGAGAGAGATAGATGAGAGAGATAGAGGGAGAGAAAGACAGGGATATGGTAGCGGTGGCGATTGCAAAAGTTGATGGTGGATCTCCGGTGATTGAGGGATGGTTGTATGGTGGTGATGGCCAAGGATGGTGACGGTGGGCTGTGGAGTAGAGTTGTACAAGAAACGAAAAAAAAAATAAAAAAAAATCAAGTGGGTATATATATATATATATATATATATATATATATATATATATATATATATATATATATATATATATCTCTCTCTCTCTCTCTCTCTATCTCTCGGGTGTATATGTATGTTTATGTGTTCGTGCAGTGAAGAGAACGAGAATTCATAGGTTTTAGTTTTAGGATGGTACTCGATAAACAAAAGTAAAGATAGAAGATGGATAGTTTAAGGTGCTGAGAGTAATAGAGGAAGTGTGGGTGTGTGATCATCCTCTAACAAGTATTCATATATGTATAACTATAAAGTTAATTTAATAAGTAATAATAATAATAATAATTAATATAATAATGAAAGTTGGATCACATAATGCACAGTAATCAAATGATTAATGTAACAGTTCAGCAGCCGGCTAATGGAGTTTAGTTACCGACAGTTTTCATGGACTGTGTATCGTGCGGAATCAGTGGCGGATAAAAGTGTTCAGAACATTAACTATTAAATAAAAATTACACTAATTATTCACTCCCAAACCCAAGTAAAATATGAAAAGTTTTAAAATTCAACAAATAGTTACTAAATACATTTTTAATAAGCCTATAGTTTGTAAAACTCATTTTCGGCTAACCGTTTATTTTAAAATAATATCAGTTTGAATTTAACTTGTTTAATATCAATCGGAACATCAATCAGTATTACAATTATTTAATATTTATTTTTAATATACTTTATTTGTATATTGAGATATATTTTAAATAATAATTATTATAATATCCTATTTTTTTATTTTATTAATTTTTAATAACAACATTATATAATACTTCAAATTATATTTTGAATTATTATTTATATATACATACACACATATCTATTTACACTTAATTGTTCGTGAATCGCCGAGAGCAGTCGAAGGTCAATTGAATATATGAACATCATTTCAAAATTTTCTAGACTCAACATTACAGACTTTGCTTATCGTCTCGAAATCATATAAAGATTAAGTTTAAATTTAGTCGGAAATTCCCGAGTCGTCACAGTACCTACCCGTTAAAGAAATTTCGTCCCGAAATTTGAGTGAGGTCGTCATGGCTAACAATAAAAATGTTTTCATGACAAATATGAGTTGATAAATAGATTTTTATCATCATTGAGTAATGTGGATAAAATAATTCGATTCTTCGAAGAGTGCGAATAAAGCTATCACAAAAGATTGAAATAGGAAAAGTAAAGATTCGTCTTAACTTTTGGCAGAGTTAGGGTTGAATTCCGGAATTCAATGGATTTAAAGAAAATCTTCGAAATCTAAAAGATTTGATTCTTCGGTGAGTAAGGAAATTAAGATCTCTATAATTAAATACGATGATCTGCCTCGATTACTCTGTCTGATATTTCCATTATAAATTAAACTCTTTCGTTCCATTATTCTCACCATTCTTATACTTTCTTTCTTAGTTCATACATCCAAAAGATCGTAAAAATGCTTAATCCCATTCTAATCCTTGATATTTTTCTAATTATCATTTCTGTCATCCTTTTTTTCAATCTTCCACCAGAAAGATTTGGTTACTTCTACTATTACCTTGGGATGATACTATTCTTAATTCTACCGTGTCTTTATATTGCTATTCGTATGAATATCCACGGTTTGTAACCTCCGTGTTCTTATTGGGCTTTGTATTTCCTCTTATATTTTGGAGCTCTTTGCCTTTTTATTCTCTTCTTGACCTCTAGTAAAGCAAGTAATGGTCCAGAATTCGTAAATATGGAATTTTGAATGAACTTAATGTTTTAAACAGGAAAGAACATAATAGCACGATTTGATTTGTCAAATTATCAGAATCACTGAGAATAGAACTATCAAGAATATACTTTCTTGATATGTTCAGAGGTTAAGCAAAATGAAAGAGTTATGTAACATGGCACATGATGAGGTTAAGATCTGTGGATCATCACGTTCCATTAAAAACTCAACATGACTTACTGTAATATAATCACGTTGACCAAGTGTCATTATATTATACTAACTCATGATTCAGTTGCCAACACTACTTCAAAAACACTCATAGTTCAAACTCGAAAGTTTACAGAATATAGAAACTAACAGCTTCTTATATGATGTAACACTGATAGCGCGAAGAGATTAATGACTTCAGATAAGAATAATTATGAAAATATCTTAAGAAATATGGAGGATATTTATAATGAAAGATACGATGATATCTTAGAATTTATAGTATCGATGGATGATGAAAAAAATTTGTCCGCAAGAGTTTAGAGTCAAAAGCAAGGTATTCGTTAATGGTTTCAGTAGGTACTGAATCATTTTGGATTCTTTGAAAGCAGGTTTAGTCCTTATGATTTTTCCACAGCCTCCTTCATAGTTTGCTCAATCCGTTTTCCAGTTCCAACTTTTCTGAGCTTTTCCAACATACTATTCTTTATTATCAAACCTCTGACTGTTAAGATTGTTTACAGTTTTTCCTGCTTCATACAGCTTTTTCAACATTCCGAGTATGGATTTGTAGACTGGGTACTTTTCAAAATTTCAGAATGGAAGGTCATAATTAGATAAATGTTATATGTATACATATAACTGTTGATGTAGAAACGTTGTGAGATTTTAAAATACTGATTGCTAGTTCTCGGTAATTGGTATTGTGATGACCCAGAAATTTCCGATCAAATTTAAACTTTAATCTTCATATGGTTTCGACACGATAAGCAAAATCTGTAATGTTGAGTCTCGAAAATTTTGAAACTATATTCATGTAATCAATTACCCTTCGACTATGCTCAACGATTCACGAACATTTATGTGTATACTGTTATGTATATATAATATATACTTATTAATTGAAACGTTAACAAAGTATTAGATATATAATACTTTACATAAAAGTAATTTTTTTTAATATGTTTATCGATGGAATTAAAAGATAATATCATATGATTGAATTATCAGATACATTGAATTATGATTACGAGTCTCTGTTACGAGGTCCACTTTGATTTGGAAAACATTTCCTTTTAACGATATTCGGAATAAATGATAAAGTGATCTTCGAGTAAGGACAAAGTGTCAAATAACGAGAGCTAGTCGGATTAGTGGAAACTCCTGTTTGATTTTCAATACATGCCTTACAATAATTTTCTCGTGACTATTGATAGGATTAATTAATAGTCTTTAATGATATTTTATCATGATAAGTAAATAATTGAATTAATGTTCGTCGGCAAGGTAAAACCATTTGTCATGTTAAGATGATTTTTACGTACATTTATCTATTTGAACTAATCCTACAACTCATGAATAAACTGTAAGTTAATAATTTAAAACCTGTTATGATTTATATATTATTTCACTCTCTTTAGTAAAAATGTTTTTTCGACATAATAGAACTAGTTTATTAATGTATATGTTTAAAGAACGTAAGTTGGAATATTAGTTGTTAGATATATGAATAACTTGCAATGTACATTAAAAAGTGTTCATTAAATATATATGTTATTGAATTAGTTTAGTACACGATAGTAACATTCGCTTAGTGATGCGATTGATATTTAAAAAAAAGTTAATATATAAATGAATTGTATTTAATTAAGTTTTAAATGAAAACGTTACGAATTATAATATTTTTCTGAACGATTCTAAAACGAACTTTGAAAAATAATTGGTTTTGAAAGACTTATTGTATCATTAGATAAATATTTCAAACATATATTATGTACAAATTTACAATTCTAAATATATATATATTTTAATTTAATCATAAAACGTCCTGATTTAAAATAATATATATTTTGATAAACAACGAGTCACTGATTTATATAAGTAAATGACCACAACGCTCAATTTTATAAGTTACATTTTTTATAAGATAATTTATTGATGAGTAGGTCAAATTATTAATAAGAGTACACGTCACGAAACATAAAAGGCTAGTTTTTTAAACATACGAAAGTGCGCTCAAAAAACCGAAAGTGGTACATGAGTCGAGTGACAACGTACGAGTCATTTGAACAAAAATTACATTTTTACTACGCACGTAAATATAATATAATATTTAATTAATTCTAAAGATTTCATATAATATATATTAAATAATATATACATGTGCATAAAAAAAAGTGTTGGTTGCATATGAATTGGAAATGGTGGTGGTTGGTGGCAAATTCATTTAAAGCTCGAATGTCTTTGCATTCTGATTCACTTTTCAATCTATCTTTCTTTCGATCTCATTACACACACATAAATATATATAATATAAATTATTATTATTATTATTATTATTATTATTATTATTATTATTATTATTATTATTATTATTATTATTATTATTATTATTATTATTATTATTATTATTATTATTATTGTTATTATTAAGATTATTATTATTATTATTATTATTATTATTATTATTATTAATCTTATTATTATTATTATTATTATTAGTATTATTATTGTTATTTATACATAAAACACTACGACAGGGTTCTGCTCGCGTGTTTTCAAAACGGGTTTTATGAGTGCGTTAAAGCTAAAGAAATTATGGGTTATAGCTATGGAGGTTATGGGTATGGTTCGGGGGTTTTGCTCGTGAGTCAAACTAGTGTTTATCATCTCTGTTGCGTCTACGTACTTTCCTGCAATATTGAATCTCAATATTGATACGTGAGTACTCATAACTTAACTTTTATATATTAATAGTGTATCCCTGACTAGTGCTCGAGTATTTAGGACTATGCATGCATGTATGCTTATTATTGTCGTTAAATACTTTATGATAGATCATGGATTAATTACATATGTGATTGAGATAAGGTATATGATATGCATGTCGTTGGAAAGCTGGCGAAAAACTAAAAACTTTTCATTTAGATATCGAATAGTTTCGATGAACGGATTAGAAGCTATAGTCAATTGAATTTTTGTATTATTATTAAAAATGATTATTGTTATCGTCGTTACTATCGTCGTTCTAGTTTTTATATAATAATAATTATTATTATTATTAATATTATCATCATCATCATTATTATTATTATTATTATTATTATTATTATTATTATTATTATTATTATTATTATTATTATTATTATTATTATTATTATTATTATTATTATTATTATTATTATTATTATCATCATTATTATTATTATTATTATTATTATTATTATTATTATTATTATTATTATTATTATTATTATTATTATTATTATTATTATTATTATTATTATTATTATTATTATTATCATCATTATCAATAAAAAGTATTATCATTAAAATTGTTATTTTATTATTATTACTATCGCTATTATCGTAAAAATTATAATTAGTATTATTATTATTATTATTATTATTATTATTATTATTATTATTATTATTATTATTATTATTATTATTATTATTATCATTAAAATAGTTATTTGTAATATTATCATAATTACCATTAGTATTATTATAATATTAGTAACACCTAATTATTATGATTACTATTATTATCATTAACATGAACGCGATATAAAAGACGATTTAAAAGCTATTAACAAATTGATTAGGAAATAATGAGTATGAGTATCATGATGAAATTTAAAGATATTGATTTAGATAAAATTATCATTTTTCATTATTTTTATCACTATTATTATTAAAAGTATTATTATTAATATTAAAAATATTATCTTTACAAAAATTATTATTTTTAATAGGAATATCATTGTTAATATAAAATTTCATTATTAATAAGAATTATCATATTGCTATAATACCATTTTTCATAAATATAAATATTGTTATTATTATTAGTAGGATAATAATAATTATTAATACAAAATAATACAACTTTTACTTATTATTATTATCAATGTTATTTTATCAAATAAAAATGTCATACAAATAATATAATTACCTTAATAAAACCTATCATAATATTTTTTATGATATTCAATGAACTTTATAAGTTTTATTATCTAAGATATATAAAAGTATATTTTTATAAAAAGTTTTATTTATTAATAAATGAATTATATTATTTACTCTAATAAATCTTTTAAAAATATTTAAAAATATAAAACGACGATATTTAAACTATATAATAATCATGTATAAATTTTGGAAACCATTTTGAGTCAAATTGACTTTTGTTAACTTTTGCATATTAGTCTCGAGCATTAGGATTGTGGTACACTATGACTTGACCTAAATTGTTAAACAGATATTGACCAACATATAAATATATATAATTAATATAGGTTCGTGAATCCGAGGCCAACCTTACACTTGTTCAATAATGTTATATGTATTTTTACTACGAAATACAGTATGGTGAGTTTCATTTGCTCCCTTTTTAATTGTTTTTGCATTATATATTTTTGGGCTGAGAATACATGCGCTGTTTTATAAATGTTTGACGAAATAGACATAAAAACTAATCCCATTTTTAAAACTGTTTAAATGTTTTGGGATGAATAAATGAGCTTTTTGATTTACAAAATAGTTCTGTCAAAAACTAAATTCTATGTAGAGTTGTATCAACAAATATTTTTGGTTACACCTCAGGGTGTGGAATAGAACTATAGATTACTATATACTGTTTAGCATGGATTATTATATGCTGTTTAGCATTGATTTTAAATTCTAAGCTGAGTTGTATTATTAAATATTTTTGTTACACCTCAATGTAGAATAATTTTATAAAATGTTTTATAAATCTATTGGGCCTAACGAACCCCATCCAAAGTACCAGATGCTTTAGTACTTCGATGTTGTTTATATCATGTCCGAAGGATTTCCCAGAATGATAGGGGATATTCTTATATGCATCTTGTTAATGTCGGTTACTAGGTGTTCACCATATAAATGATTTTTGTCTCTATGCATGGGACGTATATTTATGAGAAATGGAAATGAGAATCTTGTGGTCTATTAAAATGATGAAAATGATCGATTATGATAAACTAATGAACTCACCAACCTTATGGTTGACACTTTAAAGCATGTTTATTCTCAGGTTTGAAATAAATCTTCCGTTGTGCATTTGCTCATTTTAAAGATATTACTTGGAGTCATTCATGACATATTTCAAAAGATGTTGCATTCGAGTCGTTGAAGTTCATTAGAGATTATTATTAAGTAAATGACATATTAGGTCATTTATTGTTTGGATATTATGAAATGGTATGCATATCTGTCAACTTTCGATGTAATGAAAGATTGTCTTTTAAAAACGAATGCAATGTTTGTAAAAAATGTATCATATAGAGGTGAATACCTCGCAATGTAATCATGTGTTATCGTATTCGTCCTTATGGATTAGGACGGGTATTTATAGGTATGGAAATTCTCATTATAAGATGCAGATGAGTATATGATAGGGTTTCGATAAATATAATGATTTTTCGAAAAGTCAAAGATCAACGAAGTTGTTGGTAAGTTTACTGCTAATGTGGTGAGATATAAATGGTTTCCCGATAACGAAGGCGAAAAGACAACGTATATATCAAGGTTATAATAGAGTTACTCTGGAGAAAAGTTGAAGTTGACTTGCTGAAGCTGTGACAAAATTGGCTACTTTGGAAAGGGATTGCAAAGTTATTTTCGGTAATAATAACGCTAAAGGAATTAGCACAGCTACGCGTTATACGTTTACTCATTTTCGAGAGTTTTTAGGTGCATAACTATATGCATCGATCTTTTCTTCCGTAGATGAAGTGCGGTTAGTTCATCCTCTCGATTGAGGTGTTTTCAAGAAGTATGAAAGGTTTGAACGCAGATTGTAACCGTCAAAATACCAATGAGGTTTAAGATGAAATCAAGTGGCAAACTTGAAGAATTGTTTAGTTTCATATGTTATAATCAATATTTTAATTCATTTTAATTGTTCAATGTTATTAGTCCACAGTCGATACTCCACAGTTAACAGTCCAATAATTCATATATAGTTTAATATATAATATTCGAATTAATTAATACGTATCGTGACCCGTGTATATGTCTCAGACTCGATCACAACTCAAAGTATATATATTATTATAGAATCAACCTCAACCCTGTATAGCTAACTCCCGCATTACTGCATATAGAGTGTCTATAGTTATTCCAAATAATATATATAGATTCGTCGATATGATATGTCAAAACCATGTATACGTGTCCCGATATTTAAAGTGCGTAAAATAAATAACAGAAATTAAATGACGATAAATAAAATTGCGAAAATAAAAATTACGATAATAAATTGTGATAATTAAATTGCGAAAATGTAATAAAGAATTAACAGTTAGCTAGGAACAGTTAGCTAGGATTTTGTTAGCGTGAATTCTTAACAAAATTTCTCATAGTTAATTTATTTATTTCTAACAAATTTTATTTTGTCCAATGTTTTCTTCATTATGCCACTTGTTGGATTCTGATAGGTCAAAATCCAAATATGAAATTGAATGAAAATGGTTATTCTGTGATGAACGGATTCGTATATCTGTGGATGTAAATAGGATAGTAAATGACTGTTGATTTAGATTTGAAAGAATGTACAGTGTACGTATTAATGTGAAATCTAAATATTCCTCGGGTATTACCTACCCGTTAAAATATTTTTACCATTAACAGTTTGTACAAAAGAATTTTAATTACAATCTTTATGAAAACATATATACATATATATTTTCTTCAGATGTAATCATGGATTTAATGAGTTAATATGATATTAAACTCATTTGGTTTACGTTTAGAACTAGAGTATATAATCTCTAAAACATTAGAGGTTACATAACTATCATGTCGAACGAAGATAAATGAAGTAGAACGTCATGTAGAACGATGATTATTCTCGAGGTACAGAATGAGATGTTGAGGCATATGATGCTGAAACTTGGGTTGTTGGTGGTACTGTTGGTGCCAGTGATGTTGCTGACGCTGGTAAATTTTGCACCATATTCTCCAAATTTATTTTTTTCCGAGCGCAAAGTTTGTTGACTACTTCTATTATTCCGGGATGATTGTCGGTTGGAACGAGCGAATGAATAAGGTTTAAAATCTGAGATATTATGTAATCATGACGAGATATTCGAGAAATAAGGGTGAAAATGATATTTTGGACTGGTTCACTGGTAAGTGCTTCAGGTTCTTCGCCAAGAGGTGAATTTGGTTGATGGAAAGGATCGCCTTCTTCGCGTCTCCATTGATTAAGTCGTCTACGAACCCATCAGATGAATTGAGGATGGCTGATTGGTTGATTCATTCTGGTGACGCTGCTTTCGGAGCTTAGGTGAACATTCGTGTCGGAATAGCTGTCAGAATAACTATAGGAATAGCTATCGGAATCTGAGGGACTCGAACTAGTTGAGGGATTCATCTCGTATGATCAGATGAAGAATTTTCGATAAGAAATAAATTATAAGATGTAGATTAGTACCCTGCAATATATAATTTACATATGCATATATAATACTAAAATCTCATAAGTTACGGAGGAATCTACGGAAGCTATCAGGCAAAGGTAACAATAACAGATACACTAAGATATGAATTTATCTATACACTATCTATGCAATAGAGGCAGTAAGACATGTCTAGTCTAAGAATGATAAGCAGATAATTTCCTATGGATAATAAGTAGAAGATTTCCGACTAGAAATGATAAGTAAAACTTTTGACATGCAGACACGGTCGAAGTCCAGACTCACTAATGCATCTAAACAACTATCAGTTAGACACACTAATGCAAGACCTGGTTCGCTAAGACCACCGCTCTGATACCAACTATAAGGACCCGTCCTAATCCATCAGGATGAATACATTACATTTGGTTACATCGTGAGGTAATTGACCTCTATATGATACATTTTACAAACATTGCATTCGTTTTTAAAAGACAAACTTTCATTTCATCGAAAGATGATGGCATGCATACCATTTCATAATATATCCAACTATAATTGACTTAATAATAATCTTGATAAACTCAACGACTCGAATGCAACGTCTTTTGAAATATGTCATGAATGACTCCAAGTAATAGCGGAAGATTTCTTTCGTACCTGAGAATAAACATGATTTAAAGTGTCAACCAAAAGGTTGGTGAGTTCATTAGTTTATCATAATCAATCATTTCAATTATTTTAATAGACCACAAGATTTTCATTCCCATTTCTCATAAATATACGTCCCATGCATAGAGACAAAAATAATCATTCATATGGATTGAACACCGGATAATCGACTTTAACAAGATACATATAGAATATCCCCATCATTCCGGGACACCCATCGGACATGATAATTTCGAAGTACTAAAGCATTCCAAATTCCAGAATAGGGCTTGTTGGGCCCGATAGATCTATCTTTAGGATTCGCGTCAATTTGAGGGTCTGTTCCCAAATTCTTAGATTACCAGGCTAAAAGGGGCATATTCGGCTTCGATCCATTCAACCATATAATGTAGTTTCGATTACTTGTGTCTATTTCGTAAAACATTTATAAAAGCGCATGTATTCTCAGTCCTAAAAATATATATTGCAAAAGCATTTAAAAAGGGAGTAATGAAACTCACAATTCAATATTTTGTAGTAAAAATATTCATACGACGATACTGAACAATGCAGGGTTGACCTCGGATTCACGAACCTATATTATTCATATAATTATTAAAACATATACTTGTAATCAAACAAGTTTAGATATTATTATTAATTGTTATTTCAGTAACTTGTATGTTTCATTGATAACTATATTAACTATATTTATTTTATATACTTTAGATAAATAATTAGTATTTATTATGAAAATATTAATGTCCTTATGCGATATGTTTTTAAATATATTCTTATATAGCTATTTATTTGGTAAAATAATATCAATAATAATAAATAAAAATTTGTATCTTTTTATGATAATAATAATAATACTAAAAGTAATTAGATTTAGTAATGATACTGCTATTAATAATTTTGATTATAATACTAGTAATAAAAGTAATGTTAGTAATAATAATAATTTTAATGAAAAGATAATAATGATAAGATAAAAATGTTAGTTTTCATAAAAATAATATTTTAAATAATAATGGTACTTTTAATAAAAGTTATGAGTTTAATAGAAATTTTAATAGTCATATTAATAATAATACTAATATTAATGTTAAATGATAATTCTGATACTATTATTACTAATAATGATACTTTTAATAATAATGGTTACAATAATAATACTTATGATAATCATAATACTAATACTCATATTAATAATAATAATATATATTTTAGTAATAATAATAATGATAATAATATTAATTATACTAATATCTTATTTCTAATATTGGTAATAATAATAATTACTTAATAACAATCAATAATAAATAATAATAATAATAATAATAACAATAATAATAATAAATTGCCCAAGTCCGGGTTTGAACCCGTGACGTCCCGCTAACCCGATAATACCCTAAACGTCTTCGGTTCATCATCATAAATCATAACCTCACGATCATCAATAATGATCGTCAATATCTTAACCGATCGTCGTCATCATTAACTTATTATTTCGGGTATCTTTATTCATTATCATATATCATATATCATCATGCTTATCATAATATAACATGTTCCTCATCTCGATCATCATCATCGAACTCGTATCGTCTAACATTTATCATCACTATATTTTATGTATCACTTATCATCATGATCGTCTAACATCTTCATCAATATAACCTAACCTCAACATCATTGTTTATTCGATTATCATCATACTACTTCGAATATCATTATCCTTATCATCTAGTCATTCATTACTTCATTCGAATCATCATTCTTATCCTAATCTAATCGTGTATCATCACGATTATGCTTGTCATTGTTTCCACAGCCCCTCAGCAGGTTCTTGGCCCAACCAAAATAAGAACACAGCCCACTCAACTATTCGATTTTCGGCCCAAGCAAGAAACTATGTCTCGGCCCAACAGGAAATGCAAGTTTTATTTTGGCCCAACTACACTTAGCCTAAACAAAAAGTCCACTAATCTAAATGGGTCGTAACAGTCCAAATCAGCTTGGTTAGCCCGTATAACAAAAAAAAAAAACGCAACAAGTGAGTTTGTGTCTGAGTTTCAGTTATGATCAACACAACCTCATGCTATTGTTCCACGAAAAAAAATGAGCGAGTATGAATTGTTTGTCAAGTTGTCCCACTTATGAAACTTTATAATATAATACTCCTTCCCTTTTTACTTGTCTGCCACTCAATTGTAACAAGTCCCACTTGCATCTTATAACTTATTGTTTAAAAGAAACCAAAAGCAAAAGTAGGTGAATAGGATCAGTAAGTCGTTGGTTATGGGTTCGATTATTTCTTTTCTTTTTCTTCTAACAACCTAGTATGGTGGTGTTTGAGCTGGTCAGGGAGAGATAGAAAGATAGAAGGTTTCGTTTAGTAACGAAAAGAACAATAGTATTCGATCAGTTTAACAAGTGGTTTGATGTTGGTGGTGCTAGTTGTCTAACAGAAAAAGTCTAAAGTGTGATGTTGTTCGAAATAGATAGCAACAGAGGGTGTAGCATCAGTGATGATAATGATCATCAAACAGAAAATAGTTAGGCAGAAGAGTGTGATTCGATGGTGGTATGGTTATGGTTTACAATGAAACAGAAGAGCATTTAAAAGGGTTCGTGGGTGGTGGATTGTTATGATAGAGTTGTTGTGATGGAAGTGGGTTTAAGAGGATGATGGATGTGGTGGTGCTCAACCGTGATCAAAACAGAAAAATGGAAGCATTTAATGGGTGGTTCGATGGGTTGTAGCAGTAGTGAGTTATAAAACAATTATGGTTCGAAGGAAAATGAAACAGAAACCTGTTGTAGCAGTAGGAGTGGTGCTTTGGTGAACGACGGTGGTGATGTAGGTTTCAATAAAGGAGGTGATCATGGTACGTTGTTCGAATAGAAATAATAAAGAGTAACAACCAATATGGTTAAGTTGTGGTGTTGTTCATGACAAAATAGGAAGAGTGTTCGGTTTAGGTGGCGAGGTGGGAGGTTCACGGAAGTGATGACTAGTGTTTGTGGTTGCCTAAGGAAGATGGAAAAATATGGCGGCCGTAGGTGAAGAGGAAGGATCAAGAGAAATGTTAGATTTCATATCTCTTTAATCTGCATATGTATGTGTATATACACAAGAATATAAGTAATATTAAACTTATAATAAGAATATAATAATCAATTAAATATAATTCACTAAACAATCATGTGATAATTTGAGAGGAAGAAACAGTCCCGCAATCTTGAATCTAACATTATCTGCCGACGCTTTTCCCCGGATGGCTATATCGTGTACATTGATAAACAGAGAACGTATAAAAGTGTCCCTAAAAATCCCAAATTTTTAGATTAAATATATTTAATTATTTCACTCTTTAATTGTTTGAAACCTGATCAAAAAGGTTAAATAATTATTTATTTTCTGTTCCAATTTATATGTATGGAGTACTAATATTTAAACTTAAAAAGGTAAAAATATTTTTAACAAATCTAACATCTTCGTAATCGATTTACAGTTCGACTTTTATTTTAGTCCTTCATGAACATGTAATATATCTATATTAAAATTAACGAAACGTCAACCGAGTGTTACTGACGTTTACTAATTAGGCTCGAAATCATTCATTTTCAATATACACATTATATATATATATATATATATATATATATATATATATATATATATATATATATATATATATATATATATATATATATATATATATATATATATATATATATCAAATCTTAATTAACAAGTTTAAGTAAATAAATATATTAATTATATTCTTTTAAATAACTAAATATAATATTATATATTTACAAGTAATATATATATATATATATATATATATATATATATATATATATATATATATATATATATATATATATATATATATGTAACTATTTACAAATAGTTATTCATGAATCGTCGGGAATGGTCGAAGGTCAATTGAATATATGAAACAGTTCATAATTTTTTGAGATCCAACCTAACAGACTTTGCTTATCGTGTTGAAAATACAATATCGTATCAAGAGTTTGATTTAAAATTAGTCGAAATTTTCCGGGTCACTACAAAAGGAAACCAAGGCGTGGCCCGATGGAAAACATGGCCCAACAAAAAAATGAACCTTGGCCAAGCATTAAAACTTCGGCCCAACTGAAAATGGTAGCCCAAATTATTTTCTCTTCTTCATTTAAAAGAAAATAATGAAAAAGAAAAATGCAACAGATCAGGATTGATCTCGTGACCTCTTGGCTAAACCAACAATGCTTTAACCCACTGATCTGCTTGCTCTTTTCTGAAATATATCAACACTTAATTATATTTAACCTTATCCCTATATCCTTCTTTTTCACTAAATTCATTTCATGATCATCCTTATTCCACATCTTCGTTCATCATCGAAATCAACATCTTCTTCGTAACATCATCATCATCATCGTTAATTATCTATCAACATTCTTCATAATCCCTCGTCATTATTAGCAAACAATCCCCACGGTTCACCTTCTACCTCCTCCGTCACCATCATACATAAACATCGTTATCCACGTCATGGATTTAATAGAAATAGAAACGGAATAGCACTACAATAGTAGTCTGTTTTAGCGACGAGTGAGAAAGAAAAGAGAAGGTGGTTGTTCTTTATCGATGATGGCTGTGGTGGCCCGTTGTGGTGGTGGTGACGGTATACTAACATGACCGAAGAGAGAGATAGATGAGAGAGATAGAAGGTGAGGAAGACAGGGATATGGTAGCGGTGGCGATTGCAAAAGTTGATGGTGGATCTCCGGTGATTGAGGGATGGTTGTATGGTGGTGATGGCCAAGGATGGTGACGGTGGGCTGTGGAGTAGAGTTGTACAAGAAAAGAAAAAAAAATCAAGTGGTTATATATATATATATATATATATATATATATATATATATATATATATATATATATATATATATATATATATATATATATATATATCTCGGGTGTATATGTATGTTTATGTGTTCGTGCAGTGAAGAGAATGAGAATTCATAGGTTTTAGTTTTAGGATGGTAGTCGATAAACAAAAGTAAAGATAGAAGATGGATAGTTTAAGGTGCTGAGAGTGATAGAGGAAGTGTGGGTGTGTGATCATCCTCTAACAAGTATTCATATATGTATAACTATAAAGTAAATTTAATAAGTAATAATAATAATAATAATTAATATAATAATGAAAGTCGGATCACATAATGCACAGTAATCAAATGATTATTGTAACAGTTCAGCAGCCGGCTAATGGAGTTTAGTTACCGACAGTTTTCAGGGACTGTGTATCGTGTGGAATCAGTGGCGGATAAAAGTGTTCAGAAAAATTTCATATTTTTAAATTAATAATATTTATTTGTTTTGGTCATTATGGTATAAAATTCGAGCATTAACTATTAAATAAAAATTACACTAATTATTCACTCCCAAACCCAAGTAAAATATGAAAAGTTTTAAAATTCACCAAATAGTTTCTAAATACATTTTTAATAAGCCTATAGTTTGTAAAACTCATTTTCGGCTAACCGTTTATTTTAAAATAATATCAGTTTAAATTTAACTTGCTTAATATCAATCAGAACATCAATGAGTATTACAATTATTTAATATTTATTTTTAATATACTTTATTTGTATATAGAGATATATTTTAAATAATAATTATTATAATATCCTATTTTTTTATTTTATTAATTTTTAATAACAACATTATATAATACTTCAAATTATATTTCGAATTATTATTTATATATACATACACACATATCTATTTACACTTAATTTTTCGTGAATCGCCGAGAGCAGTCGAAGGTCAATTGGATATATGAACATCGTTTCAAAATTTTCTAGACTCAACATTACAGACTTTGCTTATCGTCTCAAAATCATATAAAGATTAAGTTTAAATTTAGTCAGAAATTCCCAGGTCGTCACAGTTATTCCTCGGAATAGAAAGTTTGAATGAACGAGCAGAAAGTCAACCTAAGGAGATTTATGAGTAGTTAAGTGTTTTGCCTAAGTTTAAGTTAAGTATGAAAGTGTTTTAAGTATAGTTCATTTTACTAAGTTTCCCTTCCTAGTAAATTTCCATTTTTAGTAAGTTTATAATTAGAAAGTTTCTATTTTAAAAGTGTTTCCATTTTAGGATATTTGCCATATTAGATATACTTCCAATCACCCCTTTCCCTTCCAATGGCCATTTCAGGTCTAGGGCTTGAGCTATAGGATCCTTTAAATCGGAAAATCCAAACCCTTCCTCCTAGAGTTTCGTTGAAACCATTCATCAAGAAACTTCGAAGATCTATATATATCCAATATATATCCAAAAACGTTTATATGTGTTAAAATATAAGTAGTAGGTTATAAGTGTATGTAATAGTAATAGTGTATAAATATTATATAGTAGTAATAGTAGTATTAGGGTTTCATTAATTAATTAGGTTTAATTAATTAAAGTATTTAATGATTAGGTTTTTGTAATAAATGTCTAGGTTTAGGGTTTAGTGTAGTAATGATTAGGTAATGATTAGGGTTTTAATTAATTAAAGTAGTATTAGGGTTTTTGGGTTTTAATTAATGTATTAGGGTTTAGTAAATTAGGGTTTAATATATTTATATATATATAATTCGTGTATATGTATATATATATATAGTATTTTTTTTTTAAACCGTATATGTAGGTATGTATATATAAAATATATTTTTTTATATATAAAATATATTTTTTACATTTATATATATACGTATCGATTTGTGTATATGTATATATGTATTGATTTTGTTTTCTTAATTGAACACAAACAAATCTTTATCTAATCTCCTAGAGTTTAAAGATCAAAACTCCTTTTCCCTTTTTTTTGGTCGAAATATACATACATACATATTTAATTTTTTTTTCTTTCATATATATATATATATATATATATATATATATATATATATATATATTTATGTGTGTTCATGTATATATTGTATATGTTTATGAATTAACAAGTTTATAACATGAATATGAATTAAACAAAGATCAAAGATTATGTAAATAAGTTAGGGTTTATGTTATACCTTTGAAGATTCGAAGAGGATTAACAAAGAAAGATGAAACACTTGAAGATTGAAGATCAAAGCACTCTAACAACCAAGAACACTTTTAAGATTCTTAAAGAATGCGAAGAATGACTTGAAGATCACTTGAAAAACCCTTGAAGGTGGTGGTGGATTTCGATGGTGGTGGTGGTGGAATTTTCGGTTTTGGCCAAAAATTAGAGAGGGAGAGAGGAGAGATTTGAGAGAGAATTTGCTGTTGTGATTTGGTACAATGAAAAGGTTTAAGTTAGGTCTCTATTTATAGGGAGGTTAGGAAAATTCTAGAATTAGGGTTAGGGTTAAATTTACTTAGGGAACAAGTTAGACTTGGAGAACAAGGCAAAGTTTGAGGAGGTGATGGGGGGTTGCTTGGAGCCGAATTTAGGAGGGCTTTTTGGGCATTTCACCTATTTTTTTTAAAAAAATTTTTGGCCCATGCATGCATGGGAGGGTTTTGGAATTTTTCACTTTAAACCTTGGACTTTAATTTAGCTTAAATAATCCCCAAACTTATTTAAGATTAATTAGGTAATTACATTAAGTTTTAGTTTATTACATCTTGTTCACAAAAGTTTATTAGCTTATTATTTTTATTAACTTGTCAATTAATGTACAAAGTTAATTATTATATTTTATAATTCTTAACGCTTAACAATTATCGATTAAAGTTTAATTATTAGGTTTAATTATATTGTTGGGCATTTAATATGGAAAAATATAGAATGGAAAAATGAGGGTCGTTATAATCTTCATTAAAACGAATCGTAAAAAAAACCGCGTTGGAGGAGAATGTTTGGTTTATTAATATTAATCTTAATCAACGATAATAAGTGTTTTAATGATGACACATGCACATAACCAAAAGTGATGGTAGACATCTTGAGATAAATGTACAAGTTCCCTAATCCACACTTACTCTAGCAAAAGACCAAAAAAAGTGAAGCTTATAGTGAAAACAATAGGGAAAACAAATAGAATACAAAACTCATATGCCATACGGTTTAGGTCCATGGTCGACTATAGGTCAGAGCGTGGGAGTCCTGTACTTTGGTTTAAGAGAAACCAAGTACACGGTCGACTCCACGGCTGATCGTAGATCGACCGTAGTTTGTTCTATCCAAATTTGTTGATCAAATAAAGTTTGACCACTTCCAGGCATCTATAATTCACGAAACCTTTTTTAATATGCTTAGAATAGTTGCCCTCTTCATATCCAACAGAATTTTGGTCACTCGAATGCTAATCTTGTTTAATGACACCTAATGACTCCTTAATGACGCTTTAGCCTTAATTAAGGATAACACATAAGTGTTACAAAATAACTTGTGATCCTAAAATGTATCTAGACATACTTAGGATGATCATCAAGTCCCAACCAAGAGTTGCTCCTTCCCTGTAATATGTTTTGGACACTATTGTATACTTGTACCTTAATCTTGCAAAGTACTACATTGCAAGTAAACTTACATAGTCTTAGTATATTGCTATGTCATCACTATGTGTTTAACTCTAGATTAATTACTAAGTGATCTCTTGCTAGTCATTACATAAGTACTACTTGACTACTTGCTATTATTACTTGAGTATTACTTGACTATGTGCTATTTGCCAATTTGCTTATACTCATTTAATATGTATGAATGAACTTTGTCTTGCTATAAGTTAGGAAAATTACAAATGTATACTTAGCCTACCCAAGTGCATTGCGTGTAACTTGATTGATAACGATTGATGTGTCATAATCAAATGGTTTTAAGTGCTTAAAAAAATTATTAACATACATATTGAAATATCAAAAGGAGCATGTTTAAGTTTAGCAACATGTCTAAGAATGGCTTAGTCTTGATTAACATAATGTCTTACAACATACTTAATTGAACTTATTTGTTTCACTAGGTAAGACATCATAAGTACATCTAATTAATCCATGTGCAAGCTTAAAGACAAATAATAGCATGCTTAGTGATTAATTGGGTTATTGTCATCATTGACACGTTGACCAACCAATAGAACTTAAGCAATTGTGTTAAAAACAAACAAAAGATTATGACAAATATGAGATTACTTCAATTGGTTATCAAGACTTGTATCCAAGAATGTTAGACTTCCCTCTTTGGTCATGACAAGTCACTATCAAAAGAACACAACCAAAGCAAATCATGCACTTAATACATATAGTACTTGTATAGGATGTTGGGGATCTCTTGAAGGTATTAAATGAAGTAAATAGGCCAAAAGAATCAGGTTTGAGTGGATTAAAACGGCCATACAACGGCTAGATGAAAATGAACTGACAACGTGTGGTCGACCCATTGTCGACCGTGGTCTGAGCCACATCAACAACTAGTTTTAATTATCTCTCTCTATAAATAGAAACACTTGGAGAGCTTTGAAGATTTGACCCTCTTGAATGCTTGAAACGATCCCAAACCGATTTGTTGGTTAGTGATCCAATGATAATATTCAAATGTTAACCACTTTTGTTTTAATGATGACACCAAGTCTTATGTGCTTAAAAAGTGTATAAAACAACACAAGTTTACGAGCCTACACGATCTCTAGAAAACAACCAATGCACATAATAAACAAGTTAAAAGATTCATTTAAAAAACTCGGGACGAGCACGGCTGGGTCCACGGTCGACCACAGGTCTGACCGTGGATGTCATGTACCTTGGTTCCGAGGAACAAGGTGCATGGTTGAATCCACAGTCAACCTTGGGTCGACCACAATTTCCTCTCTTACCATTTCCAACAATTTTGAGTTTGACCACTTTGAGGCATCTATAATGTACCCAACCTTTTTCCATATGCTTAAAATAGTTGCCTCCTTTATTTTCAAAAGTGTTTTGAACTAAAAGATGTTAATCGTGATTAATCACACCTAATGACATCTTAATGATAATTTAATTTGAAATAAGGTTAAACACATAAGTGTTACATCCTCTTACACCTTATTACATAATGTTATTTAAACTATCAAGATATACTAATATGGTCATTAAAGTCCCAATTAAAGAGATGCTCTCCCATTACTATTAAGTACCAATTGTATGTATGCAAGTGTGATTAGTTCAAACTTGTCAAAGAGCTTCAACTAGATTCAAACTAGTTCAATTAAGTTGTAACAAGATTCTAATGGGCAAGATACTTCCATCGAAGAAAAGACAAGTTAGTGAAGACATGGGATATGAGGTTTGAAATGTAATGGTTTATCTCTTTATGATTATTCTAACTCCCAAAGATTCCTCACAAAAGTTAAAATTGTCACCTTTGGATTGTTGCAAGCAACCAATAACGATAGATACTTCAATCCATATGTGGACAAAGGATTGAAGACTTGGGATATAAAGTTTGGAGTCACATGGTTTGTCACGAGACAAAAATCAGCATTTACCCTTTTTAGTAATCAATGACACAATGCAAGGACTATGTAACTTTCCTCTTTTACAAGCTTCATGTTCACTTCAATGAATGCATCCAAAAGTATAAGATGAAGGTTAAGGACTTCTAGGTGTATTAAGCATCTTTTGAAAGCTCTATATTGGGTAAAGAAACCAAAAATTCAAAGAAAAAAGAGCTCTAACAGATTTTTTGAAAAGCTGTCCAGATTGAGCAAGGTCGATGCACGGTCAACTGTGAAGTCAACCGTGCACCATCTGAGAGGAATTTTACTTTCTTATAAATACCAACATTTGCCAAACTTGAAGACCACCTCTTTTCAACATACTTCCAAATCAATATGAGCTGATCTCCTAAGCTTTAACAACACATCTTTAGAGATATCATCATTAAGAGAGATTCTACTTAAATTAGTAGAAATATGTGTAAACTGCAAAGCTTAATTTCTATCATTTATGAGTTTCAAAACTACATTCTTTGATAGTAATCAAAGAATTATTATAGTTCTCTTTGGAGAATTTGTAATAGTAGGTGACATACTAGCTTTAGGTTAGTTCTTAAGGTAAGAACATCATTGTACTTAGTGATCCCTCTTCCTTAAAGGGAATTAGAATGTTGGTTAAATTTCTAGTGAGAAATTTGGTTCTTTTCCAAGGTGAAGAAAAGTGAGATCTTGGTAGTCTTTGGGGTGATTGAAGATGGTGATGATGTAGCTTATTAAAGAGCTTTTGGTGTAACCGGATCTCCACCGTATTTGGAGAAAGCTAGTGAATATAACTCTTGATTAGTGAATCGAGGAGTGGATTAAGGTGGATTAGTTAACATCCACCCGAGCCATTATAAATCCTTGTGTTTGTGTTCTTTACGTTTATCTTTTGCAAACACATACGATTTTATGTTAAAACTCATACTTTGGTCTTAAGACAACAAAAGTAATCGAAAAAGTTTTAATAAATCATTAAGGAACTATTTACCCCCCTCTAGTTACTTACAATTCGTATCAGAGCGGTTGCTCTAATCTTTGCTCAAAAACGTTTTTATCATGTCAAAAACGTTTTTATCATGTCAAAAACTTGAGGAAAAATACCACCATTCACATGGTGAGGTAAGCTTGCTTGTTTTTAATCTATTCAATATTTGTGTACTCTAAATGTTGTGATAATTAACAAAACTATGATTGAAAAGAAAACCTTGAACAAAGAAACATGTTTTTGAATAAACCAAGTTAATTTTTGAAAAATAAAGCATGTAAAGAAAAATGTGGGATTGGGTCAAAATCACAACTATCGTGTACACAATAGAAGCTCATTGAAACTTGCCATGAAACTTCGGTCAATGCAATATATGTGATAATTGAAATTACTTGTGCCTTGAATCCTTGCATAAAAAAATGACATGAGTTATTGCTTGATGTGTGTTAGATTAATTGATCTTACTTGCTAGAATACGTAGGTTGTTACATCTTAGAGTCTTAAGTGATAGACATAATATCTAAGATTAGACTCTAAGCATATCAATAAGTATTCTCGAAAATCATATAGTCATACAAAAGTTTACATAGTGGTAATAATAATTTGAAACTAAAATCACTAGCTTGTGACTATTTTGAACAACAAAAAAATTATCTTTCTTAAAAAATGACAAAAAATGGTGACATAGTAAAAGTGATTTTTAAACTCAAAGATACCAAATGATAAACTAAACTTGGCTTTAAAAGGCGCCTTAAGTGAACTTATCACAAACCTTTCAAAAAAAATATTTTATAAAACTCAACATTGTGCCAAACCTATCAGCGGTCGAACCTACGGTCGACCGTGGATCAACCGCATAGGCTCTGATCAAAATGTGCTTTTGTAATTTTAAGATCGGCCCTGGTTTGACACTTTAAGATATTGTATCATTTTAAAATGATTAAAATATTAGTTTTTACGTTGTTTATTGGTAAGATTTAAACATTTGCTAATGTGAAGCTAATTATCATCATTAAACGACAATAGTTTAAAGGTCAAGTTTTCAACCCATAAGAGTTAGTGATTTTCAAACAACTATAAGTGTACAAGATCAATTATTCTCACTCAAGACATGAAATTAGTTTGTAGAATTTTAAAATATAAACATGTCTAAAAGAACAATAGTCTACTCCTTGAGAAAGATACAAAGATGAGTTATCGTGAGAATATTTGATGCCAACAATCCCGGACCCAACAAACATTGGGTACCATCTTTTGTGTCTCTAACAAGTTATAGGTTTGTTAACAAGTGTGGTGGGAGACGATGTAATCACAAGTATTCAAAACACATGTCCATGATAAATATGTCACACCACACACAATGAATATGATGATGGTGACATAATATTGATGGACATATTTGAGGAATAATCATCGGTGGAGGGAACTTTACTTACAAATGAAATACTCTTAAAGGTGTGCTATTTAATTTCTATAAATATTTAATATGCAAATATCTTAACATGCTAGTTAAGTCATATTTCATTTAAGAAAACATGTTACAATTAGGTAGAATGACTTATATGCTTGCATGTGAAATTGGTGAAAAGATAAAAATATGTCAACATATGTTTTTCAATTTGATAGCATATAAGAATAGATCACATGACCAAGAAACTAATCACTAGAGATCTACCTAAAAGAAATATATGATGATCACCAAGTGAGCTAACGTGTTTAAAAAAATCATTCTTAACAAAGTAAATATTTGAGAAACGATGATAACTAAGAAAGGATTAATGACAAGATCATAAAAAGAATCATAACAAACAAATCTTAGGAGACATCAATAGGAGACAATTTAGATCTCAAGTATGTAGTATAAGTTCTCCGTTTTCTAGGTATAGTATAGATTTCCAAAGTTCAACTTTGTAGTCTTACTAAATGGGATATATATGATTTCTATCATCTATGCTTAATGAGATACATTTGTGATGATAGAACTCATTCTAGGCTAGCACTTAAAAGATATTATTCTTGTCTAAATTGCTAGATTCGTAGTCATTGATAAAAATTGTTAGCTAAGCGCATAAGCGTTTGTTGATTTGTTGAAATGTCTAAAATACACTTAGACATATTAGGATGGATGATTGTAAATCTTTGAGGTTAGAAAACTTTAAGAATAATTAAGGCTCTTAATTTCTAAACTAGTATTAGGTTTGGGTCAAATGAAGACCTAAAACAAAGAAAGGCATTAGACACACCTATGGAAATTAATACTAGATTATCACTCAAAGGTGTAGGTGTGACTTTAAAGGTAGGTACATCTTTAGGATACTCTTTAGAAATCAAAACCTCACAAGGTCTAAATAGACATCCTAGCAGGCTAAAGGAATAATCAATCATAACACATGAAAAGTTCAACACAATGTGATTAATAGTTAAGAATGTCATTGAACTAGAAACTAGAACTAAACCATTTCAATTATCTAGTTTAACAGAAGCTAATCACATTGTAAGGAAAAAGAGAAGTTGTTGAAACTAATCATAATAATAGAATCTCAAGAATGTAAGATATCATCTTATGTATGATCTTAACATAAGAATGAATGTCAAGAATGCATATATACATGGAAATGCCTATTCTCTACTACCACCACATCTTTTGATAGACTTAGGGCATTCTTACTTGGCCATGCATGAGAAATAGTAAAAAAACTTACAATACATTATTTGCTAAGAAGTATCAGAATGAAATCTTAATTATGCAAATAGATATTCATAACTTGGTCATTGATCCAATTAACCATTTTCCTTGTGATAAGTTCTTTGAACTCATGGATGATAAGTTTAAAATATACTTGATAGAGAAACTTGAATGCTTTATTGTATGCTTTACACACTAGGCTTAACTCTAGGCTTCCGCTCTTTATACACTAGGTGTAAACCGCATAATCTTTGTTTTATCTCTTATATGTGCCATATATGCTTTCATTGCTTATATGATTATGTGTGCAACATCTACTTGTTATATGTGTATGTGCAGATCTACATGTCATACTTGAATGTTCATATGATTATCATGCTTGACAACTTGAGTTATCTCTCTTAAACCTATGTTGCTTGAAATCACCTTGAAAAATGTTACCCTACACACCTAAGGACCATTAAATTGCTAATTGAATTCTATTTGTGAGGGTATTATGCTTAATATTTGCGACATCTAACATGCCATATATTTTTCATCATGCTTATGTGCTTACATGCTTAAGATTTATTAACATGTTGAAAATTATGATGGGATGTTTTTATGCTCATGATCTAATAGTATGTTGATGATGTGTTAAAAGTGTGTGAAGTAGTGCTTAATTTTCCTTTCAACTTTTAAATTTATAAAACCTTTATTTTACTTTTAACACCCTAACGAGCAACAAGACCCGGTCAGATGTAGTATTTTAGGTTATCATCCCAAGAGAGCGTGGAAGCAGATAAGAGTTGTTGTTTATTATATAGCTTAGCTCTTATTAAAGAACTAAAGATATATTTTTATGTGTTTTTAAGTTGTTGGTTTTTATCTCTTAGGAAATAGATGATTGAAAATATGATTTTAATAAACTAAATAACAAGATATAAAACAAGAATTAAAGATTTAAAATAAACAACTATAAATAAAAGCAATTACATGAACAAATAACTCATACGAGAATCATATTAGGAAAGTTTCATAGCTTATATTAACACAAATCAAGATAATAATCATAGACCAACTATTATCCCTAAACAGGTTAACACAAGTGTTGCATATCATTCAATAGGCAGGACTTAAAGCATATCCTAGACACGTGAAGTGCATGGTTAACATCTCAATTCTTAGTATTCAATTAAATTACATGATACATATCAATCTTATGATGTGGATCAACATGCAAATAGACTAACAAATTATATAAGCTATTAAAATCAAGTAAATCAACTCAAGTTACTAGCTGAAAGTTAATTATTACTTGGTTCTCATGCAATCATTAATCAAAAACATCCAAATAGAGGATCTTCGACTAAGCCTAATGATATCAAACTTTATTATATTAGCGTAACTCTAATTCAACAGATTTATCACTAACCATGTTGTTTAACTTAGTTGCATGCAATCCAATTTAACAAATTTGATTGACTAGATCTAAACAAGTAGCATGAATCGAATAATAGATCGTTGGATTAAGTGATAATCAATCCTAAAATCAAGTTATTTAATCATTAAGCATGGCAAGAAAGCATATTAAAACATAGTGAAGCGACCCGTCCTAATCCATAAGGACGAATACAATAACATATGGTTACATTGTGAGGTTTTGACCTCTATATGATACATTTTACAAACATTGCATTCGTTTTCAAAAGACAACCTTTCATTTCAACGAAAGTTGACAGGCTTGCATACCATTTCATAATATCCAAACTAAAAATGACCTATTCTATCATTTACTTAATAATAATCTTTATTGAACTCAATGACTTGAATGCAACGTCTTTTGAAATATGCCATGAATGACTCCAAGTAATATCTTTAAAATGAGCAAATGCACAGCGGAAGATTTCTTTAATACCTGAGAATAAACATGCTTTCAAGTGTCAACCAAAAGGTTGGTGAGTTCATTAGTTTATCAAAATCATTCATTTTCATCATTTTAATAGACCACAAGATTTCCAGATATTTAATTGTACACGTAACCCGAGTACAAAATAACACGCGTAACCCGCGAATTAAAAATCATTCATATGGTGAACACCTGGTAACCGACCTTAACAAGATGCATATAGAATATCCCCATCATTCCGGGACTCTCATCGGACATGATAAATCGAAGTACTAAAGCATCCGTAACCCAGATGGGGCTTGTTGGGCCCGATATATCTATCTTTAGGATTCACGTCAATTGGTGGCAATTATAATAAACACCAATTCTTAGGCTACCAAGCTAAAAAGGGGCATATTCGATTCAATAATCCAACCATAGAATGTAGTTTTGATTACTCGTGTCTATTTCGTAAAACATTTATAAAAGCAGAGCATGTATTCTCAGTCCGAAAAATATATATTGCAAAATCCTTTAAAAAGGGAGCAAATGAAACTCACAATACTGTTTTTCGTAGTAAAAATACATATGACGTCATTGAACAAGTGCAAGGTTGGCCTCGGATTCACGAACCTATATTAAGTATATATATTTATATGTTGGTCAATATCTGTTTAACAATTTAGGTCAAGTCGTAGTGTATCACAATCCTAATGCTCGAGACTAATATACAAAAGTCAACAAAAGTCAACTTGATCCAAAATGACATCCAAGATCTATACATGATTATTATATAACATAAATATAGTCATTTTTGATAGGTCAGATCATGTTGAGATTGAGAGAAATGATAAGATAGAATGAGATTCGGTAAGTGTGAAGGAGATTCGGTATTATAGAGAATTAGGAAGATTTACATTCCACGGCTTCTAGAACTCAGTTACAATGCAATGGCTATCTAATTAGAACTACTTAGGTTCCTTATATAGCCCTCTTCTATGGAACCATCAATTAAGCTTATTTCACATTAACACTATACAACTTCGGGGTCCTAACAATCTCCCCCTTAGTGTTAAATGTGAACTTTACAATATAATCCTATTGTGTAATCTTGAGAGGTCCAAACGTTAGTTTCCATCGTGTGCCGTCTGGTTTAGAAACTTCTACTTGATTTTCAGAAATTTGCTTAGAAGGTTTCCAGACGCCCCCACGCTTTTCTTGGATCTCCCTCATGTAATGGATATTCATCCATTTCTTTGAAATACCTTCTCTTTCTCTGGCCACGAAGAATCTCAAACTGTCTTGTACGGATCCGGAGCTTCAGACGATCTCTGATATGCTTTATAAACTCTCCAATACCCATTTTCATGTTGATGTCATCAAACTTGTTTTGACGAATTTTAAGATACTTCAGTGCAGCCTTGAGTGTACCATCTGAGTATTTGTTTAACTCTTCAGTGCAGATGAACACTTTTTCTTTATGAGAATTCACAAATACAAACCCTTCGGGTTCGAATTGCATTTGAAACATTCTCATATCCTTTAGTCCCACTGTGTATTGATTCGGACATGTTATTCGAATCTTTTTCCTATTAGCTTCGAGACCAATTTGAAAATATTCACGTCTCATCAGTTCAATTGTCTCCATCATGTATCTTTTCACAGCTTCAAAAGCTTGAGCCTTAGCAAAAGGTCGAATGGTGATGATACAGAGATAGTTGTAGATGTGAATGATATCAAGCATATCTAGATTATGAAAATCTGCTTCTGTGAACTTGTATTCCTTCTCATCTTCTCTAATAACGTGGAACTAACTGATAACGTCTTTCTTTTCGCTTATCTCTACTTCGAATCAAGTAATATTCAATACTTCTGTAATACGATATTTTCTTTGAAGCCACAAGTCATCTTCATCTTTGTTGATGTGTTTCCTCCACATAAACTCATACCAATTTCTTTCACTTGCTGGAAGCAATCGTGAACCTATATAAGTAAATCTTTTACTCCTTGGTGTTTCGTTAATAAGGAAGATCTTGTAAGCATTCTCCTCGATTAATGTGTTTTGTAAAGTAATGAAATCGTGTTCAACTCCCAATAATAATCTTTGTTCCCGATTCTTAAAGAATATACCATGGATGTATTTGAATCTGGAACTCACTGTTTCACTTGATGTAGATGTACCAGAAGTTGAGCTTTCATTAGCATTTGTTAGATTTGAACTCGATGAAGGTGTAGAATTCGATGAATGATCAGTAGGATTTGTCGCATCATCAGTTGGAGCATTATCATCTTCAATATGATCAAAGATATCATCATCATTTGGATTAACATAAAGATCGTCTTCATCGTCATCAGAAGAATCCATTTCATCATCACTTTCAGTTACTGGATCAGGATTCCCTTCATCTACAATCTCTACATTTTCCGGGATTAAAGGTACTGAAGATAATTTGCTTAGAATGACAAGCCCATCATCATCTGTTTCTTCAAGATAGAAATCACTTAAGTTCAAATCCTCATCTACTGGTCCACCATCAGCCTCTGAATGTATAATTGTAATAATAACTTGCTCACGCTCCTTATCATCAATTTCATCATGAGTAGAAATCATTTCTGATTCTGTCTGAACCTGTTGAGAAGCTGATGAATACCTCACACCACCACCCTTAGTTGAAATGTTCACCGTTAGATAATCTCCATCTACTCCTATCTCCCCCTCATGACTATTCTGAGGATCAGAATCGTCATGCTCATTATCACGGTGAGTACTTATTGGAGAAGAGCAGAAAGTAAGTAGATATCATACTCGAGAACGAAATAATGCTTGAAGCAAAGTTCGTTGAAGAACATGAAGATTAACTCGAGAAAACATACGACTGAAATATTCTTGCTCCAAAGCATTATAGAAATTTGGTGAATGCGAGGGTGATGGTGGTAAAGTGACCATAGGAACAGCAGCATCAGCATCTGTTGGAAGCGATGTTGGTGGAAGTGTTTGATTTGCCGTGAGGGCAGGTAAGGATATATGTGCGGTATTATACTTATATGTAGGGCTGTACATACTACTAGTCAGATTCGTGATATCCCCTTCTGATGGAGGTTGGGCAACAATCGGAGTTGTCACCGGCGAAGTTTCTTTTGAAGCATCCACCTCCATGACTTTAGTCTCATGGGACTCTGACAAAGTAGTAGAACTACCCGTCGGTTTTGATCTCGCAGAGATGTTGCTATCTCCGACTCCTAAAATCATTGATATACCATGAGGTGGTACATCTCTTTCAGTTAACGACTCTTCCTCCAGATCCTGAGTTTCAGAATCTGAAAGAGAAGTGGTTTGAACCAATAGATCACTTTCATGAACCAAGGGATCAGTCTGCTAGAAGTCTGATAAATATCCCGAAGGATTGTCATGTTGACTCGTTTCCATGGGACGCGGCAGATCTTCCTCATCAAGATAAGTCGGACCTCGAGACCCTGTTATACGTTGAGGCACAGGAGGATTTCCAGCAGATACGCAGGGTGCCTTTTCCAGACTTTTCGGCTCCCCTTCGGCCGTTCTGAACTTCAATGATTGAGTTTCTTCAATCGATTGAGTCAATGCAGACTTTACTGTAGAGGAAGAATTTACTTCCTTAGATGCCGAAGCATCTTTCTGTGTAAGATTTATTATTAATTCCTTTTTAGATTGGATGGGCTTAGTGGTTTTTTTATCATCCTTGCATTTAGCTCTCTTGCCTACCAAAGCTTGCGCTTCATTTAGCGTAGGGCTTACTGTTACTATTGGATGTGATACAGAGATGGGTGAGGGTGACCTAATTGGCTCTAGGTCTTGATCCATATCACTAACGGTTGGAGTAACTGCTTGGCGGACGATGGGTGTCGAAGTCCTAGATTTAGTTACTCGTTAGGTTGGCGGAGTCTGAATCATCTCATCAGGTATAAATCGAGTTCTCTTAGGAGAATGTTCAGGAGATGACTCAGTTGCTGAAGAATCAGTGTCACTACTCACTTCAGGTGTTGTTGAAAGGGTTGGTTCAATCCTAGGTGAACTAGGCTCCTTGATCCTCACGAGTTGAGCTTGGTGTGCTACCCTAGAACGTTTGAGGTTCACCCTAAGTGGAGGATTAGCTGGTCCGGGTGGTTGTACTACAGGTTCCTCTACAACCTCTGGGGCTGGAACCGCGGCGGGTTCAACTTGTTCTTGTTGTGCCGGGTTCGGAAGAGGTATTCCTACAGCCTCAAAATAAGAGCGCATTCAAGCATCTTGGGGTACTGCTAGCCCCACAAGCCAATTTGGAATTGGCGCAGTGAATTGATTGTCAGATACCATTGGGGTATTCATCTTCTGCTCCCCAAATCTCTTCATCTGTAATCCATGTGTACCTGGTACAAAAATATTTGCATTTCTGCAGCAGTGATAGCATCATGGATAAAGATACAGAAAAACCTTTCACAAGAGATGTATGAACCCCTTGGCTTATCAACTTGTGCCTGAACCAGTTCACATAGAAGTTCAGCATAGTCAGGAGCCTCTACTCTTATGAAAAAGTAGAACAACTTCAGCATTGGCACGGTCAGGCTGTCTGATCCACTCCTTGTCATCTGCAAGCATCTGTTGATGATTGAGAAGATCATGTAGCACCTTGAGTGCAGATATTTCTTCTGGAACTTAGCCGGTGGAACATTGGTAGCTCCAACATAACCAAGATCGAAGACTGCATTCATTATTTGCTAAGTAGCAGGGAAAGCAGGAGCATTCTGTACAAGAGGAAGTCTGAAGATCCTCCTGAAATCAGCCTTAGTGATACTCCTCATCCCTTGAACTCCCCTTAGTTGAAATTCAAATCGAGCTTGAGTTCCCTCTGGATTATCAGCAGTAGGTTGTGTAGCTTCCACAAACCTAATGGTTCTATTGAGTAGCTCCAGATCTGTCACACGTACACTCACAGTTGATCTTAGAGCAGGCCATAGTGTATACCTCTCTAGTATTGCAGTCTAGTAATTGCAAGGAATGTTGGCTTCAGAGTTGATGAAGTGATTATTCGTCATTTAGCTGTATGAATAAGAAATAGAAGACCACAAGATATTTAACATGAAGCACATATCTCTATTCTCATTTGCCTTTGAAATCCTTTGTATTTTTCAAATTTTATAATTTTTATGATTTTTCTAAGTTAAAAACATCATTTATTCCAAATATGAACAAGTAATTGACAAACATGACATTCATATGATATTCATCATAGTATAAAGTCATCATGCAAAGTCAATTATATAACACAAAGAATCAGAACAACACTTAGTCAATTTTAAGCACAAATCAAGCAGATTCGATAGTCATGAAAACTTGAGATTCTGTAACCAAATAAGCTTGAGTTTTCATACCAAAGACTTAAATAAAGCATGCAAGATTTATCAAGTTGAAAATCTCAAATTTTGAAAGTACCAAATAGCAGACTCGGTATAATGCCAAGAACAGATTCGGTATCTTCAAAAATCACATATTATCACCCAAACATGCATATTCAGTCTTATATCATGCAAAAACATAATCACAATCAATTAACAACTCAAACAAATCAGAAAAACATGTTAATGACTTGAACAGACTCGGTACTGTAGCAAGAACACACTCGGTATGTACAGAATCTATCAAATACTCAATTAAACATGTAATCAGACTCGGTCAATTGATAGATCAACTAATTTAACATGAATTTGACAAGATTTCATGTTAATCAACCAAATCAGATGAGTTTAATCAAAGAATTATGAAATACGACTCAGATTCGGTATAAGTAACATTTTTCAAAATTAAATGTCACAATCATGTTATTGCTTGATTTTCTGGTTTATAAATGTTCAATTATCTCAGATCTATAACGTGTGATGCTTAAATTCAATTAAAACAAGAATATACCAAAGATTTGAAGATACAGAAAAATGGATTCGGTAGATTAGGCAGACTCGGTAGCTTAGATTAGATTCGGTATACAATTAGGTAAAAGTAAAAGAAAGTTTAACTTTGACCCTGCTATTTATAGATACCAAATGTTTTGAAGGCATGGGCTTTACCGAATGGGCCTTAAGTATCGAATGCAGTCCATTTTCATTTTTTAGACACATTGCACTTCAAACTTTGACAAATCTTTATCAAAAATCATTCAAGATTATCACATTTTTGATGAAAAATATTTCTGAGACAATTGTTGAAAAATTTTGAACTCACCGAATCTGCACTGTTGGTTGTTAGAATCGGTATAATGCAAAAATTAGCATTTATTCATTTAAATTCAAATCTTTTTGGATTTTATCTTTTCCAATTTTTATGAATTTTATCAAAACAAGATTTGTACTTAGAAAATTTTGAATTATGTACAAAATACAAATCTTCAGTGATACCAATTGTTAAAACGGGTTGCATACTGAGATGTATACAAGCCTTAGTGAATTATTTCAGATAAAAACAAGGAATTTATAAAATTCACTATTGAAAAACAGTTTTCTTTTCATTTTTTCCATTTTTCTCCTCCTCAAAATGTGATATACAAGAAAGTAAATCACCATTTTGATATATTCCCATGAAAATGAGTTCACTCCCCCTTGAAATATGATATCAATGAGTTACCTCCCCCTTTCATAACCATTAAAATTTAATCCCAGAAAGTTAACAGAATTTAAAAAGTAAGGCTCCCCCTTGAAAGATGTTATCTAAAGCAAAAGAAGTAGTTGATCCCCTAGAATGTATCTACTCCCCCTAAACACAAGATCCTAAGTATAAGTCCCAACAGATCTAAGGAATGTCAAGCACTATACTCTACCATGCCAATTTCTTTGATCAAGAACTTTAGCCTAAGTTCATCTAAGGGCTTAGTGAACATGTCAGCTAATTGCACTTTGGTAGGCACAAAGTATAACTCTACATCCCCTTTTTCTACATGGTCCTTAATGAAATGATAACGAATATCAATGTATTTAGTCTTAGTATGCTGGACCGGGTTGCTCGTAATTGCAATAGCACTTTGTGAATCACAGTAAATTGGGGTCTTAGAAATCTTAAAGCCATAGTCCAAAAGTTGAGTTTGCATCCACAAAACTTGTGAACAACGGTGAGCTGCAGCAATGTACTCAGACTCAGCTGTTGATAAAGACACACAGTTCTGCTTTTTGGATGACCAACCAACTAGCCTATTCCCCAACATCTGAATTGATCCAGATTTGCTTTTTCTTTCAACATGGCAACCGCCATGATCCGCATCAGTATAAGCAGTGAGATTGAAATTGTATCCATGAGGATACCAGAACCCAAGGTTATTGAAAAATACTAACAACCGCTTTGGAGTGAGATTTCTTAGGGTTGGAATGAAAGCGGGCACAGACAGTTACAGCAAGTGTAATGTCTGGTCGACTTGCAGTCAGATACATTAAAGAACCAACCATGCTTCGATAAAGCGTAACATCAAAGGGTTCCCCATTAGCATCAGTATCCAGTAAAGTCCTCATTGGGGTTGTCATTGGTTTTAAATCAGTCATTTTAAAACGTTTTAGCATATCATTGATATACTTTGTTTGACTAATAAAAATCCCATTTGTTAATTGTTTTACTTGTAACCCCAAGAAGAAATTTAACTGGTCAAGCATGCTCATTTCGAATTTGTTGGCCATAAGGTCACCAAATTCTTTGCATAAGCCCGGGGATGTGGAACCAAAAATAATATCATCAACGTAAATTTGAACCAAGAGAATGTGACCGTAGTTTTTACGGATGAATAGCGTTGTATCAATCGTTCCACGAGAGAAGCCATTGTCCAGCAAATACTTTGTTAAGGTCTCATACCATGCACGCGGTGCTTGCTTCAGACCATATAAAGCTTTCTCCGAGTAGTAGACATGGTTTGGATGAATGGGATCGACAATGCCTTTTGGTTGATCAACATAAACTTCTTATTGAAGATGACCATTCAGAAAAGCAGTTTTGACATCCATTTGAAACACCGTAAACTTCATATGAGAAGCAAATGCAAGGAAAAGACGAATAGCCTCAATCCTAGAAACTGGAGCAAACGTTTCGTCATAATCAATACCCTCTTGTTGTCGATATCCCTTGGCCACAAGACGTGCCTTGTTTCGAACCACAATTCCATCAGAATCCTTCTTGTTCTTAAAAATCCACTTAACCCCTATTGGTCGTTGACCCGTTGGTCTTGGAACCAATCGCCATACTTTCAAACGATCAAATTGACTGATCTCTTCTTGCATTGCTACTACCCAGTTTGGATCTAGTAAAGCTTGAGCAACCGTTGTTGGTTCAATCTTACTAAGAAAGGCAGTGTATAAACACATATTCCGAGTCACCCTTCGAGTTGAGACTGGAGCAGATGCATCACCAATGATAAGATCAATTGGATGACTTTTAGTCCATCGATTGTTATGTGAAAGAGGTTGTACATCAGTGGTATCCGTTGGAACATCAACCATTGTTGACGTTGAGCCTTGATCTGCTTGATCTAATGTAACACCATTTAATGGATTCAATTGAGTATCTGGAGAAACAACTGGAGTTGTATCAACTGATGAATCTTAAATTGGTTCAAGATTATCTGTATTTGGAGGTGGGAGGGAGGATGAAGAAGCAACGGGTGAATCAGTTGGTGTTGTATCTTTATCAAAAAGACTTGATTGAGTCTCCACAGTAGTTGACTATGATGGTGTAACCGGTACGATTTGAACATTTGTATTCCGTTGAGGAGCATAGAGACTATGAAACAAGATATCCAGTTCCTCTGTTATTACCGTAGGAACACCCTTCTTCAAGAAAATTGAGTTTTGCGCCGAAGAAGTAATAGCCAGGTTAGGATCGGATTTTGAACTGAGTTGTTCAAAAGCCATTCCCGATAATTTATCGAACCTTACATTTATGCTTTCCTTGATCGTCTTTGTCCGCTTGTGATAAACACGATAGGCAACTTTGTTCGAAGAATAACCAAGAAATATGGCCTGATCGCCATGTGGATCAAACTTTCCGAGCCTGTCAAAATCGTTAAGCACATAGCATATATAACCAAAGACATAGCATATTTGACATTCGGGTGTCTACCATATAGTAACTCATAAGGAGTTTTATCAAAACGTTTATTAATGATGCAGCGATTTTGGGTATAACATGCAGTAGAAATGGCTTCCCCCCACATTTTCGAAGGTAGTTTGGAGTAAGCAAGCATCGTTCGAGCTGCTTCGCACAACGTACGATTACGTCGTTCGACTACTCCATTCTGTTGAGGGGTTCGTGCAGCAGAGAACTGATGTTCAATGCCTTGGTCTTTCAAATAACTATCAAGCAGGTCATTCTTAAATTCCGTCCCATTATCAGTTTGAATACTCTTAACATGTTTGTTAAAAGAGCGTTGAGTCTTTGTAATGAACTCAATGATAATGGTGGGGGTTTCTGACTTAGTTCGGAGAAGGAAAATCCATGTAAATCGGGTATAGTCATCAACAATGATAAGCACATGTTTCCGGCCACCGAGGCTAGAAACCCTCATGAGTCCACATAAGTCCATATGCAATAATTGCAAGGACGATAAAGTACTAGGGTGTTGCTTAGTCGGATGAGAAGTCCATTTCAGCTTACCCATCGCACATGATGGACACACATGATGTTTATCATATTGAAAGCTTGGAATACCATCAACTAAGTCTTTAGAGACTAGTCGATTAATACCCTTGTAATTCAGGTGAGACATCCGGTGATGCCATAACCATGAATTTTCCTTTGTTGAACGAGTGACCAAACACATGGTTTCATGTGATGGTGCATCATTGAGGTCAATAGTATAAAGTGAAGCACAACGTTTGTGACGACCCGGGAAATTTTGACTAAATTTAAACTTAATCTTTATATGGTTTCGACACGATAAGCAAAGTCTATTTAATTAAATCTCAAAATCTTTGAACTGTTTACATGGTTACACTTAAACCTTTGACTAATCCCGACGATTCACGAACAATTGATTATAAGTATATATATATATATATATATATATATATATATATATATATATATATATATATATATATATATATATATATATATATATATATATATATATAGTGGACCAATCCATGGATAAGCACTAAATGGGGTACAAACTGGATAAGTAAAATTTCAAAATTTTTTTTTAAAAAAAAAACGATCCTTTAATATGCAAATAGAAGAAAACGAAAAAAATTTAAAAAGTTTTTTAACAAAATCGTTCGAAAATCGATGATGAATGGTAAAAATTGATGATGAATGGTAAAATTAACCATTCATCTGCTTTTTTTTAGCATTGATTAATTTTATCATTCATCGTAAACAAGATGAATGATAAAATTTTACCCGATGAATGGTTAGAGGTGCATTTTTAAATTTTACCATTCATCATTAATTTTTGAAAGATTTTGAATTTTTTTTTTTATGAAAAAAATTGATTAGAGGTGCATTTTAATGCAGATTTATGAATTTAAAAAAAAATTCAAAAAAAAAATTTTATTTTGCTTATCTCGTTTGTACTCCTTTTAAGCTTATCCATGGATCGTGGACCAATCCATGGATAAGTACTAAATGGAGTACAAACTGGATAAGTAAAATTTCAAAAAAATTTTTTTTTAAAAAAACGATCCTTTAATATGCAAATAGAAGAAAACGAAAAAATTTTAAAAAGTTTTTTAATAAAATCGTTCGAAAATCGATGATGAATGGTAAACATCGATGATGAATGGTAAAAATTGATGATGAATGGTAAAATTAACCATTCATCTGGTTAATTTATCATTCTTTTTGTTCGCGATGAATGATAAAATTAATCAATGCTAAAAAAAAGCAGATGAATGGTTAATTTAACCATTCATCTGTTTATGATGAATGATAAAAAAACAGATGAATGGTTAATTTAACCATTCATCTAGTTTTTTTTAGCATTGATTAATTTTATCATTCATCGCGAACAAGATAAATGATAAATTAACCCGATGAATGGTTAATTTTACCATTCATCATCGATTTTTGAAAGATTTTAAACTTTTTTTTATGAAAAAAATGATTAGAGGTGCATCTTAATGCAGATTTATGAATGTAAAAAAAATTCAAAAAAAAAAAATTTTATTTTGCTTATCCCGTTTGTACTCCTTTTAAGCTTATCCATTGATCGTGTCCCTATATATTGAAATCATATAGTATAATTTAAACATTAGAATTAACTATGTAAAATAAAATTACAAAATAATTAGGATGTAATTTAAAATAAATAAATATATATATATATATATATATATATATATATATATATATATATATATATATAAATAGGTATAATTTCTATGTATAATGACTATTATATGTATACAGATATATATATAAACAAATATATTTAAATACAGTAATATATATATATATATATATATATATATATATATATATATATATATATATATATATATATATATATTAGTATCTTTAGTATTATTAACATTTATATTATGGAATTTTTATATTATAGTTACTATTGGTATTATTATAATTATTGTTATTAACTATATTATCATATTATTATTATTATTATATTTATCAATAATATTATTATTAGTATGAATACTAAAAATTATCATTTTTAATTATTATCATTATTACTTTAATCATTATTAATGTTAATATTATTGTTACTAGTTATTTTTTTTCATGAATAATATTAGTATTTCTATTATTATTATTATTAGTATTATTATTATTATTATTATTATTATTATTATTATTATTATTATTATTATTATTATTAGTAATATCATTATTACTAATTTTATTATTATAATTATTATAAAAATTGTTATTGCTATTACAATACAACTAATTATCATTATCCCTAATAAAATTATTACTACGCATTATTATTATTAATATATCAGTATTTTTATTATAATTATTAATATTAATAGTATTATTATTATTATTGTTAATATATTTATTTATTAATAATTAACATTAAATATTATATATAAAAGCAGATATTACGCATAAGAACCCTATCCCTATCAGTATATTTTCTTTCTGAAATTCTGTTCTACTTGTGAGAAACTGTCGACACTTTCTTTCTATAAACCAAACGAGTAATCAAGCAAATCCTCATTTTTTCTATTAACACTTATCGTTTATCGTTTATATTTTTGTATCAGACAAATTCAACAGATTTTATTTATTATTTATTATTTTTTTTGCTCGTCGCCTCTATTTCAAAATCTTTGAATCAAGAACTCAAAAACCGAACCAATTTTCAAAATCTATTAAAGCCAAAGTGTTAGAAATATTCTATTCAAGATATCTGTAAAATTTCATTTATCAATTTCTCAAATTGATCTTGAATTTCGGAGTCAAAGTAATTTTCAAAAAAAGTCAAACACTATGTTCTTCATAAAATTCGATTTCATTTGAAAGTTTCTGAATCAATTAACGATTGAGAAAGTTTCTATGAAGGATTTGGAACGTATTTCATTTTGAAATCGTGAGCTAAAACGTTCTTAATTTCAAAATCAAGTATTATGTTCTTCATTTTTTTTTCGAAGTAACCAGGCCTGTTTAGATTTTTTTTTATTTATTGTATCTGTTAATATAAACTCACAATTATAAATTCATTTATGTATCAACTTCTAATCCTAAAACTAAATGAAATATTCGTGGATAGCATGATGTGATTCTCTGGTCGATTTTAAAAGTGAAGAAGATGAAGGATAACTGGAATGGGATAAATATAAACGGGTTGCGTGTATAAGCAGAAAAATGTAATTAGAGGGATGGTTAGGCAGTGAGTTAAGGGAACGAGAGGTCACGGGTTCGAGCCTGGGCAGCGGACATTTTTTTTAAAGCTGCTTCTTCAAAGATTGTAATCATTTATTAATATCATTATTATTATTATTCATTATTATTATTCTTATTATTATTATTATTATTATTATTATTATTATTATTATTATTATTATTATTATTATTATTATTATTATTATTATTATTATTATTATTATTATTAATGTTATTATTATTACTTACTAGTATTATTATATTACTAATTATTATCAATTATTAATATTACATTATTATTTGTATTATTATTATTGTATCATTATTGTTATTATTAATTATTATGATTAAGATTATGGATATGTTAATTATTATTAATACTAACATTATATTATAAATATTATTGTCATTAAAATAAGTAAAATTATTATTATCATTATTATTAAGAGTTAGTATTAAAATCATTATTAGTATATCATCAATTATAATATTACTATCATTATTACTATTAATAACATTATTAGTATCATTATTATTAAAAATTATCATTATCATATGTGTTATTAGTATTATCATTATTAATAAAGTTATTATTATTAGTAACTCACTAATATCAAAACTATCTTTTTTTTACAAATAAATAATTTTGTATATGAAATGTATATAGTACATATACTATAACTATATTAATATTTCATATAACTATATATTAACGTTATCTAGATAAATATTTACATGTAACAAACTATTGATTTTTAAACATAATAATAAATATGTATATATATATATATACATTTACATATATATATATACATTTATATATATATATATATATATATATATATATATATATATATATATATATTAATATAACTAAATGAATAGATATTAATCATTTTAAAATATATATACAAAATAAATATATATAACACATAATTTAAGATATAATATAAGTATATGTTTTAAATGGAATTTAATATAAATCCTATATAACCACAAATATATGAAAATAATATATATTAATAAATAAAATTATGTGATTTCCATTATACGTTATAATATATATACAAATGATATAGGTTAGTGAATCTGAGGCCAACCCTGCATTGTTCAATATCGTCATGTGTATTTTTACTACAAAATACAGTATAGTGAGTTTCATTTGCCTTTTTACCCTTTTATATTTTTGGGCTGAGAATACATGCGCAATTTTTATAGATGTTTTACGAAATAGACACAAGTAATTGAAACTACATTATATGGTTGAATGATCGAAGCCGAATATGCCCCTTTTACTTGGTAACCTAAGAATTAGTAAACCAGTCTACTAATTGACGCGGATCCTAAAGATAGATCTATTGGGCCTAACGAACCCCATCCAAAGTACCAGATGCTTTAGTACTTCGATGTTGTTTTATCATGTCCGAAGGATTTCCCAAAATGATAGGGGATATTCTTATATGCATCTTGTTAATGTCGGTTACCAGGTGTTCAATCCATATGAATGATATTTTGGTCTCTATGCATAAGACGTATATTTATGAGAACTGAAAATGAAAATCTCGTGGTCTATTAAAATTATGGAAATGACTGATTACGATAAACTAATGAACTCACCAACCTTTTGGTTGACACTTGAAAGCATGTTTATTCTCAGGTATGAAAGAAATCTTCCGTTGTGCATTTGCTCATTTTAGAGACATTACTTGGAGTCATCCATGACATATTTCAAAATACGTTGCATTCGAGTCGTTGAGTTCATCAAAATTATTATTAAGTCAATTATAGTTGGATATATTATGAAATGGTATGCATACCGTCAACTTTTGATGAAATGAAAGTTTATCTTTTAAAAACGAATGCAATGTTTGTAAAATGTATCATATAGAGGTCAAGTACCTCGCGATGTAACCAATTGTAATGTATTCGTCCGGATGGATTAGGATGGGTCGTTATAACGTTTACCAACAAGGCGATCATTTCCATTGGTGGATTGCACCGAGCATTGACGACGTTCAAACAAAACCTTGAGATCTCCGTCACAAAATTGGCTGACAATAAATAAACTGCGCCCCAAACCCTCAACATATGAGACCCGTTTGATCGTTATGCCATTTTTCACAAAATCTCCATAACCCGTTATTGCTTCAATCTCATCATTTCCAAAAGTAACCGTTCCTAGGAATTTGTCAACGAAATTGACAAGCAAGGATTTATCGCCCGTCATGTGTCGAGAGCAACCGGAATCGATATACCAAATACAGATGTCGAAACCCTATAATCGTTAATTTCCTAGAGTTTAGGTACCCAAAGTTTCTTGGGTCCTTTTCGGTTAGTACCAAAAATAAACTTTGGATCAACAATGAGATAATCACGTAAAGCATCATGCAATTTAGACAATAAAGCATCATTTAAAACCACATTACATGAAGCATCATACGCAATATCAAGTTTTACATCGTTATCAGAAGTCTTAACACACAACTTATTCCAAGTAGATGTTTTGTTCACAGACGAAAATTGAAAAACATGAGATGATTTCCTAGGTCGACTAGCAGATTTCTTTGGTTTAGTTGCTACTTTCTTAGTCGTGGACTTAGGAACCCATACAAACTTGTAAGTCAAATTTGGGTTATAACCTGTGACACGAAAAACACCTCTGTTAGTTAGACGTCCAAACTTTTCAGTTGACACATGAGATGATTGATTTTGCAAAATTTCCAATTTTATTTTACGTTCCTTTGCATCATACTCACTTAAATCAGGTTGTGGACTCTTGTGTTGTGTTGACTTGACTGATTTTGGTAAAAGACTTTCCTTTGATTGATTTGACATTGGAATCATAGGAATCTTTTCAGTTAACACAGAACCATTTTGAGAATGAACGTTCTTGACAACAAATTGTGTTGAAGGTGCAACTTTTGAAACACGTTTACCAAATTGAGAACGTAATGGGTTTTTAAGAATAGTAATGGGTTTTGCATCCGTAGATGTTTTTGTTCCCTTCCCTTTCTTATAAATCCCACCAACACATTCAGACACATTGGTTTCAACAGTAGATGATTGCTTAAGTGTGTTAGCCTGTTTCAGTTGAATTATTTTTTGTTTTAAGCTCTCAATTTCAAGACATAATTCCTCTGCAGAAACAAGCATTTCACCTTCCGTAAAATCATAAGTACATTTTTTCTTAGGAAGTGGAGGCAATTTATCACACAAAGCAAGTATTTGTTCTAATGATTGACACTTAAGTTGCAAATCAACATTTTCTTTTTCAACTATACCTAAAATACATTTCAAGTTTCGTACAATAGGTATGTTTTCATAAAATTCATTAATTGTTGTGTCAAAGTCGATCATGTTTTCAACATTAGGTTCATCTTGAGGTTCTACCTTTACATCTAAATCAGATTGACCTAGGGATTCTGTCTCAAAGAGGACAGTTAGTTCATGTGCTAGGTCTTCACGGAAAACATTATCAGAACATGCAGGCAAAGCTGGTAGAATTGGTTTCACATCAAAAGTTGGTTCATCAAACAACTCATCTATGGCAATAATGCTAGAACTAGGTTTGTTAAACACTTCATTCTCAAGCATTAAAATGTATTTCTCTAGCATGAGTGTTGGGATATAAACCAGTCTACACTTAGGCACATAATTTTCATGTTGCATATTCTTTTCAGTTTCAACAAGTTCCTTCAAGAAATCAGGACTTGATTTACCCATTTTAGCATTGATTTTCTCATACATTAAGCTAATTTGATGGTTTTCCTAGATTTGCGATTTACAATAATATTATCAAAATCAGCATCAGAAGCATGCACAAAATGATATGGTAAACCAGCTTGAAAGTTATCAGAATGATATAATCCTGGAATCTTTTTGGAAGCATTTTCTAAGATCTTAGGATCTTCATAACCCAACCGCCACTTGTCACCATGAATTGATTTTGGTCTATGCATGAAAATTGTTTGCTTTGAAAGTTCCATATTCATGATAGCTTTGGATTGATCTGTTCGATAGAGTTTTTCCTCATATCGAGCAAGTTGTGCTTTCATTTGAAAAGACTCTTTTGACAACGAAGAGATTTCAGAGTTGTTTTCAATGATGGTGTTTTTCAATTGAATAATTTTCTTGTTTAGCTTTGAAAGTGTGGGTTCATGTTGAGTTTTCAAATCAGAAAGATCTTTTTCTAGAAATTGAACTTTTTCTGCAAGTCGTTCCGATTTTAGACGATAATCTGTCCTTTCGACCTTAATCGGATGAACTGGTTTTTTAAGATCTTCCAACTCAGTTTCCTTGGAGTTGAGTTGGACAGTCAATCTTTACAGTTCCGATTGTAATTTAGATGAAGATGGTTTGGTCTCAAAAAGTTTGATTTTATCTTTTAAAACCTTGTTTCATATTTTAAACCTTTGACTTCTTTTGACATTGAGACCAAATTCTTCATCATGTCATTTTGCACTTTGATAAAATCAGGTGAAATTTCAGATGATTGTACCTCATCATCATCAGATGCTGAGTCAAAATTCTCCATTGCTTCCATAGCTTTGATGAGCTTAGTCACCTTGCAAACATTTGCATGTTCAACCTCTGAATCTGAATCGTCAGTCCAGTTAAACCAAGTATCATCAACCGGTTTCAGCTCTCCCCCAGTTTCTACAATCTTAGCCAACAACATTTTCTTCTTGTAGTAAGTTGCATCCTTCTTTTTAGGCATCTTGCACTCACGAGAGTAATGACCAGCTTTGTCACAATTGAAACAGATTGAATCATCCTTCTTGGAATCATCAGCACGTTGTTGTTGTTTTGATTGATCAGCTTTCTTGTAGTACGAGGAAGATGATGAATTCTTGCGTTGATTGCTTGATTTGCCTTTGAATTTGTACTTGTTCAAGGATTTTGTGAACATGGCTGCCATCTTGACTAATTCAAGGTGAGAATCATCAACATAAGACAGATTCAATTCTTCAGAATCAGTTGAATCTTCAACAAGCACTTTCTTGGACAAGCTTTTGGAAGTCGTAAATGATTTGCTCTTCTTTTTGGCAATGAGAGCAAGAGGATCACTTGGAGATGACTCTTTCCTTCCTTCTTGAAGTTTAGACACTTCAGGTTGGTAATGCATAAGAACTCCAACAAGCTCATGAATAGTCAACTTGTCAATCTCTTTGGTTGATCGAACAATGGTTCCATAAGGAAGCCAATCAACATTGAGCTTTTTGAGAAATTTCATGTTGACTTCAGCATTTACTTTTATGATCTTGCAGCTTTTCAACTCATTGAGAACACCATTGAAACGACGGTAGGTATCCTTGAGTGGTTCATCAGGTTCCTGCTTGAAATCTTCATAAAATCCCAGAGCCTTATTCAGTTTAGTAACATCTGACATGTCATAACCTTCTTGCTATCGTTTGATCTCATCCCATATATCTTTTGCTGTTGTGTTGCTATCAACATTTTCAAACAATTCATACGGGATAGCTTGCATAACAATGTTCTTTGCCTCTATGTCACCCTGAGCTCTCTCACGTTTATCACCAGAAAGTTCATAGACTAGAATTGGCATACCAGTATCTGGATGATAATCTACAACTGGACCATCTCTCAGAGAAGCCCATATGTACTTTGCTTTCTCACCCTTGTAGTCTATGTACTGACTGATAAGGTGAAGCCACTGAGTGTACTTGCCATCAAACAACACTGGAGGTCGAGAATCTGATCCAATGATCAAAGTATCTTGAGTAGACATCTTGAAAATGAGGTAGATTCGGTAAAGATTCGGTATTGCTCAAATCTAAGATGAAAAATCACAACAATCTAACAAAAATGTCAGATTCGGTAACTGATTCGGTACTATAGCAGATTCGGTACAGATTCTGTATTGTAGCAGATTCGGTAAACTAGATTCTGTATCAGAAACTGATCAGAAATACAAGTAACACAACCAAATTCGGTAAAGATTCGGTAACCACAAGATTTGTAACCTGAGAACACTTAAAACTAATGAATTAAGAGATACCGAGATCCTAATTCGGTATCTGACTCGGTAGTCAGATTCTGTATGAATTTGAATTCAAATACAATTCAATTCCTTTGAATTAGATTCTGTAACCTTGCTGCACAAGGAAACAAGTTAGTATCACACAAAATATCAAAGATACGGAATGTATACGATACCGAATGTCAACTGTAGCAGTTGACAATACCGAGTCTAAGTATGAAAACTTATAATTCAAACGAATCCTTTCTCAAATCACACCAATTAGCTACGTATGATCAAACCGAATGTGATAGAATCACAAACACACCACAATCTGCACCACTGATTGAGAATTAATAGCTTTGAAGCAAATTCGGTATGGCAGTTACAATACCGAATGTGTATCAAATCTTCAAAACTTGAAGAATTGATGAAATTAAACCGTCAGAATGTGATTAAACACTTCACAATCACAACTGAAGCCTCAAATCTTTACTTAACTACAGAATCAAGCTGTAATTGATGAATACCGAGAGTTTTAGCCACGAACTCTAAAAATCAACTTGATTCTCCATAATTGATGTTAAAAAGCTGTAATGATGATTAAAACTCTTTCTAATCAACCTAATACACCTTCGCTGAACTTATCACAGGAATCTGAACGTCAGATTATCAGATTCGATTAAACCGAGTCTGATTCAAAATACTGAGAGTGTTCAGATTCTATAATCTTCAATCTCTGGATCGATCTAGTAATGTAATATCACTCCCTGGAAGCTCTGATACCAAATGATAGGTCAGATCATGTTGAGATTGAGAGAAATGATAAGATAGAATGAGATTCGGTAAGTGTGAAGGAGATTCGGTATTAGAGAGAATTAGCAAGATTTACATTCCACGGCTTCTAAAACTCAGTTACAATGCAATGACTATCTAATTAGGACTACTTAGGTTCCTTATATAGCCCTCTTCTAAGGAACCATCAATTAAGCTTATTTCACATTAACACTATACAACTTCGGGGTCCTAACAGTTTTATATATTTAACAAATTTTATTAAAGTAATAATGTAAATCATTTATTAATAAATAAAAATTTATATTACAGTTTATATAAAATAAAATATACATTTATATATCTTAAGTAATAAAATTTATTAAAGTTTACTTAATATCATAAAAATATAGTGGTATGTATTATTAATGTAATTATATTACGTGTGGTAAAAATATCTTTGCATCACATATCTATTTGATAAAATAATATTGATAATAATAATAATAAGTAAAAGTTTTATTATTTTGTAATAATAATAATTATTATTATTCTACTAATAATAATAACAATATTTATATTTAATAATAATGATATTAATTATGATAAAATGATAATTCTAATCATGATAATTTTAATAATAACGATACTTTTAATATTAACTGTAATAATAAAAAATAATAATTCTATTCAAAATGATAATTTTTTTAATAATAATAATACTAAAATGATAATAATAGTGATATTTTATAATAACAATGATATTTCTATTAAAAATGATAATTTTAATAAAAATGATAGTTTTAATATTAATGATACTTTTAATAATAATAAAAGTGATAAAAATAATGAAAACGATAATTTTATCTAAACTAATATCTTACGATATTTTAAATTTCATCATGATACTCATACTCATTATTTCCTAATCGATTCGTTTATTAGCTTTTAGTACTCTTTTACATCGCATTCATAATAATGATAATAATAGCAATCATGATAATTAGATGATACAAATATTAGTTTTAATGATACTAATAAGTATTATAATGATAATACCAATAATTATAATAATAATAATGAAAATATTAATAATAATTTTTAATGATAATAACAATATTAATAATAATACAATAATTTTTTTAATGATAATACTTACATTAATAATGATAATAATAATAATAATAATAATTATATAATAATAAAAATAATAATAACGGCGATAATAACGACGATAGTAATAATAATCATTTTAACAATAATACTAAAATTCAGTTGACTCTAACTTCTAATCTGTTCATCGAAACCATTCAATATCTAAATGAAAAGTTATTAATTTTTCGTCAGCTTTCCAACGACATGCATATCATATACCTTATCCTAGTGGCATATGTATTAAATTCAAGATTCATCATAAACTATCTAATGACAATATTAAGTGTACAAGCATGCATAATCCTACATACTCGAGCACTAGTCAGGGATACACTATTAATATATAAAAGTTAAGTTATGAGTGATCACGTATCAATATTGAGATTCGATATCGCAGGAAAGTACGTAGACGCAACGGAGATGATAAACACTAGGTTGACCTCATGAGCATACCCACGAACAATACTCATAACCTCCATAGCTATAACCCATAAGTTCCTTAGCTCTATCCCGCTCAAAAAACTCATTTTTAAATAACTTGCTCATAACCCCGTTTGAAAACATGCGAGCGAATATTTTATATATATAATAATACTAATAATATTTCTAATGATACTAGTAAGATTAATAATAATCTTAATAATAATAATAATAATAATAATAATAATAATAATAATAATAATAATATAATCAATATTACAGAGTATATGTGAGATTAGAGAGATTGAGAATGAAGTCGAGCAAGTAGAACGCAGTTTGATTTATACCGAATCCTGGTCCTATGTACTCTACGATCGTGGAGATATTGAAAGGGTCTAGGCCGCGATCGCGGCACTCCATTTCCACCTTGCAAATGATTTCCCTCATGGGCTGCCGACAGTTATATATATTATTATATAAATAATATATTTAATTTATAAAATTAATTATATATTATATTATATTTACGTGCATAGTTCTCTTGTAATTTTTGTTCCGATGACTTGTACTTTGTCACTCAACTTATGTCTCAGTTTCGGTTTCTCAAACGCATTTTCGTACGCTTAGAAAACTAGCATTTTATGTTTCGTGATGAATACCATTAATAAAAGTTAGACTTACACATTGATAAATTATCATATAATAAATGTAATTTATACACTTGAGTGTTATGGTCATTTGCTTCTATAATTCAAAGTCTCGCTATATATATATATATATATATATATATATATATATATATATATATATATATATATATATATATATATATATATATATATATATATATATATATATATATATATATGTATATATATATATATATATATATATGTATATATATATATATATATATATATATATGTATATATATATATATGTATATATATATATGTATATATATATATGTATATATATATATATATACATAATAGTTTATTTTAAATCAAAAGTTTTACAACAAAATTAATATTATAATTTATCATATTGTAAAATATATATATATATATATATATATATATATATATATTTTCTTTTGAAACATAAATTTGAAATATTCATTTAATAATATAATATTTAGTTTTCGAAACTAATTGTATTTCAAAGTTTATCCCATAATTAAAAATCATTTTGAAACTATCATTTAGTAAACTTTTATCTTTTTGAAATAAGAAGTATATTTGAAAAATTATAATACAAAGCTTTAATTAAGTTCTTCAAACCATATCTCCTAAAACATTTTTAATCATAAAGGTTTATTATATCGCAAAATGTTTTCGTTTAAGAAAGCAAAATCATAAATAATCATAACAGATTTTAAGTTTTTAACTTACAGTTTACCCGTGAGTTGTAGGGTTAAGTTAAATGGATAAATAAACCAATGAAATCATTTTTGTAAACCATCGGATTACATAAATTGTCGATATCCAACGTCTAAGTTATTTACACTACATATTCTTACTTTTATATTTAAATAAAACGAAAGTTAAAATAGTTATCTTATCAAAGTCACGAGAAAAAAAATGTTGTAAAGCATGAATTGGAAATCAGACAGGAATGTCCACCAATATTTGTCTAGTACACGATATTTGGCATTTTGTTCTCACTTGTAAATCACTTTACCATTTATTCCGAATACAGTTAAAAAGGAAGGTTTTCTAAGTCAAAGTGGACCTCTCAACAGAGACTCGTAATCATATCACAACGTGTTAGATAACTCAATCATTCTTATAATTCCATCAATAAATATATTGAACAAATATGCTCATGTAAAGTATTATACATTTAAATACTTTTGTTAACATTTCAGGTTATAAGATATATACATATATATATATATATATATATATATATATATATATATATATATATATATATATATATATATATATATATATATATATATATATATATATATATAGATATATATATAATCATTTTCATTTATATAATGGTTCGTGAATCATCGGAATTTGGTCGAGGTTAAATGAATGTATGAACATAGTTTAAAATTTTTGATATTCCACATTACAGACTTTGCTTATCGTGTCAGAAATATATAAAGATTAAGTTTAAATCTGGTCAAAAATTTATGGGTTGTCACAGTACCTACCCGTTAAAGAAATTTCATCCCGAAATTTGATCGAGGTCGTCATGGCTAACGATAAGAATGTTATTATGACAAATATGAGTTGATAAATATAGTTTTATCCTCATTGAGTAATATGGATAAAACAATTTGATTATGTGAAGAGTATGAGTGAAGCTATCGCAAAAGAGTGAAATGAGAAAATAAAATTTCGTCATATCTTGTGACGTAGATACGGTTGATTTCCAGAGTTCAAGGGATTTGGAGAAAATCTTCGTAATAAGATTTGATTTTTCGGTAATCAAGGAAATTAGGATCTTCTTTGGTTAAATGTGATGATCGGTCTCGATTGTTCTGTCGGATATGTCACTATAAATCCCCTCCCTTCGTTTCCTTATTTCCACAACTCACACCTTCTATTCTTTCTCTCCCAAATTCATGTTTTAAAGCATTCGTCAATATGCTTCATCCAGTCCTGATTCTTGATATACTCCTAACTTTCATATCTATCGTTCTTCTTTTTCATCTACCACCGGAGGAATCTATTCACTTCTATTATACTCTTGGTTTTATAGTATTTTTAGTTCTCCCGTGTCTTTACGTTGCAATACTCATTTATATACATGGTTTGTAATTCATATGTTGTCGTCGGGCTTTATATTTTTCCTTATTTTTTTAGAGTCCCTGCTTCTGTCTTTCTATAATCATCGACATCCACAGTTAATTCTCTCTCCTATTTGCTGCGATTTATACTCCCATTTTTATTTCGGAATTTCATTCTTTTGTTTTCTCTTCCCGACTTTAAATCAAGCGAATAATGGTCCAGAATTCGTAGGTATGAATTTCAGAATGAACATAATTAATGTTTTAAGAGAGAAGTTGTAATGGCACGATCTTAATTTGTCAAATTACCGGAATACCTTGGAAAAGACCGAATCATCAAGAAAATATTTTCTTGATATGTTTAGAGGTTAAGTTGAATATAAGAGTCGTGTAACATGGCACAAGATGACGTTATGATCTGTGAATCATCACATTCCATTTAGAAGCTCAGTATGAATTACTGTAATATAATCACGTTGATCAAGTGTCATTATATTATACTAACTCATGCTTCAGTTCCCAACACTACTTCAATAACATTCATATTTTTAGTTCAACTTTTTTCAGAATTTAGAAACTGAAATGGTTTCTTTTCTTTTGTAATACAGATAGTGCGAAAAGATTCTTGATTTCAGATAAGAATAGTTATGAAGATATCTTCAGAAATATCGAGGATATTTATAATGAAAGATACAATGATATCTTAGAATTTCTAACATAGATGGATGATGATGAAGATTCATCCATAAAGGTTTAGAGTCAGGAGCAAGGTATTTGATAATAATTTCAGCAGACACTGAATCATTTAGATTCTTTGAAGAAAGGTTTAGTCTTTGTGATTTGTCCACAGCATCTTTCATAGTTTGCTCAATCCATTTTCTAGTTCCAAACCTTCTCTTTTTCTGAGCTTTGCCATCACACTATTCTTTATCATCAAACTTTTGACTATTACGGTTGTCTACAGTTTCTGCTGCTTCATTCAGCTTTTCCAAAACTTCAGAGAACTAAATCGTAGATTGGGGTGTTTTTCAAAAACTTCACATTCGAAGTATGTAAGTCTAGGAGATAGACATTATGTGTACGCCTATAACTGCTGGCGTAGACATGCTGCGAGATTTCAAAACACTGATTGCTGATTCCCAGTAATTGGTATGATAATTCTTGTTACAAGATGCGGATAAGTAAATGATAGGGTTTCGATAAATATAATGATTTTTCGAGAAGTCAAAGATCAGTGAAGTTGTTGGTATGTTTATTGCTAATGTGGCGAAACATAAATGGTTTCCCGATAACGTTTGCGAAAGGGTAACGTATATATCGAGGTTATAATAAGATTGTTTCAACTGAGAAGTCCAAGTTGACTTGCTGGAGCTGTGACAAAACGGTCTATTTTGAAAAGGGACTGAAAAGTTATTTTAACTAATAAATGCCAAAAGGTCTGACACTGATTCGTGTTAAACTATGACTTTGGTTTCAAGGGTTTTTCAGGTACAAGACTGTGGGTAATATGTGGTTGGATTGTCATCTCGATTGTTCATTATTTGAAGTGTCTTCAGGAATTTCGAAAGGTTTGAACACATATTGTAATCGTTAATATACATATGATGTTCTAGAATTTTGAATGATACGAATATTTTTCTGGGTTGTATGAATAGAAGTGATGTTTTAACACAGTTTTGAAGTCAAAGTATAGCTTTGAAAGCTGTAGGGATCTAGGAGTGATGATATCGGTTATATCTCGAATTGAATTCTGAGATTTCATAATCAAAATATGTAATTGGATTTGAATGAGTATGGTTGTTTTGATTTCTATAAAAGAATGTATATTGTTGTGAATGTAGGGAGTATAGTGGATGATTGCGGAATCAGATTCGAATAAGGTAACATATTAATTGTGAATTTATATATCTCTTAGGTATTACCTACCCGTTAAAAAAAAATTTCACAAGTAACATTTTTGTACAAATGAATTTTATTACAGTCTATATGAAAATATATATGTATGTATATTTTCTTCAGATATAATACAGATTTAATGAGTTAATATCATATTAAACTCATTTGATTTTCAGCTGGAACTAGAAATGAATAATCTCTAAAACTTTGGAAATTTCGTAATCTTCACGTAAATGAAATTATGAATTAATACTTCATTATTCATTTTTATTGATATTTATTCAGTGAGCGATGTTGGTACTCGTGGAATTCTTATGAACTTCGCAAGATATGAATGATGTTTTCTAGAAAGTTTCGAGTACGGTAAAAATGAAAGTGTAATATCAAACATGTATTTGAATAGTACACTTGGTTTATTTTGACCTGGAATTTATTTAATTGAAATAGATATTGTAGTTAACGATGGTTAAATCATTAAGGAAAGATGTACATCTTAGCACATTAGTAATATGAATTTAATCTAGTAATATCTACCCTTATTTAATTCATACATAATAGCTTAGTACGTAAGATTTATTTTGATCTCAAAATTTATATATATATAAAATATACATATAATTTCTTCTGAGGCAATGAGTTAATACTTCATGACTCGTTGATACAATATACGCGTTATTGATTCGTAATGATGTCCACGGTGATTCTTGAACTGGTGGAGCTTGCGATGTTATAAGTGATGTTGATTCTGACGATGCTGACGGCACTAACTGTGCTAGTGATGCTAACGGTACTGTTAATGCTGCTGGTAAAACAAGTCTAGCTTGTAAATCACGCACCATTCTTGTCAGGGTTTCTACTCTTCCTTCTATCATTTTGGTTTACTCATCTGATTTATGATTAGGGCTAGAATAGATAATCTCTAAGACTTTTAAAAACTACCAATTCTCTGCAAAATATTTCCACGATGAAGTTATGAATCAATACTTCATCGTTTGTTGTTGTTGGTATTCCTTGGTATCTATGGTGCGTATGACGTTGATGCTCTAGGTACAGATTGTGATGTTGAGGTATTAGGTGCGGATGTTGTTGGTGGTGGTAATGATTCTGTTAGCGTTGATGATGGTGGTGCTGTTGATGCCGGTGTTGCTGCTGGTGCTTATAACCTTTGCACCATATTCTCTAAAGCCAAATACTCGAGCGCGAAGCTCGTTGACTTCTTCTATTACACCGGGATGATCGGTGGTTCGAATGAGTGGATGAATAAGATCTAGAATGTGAGATACTATATAATCATGACGAGATATTCTGGAAATGAGAGAGAAAATGGTATTACGAACATGTTCGTCGGTAAGTGCTTCAGGTTCTTCACCAAGAGGGCAATGTGGTGGATGGAAGGGATCGCCTTCTTCTTGTCTCCAATGATTAAGTAGGCTACGAACCCATCCCCAATTCATCCAGAATAGGTGATGGCTGATTGGTTGATCCATTCCGGTTACACTGTCTTCGGAGTTCAGGTGAATATCCATATCGGAATAGCTGTCAGAGTTTAAGGAATTTGAACTGGATACGGGATCCATCTTGTATAATTAGGGAGATGATTTTTGATATGTGATAGATTATAGGATTTGAATTGGTATTCTTCAATACATATGTATATATAATACCAAACTTCCATAAATCACGGAGGAAATCTTTAGAAGATATTAAGAAAAGTTTTCAGTAATAGATATGCTAAGATATGAGATTTGTCTATACTCCATCCAGGCAATAAATGTAGTGAGACGCGTCTAGATTTAAGATGATAAGCAGACAATTTCTGACAACAATGATAAGCAAAACTTTTTGACATGCAGTTAAGGTCGAAGTCCAGACTCACTAATGCATCCTAACAACTATCAGTTAGACACACGAATGCAAGACCAGGTTCGCTAAGACCACCGCTCTGATACCACATGAAGCGACCTGTCCTAATCCATAAGGACGAATACAATAACATATGGTTACATTACGAGGTTTTGACCTCTATATGATACATTTTACAAATATTGCATTCGTTTTTAAAAGACAACCTTTCATTTCAACGAAAGTTGACAGGCATGCATACCATTTCATAATATCCAAACTAAAAATGACCTATTCTGTCATTTACTTAATAATAATCTTTATTGAACTCAATGACTTGAATGCAACGTCTTTTGAAATATGCCATGAATGACTCCAAGTAATATCTTTAAAATGAGCAAATGCACAGCGGAAGATTTCTTTAATACCTGAGAATAAACATGCTTTCAAGTGTCAACCAAAAGGTTGGTGAGTTCATTAGTTTATCAAAATCATTCATTTTCATCATTTTAAAAGGCCACAAGATTTCTAGATATTTAATTGTACACGTAACCCGAGTACAAAATAACACGCGTAACCCGCGAATTAAAAATTATTCATATGGTGAACACCTGGTAACCGACCTTAACAAGATGCATATAGAATATCCCCATCATTCCAGGACTCTCATCGGACATGATAAATCGAAGTACTAAAGCATCTGTAACCCGGATTGGGCTTGTTGGGCCCGATAGATCTATCTTTAGGATTCGCGTCAATTGGTGGCAATTATAATAAACACCAATTCTTAGGCTACCAAGCTAAAAAGGGGCATATTCGATTCGATAATCCCACCATAGAATGTAGTTTAGATTACTTGTGTCTATTTTGTAAAACATTTATAAAAGCAGCGCATGTATTCTCAGTCCCAAAAATATATATTGCAAAAGCATTTAAAAAGGGAGCAAATGAAACTCACAATACTGTATTTCGTAGTAAAAATACATATGACGTCATTGAACAAGTGCAAGGTTGGCCTCGGATTCACGAACCTATATTAAGTATATATATTTATATGTTGGTCAATATATGTTTAACAATTTAGGTCAAGTCGTAGGTATCACAATCCTAATGCTCCAGACTAATATACAAAAGTCAACAAAAGTCAACTTGATCCAAAATGACATCCAAGATCTATACATGATTATTATATAACATAAATATAGTCGTTTTATATATTTAACAAATTTTATTAAAGTAATAATATAAATCATTTATTAATAAATAAAAATTTATATTACAGTTTATATAAAATAAAATATACATTTATATATCTAAAGTAATAAAATTTATTAAAGTTTACTTAATATCATAAAAATATAGTGGTATGTATTATTAATGTAATTATATTACGTGTGGTAAAAATATCTTTGCATCATATATCTATTTGATAAAATAATATTGATAATAATAATAATAAGTAAAAGTTGTATTATTTTGTAATAATAATAATTATTATTCTACTAATAATAATAATAACAATATTTATATTTAATAATAATGATATTAATTATGATAAAATGTTAATTCTAATCATGATAATTTTAATAATAACGATACTTTTAATATTAACTATAATAATAAAAAATAATAATTCTATTCAAAATGATAAATTTTTTAATAATAATAATACTAAAATGATAATAATAGTGATATTTTATAATAACAATGATATTTCTATTAAAAATGATAATTTTAATAAAAATGATAGTTTTAATATTAATGATAGTTTTAATAATAATAAAAGTGATAAAAATAATTAAAACGATAATTTTATCTAAAATAATATCTTACGATATTTTAAATTTCATCATGACACTCATACTCATTATTTCCTAATCGATTCGTTTATTAGCTTTTAGCACTCTTTTACATCACATTCATAATAATGATAATAATAGTAATCATGATAATTAGATGATACAAATATTAGTTTTAATGATACTAATAAGTATTATAATGATAATACCAATAATTATAATAAAAATAATGAAAATATTAATCATAACTTTTAATGATAATAACAATATTAATAATAATACAATAATTTTTTTTAATGATAATACTTACATTAATAATGATAATAATAATAATAATAATAATTAGATAATAACAATAATAACGACGATGATAACGACGATAGTAATAATAATCATTTTAACAATAATACTAAAATTCAATTGACTATAACTTCTAATCTGTTCATCGAAATCATTCGATATCTAAATAAAAAGTTATTGATTTTTCGTCAGCTTTCCAATGACATGCATATCATATACCTTATCCTAGTGGCATATGTATTAAATTCAAGATTCATCATAAACTATCTAACGACAATATTAAGTGTACAAGCATGCATAATTCTATATACTCGAGCACTAGTCAGGGATACACTATTAATATATAAAAGTTAAGTTATGAGTGCTCACGTATCAATGTTGAGATTCAATATTGCAGGAAAGTACGTAGACACAACGGAGATGATAAACACTAGGTTGACCTCACGAGCATACTCACGAACAATACCCATAACCTCCATAGCTATAACCCATAAGTTCCTTAGCTCTATCCCGCTCGAAAAACTCATTTTAAAATAACTTGCTCATAACCCCGTTTGAAAACATGCGAGCGTAACCTCGTCGTAATATTTTATGTATATAATAATACTAATAATATTTCTAATGATACTAGTAAGATTAATAATAATAATAATAATAATAATAATAATAATAATAATAATAATAATAATAATAATAATAATAATAATAATAATAATAATAATAATAATATAATCAATATTACGGAGTATATGTGAGATTAGAGAGATTGAGAATGAAGTCGAGCAAGCAGAATGCAGTTTGAATTATACCTGAATCCTGGTCCCATGTACTCCGCGATCGTGGAGATATTGAGAGGGTCTAGTTCGCGATCACGGCACTCCATTTCCAGCTTGCAAATGATTTCCCTCGTGGGCTGCCGACAGTTATATATATTATTATATAAATAATATATTTAATTTATATAATTAATTATATATTATATTATATTTACGTGCATAGTTATCTTGTAATGTTTGTTCCGATGACTCGTACTTGTCACTCGACTTATGTCTCAGTTCTGGTTTCTCAAACGCATTATCGTACGCTTAGAAAACTAGCGTTTTATGTTTCGTGATGAATACCATTAATAAAAGTTAGACTTACACATTGATAAATTATCATATAATAAATGTAATTTATACACTTGAGTGTTATGGTCATTTGCTTCTATAATTCAAAGTCTCGATATATATATATATATATATATATATATATATATATATATATATATATATATATATATATATATATACATACATAATAGTTTATTTTAAATCAAAAGTTTTACAACAAAATTAATATTATAATTTATCATATTGTAAAATATAGATATATATATATATATATTTTTTTTTGAAACATAAATTTGAAATATTTATTTAATAATATAATATTTAGTTTTCGAAACTAATTGTATTTCAAAGTTTATCCCATAATTAAAAATCATTTTGAAACTATCATTTAGTAAACTTTTATCTTTTTGAAATAAGAAGTATATTTGCAAAATTATAATACAAAGCTTTAATTAAGTTCTTCAAACCAAAATATCTCCTAAAACGTTTTTAATCATAAAGGTTTATATCGTAAAACATTTTCGTTTAAGAAAGCAAAATCATAAATAATCATAACAGAATTCAAGTTTTTAACTTATAGTTTACCTGTGAGTCGTAGGGTTAAGTTAAATGGATAAATAAACTTATGAAATCATTTTTGTAAACCATCGGATTACATAACTTGTCGATATCCAACATCTAAGTTATTTACACTACATATTCTTACTTTCATATTTATATAAAATGAAAGTTGTAAGCAACTAGAGGGGGTGAATAGTTACTTAATACGTTTTTAACAATTTTTCAATTGATCACCAAATTCAATTTTACTTTGATCAACCAATTCAACTCAAACTTGATGTGTGTGGTGTATATGTTCAAAATGATAAATGAAGTAATGTAAAGAACATATACACAAGGATTTATAGTGGTTCGGGTGGATGTTAACTAATCCACCTTAATCCACTCCCCGATTATACTAATCGGGATTTGTTGCTTCACTAAGCACTTTTCTCCAAACCCGGTGGAGATCCGATTTACAAGTCTTCAATTTTCTTTACTAGACAACAAACCTAATCTTTCTATCCCTTCGAAAGATCAACTCTAACCTAGATCAACTTGTCTTCACCTTGGACAAGTATTAATCTCCAAATAAGATTAATCAACTTCCTAAGTCCCTTTAAGGAAGTAGATCACTAAGCTAGCCTATGCTTCCACTAATTGAAGTTACAAGACTTATATACTCTGCAATGATGATCCTAACACAATACTAGGACATACATTACATTAAGTAAACTCACAAGATAAATGAATTTGATTAGTAAGTTTACAACAACCCAATTCTATATCTATAAGATCATAAAATCTTCTCTTGCTTGATCACATTTGAGTAGTAATTGATACACTTGTGATCACTGGAGATATGCCTTTTAAATGTGCAAGAGGAGCAGCTTCAAATGAACTCAAATGTTTGCCTTTTATAGTGAGATTCAAAAAATAGCCGTTGACACACGGTTCCCAGCACGGTCGACCGTGGTGCGATCGTGCGTGCTCCAGTCCAAAATTGGTATCCGTTGTATAGCCGTTTGACTCAGATTTGAACACCACTTTTTGGCACCTTTACTCCTTCTAGCACCTGCAAAAGAAACCAAACACCCTATACAAGTACTATATGCATTAAGTGTGTGAGATTTGGTCTTATTGCATGAAAGTGACTAATCATTCCAAAAGTGGCAAACCCAACATTCTTGGAGAAGTGTCTTGATTGATATTTAGGGAAATTTCAGATTGGTCAAGACTTAGTTAGTCACTTTAATGCTCTTGGTTCAATTCTAAAGGCTAGTCACTATATCATTAACTTCCTAGTTCCAATTAATCCCAAGTCATGTTTTATTTGAGTTTAGTTAGGGATTAATTGAATAATGTCTCTATAGGATAATCATGAAGTATGTAGAGACATTAAGGTTAAGTTATTATTGAAAAAGCAATCATACTTAGTTACTTAGACTAGACCAAATAGACAATTAACTATTGTGAACCATTTTACACTTAATCTATTGGAGTAAGTTAGTTACTTGAATTCTAACAAATGAGCACATGGCAAACATATTAAGTTGACAAGTTTATGAGTATTAAGCATATTAGTAAGTAGCAAGTAATACTCACATAGAAAGAGATAGTTATTCTAAGATCAATCATATAGATACATGTACAACTTATAATTTAAGCACTTAATAAGTATAATGTGCAATATAACACATTTCATGATTAATGTGTAAGCACACATTAATATCCAACACATGCACAAGGGAAGAGCAATCTCTAGTTGGGACTTGGTGACCATCCTAAATGTATCTAAGTGTGTTTTAGGATTACAAGTCATTTCTAGTTTAACCTTGAGATCATTGTTCTTCATTTAGCCTTAATTAATCACTAAGTCCTTTTTAATAGCAATCATTGTTATAGTGATATTGTCTTGCGTGTGTTGATACTTGATGATCATAATTAAAATATCTAGATAAGAATTAAGATCACAAGTTGTTGATTAACACTTATGTGTTATGCCTAATCTTGGTTAGCTTGTCATTAAGATGTCATTAGGCGTAATTAATAACAATTAGTGTTTTTATGATCAAGACTCAATTGAGTATGGAGAGAGCATCTATCCTAAGTATGTTTAGAAAGGTTTCATAGTCAAACTTTATTTGGTCAAAATTTAAGACAGAAGAAACTGCGGTCGCACTGCAGTTGACCGTGGTGGCGACCGTACAACTTGTTTTCACAAAACTTCATTGCAATTCAGTTTGGGATTTCACGGTTGACTATGCGGTCGACCGTACCTCGATCGTGTGTTTACCTGAACTTTTAATTTCATTCTTTAACCTATGTTTGACTTGGTCGTTTGCATGATAAAGTATGGATTAGTGACCTTGCGTGGTTTATGTTAAGATGTCAGTCATCACTTATGTGTATGTGTGTGTCATCATCAAAACATATTCTTTGGTTAATTACACTTTGGTTAATCATACTTAAGTTTATAGTTTAGTGTATTAACCCAAATTCAACCAGCATTCTCCCCCTTTTTGATGATGACAAACCATACAAGTGATGAGGGACATTTTGCTATAAATACGCAGGTGTTAACATTCACTTGTATCCATCTTTCTCCCCCTTTTGTCGAAACAAAAAGGTTAGCTCCCCTTGGAACTAAGCTCGCCCATAGAACAAAACTCCCCCTTAAATTGTGCACGTTGAAAAAACATATATATTAAAACACAACAAGCACTCATTTTAATCAAATTAAGCACAAAACATAGTAATGCATATATGAAGATATGCATGGAAAACACATAAATTGGAAGCATAGGTAGGCATTCTCCAAATTGCCTTAGCCTATTTCTTGAAGTGAATATAGTGATGAGTGTCTCTTATAATTCCTTCTAGCTTGTTTAGATGTCGTACGATTTTTAGAACATTTTCGTGAATGACACTAATTTGTCCTGAGGTGGCAAGGAGGTTAAAGTTTGGAGGGTTATCAAGAGAAGGTTCAACAAATGGTCTGGTTGAAGCTCTGCAAATTGGGTATGACGATACTTAAGCAGCATGGTGATAGGAGGTCGTCAATTTGAGATGAGCAAAGAGTTTAGTTAAGTGGAGACCATAAGGTAGTTTCAAAAGTGGTTCTCGAGCTGCCTGTTGCATTCTAGATGCCATCAGAAATGCAATGTTTACCTTAAGTGAGTGTATGAGACACCACAAAAGAGTAACCTCATTTGCATTCATTCTCCAAAGTAATTCACCCTTTCCATATACATTTATGGAGATGATCTATTGCCATAGATCATATGTTGAAGCGAGGTGATGCACTAAGAAACCCTCTTTATTGATGGACTCAAATTTTAGTGGTCCTTCACTCAGTGTTTCAAGAACACATTCTTTTTCCAACCATTCAGGAAACTCATCAAATGAGTTTAGGTTGAGGAAGAATTTGATCCTGTTACTTGGAACATCCATGATGTTTCCAAATTCTTCAAGTGTCAAGGAATAGCTTTTGCCATAGAGAGTGAATGATATCTTCATATCATTATGGAATTGGGAGTTTGCATAGAACTCATTCACATGAAGAGGATATAGAGGTCCTCGAAGATTGAGAAAAACATTCCAATTCACATTAGAGAAGTTGGCCAGCGAATAGGTTGAGAGTTGATGTGTTGACACTTCTCTTCCTTTGACAATTTGTCTCATGATTTGGTTGTGGGTTTTTAGGGTTAGTGAAGGTGGGTATGAGTTTTGGTTGAGTATGCTAGTATTTATAGGGAGCTACTAGGGAGTACTTTTACTTTTCCATAAGTGAGGTAGGTTAAATGAGTAAAGTCTTTTGGTTGACTAGTCAATTCTTTATTGAGGGATGTTATTTACCCTAATAGGACAAAAGAAAATGATTTGCAAGGTTTATTTTGCAGTAGGGCTTCAGTCATCTGTGATGTAAGCCGTGGATTAATTGTTTAAAAAAAATTTAACCTCGTTGCTAGTACAGAACACACACGGTTAGACTCACGATCGACCGTAGATCAGCCGTGTACAAATCTGATATGCTTGGATTTTTTGAATAAAGGCATATAATAAGCACACACAAATACTTTATTAAACACACATATTAAAGTTCTCAAAACATAACATTCAACCATTCATCCACAAAAGGTTTTTATGAGAATTTGTTAGAATTCTTCACTTGATTCATCATCATTCTCATTTCCTGACCTACATGTCAAAGTTCTGATCACTCCTTTAAGTAACTTCTTCATTTTTGATTCCTTTTTCAGACTTTTGATTTGAGTTTGAAAGATCTTATCCATCTTGGCATTTACCCCAAGATCCCTCACCGGTTCATTTTCTTCTTCATTTTCACTGTCTGAAATATCAATAGCTCCTCTGCTTGTTCCTGCCTCATTGGTGGTTCTTCTTCGTTTGGAGGTTGATACTCCTATTGCTTTTGATGGTAGGATTGGTTTATGAGTGAGTGGAAGAGAGTCATCACTTGTGATTTTGAGGTGCCTAAATAGTTTGTTTAGATGCATTCCATAAGGCAATCCTTGAGTTGTTTCGGTGATGAGTCCACTTATTTTGGTTGCCATCAGATAGGCAATATTTACCTCAATTCCATTTTCTAAACACCATAAGAGAGCAACTTGAGTAGCATGAATGTTTGAGTGATTTCCTGATTTGCAATAGATGTTGTAATCAATGACTTTATTCCAAACTTCATACTCAAGAGAGAGATGTCTACTCATTACTCCATATCTCTCGATTTAAGAGCGAGAAACACTGTCTTTGCATAGTGCATCTATTGCTGCCATTCTGTTGGAGATAAAACTTGGAAGATATGCCAGTCCATGATGCGAACTGAAGAACTTTTCACCACTTGTTGGAACTTGGAGAATACGTCCGAAATCCTCAAGTGAGTAGAGGTAGTTGGTGCCTTGGAGACTAAAGGAGACTTCATCATTCACGAAATTGTAGTTTGCATAAAATTCGCGAATGAGAGATAGGTAAATGGGACCATCAAGAGTGAGAAATACTTCCCATTTAAGAGTTCTGAATTGTCTCACAAGTTTCGTCATTTGATCGTGGGCAACCTTTCTTCCTTCAGCGATAGGACGTCTAGAGAGAAACCAAGCGTTGTACCTAATTCTCTCTGTAGGATCTGAAGGTGGGTTGTATGAGTCCTTTCTTTTTGGTTCATCTCCTCTTGCCATTATCTACACAATGACACTTTTAATTAATTCAAAGTGCATAATTCAATTGTAGGCAACATGTTTTACAAACTTTAATTATCATCAATACTTAGGTGTTTTGATGTTAATATTCTTCACATTTTCACTCTTCATTAGTGTTAATGAGTTTACAACTAGATTAGGTTTTTCACAAAGTTCATATGTGTTCTAGACTTTTGAAATCGTCATCAACACATGTTTTGACATTCAACATTATTACACTCAATTTGCAACAATGTTATTCATATCATATGAAAAATGCTTCTATGAAAATCTAATCTAGATGTATAATGAACCCTAGAATCATTCAATGTTAAATCAATGCATAGATACAAGATAATCATTACTACAATTGTTTTTCAAATTGTTCTTCAAGAGCAATTTCAATTGTTTGCATCAATTTAGGTTTTGATTCATTCTAGTTAGGGTTTCTTCATAACCCTAATTCATTATACAAACACAATTGAATGTTAGGAAAGCAAGGATTAATCATACCGAATGTAGGATTTGAATTTGAAGGAATGCGCGTTTTTCTTCGTGCGGTCGATCTCCTCAGCCATGTGTAGGTGTGTGTCTTTTAAAGTAGGTTAAAAAGAAGTAAGAGTGAGGGTTTAGTTTAAATTAAAACTGAATCAGACCATGCACGGTCGAAGCACGGTCGACCGTGGTGTTAGCCGTGTAGATATTTTTCCACGAACAGGGCAGGGGTCTGCGGTCGAGTACACGGTCAGCCGTTGTGCTACCGTGGATCCTTCTGATCACTCGTTTCTTCACTTCTTCTTTCTTCAAGCGCATTTTAACGATTCTTAGGTTCTATAGAATACTTGAGGACAAGTTTTCTTTTCCTAACATTGAGTGATTACATCCTTCCGATGTTTAATCATCAATGACACGTAATATACTATATCTATACGTATATATATATATATGTATATATGTTCAATCACACATAGTATACACAAAACGCATCAACCTAGTATTTAGCACGCAATACATGTTTTCACATAAACACACAATTCTAAGGCAAGTATCCTTCCTACACTTAATCTTTTAAAATCATTTTTCAAAAAAAAATTTCATTTGTAAGAAAAACCTTTCTTTTATACAAAGTCTTTTGAGAAGGTTATTCTCATTAGCATTTTGATTATTGATTTTGATTGATTTTAAGATTACCCAATCCTTGACTTATACCTACCATGGAATTGCTAGCTTGGTCTATTTTTCCCATATTTTCAATTTTCCTAATAATAGATAATGGACTTTGATTACAAGATTTGTGTTTGTTAGAGTCGTGACATACATTAATTTCATGTTTTCCTCTTGACGAATCAAGTTTTCTTTTTAAAGTGTTATTTTCATCAATTAGAGCTTTGTTAAGTTGTGTTACTTTGTGTAATTCTTTCTCCAAAAGTTTTACTTTGTCACGACTACGATCATACACAAATTTAATAGTCTTGTAATCATCTAACAATTCTTCATAATTAGAAGGATAGAATACATGTACCTCATTGCAATCCATGTTGGAGACATCATCTTCTTTGAACGGAGATTCAACCTCTTCTTCAATTTGACCATCTTGATCCATGTAATTCCAAGAGCTCATGAGGCAAAAGTCTTCATTTTCATTCAACCCTTTTAAAGCCCTTCTCTAATCCTTTACTCTTTAAACACTTAGAGTTTAAATCTTCTTGAGAACATAGTGAGTCCCAACATTCTTTTGCACTTTCACATGAGATTATCCTTAATCTTTCTTCACTAGGAAGAATTTAATGAAGTAGTCAAATTGCATCAAATTGTTTCAAAACATCATAGTTTTGAAAAGTTGGCTTCACTAGCCTTGAACTAGCTTGTGGTACAAAGTCTCCTACGTTGATTATTCTCCACAAGTAGTAATCCTTAGATTTGAGGTAAGATTCAAATCTTGATTTCCACACATCAATATTCATCTTATCAAAGATTGGTGCTTCTTTCACCAATTCTTCCAAGTATCCCATCGTTTGAGTTGATCCGAGAATCGTTGACTCAAGTTTTTGCACGAAACAAATTGTGACGCTTTCACGATCGTTTGTAGCACAATGATTTGAGCAACCGCTCTGATACCAATTGTAAGTAACTAGAGGGGAGTGAATAGTTACTTAATACATTTTTAACAATTTTTTGATTGATCACCAAATTCAATTTTACTTTGATCAACCAATTCAACTCAAACTTGATGTGTGTGGTGTATATGTTCAAAATGATAAATGAAGTAATGTAAAGAACATAGACACAAGGATTTATAATGGTTCGGGTAGATGTTAACTAATCCACCTTAATCCACTCCCCGATTACACTAATCGGGATTTGTTGCTTCACTAAGCACTTTTCTCTAAACCCGGTGGAGATCCGATTTACAAGTCTTCAATCTTCTTTAGTAGACAACAAACCTAATCTTTCTATCCCTTCGAAAGATCAACTCTAACCTAGATCAACTTGTCTTCACCTTGGACAAGTATTAATCTTCAAATAAGATTAATCAACTTCCTACGTCCCTTTAAGAAAGTAGATCACTAAGCTAGCCTATGCTTTCACTAATTGAAGTTACAAGACTTATACACTCTGCAATGATGATCCTAACACAATACTAGGACATACATTACATTAAGTAAACTCATAAGATAAATGAATTTGATTAGTAAGTTTACAACAACCCAATTCTATATTTATAAGATCATAGAATCTTCTCTTGCTTGGTCACATTTGAGTAGTAATTGATGCACTTGTGATCACTGGAGATATGCCTTTTAAATGTGCAAGAGGGGCAGCTTCAAATGAACTCAAATGTTTTCCTTTTATAGTGAGATTCAAAAAATAGCCGTTGACACATGGTTCCCAGCACGGTCGACCATGGTGCGACCGTGTGTGCTCCAGTCCAAAATTAGTATCTGTTGTATAGCCGTTTGACTCAGATTTGAACACCACTTTTTGGCACCTTTACTCCTTCTAGCACCTGCAAAAGAAACCAAACACCCTATACAAGTACTATATGCATTAAGTGTGTGAGATTTGGTCTTATTGCATGAAAGTGACTAATCATTCCAAAAGTGGCAAACCCAACATTCTTGGAGAAGTGTCTTGATTGATATTTAGGGAAATTTCAGATTGGTCAAGACTTAGTTAGTCACTTTAATGCTCTTGGTTCAATTCTAAAGGCTAGTCACTATATCATTAACTTCCTAGTTCCAATTAATCCCAAGTCATGTTTTATTTGAGTTTAGTTAGGGATTAATTGAATAATGTCTCTATAGGATAATCATGAAGTATGTAGAGACATTAAGGTTAAGTTATTATTGAATAAGTAATCATACTTAGTTACTTAGACTAGACCAAATAGATAATTAACTATTGTGAACCATTTTACACTTAATCTATTGGAGTAAGTTAGTTACTTAAATTCTAATTAATGAGCACATGGCAAACATATTAAGTTGACAAGTTTATGAGTATTAAGCATATTAGCAAGTAGCAAATAATACTCACATAGCAAGAGATAGTTATTCTAAGATCAATCATATAGATACCAGTACAACTTATAATTTAAGCACTTAATAAGTATAATGTGCAATATAACACATTTCATGATTAATGTGTAAGCAGACATTAATATCCAACACATGCACAAGAGAAGAGCAATCTCTAGTTGGGACTTGGTGACCATCCTAAATGTATCTAAGTGTGTTTTAGGATTACAAGTCATTTCTAGTTTAACCTTGAGATCATTGTTCTTCATTTAGCCTTAATTAATCACTAAGTACTTTTTAATAGTAATCATTGTTTTAGTGATATTGTCTTGCGTTTGTTGATACTTGACGATCATAATAAAAATATGTAGATAAGAATTAAGATCACAAGTTGTTGATTAACACTTATGTGTTATGCCTAATCTTGGTTAGCTTATCATTAAGATGTCATTAGGCATAATTAATCACAATTAGTGTTTTTATGACCAAGACTCAATTGAGTATGGAGAGAGCATCTATCCTAAGTATGTTTAGAAAGGTTTCATGAATTATAGATGCCGGGAACTAGTCAAACTTTATTTGGTCAAAATTTAAGACAGAAGAAACTGCGTTCGCACTGCGGTTGACCGTGGTGGCGACCGTACAACTTGTTTTCACAAAACTTCGTTGCAATTCAGTTTGGAGTTTCACGGTTGACTATGCGGTCGACCGTACCTCGATCGTTTGCCTGAACTTTTAATTTCATTCTTTAACCTTTGTTTGACTTGGTCGTTTGCAAGATAAAGTATGGATTAGTGACCTTGCGTGTTTTATGTTAAGATGTCAGTCATCACTTATGTGTATGTGTGTGTGTCATCATCAAAACATATTCTTTGGTTAATTACACTTTGGTTAATCATACTTAAGTTTATCGTTTAGTGTATTAACCTACATTCAACCAACAAAAGTTAAAATAGTTATCTTATCGAAGTCACGAGAAAAAAATGTTGTAAAGCATGAATTGGAAATCAAACAGGAATGTCCACCAATATTTGTCTAGTACACGATATTTGGTATTTTGTTCTCACTTGTAAATCACTTTACCATTTATTCCGAATACAGTTAAAAAGGAAAGGTTTCCTAAGTCAAAGTGGACCTCTCAACAGAGACTCGTAATCATATCACAATGTGTCAGATAACTCAATCATTCTTATAATTCCATCGATAAATATATTGAACAAATATGCTCATGTAAAGTATTATACATTTAAATACTTTTGTTAACATTTCAGGTTATAAGATATATACATATATATAATCATATTCATTTATATAATGGTTCGTGAATCGTCGGAATTTGGTCGAGGTTAAATGAATGTATGAACATAGTTTAAAATTTTTGATATTCCACATTACAGACTTTGCTTATTGTGTCGAAAATATATAAAGATTAAGTTTAAATTTGGTCGGAAATTTTCGGGTTGTCACACATAGCAGATTCAAAACAGTTTAAATAATCATCACAGAAACTCAATCTATACAGATCTGGAAAAACCAGAAACTGCACAGAATGAAGCACGAAGCCGGCGGCTTTGTTCCAGTCAAGCCGGCAGCTTGAAGTGGTGAAGCCGGCGGCTTCATCTGATTCCTAGACAAACTAGTTTTCGTCCACGTAACCACTATGATCGTTTAGTTCATAATGGTAGACGAAAATAAAGAAATTAAATAAGTAAAAGACATTATAAATTAAATCAATAAAATAAACTAAAGACATATAAATAAAAGACGATAGATAAAAGACAATATATTTTAAAGACAATATATAAAAGGAAAAAAAATAATTAAACTAAAATGAGAAACACTTACAAAATAGAAAGAAAACGTCCGGGCAGAACCTCGACGCCATAGCATAAAATGTTAAACTAGTATACACCTCTTAACTCCATAAACATCATATGTGGAGGAGGATTCAATTCTTAAAAGTGAGAAAAGAATAAAAGAAGGTACATGGAATACTAAAGGGGTGAAGACATCCTTTTGTAGGATAAGGAGAGGCCTTGTACATTTATTTTGGAGCGATGTGGGACAAAAAGTAGCTAAAAACATGTAAATCCCGTATTTGAAATTCAGCCACCTTTTATTGCCTTCTAACATCCAAACGGGGTCGAATTAGACAAAACTTATAAAACGAAAGTTGTAGAGCTATGTTATACGAATGTCTGGACACCTGGAACGCCTTAATCGGAGATCGTATGAGTAGTTATGGCTAAAATACTAATTCTGCAGCTTTAAATGAATTACTTGGTCGTCAAATTGGTTCCATAAACGACTCTATAGCCGGCGGCTTTGGATGGGAAGCTGGCGGCTTAAGTTGAACTGGTCGGCAGCTATATTTCTTAAACCGACGGCTTCTGATGCTTTTCCAAGTTCTACGATTTTTGGCTCTTTTCTGGAATATTCTCGAGTCTTCACTTTAACACTAAGCCTGCGGCTTCCATTGTTTCATGCCGACGGCTTCATAGCCTTTTCTGCAACTTTTATCTGTTTTTTACGCTATTTAATACATATCTCAAACAAAACATTAAAAATACCCTTGTCTTGTTTTTACCTATTTTTCTGTGTTTAAGTATTCAATTTGTCTTTAAAATACCAAGATAACTCCTTAAAATGTGTCCAAAAATATGTATAATTTTGAAGTTATCAAATTTCCCCACACTTAAGCTTTGCTTGTTCTCAAGCAAATACAGATTTAAACATTTAAAAGTATACTCTCTTGGGCTTTTTTTTTATCAAACATAGTATATTAATGAGATGTTTTGACAATACTTTGGTTAATCTTGTGTGTTCTGCTGAAAATTCTCTTCACATTTTTTTCGAAGATTAACACTTATATATGAATTTCACCTAGGTAATGTATCAAAAAATTATTTAATGGGTAGTTTATATCGGAATTTAGTTTATCGGGGTAGTCATGACATGAGATATAAAATGGGTGTAAAAGCGGAAGCAAAATTCAAAGTCAAAAAGATGCTAATCATTAAAGTTTAGTTATTATTATAAGAACTAGTCTGAACCAGACCAATGAGTAAAAGTGGTCCTAATATTCATTAATCCAGATTTATACAACAGTTAATCATCATTGGACTCTTATTTTCTAATTAGAGCTTTTATAAGTGTGTGGTTCTCACTGAAACTCTTTTCCCTCGCTCTCATCACTCTTATTGGCCTTCATTGGGCTTTTTTAACTTTTTATTTCTTTTGCTTTCATGCTTAGCATTAGCTTTACATTTGGCAATTTTCTAAGTTGGCCCTCATTAGGACTCTTTTGCTGCCTCACTGGTCCATGCTTATTTGTAACATCCTCAGACAGGGCTTAGATGTAAGATGACTATTTTTCCCTTAGGCATAATTGTATGGTTAATTATGCTTTTATTTTAGTTGAATAGTTTATATTATTTTATTATTTGGTTAAGACTAGTTTGTGATAAGGGTCACAGAACAGGTTCGTTTATTTAATTTGAACTCCGTTAGGGCAGTCAAATTAAGTACGAAAGTTATCAAATAACTGGTAAATACCCGTGTGTGATGGGGTATGGGATTTTAACCCCAATTAAGTGTATTGTGCAGCTCCTTCTCTCATTTATCCACCTCTCTCAAGAAAATTCCCAAACCAAACCGTATCTACTTTATCTTCACCATCAAACCCTAGATTCTTAATTGGTTTTCTAGAGCTCAAATCTTTTGTATCAGCTTGTTCCTTATATTTTACTGAATCTTTTAAGGTAAGTATCAAAGGGTGTCAAGCTTTAATCTTTGAGAAAATCAGATTTTTGTGTTAAGTTTTGTTAAAGTGGGTTTTAGTGTCAAATAGGTTATTTTTATGTTATTTGTGCTAAAATCTTGTGGGTTTATGCTTAGTGATGTTTGGTGTACTTGATTTGGTCAATTTTGAGGTAAGAAACGAGCTCTAGAGTAAGAAATGGCGAATTTTGGGTTAAACTCGTAGCTGTGTTCATCTTCTTCATCAGATGAACACACTCGACCGAGTGTCTCTTGACACTCGACCAACTTTGTAGATGATCGACCGATTGAGTGAAACACTAGACCGAGTGTGTCTGAGTCCTGACCAGATGATTTAAACTTAGTCAGTCGACCGTGTGAGAGGACACAAGACCGTGTGTGTTGACGCAGTCGACCGACTGTGTGAGTCAGTCGACTGAGTGTCTTTGTGGGCAGAATATTTTACTAAGTCTTGATGTCCAGCTGTTATGCTGTCCGTGTGACTTATGATGATCAGGATTAAAATTCTGAAAATGCATAAGTGTTAGGTGGAATTTTAGTGACACTTTTTCTGTACTGTACTGTTTTGTGCTAACGGACAGAAACTAATTTGATTTTCCTTATGTTCAGGTGATAAGGATAAGGAAGTCGCTCAGTGATAGATTATCTGAGCTAGTTGCTGGTATTCGGTGAGTGGGTCTATCTCCGGATAGAGTATTAAGTAGCTGACACGCTACTTATTCAGACTCTTTATATTATGTTTATGTTCAGTATGAATACCATGTGTAGTTAGATATTACCATGCTAGTTAGGACGGTTGCATGACCGATTATCTGTGATCTTATGTGTGCATTGTTAGATGGACACCAACCGAGGCGGCAAGGTAGGGTTGGTGTAAGGTCGACCGTGGTAGCCTGGTCGGGTCTTGATGTTACTGATTGTTCAGTATAGCATAGAAGGACGCATGTGCTGCGTCTGGGCGGTTATGTAGTGGATTCAGTAAAGCGAACTATCGGTAGACTGTAGCCTGATCAGCTAAGTCATGTGCTCGTACAAGCCGTCGGTCTCATATTGTCAGTTTTGTTTTATGCTAGTTTAGGACGTTAGCATATATGTGACCATGCATGTTCAGTTGCTTATGCTTAGTCTGTTAGATAGAATCTATTCACTTAGCAGTTGTGTTAATTCCCCCCACATTTCTACCCATTGCGGGTTTAGGTACTGCTGGTTAGAAGGGTGTTACGGACGGGATGAAGACATGTTTGACTATTAGTCGAACTCTGATGTTTTCGGATTTTGTAATGTTTTTAAGTAATACCGTTGTTTTGGATTATTGTAATAACGTTAACTAAGTTGATTTGATGACTTTGGTTTGTAAACGTTATACAGGGTTATTTTGGTAATTATTAGTACTTCCGCTATGTTTAAAAAAAATCAGGGTGTTACTACTTGGTATCAGAGCGTGGTTTAGCAGTAAGTACGTGCGAGTATTATTCCTAAACCCTGAGTTAAGTCAAACATGTCAGTGAGATGGGGGCTAAGTGAATGCAGGATGTTTGTGCATGTTAGTGTTTAGTAAACTAACAGTTATCCACTAAGCTTTTGTGCGAGTGTTTTGTAGCACAGATGGCAGATAATAGAGATGCGAGCGCTACAAACCCGATCCACCCCGGAACGTTCAGTGCTTCAGATGTGGAGGATGAGGCAGAGGTTTACGATGCTGAATATGTGCATGAGCTTGAAAGTAAGTTTAAGGAAGCTAAGGAAAAGATTGCTGAGCTTGAGTTAGCTAGATAGTCGGGTAATGAGGATACATTTCCAGGTCTTGCCACTGCACAGTTGCATACCGTACCACAGATAAACCAGAACCAGTATCAATACCCACTCCAGAATTAATTCCCTCAATATGACATGTCACCACAGAATTACTACTATTATCAAAATCCCATGATGATGAACCAAGTTCAACCACCCTTATATCAACCACCATTTCCACAAAAACAATTCCAACAACAATACCAGCCACCAAAAAGATGCACCTTTAAACAATTCAGAGATTGTGTACCATCTCCATTCTCAGGAAGTTCTGACCCAGCTGTGACTCTCAATTAGTTAAGGGAGTTTGAAAAAAATTTGAGGCTCAGTGTGAGCCAGAATTAAAGGTGACTTACGTAAGCAGGTTGTTGAAAGGTAGAGCAATGGTGTGGTGGGATTCTGTGATAGCTAGTGTCCCTTCAAAGCAAGTTAGAATGATTACTTGGGAACAGTTTTATGCGAAGGTATGTGAACAGTACTGTAATGTGTTCGATATGAACAGAATCAAGATGGAGTTCCTAGAAATGCGGATGATGTCGCAGATGTCAATTGATGAGGTAATCGAGAAATATATGGATAAGTTAAGGTTTGTGCAACAATGGGTGCCTGATGAACAATCAAGAATCTAGCATTTTGTGAATATGATCTTGCTAGAATACAGGACATTTGTGAGGTCCGCGCCGACATTATCTCAGGCCTTTGTGTTGGCAAAGATGGTAGAAAGTGATGTTAGAGTAGTAAGAGGTATGAATATAGGGAATGTGGTACCGCAGGGTAGTCAGGCTACCATTCAGTCAAGTTCTAAGTCTAAGAAACCATTTGGGTTTAGACAAAAGGGTACAGGTAATCAAGTAAGCACAGGGTCTAGTTCGGGTAAGAGAGAATGGTGTAAGGGTTGTAAGTCTTCTCACAGTGGGCAATGTTCAGAGGCGACGAGAAGATGTTTGAGATGTGGTATGGTAGGTCATGAATCGCAGGGGTGTTCCTTCGGGGAGAATGTGTGTTGGAGTTTTCACCAGTCGGGTCACCATTCAGCAAGTTGTCAGATGTTAAAGGGCGCAAGTTTTGGGGCAGGGTCAGGGGCGCGTTCGGCATCTGTCGGGGGTTCTACAGCCTCAAGTGGACAGAAGAAAAAGAACCCATCGAGTGCGGAATCCAGGGCCTTTCAGATGACAGTTGAGGCCGCAACTAAAAATGATGACGTCATAACCAGTATGTTCTTGATCAACTCAATTCCTGCAAGAGTATTGTTGGTTTCGGGTGCAAATAGGACGTTTTTGTCTGTAGATTTCTGTACTAAGTTAGGGTTACCTACTACTGTACTACCTGAGCCTGTTTTAGTAGAGGTAGCTGATGGTAAGAAGGTTCCAGTCATAACGTATGTGTCTGGAGCTAGTATAGAAATTGATAGTAGACCGCTTGCTATGTCCTGTTTAGTGGTGCCTATCGCAAACTTTGATGTAGTGTTAGGGATGAACTGGATGAGCTTGCATAAGGCCCACATTAAGTGTGATAAGAAGATTGTGACCTTTCATTTGAATGATGGAACCCGTATTGTGGCCCGAGGGGAATGAAGTGGGTTCAGTTTTCCATTGATCTCTATGATGAAGGCGAAGAAGTCACTTTCTAAAGGGTGTGAGTCTTTTATGGCTTATGTTATTGATTCTAAGATAGAGAAGAGATCAATTAATGATATTCCAGTGGTTTCAGAATTTCCTGAGGTATTTCCTGACGAATTACCGGGGTTTTCGCCGGTAAGAGAAGTAGAATATAAGATTGAGTTGGTTCCGGGAACAACTCCAGTGGCTAAGGCTCCTTATAGGTTAGCACCTTCTGAAATAAGAGAGATGATGTCTCGGATACAAGAATTGTTAGACAGAGGGTTTATAACATCGAATTCTTCACCGTGGGGTGCACCGGTGTTGTTTGTAAAGAAGAAAGACGGTACTCTAAGAATGTGTATAGATTATCGAGAATTGAATAAGAGAACGGTTAAGAATAAGTATTCGTTGCCTAGGATCGATGATCTATTTGATCAGCTTCAGGATGCGTCATACTTTTCGAAGATGGATCTTAGATCTGGGTATCATCATGTTCGGATTGCAGAATCAGATATACCGAAGACAGTGTTTAGAATGAGATATGTGCATTACGAGTTCTTGGTTATTCCATTTGAGTTGATGAATTCTCTGGCAGTCTTTATGGATCTTGTTGATGCATTTTCTGAAAGTCCCTAGACATCTACCTTACGTTTGTGAACAGTACTTCATTTTATGGGCTACCATGATCGCTCGTTATTATCCTATCTGTGTTTATATGTTGTTACAGGTACTGCAGGAATGCGATAAGGATGTCTGACATAATTAGACTCTGTCAGACGTACGAGTGAAGTCTCACTCATACGATTGACAAGCTCATACGCACGGTTGAGCTGAGCTGAGTCACAAATCTAATCTGAGTATACATACACGATTGTGTGATCACCCGTACGGCTAAGGCAGCACACTCGTACGAGTGATGGCTGACTCGCACGGTTGAGTCAACAGCAGGGGTATATAAGTGTTATGTTCTTCATTTTAGGTTAAGCCTCTCATTACACACACGTCACTCAGATCTGGTAGCCTTATACGATTCTCTCTCAACCCAAATCACTCAAGAGGTGAATAATAGCTCTAGGTGTTAATCTAATCACACAATCCATTGTTGTGGTTTGACTAAATTAATCCCAAAAAGCACAATATTCACTAGAATGGTTTGATTCACTAATTCCGCCTTTGTGTGAATTAAACCTATTGATTTTGAAGTTCCTAGTCATGTTTCATCATTGGTATCAGAGCGTTGGTTGTGATTTCAACATCATCTAGTGATTTTTGGTGATTAAAGAGTTTGTTATTTTGGGTTTTTGAGTTTTAGAGTGATTTTGATCAAAAAGGAATCATTTTTACGTGTGTAATTGTGATTAGAGAGTGTGTTTATGTTAGTTTAGTGCTAATCCAGCTTGTGGATGAAGAAATTGAGGTTTAACATCAATTTCTATGGTTTTTGAGTGAATTAGGGTAAACAGCAGCTCACACGAGTGGGGCAAAATAAATTTGCTCACTCGCGCAGTTGACCAGACGGTTGACATCACTCGTGAACTCACACGCATGGTTTAGCATAACCTTGCTAGGTTAAGTGACTACAGTCTGATCACACAAGTGATCAAGCGGTTGACAGTGACACGTACGAGTAAACACACGGGTGATCCTTACTCGCACATCTGAGACTTAGTAATTGGTTCTTTGTTTGAGTTTTGACACGTACGATTAAGTAGTGACACGTACGCTTAAGTTGTGACACGTACGGCTGAGATTGTCACGCGTACGGTTGATATCCTGAACCGCACGGTTTACCTTTAGTAAAAATTTTCAAGATGTTTAATTCAAACGATTATACATTAGCTGCACCGTTAGTTCAGAGTATTACGAATATAACTCAACGATTACTCCTTGCTGAGAGTGAATCCGGAAGTGGTACAAAATGTCCGAGGTTAATGAATATGGATAACTATTCCACTTGGAAGTCGAGATTTAAGATTTGGTCTGATGGTCAGGACACGAAGCTTTGGAAGTACATTGAAACTGAATTTCAATGGCCACGTTCACCTGTTACAAATGAATTGTTTACATTGCATAATATACCTTCGAAAAACGTGAAGAGTATAACTTGGAAAAGAAGATGTACTGTAACTTGACAAGTGCTCTTGATGGTCTGATTTTCCATCAATTTCTGTGCCATGATAACTCATTCAAGATATGGGAAGCACTTCGTACTTTTAATGAAGGGAATTCATCTTACAAAACTAGAAAAGGTTTAGAGTTGAAAGCTGAGTTTGATCATTTTCACTGGCAAGTTGGAGAGTCTATTACAGAATTGGTTGAAAGATATCGTCATTTGCTAGCTGAAATACACAAGCATGACGTAACCATTGAAGAGAAAGACAAAGTAACATGTCTAGATGGAGCATTACCTTTAGAATGGAATGGTTTCGTATTAACTATGAAAACCAGTGGAGAACTTGCTACTACTACAGTGAACTCGTTTATTGCAAGACTTTAGGAAGAAGAACTAGAGATGTTAAACAAAGTCAAGAGGTCTAAACAAGTCCAAGACACGAAAATGTATTGTCCAAATGGTTACACACCGCCTAAGTCAGCTCATGCACCATTTCAAACAGCTTTTGCTACGAACAATCAGAATATGTATGGTTTGAATGTTAGCAGTGCACCTATTCAACAACCTTCGTATCCACCACAAGTTTCACCATGTTCTCTCAATACTCAATCACAACCTACTTCCAATACTACAGAGTCATCTACACCGACTGCATCAGATGTTCTTTCTGCACTTAAGATTGAAAACATAAGGAAAGTTGGGAAAGAAAAGATTAGTGAAGATATAGCTTTACTATCAAGCCTTGTTAATTCTTATGATAGTTATCTTGATGGTCGTGTGGGTAACATTCATCTACTAACAGAAGATTATCATTAACTTGATAGAGATGAAGCAGAAAAGATGGATATTATGTGGGGTATGGCAAATCTTGTGATAAGAGCAAGAGATTACGAAGTGCGAACTGGAAAACTGATCAGTCTGACCAAAGATACAAAACTGGGATTTGATATGAATACTGTTACTTGTTACAACTGTGGAGAATTAGGTCATTTTTCAAGACAGTGCACAAAACAGAAGAAGCAGGGTAATCGTAATCCTTTCAAGAATCAGAACTACAGTTCTCAGAGTCAAACTACTAAGCGTGAGATCTATATTATTGATAAAGTAAATGAACCAGAAACAGCCGAGAATCCTAACAAAGCTTTGGTTATCATTCATGGAGATGATGGTGATTGGTCTATCAAATTGAATGTAGATGATCAACAACCTAAAACTAACATGGCAAATATCACTGAATCTGAAGCAGATTGTGTTACTGATCAGAATTTAGTTGAGAAGCTGACTGCTCGTGCTGAAAGAGCTGAAAGATTATCTCGAACAAGTCAGAAAGAGAAGATTCAGAAACAGGTTAAAGACAAATTTAAGAAGGCACGTGATTTAGTTCCTCGTACACCTGAATCTGGAAGTGTTTCACCAACATCGTCAGAGGACTACTACTTCAACAGTTGGAAGGATAAATAAGGTGATACCTCAGTGTTTGAAGAAAGTCTAGAAGCTGATCAAAGTGAAGAAACATTGGTTGATGCTGATAAAGAACTAGACGAATGGGGTAGAATGATTGCAGTTGAGCTGGAAATGTTAGTTCTTATGGGTGAAGGTTCAGATCTTGAGAGTGTAAATTCAGAAGATGATGATTCAGACAAAATTTCAGATTCAGAAATTGAAGATAAAGCTGACCTTACTGGAGTTAACCAAACTGATTTTGAAGCATTGAACAAGCAAGCAATTGACTTACTAAGGATGTGCTTATCAAAAAGTGATCTTGAGAAGGTCTCCGGGTTATCTAGAGCCAAAGATATTTGGGATAGACTTGAACAGATTCATTTGGGTAAAGATGCTGATACATCATAGTTCCTTACAGACTCGTCAGAATCAGAAGATGAGCTCGGTGATGGGAAGAAGACAAATTACTTTGCACTTATGGCTGTGACTTCTTCATCAAATAACGCTCAACAGGTATCTTCTGATCCATCTACTATTAATGAATGTATTAAATGTGCTGAATCTAAGATAACAATAGATAATTTAACAAAGGCATATGCGGAGTTGAAAGAAAAATGGCATGCAGACCATGTGACCACTAAGGTTGAAAACGAGTTGAAAGGGCAGATCAAAGTTTATAAAAAATAACTTCACGATCTTAAATGTTATAACTTTGACATAAATCAAGCTTTAATTAAATGTGTTGACACAATTAATGAACTAAAGAAAGAAAATGAATGCGTTAAAGCTGATTTAGAACCAATTTCAATTAAAATGAAATGTTGGGCAAGTGCGTCGCAATGGAATGCATTAATGGTAGAACTTAATGACACCAAGGGCAAGGGTATTGGATATAAGTCTGCATCTCCTCCTTTTCAGAACACATTTGTTAATGCAAACGTAGTTGACGGTCGACCAGAAGATTGTTTCCCTCCTATTTATGAAGATTATGTTGAAAAGAATAAAAAATGTAGCTCAACTAAGAATACAACTTCTGATGATACTGCTGAAGGTGCTCTAGATAATGAGGAAGATAGGAAAACTGGGTTAGGAGATAACTCTAAGAAAAGTAGAGTTAGAACACCGAAAGGTCCTATTAAAATTTTAAGAAATCCTAGATTTGCTAACAGACCAGTCCCTCCTGTTACACCTAAGCCTGTTCCAAGAAATAAAACAAATGATTCTCCTGTATTTGTAAGAACACAATGTAGTGACCCGAACTTTTCCATGATTATATATTAAATGAAAACTATATTTACATGATTAAATGTTTCCAACATGTTAAGCAATCAAACTTGTTAAGACTTGATTAATTGAAATAGGTTTCATATAGACAATTGACCACCCATGTTGACCGACGATTCACGAACGTTAAAAACTTATAAAAACTACTTGATGATATATATATGGATATATATATATAGTTAACATGAGATTATGATAAGGAAGTATCTCACTAAGTATATTAACAATGAGTTATATACATAAAAATGAGAGTATTGAATTAAGAAGCTCGAAACGATATTCATAACGATTATCGTTATAACAACGTCTTACTAAATACATATGAATTATATTAAGATATTGTTACACTATATTTAACATGATAAAATGATAATTATATATATCATTAAGTATGTTAACAATGAACTACATATGTAAAACAAGACTACTACCTTAAGAATTTTGAAACGAGGCATATATGTAACGATTAACGTTGTAACGACATTGTAATGTATATATATCATATTAGGATATATTCATACATCATAATATCATGATAATGTAATAATTTAACATCTCATTTCTTTTGATAAACAAGGGATTAATTACATTACTTTGAGTTGTGATTGAGTCTGAGACTTGTATACACTGGGTCGTGGATTGATTCGAGATATTATATATTGATTTATTTCTGTACTACTAACGTTGGACTATTAACTTAACAAAATTAAATCGTTAAAAGATAATAAAACATATTGTGATTATATTTCGATCCTACTTTGATATATATGTATATATTTGTTATAGGTTCGTGAATCGACCAGTGGTCATGTGTTATTTTTCGACGAAGGGATAATCTGTGAAAGTGAGTTATAGTCCCACTTTTAAAATCTATTATTTTTAGGATGAGAATACATGCAGTTTTATAAATGATTTACAAAAAAGACACAAGTGATCGAATTTACATTCTATGTTGAATTATCGAACCGAATATACCCCTTTTTAGCTTGGTAGCCTAAGAATTGGTGTTTATTATAATTGCCACCAATTGACGCGAATCCTAAAGATAGATCTATTTGGCCCAACAAGCCTCATCTGAGTTACGGATGCTTTAGTACTTCGATTTATTATGTCCGATGAGAGTCCCAGAATGATGGGAATATTCTATATGCATCCTGTTAAGGTCGGTTACCAGGTTTTCATCAAATGAATGATTTTTATGCAGATTGCATGTTATTGAAAATGGAAATGGAAATCTTGTGGTCTATTATTACGATTTGATAAATATATAGGTTAAACCTATAACACACCAACAATTTTGTTGACGTTTTAAGCATGTTTATTCTTAGGTGATTATTAAGAGCTTCCGCTATTGCATGCTAATTTAAGTACAAGAATCGGAGTCAGCATGCATGTAATATATTGTTTAAAAACTGCATTCAGAGATTTAAATCAATGTGTAATATTATTGTAAACCAATATGTAATGTTCGTGTGTAAAACGTTATCTTTTAGATTATCATTACTTGATAATCTATGTTATGGTTTTTAAACATTTATTGATAAATAAAGGTTATGGTTTGTTAAAACGAATGCAGTCTTTGAAAAACGTCTCATATAGAGGTCAAAACCTCACAACGAAATCAATTAATATGAAACGTTTATAATCGATATGAACGGGATATTTCAGTTGGTATCCGAGCATTGGTCTTAGAGAACCAGAAATTGCATTAGTGTGTCTTATCGAGTTTGTTAGGATGCATTAGTGAGTCTGGACTTTGACCGTGTTATCTTTAAAAAACGATTGTTTAACATTTTTGTTGGAAACTACATATTGTTAACATGTAAATATTATGTGATATATTAACCTCTTAATGTGTTTGATATTATGTGATAGATGTCTACCTCTAGTAAAAATCTCATCGACTCACCTAATAATAATGAAGAGTCGAATATATATTGGGAAGAATCACAAATTCCCGAAGAGGAACCGGAAGAAGAGGAACCGGAAGAAGAAGAGGTTCCGGAGGAGGAAATATTAGGAACCATAGAAAATTAGATAAATAAAAAAAATTCTCAACCAATGTACCACAGTTAAAAATGGTCAATGGTGTTTCCGCCGAGGAAGCAAAATATTGGGAAAATTACCAATTTTCTGATGGGAAATACCGTCAACACCCGTATTTTTTAAGTTTTAACTATAACCCGGGGACATCTAAACAACCAGGTTTTTCTAAACCATTTGTGAAAACAACGGCTCATATTAGGGGAGCACCATATATCCCTAGGAAATTAGCTAAACGAACCAAGTCCGAAGAGGAAGAAACAAGTGAGTCGGAATGAAGAGTAGTAATCATGATGTGTAATATATGTATTGAAGTGTGCTTGTACTTTTATGTTATATTTAAAAATTGCTTGTATTGTTTGTTAATTATCTTTTACGAATCTAATCCTCGTCTATTTTACAGTATAAAAACACACAATGGACGTTAAGGATAGACAACCGAATATTTTAGAAGACCTACCCGGGGACATGATTGATGAAATCTTGTCTAGAGTCAGTCAGAATTCATCGGCACAATTATTTATGGCAAAATTAGTTTTTTAAACATTTGAAAGACGGTCCAGGCATGCCTTAGTTTATAAAAGGCTTTCCTTTGAAAGATGGGGTATATCACATTGGGGAGACTTTAAGTTACGCCGTGTTTACTTTAAAGCATTAAATGCGGGGAACCCAAATGTAATTTTACGCTACAGGTTGAGAGCCTATTTTGACTCCACATATCCCAACATAGGACTTGGTTCTTTAGAAAGAGCTTCCAACATGCAACTTAGAGAAGCATGTTATGTTTACGGGTTAGTGATGTTCGCTTCTCACCAAATTGAGAAAAAGAACATCGGATTACAACTGCTAAATAAAATATTTCCACAAGTGACGGATTCAGTAGTTGGGGTGACAAACAAGGTTTTTAGATTATTACGGGGCTGTTGGGCATTACGTAAGCCTCGTCCTTTTGACGACGTTACAACATGCTGCCTAGCCAACGGTCACAACGGTTATTTTCCACAGGACCAAGGATGGGAAATAATACTAATAAAACCCAAATGCATGACTTGTTTCTGGACTTATGAATTACGTGTCTTTATTGCCTTTGCTGAACGACTTGCGTATTAACTAGAATTTTTTTCGCAACTGCCTTGTATCAAAGTTATTGTGTGCTATATTTCATACTATATGTAAAATAGCAGTATTATAAGTTTGTAAAATATTGTATAAAAGTTTGAATGCGAAATATTATTGTATTTAGTTTTTCATATAGAATCGTAGTAGTTGAATTGTATCGTAGCTACTAAGTATGAACTTAACGGGTAGGTACTACCCGAATTAAAACTATAAAACGCTAATATGAAGAAAAAGATTTTATAAATAAGTTCATATTATGCTATGAAATACTATTGACTACTCTTGAATTCTATATGATTAACTCAATTCTTTTGGCTATTTTTGAAGGAAATGGCACCGACGACTCGTCAGAACTTGAACAACAGTAAGGAAGACTTCCGTGTTTTCCTTGCTGTGAACATAGCAGCAGTGCAGGCCGCAATGCAAAATAACAATAATAACTCTGGTTCTAGCAGTGGAACTAATTCCACAAGAAATCGTGTAGGATGCTTCTATAATGAATTCACTGCCTGTACACCTTTGGAATTTGATGGAACCGAGGGTCCAAACTGATTAAAACGGTGGACCGAAAAGGTTGAATCAGTGTTTGCCATAAGTAAATGTACTGAAGAAGACAAAGTAACGTACGCTACGCATACCTTCACAGGTACTGCGTTAACATGGTGGAACACCTATCTCGAGCAGGTGGGACAAGATGCTGCTTACGCACTACCGTGGTCAGCATTCAAGCACTTGATGAACGAGCAGTACCGTCCCAGAAACGAGGTCAATAGGCTTAAGGTAGAGCTTAGAAGATTACGAACGCAAGGTTTCAACATCACCACGTACGAACGATGATTCACAGAGTTGTGCCTATTGTGTCCAAGAGCGTTCGAAGATGAAGAATGGAAGATTGACACATTTGTAATAGGGTTACCAGAAAGGATTCAAGAAGATGTGAGTTCACACGAGCCCGCCTCCATACAAAAGGCAAGTCAAATGGCTCACAAACTTATAAATCGGATTGAGGGAAGGATTAAAGAACAGGTGGCCGAAGAGGCCAACACGAAACAAGTCAAGAGAAAGTGGGAGGAAAACCGTGACAAGAGTTACCAATACAACAACATCAATCAAAACCACAATCGCAACAACTATCCCAACAACCACAACATCAATCGCAACAACAATAATCTCAATTCCAACAACAACTACAATAAACGTCCCAACAACAATAACTTCACCAAACATCCCAACAACAATAACAACCACAACAATCCCAATAACAATCTCAATAGCAACAATGAAAACAATAATCAGAAAATTCCATGCTATAAGTGTGAAGGATATCATCCGGGTAAATACTGTGAAGTAGTATGCACCAAATGTAATAGAAAGGGTCATAGTGCAACGAGGTGTGAAGATTTCGGACCAAGGACTAAAAGAACAGATAATGCCCACATTATTTGTTTCAGATGCGGGAAGAAGGGTCACTACAAACTACGTGCCCAAATCAGGAAAACAAATGGGCAAAGCCGTGAAAGAGTTTTTAACATTAATGCAGAAGAAGCACAGGAAAACCCGGAGCTTGTTACGGGTACGCTCCTTATTGATGAAAAACCTGCTTATGTTTTATTTGATTCGAGTGCGGATAGAAGCTATATGAGTAGAGACCTTCTTATGCTAAATTAAGTTGTCCATTGACGCCTTTGGATAACAAATTTTTACTCGAATTAGCAAACGGTAAATTAATTTCAGCAGATAAAATATGTCGGAACAGAGAAATTAAACTGATTAGCGAAACGTTTAAGATTGATTTGACACCAGTAGAGTTAGGGAGTTTTTTTCATGACCCGTCCTAATCCATCTGGACGAATACATTACATTTGGTTACATCGCGAGTTTCTGACCTCTATATGATACATTTTACAAACATTGCATTCGTTTTTAAAAGACAAATTTTCATCACATCGAAAGTTGATAGGCATGCATACCATTTCAGAATATATCCAACTATAATTGACTTAATAATAATTTTGATGAACTCAACGACTCGAATGCAACGTCTTTTGAAATGTGTCATGAATGACTCCAAGTAATATCTCTAAAATGAGCAAATGCACAGCGAAAGATTCCTTTAATACCTGAGAATAAACATGCTTTCAAGTGTCAACCAAAAGGTTGGTGAGTTCATTAGTTTATCATAAATATTCATTTCCATCATTTTTAATAGACCACAAGATTTTCATTTTCATTTCTCATAAATATATGTCCCATGAATAGAGACAAAAAAATCATTCATATGGATTGAACACCTGGTAACCGACCTTAACAAGATGCATATAGAATATCCCCTATCATTCCGGGACTCCCTTCGGACATGATAAATTCGAAGTACTAAAGCATCAAGTACTTTGGATGGGGCTTGTTGGGCTCAATAGATCTATCTTTAGGATTCGCGTTAATTAGGGTGTCTGTTCCCTAATTCTTAAATTACCAGACTAAAAAGGGGCATATTTGGTTTAATAATCCAGCCATAGAATGTAGTTTCGATTACTTGTGTCTATTTCGTAAAACATTTATAAAAGCAGCGCAAGAATTCTCAGTCCCAAAAATATATATTGTAAAAGCATTTAAAAAGGGAGCAAATGAAACTCACAATACTGTATTTTGTAGTAAAAATACATATGACGACATTGCACAACTGAACAATGCAGGGTTGGCCTCTGATTCACGAACCTATATAATTTGTATATTTATTAATATACATAATTGTATTCGAACATATATATATATATATATATATATATATATATATATATATATATATATATATATATATATATATATATATATATATATATATATATATATATATATATATATATATATAAATTTATTAGTTATAACATTTTTATATATTTTTGTAGTTATTTAGGATTTATTCTAAACTTCATTAAAAACATATTCTTTATTTATGTAAATCATATCTTAACTTATATGTTATATATATTTATTTTATGTATATATTATTACAACAATTAATATCTATACTTTTAGTTATCTTGATATCTATATATATATTTATATACACCTATTTTTAGTATTATATCTAAAAGTCAATATTGTATAAGTATTTTAAATGTTAGCCTGTTTGATATATAGTTATATGGGACATTATTTTAGTTATAGTAAATGTAATAAGTATCTTTTATGGAACTAATATTTATTTGTTAAAATGATAGTTTTGATAATAATAAGTTACTAATAATAATAATAACTTTATTAATAATGATAATACTAATAATAATAATAATAATAATAATAATAATAATAATAATAATAATAATAATAATAATAATAATAATAACGATATTGTTGATAATGATACCTATGTTAGTGATAATAATCCTTATAATTGTAAAAGTGATACTAGTAGTAATATTAATGAGAAAAATGATAACTTGTATTATATTCCGTAATAATACTAATAACCCTAATCATAATAATATTAATACATATATTAGTAACAATATCTATATTTCATAAATGATACAATTTAACAATAATCAACATTTTAATACTACTTATAGCAATAATAATAATAATAATAATAATAATAATAATAATAATAATAATAATAATAATAATAATAATAATAATAATAATTAATAATAATAATAATAATAAAAATAATAATAATAATAATAATAATAATAATAATAATAATAATAATAATAATAATAATAATAATAATAATAATAATAATAATAATACTTGTTCTAGTGTTAATTTTTATATTATTAACAATTAAGATACTAGTAATAATTAATATAACAATAATAATACCAATAAGTAGTAATAATAATAATAATAATAATAATAATAATAATAATAATAATAATAATAATAATAATAATAATAATAATAATAATAATAATAATAATAATAATCATAATAATCATAATAATCATAATAACATTTCTAATAATAATCATACTAATAATAATAATAATATTAACAACAATAATAATGCTATTAATAATAATAGCAACAATATTAATAATAATAACAAAAATGAAAATGAAAGATTATACCCTTTCTGAATGCTTTTATAAAAAGATTGCCCCAGACCGGGCTCGAACCCGAGACCTCTCGCTCACCCAATCACCTTGCAAACCATCCATCCATAAGTGTTTTTCTGATTTTAACACCACGATTTAATTATATATCCTAGAACTGTCTGTCTCACTAATCTTTCTTCCTCTCCACCATGTAAATCGATCAGACATCCTTTTAATCATAACAACGAATAGTTTGTTTGGTTTTTAAGACTTAATATCCAATACATAATCGATTGATTGAGGTTAATTGGAAAGAAAAAAAATAAAAAAAATGACAGAACAGAAAGAGCTGTTCGTCGATGGTAAAAAAATTAAATTGATTTTGAAATGTAAAACGTTTTACTCAATTGTTACAACATGAATTGGGTTACATATACTTCCTGTAAACTTTAAAAATTATCAATTTAACTTGAATCGTAACATATACCTCTAATTCGATTGAAGAACTTTGGTTGACTTTTAAAAAAATTGAAACTTTGACTCCAAAATTTGGATTCGATAAAAAGAATTGAGTTTTGAAACTTTCCAGATATGTTGAATATAAGATTCCTACATATTTATAGATTTTGTAATAAAGCTTGAATTCAAATTTTGGCTAAAATAATCAAGAACAGGGGTACGGGACTGTTTTTCTTATTTTCTTTCAAAGATAATTGATTACCAGACGTTGTAATTGTTATTGATAATGAAAGGGAATTTGAATGACTTCTCTCACAATATGAATCCAGTCGATTGTATGTAAAGGGAAAAAAAAATGAGTCGACAGGAACAAGTGTATCAGAAGAAGATGATAAAAAAATCAAAAGCAGAAAAGGACCTTAAACAGATTCGTACTAATTTGTTACAGGCGCAATCAATCCAGCAGACAAATATAAGATTCAGATATTGATGTCTAACTAATTCTGTATTATTATCATCTATTATTGTTATTTGAAAAATATATAATAATGAACATTTTTATAATAATAAGAATTAAATTAATAATTATATCAATTTAATATTAATTATAATAAATGTAATAAGAATATCGATATTAATAAATCTTTAAATAAAAGAGATAGTTTTTAACATTCAACAAGATAATAACCAAATTTATAATTTTGTTGCTACTAATTATGACATTTGTTATGATAATAATAATAATAATACTAGTAATTAATATATCAAATTTCATATTTATGTATTACATATAATAATAACAATAACACTGATATTAACATTAAATATTTAGTTTTAACATTCATGAAAGCAATAATAATAACATTAATACAATATTTGTATTTTATCTTGTAGTTACATTTATTTATATGTTATTAATTACTTATTTTATATATATTTAATATTTATACATTCTAACAATATACATATAGTACTAATTATGTATAGATATCACATATATATATTCCAACTACTACATATATAATTATATCTTTGAATATCAAATTCTATTACGTAGATAAATATGTTAATTATATATATTAAAATAAATAAACTCAAAGTATAACATTATACATTTAATACCTTTTTGTCATTGATAATATATGTTCGGGATTATTTATCTTCAATATATATTCAAAATAACAAGTTTTAATTATTTGTAGTTATTTTCCATAATAATTAAATCACATAGTAGTTCATTAATATATTTAATTCAATATATAATTATTTATATCTACATTTCTGTTTAAAATTAAAGGTTTGTGAATCGTCGAGAATGGTCAAAGGTCAAATGATCTCATCAATATAATTCAAAATTTTAAGACTCAAATTTACAGACTTTGCTTATCGTATCGTAACCATATAAAGATTTAGTTTAAATTTGATCGGAAATTTTTGGGTCGTCACAGTACCTACCCGTTAAAGAAATTTCGTCCCGAAATTTGAGTGAGGTGGTCATGGCTAACAATCAAAATGTTTTCATGACGAATACGAGTTGATAAATAGAGTTTTATCATCATTGGGTAATATGAGTAAAACAATTCGTTTACTCGAAACTTATGGTTGAAGCTATTATAACAGAGTGAATATGAGGAATAGGAATTTTTCTTAACCGGTGACGTAGTCACGGTTAGTTTTAGAAAATAAGGTGCATCTTAACTTTTGACGTTGTCTTGGTTGAATTCCGGAATTCAAGGGATTTAAAGAACATCTTTGAAATCTAAAAGATTTAATTCATCAGCGAATAAGGAAATTAAGATCTCTCTAATTAAATACGGTGATCTGCCTCGATTACTCTGTCTGATATTTCCATTATAAATTAAACTCTCCTGTTCCATTGTTCTCACCATTCCTATACTTTCTCTCTTAGTTCATACATCCAAAAGATTATGAAAATGCTTAATCCAGTTCTGATCCTTGTCCTTATCCTGACTATCGTAACAATCATTCTCCTTTTCCAACTTCCACCGGAGGAATCTGTTTTCTTCTATTTCGCCCTTGGGGTTATAGTGTTCTTAATTCTCCCGTATCTTTATGTTGCAATAAACATTGATATACACGGTTTGTAATTTATGTGTTGTTATCGGGCTTTATATTCTCCTTTATATTTCAAATTCCCTGCTTCTGTCTTCAATAATCATTGTCATCCACAGTTAATGCTCTCTCCTATTTGCTGCGATTTATACCCCTCATTTCTATTTCGAATATTCATTTTTTTGTTTTATTTTCCCGACTTTAAACTAAGCGAATAATGGTCCAGAATTCGTAGATATGAATTTCGGAATGAACATAGTTAATGTTCTAAGAAAGAAATGGTAATAGCACAATCTGACTTGTCAAATTACCAGAATTCAAGAAAAAGATATAACTATCAAGAAAATATGTTCTTGATATGTTTATAGATTAGACAGAATGTAAGAGTCATGTAACATGGTACATGATGACGTTATGGTCTGTGAATCATCACGTTCCACTAGAAAATCAGCATGACTTACTATAATATAATCACGTTGATCAAGTGTCATTATATTATACTAACTCATGCATCAATTTCCAACACTACTTCAAAAGCATTCTTATTTTAAACTCGAAGGTTTACAGAATATAGAAACTAAGACAGTTTTCCTTTATGATATATCACAGATAGCGCGGAGAGATAATTTATATCGGACGAGAATATTTATGAAGATATCTTCAGAAATATTGAGGATATTAATAATGAAAGATACGATAACATCTTAGAATTTTTGAATCAAGTTGTGATGAAGGATGATTTAGAGTGATTAAGGAGCAAGGTATTCGTTAAAGATTTCATCAGAAATAGAATCATCAAGATTCTTTTATGTACAAGTTTAGTCCTTGTTCAGAGTCTCTTTCATGATTTGTTCAATTCATTTTTCAGTATCAAAATCTTTGAGCTTTTCCAACACTCCATTCTTTATCATCAAACTTTTGACTGTTAAGGCAGTCTTCAGTTTTCCCTACTTCATCAACTTTTTCAAAACTCAGAAAACTGATTTCATAGGTTAAAGCGCTTTTAAGAAATTCCGAATCGAAGATCATAATTCTAGGAGATAAATGTTATATGTATACATATAACTGTTGATGTAGACATGCGGTGAGATTTTAAAATACTGATTGCTGATTCTCGATAATTGGTATGGCAATTCTCGTTACAATATGCGGATGAGTATATGATAGGGTTTTGATGAACAAATATAATGATTTATCGGAGATATTTAAGCCAAGGAGCAACGAGGTTGCTGGTACGTCTGCTGGTAATATGGTGGAATATAAAAGGTTCCCCGGTAACAATAAAAGAGTACGCATATATATCAAGGTTATAATAAGGCTAATTCGAATGAAAGTCGAAGTTGATTTGCTGGAGCTGTGAAAAAATTGGCTAATTTGGAAAGGGATTGCAAGGCTATTTTCGATAATAACAACGCTAAAGGATTTAGCACAGCTACGTGTTAAACGTTTACTCAGTTTCTGAGAGTTTCTCAGGTGCATAACTATATGCATAAATCTTTCCTTCCGTAGATGATGTGCAGTTGATTCATCCTATCGATTGAGGTGTTTTCAAGAATCATGAAAGGTGTGAACGCAGATTGTAATCGTCAAGATACAAATGAGGTTTAAGATGAGATTAAGTGGCAAACTTGAAGAAATGTTTAGTTTCATATGTTATAATCAATATTTTAATTCATTTTAATTGTCCAATGTTATTAGTCCACAGTCGATAGTCCACAGTCGATAGTCCACAGTTAACAGTCCAATAATTCATATATAGTTTAATTTATAATATTCGATGTAATTAATACGTATCGTGACCCGTGTACATGTCTCAGACTCGATCACAACTCAAAGTATATATATTATTGTAGAATCAACCTCAACCCTGTATAGAGAATTCGATCATTACTGCATATAGAGTGTCTATGGTTATTCCAAATAATATATATAGATGCGTCGATATGATATGTCAAAACCTTGTATACGTGTCCGGATATTTAAAGTGCATAAAATAAATAACAGAAATTAGATGACGATAAATAAAATTGCGAGAATATAAATTACGATAAATAAATTGTGATAATTAAATTGCGATAAATAAATTGCAATAAATAAAATATAATACGGAATTAACAGTTAGCTAGGAACAGTTAGCTAGGAATAGTTAGCGTGGATTCTTAACAAAATTTCTCATAATTAATTTGTTTGTTTCTAACAAATTTTATTTTTTCCAATATTTTCTTCATTATGCCACTTGTTGGATTATGATAAGTCAAGATCCAAATATGAAAGTAAAAATGGTTATTCTGTGGTGAACGGATTCGTATATCTATGGATGTAAGTAGGATAGTAAATGACTGTTGAATCAGATTCGAAGAATGTACAGTGTAACTTAATAGTGTGAAATCTAAATATTCCTTGGGTATTACCTACCCGTTAAAATATTTTTACCATTAACAGTTGTATAAAAGAATTTTTAATTACAATCTTTATGAAAACATATATACATATATATTTTCTTCAGATGTAATCATGGATTTAATGAGTTAATATGATATTAATATCATTTGGTTTTCAATTGGAACTAGAATGAATAATCTCTAAAACTTTAGAGATTACATAATCGCCGTGAAGAACGAAGATAATAGTTGTACAACGATACATAGAACGAGGATTATACTCGAGGTATAGAATGTGATGTTGAGGCGTGTGTTGTTGGTGGTACAGTTGCTGATACTGGTGGTACTGTTGGTGTCGATGATGCTGCAGGTGCTTGTAAGTTGTGCACCATATTCTCCAAAGTTGTTACTCGGGCGTGAAGCTCGTTGACTTCTACTACTACTCCAGGATGATTGGCAGTTGAAATGAGCGGATGAATAAGGTTTAGAATTGTAGGTATTATGTAATCATTGCGAGATATCCTGGCAATGAGGGTGAAAATGGTGTTTTGGATAGGTTCGCCGGTAAGTGCTTCAGGTTCTTCGCCAAGAGGGCAATGTGGTGGATGGAAAGGATCGCCTTCTTCTTGTCTCCAATGATTAAGTACACTATGAACCCATCAGATGAATTGGGGATGGCTGATTGGCTGATTCATTCTAGTGACGCATGCTTTCGGAGCTCAGGTGGATATCCATATCGGAATAGCTGTCTGAATCCGAGGAATTCGAACTGGTTGGGAGATCCATCTCGTACGATCAGATGGAGGATTTTTCGATATGAAATGATTTTCAAATATTGGATGGTATTCTAACTACATAGAATATCTATATATAGTACTAAAGATTTCGTAGACTACGGAGGAATTTACGACATATGTCAGGCAAGTCTACAGCAACAGATGCGTTAAGATATGAATTATCAAATATGCTAAGATATGAATTTTGTCTATACACTATTCATGCAGTCAATGCAGTAAAACGTTTCTAGATTAAGAATGATAAGCAAGTAATTTCCGAAGGATGATAAGCAGATGATTTTCGACTAGAAATGATAAGCAAAACTTTTGACATGCAGACACGGTCGAAGTCCAGACTCACTAATGCATCTAAACAACTATCAGTTAGACACACTAATGCAAGACCTGGTTCGCTAAGACCACCGCTCTGATACCAACTTTCATGACCCGTCCTAATCCATCTAGACGAATACATTATATTTGGTTACATCGCGAGGTTCTGACCTCTATATGATACATTTTACAAACATTGCATTCATTTTTAAAAGACAAACTTTCATCACATCGAATGTTGATAGGCATGCATACCATTTCAGAATATATACAACTATAATTGACTTAATAATAATTTTGATGAACTCAGCGACTCGAATGCAACGTCTTTTGAAATGTGTCATGAATGACTCCAAGTAATATCTCTAAAATGAGCAAATGCACAGCGAAAGATTCCTTTAATACCTGAGAATAAACATGCTTTTAAGTGTCAATCAAAAGGTTGGTGAGTTCATTAGTTTATCATAAATATTCATTTCCATCATTTTTAATAGACCACAAGATTTTCATTTTCATTTCTCATAATTATACGTCCCATGCATAGAGACAAAAAAATCATTCATGTAGATTGAACACCTGGTAACCGACCTTAACAAGATGCATATAGAATATCCCCTATCATTCTGGGACTCCCTTCGAACATGATAAATTCGAAGTACTAAAGCATCCGGTACTTTGGATGGGGCTTGTTGGGCCCAATAGATCTATCTTTAGGATTCACGTCAATTAGGGTGTCTGTTCCCTAATTCTTAGATTACCAGACTAAAAAGGGGCATATTCGGTTTAATAATCCAACCATAGAATATAGTTTCGATTACTTATGTCTATTTCGTAAAACATTTATAAAAGCAGCGCATGTATTCTCAGTCCCAAAATATATATTGCAAAAGCATTTAAAAAGGGAGCAAATGAAACTCACAATACTGTATTTTGTAGTAAAATGCTTTTTCAATATATATTTAAAAAGGGAGCAAATGAAACTCACAATACTGTAGTTTCATTTGCTCCCTTTTTAAATGCTTTTGAAATATATATTTTTGGGACTGAGAATACATGCGCTGCTTTTATAATTGTTTTACGAAATAGAAACAGGTAAATGAAACTACATTCTATGGCTGGATTATTAAACCGAATACGCCCCTTTTTAGTCTGGTAATCTAAGAATTATGGAGCAGACACCCTAATTGACGTGAATCCTAAAGATAGATCTATTGGGCCCAACAAGCCCCATCCAAAGTACCAGATACTTTAGTACTTCAAATTTATCATGTTCGAAGGGCGTCCCGGAATGATAGGGGATATTCTATATGCATCTTGTTAAGGTCGGTTACCAGGTGTTCAATCCATATGAATGATTTTTGTCTCTATGCATGGGATGTATATTTATGAGAAATGGAAATGAAAATCTTGTGGTCTATTAAAATGATGAAAATGATTGATTATGATAAACTAATGAACTCACCAACCTTTTGGTTGACACTTGAAAGCATGTTTATTCTCAGGTATGAAAGAAATCTTCCGATGTGCATTTGCTCATTTTAGAGATATTACTTGGAGTCATTCATGACATATTTCAAAAGACGTTGCATTCGAGTCGTTGAGTTCATCAAGATTATTATTAAGACAATTATAGTTGGATAAATTATGAAATGGTATGCATGTCGTCGACTTTTGATGTAACGAAAGTTAGTCTTTCAAAAACGAATGCAATGTTTGTAAAATGTATCATATAGATGTCAAGTACCTCGCAATGTAACCAAATGTAATATATTCGTCCAGATGGATTAGGACGGGGTGTTAGAGTTGGTATCAGAGCGGTGGTCTTAGCGAACCAGGTCTTGCATTAGTGTGTCTAACTAGTAGTTGTTACGATGCATTAATGAGTCTGGACTTCGACGGTGTCTGCATGTCAAAAGTTTTGCTTATCATTTCGTGTCAAAAATTACCTGCTTAACATTCCTAAGTCTAGACACGTCCTACTGCCTTTATTGCTCATGTCTTAGCGTATCTGCTAATTCATATCTTAGCGTATCTGTTATTGTTACCTTTGCCTGACAGATTCCGTAGATTCCTCCGTAACTTATGGAATTTTAGTATTATATATGCATATATAAATTATGTATTGCAGGGTACTAATCTACATCCTATAATCTATTCTTATCAAAAATCCTTCATCTGATTGTATGAGATGAATCCCTCAACCAGTTCGAATTCCTCGGATTCCGACAGCTATTCCGACATGGATGTTCACCTAAACTCCGGAAGCAGCGTCACCAGAATGAATCAACCAATCAGCCATCCCCAATTCATATAATGGGTTCGCAGTCTACTTAACCATTGGAGACAAGAAGAAGCGATCCCTTTCATCCACCATATTGTCCTCTGGGCGAAGAACCTGAAGCATTCACCGACGAACCAATCCGAAACACTATTTTCGCCCTCATTACCCGAATATCTCGCCATGATTATATACTATCTCAAATTCAAAACCTTATTCATTCGCTCTTTCTTACCGACAATCATCCCGGAGTAATAAAGTTAACGAGCTTCGTGCCCGAGTTGTATCCTTCGAAAATATGGTGCAAAACATACCAGCTTCGCAAACATCACCGGCACCAACAGTACCATCAGTAACAGCACCCGTACCATCAACAATCCATGCCTCAACATCTCATTCTGTACCTCGAGTATAATCATCGTTCTACGTATCATTCTATATCAATTATCTTCGTTCTTCATGGCGATTACGTAATCTTTAATGTTTCAGAGATTATATATTCTTGTTCCAACGGTAAATCAAATGAGTTTAATATCACATTAACTCATTAAACCCATGATTACATCTGAAGAGAATATATATGTAAGTATATTTTCATAAAGATTGTAATTAAAAATTCTTTTGTACAAACGATTAATGGTGAAAATATTTTAACGGGTAGGTAATACCCGAGAAATATTTAGATTTCACATTAATAAGTTACACTGTACATTCTTCGAATCTGATTCAACAGTCATTTACTATCCTACTTACACCCACTGATATACGAATCCGTTCACCGCAGAATAACCATTTTTCATTCAATTTCATATTTGGATTTTGACCAATCAGAATCCAACAAGTGGCATAATGAAGAAAACATTGGACAGAAATAAAATTTGTTAGAAACAAACAAATTAACTATGAGAAATTCTGTTAAGAATCCACGCTAACTATTCCTAGCTAACTGTTAATTCCTTATTACATTTATTTATCGCAAATTATTTATCGCAATTTGATTATCGCAATTTTTAATTCTCGCAATTTTATTTATCGTCATTTAATTTCTGTTATTTATTTTAATCACTTTAAATATAAGGACACGTATACAAGGTTTTGACATATCATATCGACGCATCTATATATATTATTTGGAATAACCATAGACACTCTATATGCAGTAATGTTTGAGTTAGCTATACAGGGTTGAGGTTGATTCTAAAATAATATATATACTTTGAGTTGTGATCGAGTCTGAGACATGTACACGGGTCACGATACGTATTAATTAATTCGAATATTATATATTAAACTATATATGAATTATTGGATTACTAATTGTGGACTGCTAACTGTGGACTGCCAACATTGGACAATTAAAATGAATTAAAATATTGATTATAACATATGAAACTAAACAATTCTTCAAGTTTGCCACTTGATTTCATCTTAAACCTCATTTGTATCTTGACGATTACAATCTGCGATTCAAACCTTTCATAATTCTTGAAAACACTTCAATCGATAGGATGAACCAACCGCACTTCATCTACGGAAGAAGAGATTGATGCATATAGTCATGCACCTGAAAACACTCGGAACCTGAGTAAACGTTTAACACGTATCTGTGCTAGCTCCTTTGGCATTGTTGTTACTGAAAATAACATTGCAATTCTTCTTCAAATTAGCCAATTTTATCACAGCTTCAGCAAGTCAACTTCAACTTTTCTTTCAAAACAACCGTATTATAACCTTAATATATATGCGTACTCTTTTATTGTTACTGGGGAACCTTTTATATTCCACCATATTACCATCAGCGTTTAATCATCTAAAAACACAATTCTCTTGAAACCACCTCGGATTGATAAAGGAGTTAGTATATTCTTGAAAAACAGATTGAGCAAACCATAAAGGAGACCAAGGCCAAATACAAGGACCATACCATATATTTAAAGAATTCAGGTAATTCTAGATCCGATGAAACCTTCAACGAATATCTTGCTCCGTACTCATGTTAAAATCTTGCGGAAAATCTTTCTTCATCAACCATCGAACTTAGAAATTCCAAAATATCATCACAAATATCTTCGATATTTCTGAAGATATTTTCATAAATATTCTCGTCCGAAATTATTTATCTCTTCATGCTATCTATATTACATCATAAAGGAAACCACTTTAGTTTCTAAATTCCTTTAAAATTCGAGTTTGAATTATGAATGATTTTGAAGTAGTGTTGGAAATTGATGCATGAGTTAGTATTATATAATGACACTTGATCAACGTGATTATATTACAGTAAGTCATGCTGAGTTTCTAATGGAACGTGATGATTCACAGATCATAACATCATCATGTGCCATGTTACATAACTCTTTCATTCTGCTTAACTTCGGAACATATCAAGAAAGTATATTCTTGATAGTTCTATTCTCAGTGATTCTGGTAATTTGACAAATCAAATCATGATATTACGTTCTTTCCTCTTTAGAACATTAAGATCATTCAAAATTCCATACTTACGAATTCTGGACCATTACTCACTTTACTAGAAGTCGAGAGGAGAATAAAAAGGCAAAGAGCTCCAAAATATAAGATAAAATATAAAGCTCAATAACAACACGGAGGTTACAAACCATGGATATTAATACGAATAGCAATATAAAGACATGGTATAATTAAGAATAGTATCACCCCAAGGTAATAGTAGAAGTAAACAGATTTTTCTGGTGGAAGATTGAGAAAAAGGATGACAGAAGTGATAATTAGAAAAATATTAAGGATTAGAACGGGATTAAGCATTTTCACAATCTTTTGGATGTAGAACTAAGAAAGAAAGTATAGGAATGGTGAGAATAATGGAACGGAAGAGTTTAATTTATAATGAAAATATCACACAGAGTAATCGAGAAAGATCACTGAATTTAATTATAGAGATCTTAATTTCCTTATTCGCCGGAGAATCAAATATTTTAGATTTTGAAGATTCTCTTTAAATTCCTTGAATTCCAGAAATCCACCGTAACTACGTTAAAAGTTAAACCTCTATCTCAATCTTTTGTGACAACTTCACTCGTACGCTTCACATAATCGAATCATTTTATCTATATTAATCAAAAATGATAAAACTCTATTTATCACCTTATATTCATCATGAAAACATTTTTATTGTTAGCCATGACTACCTCACTCAAATTTCGGGACGAAATTTCTTTAACGGGTAGGTACTGTGATGACCCAGAAAATTTAGACTAATTTTAAACCAAACTCACGATACGATTTCATAATTCTGACACGATAAGCAAAGTCGGTAATGTCGAGTTTCAAAATTTTTGAACTGTTTTCATATATACGTTTGACCTTTGACTAATCCTGACGATTCACGAACAGTAGTTACGATTAGGTAAGCATATATACATATAACAATTTGCAAAACAATTACAAAATATTAATTGATATACTATGAGGAAATTGTATCAATACATGATTATTATATTTAACTACTCGAGATTTAAAACATAATTATAAATCTATATTGGTTTAATTATATATATATATATATATATATATATATATATATATATATATATATATATATATATATGTGTGTGTGTGTGTGTGTGTGTGTGTGTGTGTGTGTATATATATGATTGCGGAAAATGATTACTGACTACTTTATATTAAATTAAAATGTATAAAAATTAATTTAAAAGATATCTTATTATACGATATATAAGTAGCAATATATAATGTTAATACATTAAATTTAAGTATGAATTAAAATATAGTTGTCTTATTAACACTAATATCATCATATGTATATTATTATTATCAATATTAGTATTATTGATATAATTATTACAAATATAGATATTAAAAATTCTAATAAGAGTTATGATAATAAAAATAATAATTTTAGATATAAGTATTATTTGGAGAATAATTAAAAACAATAATTTACATCTAAAATAAATTATCTACCATTAGTAAGAGTTATCATATAAATTTTTTTATTATCATTAGAAAATAATACATTTTATCATTTTTTATCATTAACAATATTATAATTATCAAATTCACCAAAAATTATTATTGTAACATATTATTATTATTATTACTCTTATTATTATTATTATTATTATTATTATTATTATTATTATTATTATTATTATTATTATTATTATTATTATTATTATTATTATTATTATTATTTTAATAAAATTATAATTAATTATTAAAATCTATGATATAAATCAGAAATTATGATTTGAGAATCATTCAGGTACCTTTCAAACTGTATTAGATTGATGACTTTATCTGATTTACACAACAAATTGATCCAACAAACAAACAAACTCTGTTATATATCGATTTCAGCTTTATTTATTTTTAACTTTATACTTATGTTTTTAACTTACTGATTTGGCGACTCTATTATCATAAAACACGATCAAGTCATGAGTGTAAGAAATCGTTCAACCTTCTCTCATCCAACATAAATTATACACTACAATTACACGCTTTAACTCAATCAAATTCAACAGAAAATGAAGAACAGGTTCGACACCTCTGTTCTTGAAACTTTTTACTAAATTCTCGAATTAAAATGAAAATTAAAAATCTAAAAATGCAGATTTGTTAGAAATTCATCATTTAAACTATCTGGAAAGTTTCAATTGCCAATTTTCAGTATCGAGTTTTAATTCTTGAGTCAAACTTAAATTTTCAAAAAGTCAAACAAGGAGTTCATAGTGAAATTCGAAATTGTTTTACTGTTTTGAGTTAAATTGGTGATTCAGATAGTTCATAAAGATGATTTGTAACCTTTTTCATTCAGTAATCATGGTCTCAAACTTCTTGAAATTTCAAGATTGATTTTGAGTTCATATGAAAAAAATAAAACGTGTTTGTGTGATTTAATTTTTTTTTTTTGTTATAAATTGAACTCAAATCATATCGTGGTGATTGCTGTGTCATAGTAAAACCTCAAAAGAATTGTGAAACTCATCATTAGTAGTATTGGACCGTGGTTGATTTTGGTTCGAACAGTTGAAGAAATAGGGGAAACAGAAATCAAGGGTTAAATAAAATTGGGTCGAGTATAATTACAGAAAATGAGAAACAGCTCAGCTAGTTTAAGTGTGTGTCAGGATTACGACAGGTCACGGGTTCGAGCCTGGTCTGTGGCATTTATTTTTAGAAAAAGCTTGGAAAGGGTATACATTTTTATTTGATTTCTATCCTTATTATTATTAGTAATTATTAATTATTATTATTATTATTATTATTATTATTATTATTATTATTATTATTATTATTATTATTATTATTATTATTACTATTATTATTATTATTATTATTATTATTTTTTTTTTATTGTGTTATTATTATGATTATTAATATTAGTGATATTATTATGATCATAACTATTATTGTTATTATTATGATTGTTATTATTATTGTTATTATTAGTATTATAATTATTATTATTATTACCATATTTAAAAGTATTATAATTATTATTATCATTAGTATTATTACCATTTTTATTATTATAATTATTATTATCATAATTATTATAAAAAAAATAATATAAATTGTTATTGTTTTCATAAATATTAGCAATAGTATCATTTTTAGTACTATTATTAGTAACATAAGTATTATTATAAATATTATCATTATTATTATTATTAATAAGATTATCATTAATAGTATTGTTATTATTAAAAATTGTTAACATTATTATCATTTTTATTAAAATTATTATTTTACTATCATTAAAACTACCACTATTGTTATTATTAGTATTATCTATATTATTATTATTAAAATAATTATGATTACTAAAATAAAAGTTTTAATAACATTGTTAAGGTTATTGGTATGAAAATAAAGATTTTTTTTATATATAAAAATATATTTAAATTACATAACTTAACTATATTAATATATCTACTTATATAAAATGAAAATATATAAATAAATAATGAAACTTATAAATTATTAATATAACAAATACCATTAATAATAAATAGATTTATTCGATTACGAGTATATGTTTTAATATATATACAAATGATATAGGTTCGTGAATCCGAGGCCAACCTTGCATTGTTCAATATCGTCATATGTATTTTTACTATAAAATACAGTATAGTGAGTTTCATTTGCTCCCTTTTTAAATGCTTTTACAATATATATTTTTGAGACTGAGAATACATGCGCTGCTTTTATAACTGTTTTACGAAATAGACACAAGTAAATGAAACTACATTCTATGGCTGGATTATTAAACCGAATATGCCCCTTTTTAGTCTGGTAATCTAAGAATTAGGGAACAGACACCCTAATTGACGCGAATCCTAAAGATAGATCTATCGGGCCCAACAAGCCCCATCCGGATGCTTTAGTACTTCAAATTTATCATGTCCGAAGGGAGTCCCAGAATGATAGGGGATATTCTATATGCATCTTGTTAAGGTCGGTTACCAGGTGTTCAATCCATATGAATGATTTTTGTCTCTATGCATGGGATGTATATTTATGAGAAATGGAAATGAAAATCTTGTGGTCTATTAAAATGATGAAAATGATTGATTATGATAAACTAATGAACTCACCAACCTTTTGGTTGACACTTGAAAGCATGTTTATTCTCAGGTATGAAAGAAATCTTCTGCTGTGCATTTGCTCATTTTAGAGATATTACTTTGAGTCATTCATGACATATTTCAAAAGACGTTCCATTCGAGTCGTTGAGTTCATCAAGATTATTATTAAGTCAATTATAGTTGGATAAATTAGGAAATTGTATGCATGCCATCGACTTTTGATGTAATGAAAGTTAGTCCTTCAAAAACGAATGCAATGTTTGTAAAATGTATCATATAGAGGTCAAGTACCTCACAATGTAACCAAATGTAATGTATTCGTCCAGATGGATTAGGACGGGGCGTTAGATCGCGCTCCATACAAACTCGCACCCAGCGAAATGAAGGAATTACAAAGTCAACTATAAGAACTTTTATAACGTGGTTTCATTCGACCAAGCACATCACCATGGGAAGCTCCTGTTTTGTTTGTCAAAAAGAAGGATGGTACATTCAGGTTGTGTATCGACTACCGAGAGTTGAACAAACTTACCATCAAGAACTGTTACCCACTACCGAAAATCGACGACTTATTTGATCAACTACAAGGCTCGTCGGTTTATTCGAAGATCGATTTACGTTTTGGGTATCATCAAATGCGGCTGAAAGAGGATGAAATTCCGAAGACGGCTTTTAGAACGCGTTACGGTCATTATGAGTTTATGGTTATGCCGTTTGGTTTGACTAACGCACCAGCTGTGTTCATGGAGCTCATGAACCTAGTGTGTGGGCCATATCTTGACAAGTTTGTCATTTTTTTCATCGATGACATCCTTATTTACTCAAAGAATGAACAAGAGCACGGAGAACATTTGAGAAAAGTGCTAGAATTGTTGAGGAAAGAAAAATTGTACACTAAGTTTTCAAAGTGTGCATTTTGGTTGAAAGAAGTTCAATTCCTCGGTCACTTAGTGAACAAAGAAGGTATTCAGGTTGATCCGTCAAAGATTGAAACCGTCAAAAACTGGGAAACCCCGAAAACTCTGAAGCATATACGCCAATTTTTAGGATTGGCTGGTTACTACAGAAGATTCATCCAAGATTTTTCCAAAATAGCAAAATCCTTGACTGCATTAACGCATAAAGGAAAGAAATTTTAATGGAAGGATGAACAAGAGAAAGCATTTCGGTTATTGAACAAAAAGCTAACTACGGCACTTGTTTTATCATTGCCAGAAGGGAATGATGATTTTGTGATTTATTATGACGCCTCAAAGAAAGGTCTCGGTTGTGTATTAATGCAACGAACGAAGGTAATTGCTTATGCGTCTAGACAATTGAAGATTCACGAGCAAAATTATACGACTCACGATTTGGAATTGGGCGCTGTTGTTTTTGCATTAAAAACATGGAGACACTATTTATATGGGGTCAAAAGTATTATATATACCGACCACAAAAGTCTCCAACATATATTTAATCAGAAACAACTGAACATGAGGCAGCGTAGGTGGATTGAGTTGTTGAATGATTACAAATTTGAGATTCGTTACCACCCGGGGAAGGCGAATGTGGTAGCCGACGCTTTGAGTAGAAAGGACGGAGAACCTATGCGGGTAAAAGCTATGAATATAATTATTCGTACTAACCTTACTACTCAAATAAAGGAGGCGCAACAGGGAGTTTTAAAAGATGGAAATTTGAAGGATGAAATACCCAAAGGTTCAGAGAAACATCTTAATATTAGGGAAGACGGAACCCGGTATAGGGTTGAAAGAATTTGGGTACCAAAGTTGGGAGATATGAGAGAAATGGTACTTAAGGAAGCACATAAAACCAGATACTCAATACATCCTGGAGCGGAAAAGATGTACAAAGATCTCAAGAAACACTTTTGGTGGCGGGGTATGAAAGCCGATATTGCTAAATACGTTGGAGAATGTTTGACGTGTTCTAAGGTCAAAGCTGAACATCAGAAACCATCAGGTCTACTTCAACAACCTAAAATTCTGGAATGGAAATGGGAAAACATTACCATGTATTTCATTACTAAATTGCCAAAGACTACAAGTGGTTATGATACAATTTGGGTAATAGTCGATCGTCTCACCAAGTCAGCACACTTTCTGCCAATGAGAGAAGATGATAAAATGGAGAAGTTGGCGCGATTATACTTGAAGGAAGTTGTCTCCAGACATGGAATACCAATCTCTATTATCTCTGATAGGGATGGCAGATTTGTTTCAAGGTTTTAGCAGACATTGCAACAAGCATCAGGGACTCGTCTAGACATGAGTATTGCCTATCACCCACAAACTGATGGGCAGAGTGAAAGGATGATACAGATACTTGAGGACATGCTACGAGCATGTGTTATTGAATTTGGAAACAGTTGGGATCGACATCTACCGTTAGCAGAGTTTTCCTACAACAACAGTTACCACTCGAGTATTGAGATGGCACCGTTTGAGGCACTTTATGGTAGAAAGTGCAGGTCTCTGATTTGTTGGAGCGAGGTGGGGGATAGACAAATTACGGGTCCAGAGATAATCTAAGAAACTACCGAGAAAATCATTCAAATTCAACAACAGTTGAAAACCGCCCAAAGTCGACAAAAGAGCTACGCGGATATTAAGAGAAAAGATATAGAATTTAAATTTGGAGAGATGGTCATGCTTAAGGTTTCACCTTGGAAAGGCGTTGTTCGATTTGGTAAACGGGGGAAACTAAACCCAAGGTACATTGGGCCATTCAAGATTATAGATCGTGTCGGACCAGTAGCTTACCGACTTGAATTACCTGAACAACTTGCCAATGTACATAACACTTTTCATGTATTGAATCTGAAGAAATGCTTAGCCAAAGAAGATCTCACTATTCCTTTAGACGAAATCAAGATCAATGAAAAACTACAATTCATTGAAGAACCCGTCGAAATAATAGATCGTGGGGTTAAAAGACTTAAGCAAAACAAGATACCAATTGTTAAGGTTCGATGGAATGCTTGTAGGGGACCCGAGTTCACCTAGGAGCGTGAAGATCAGATGAAGAAGAAATACCCACACCTATTTCCAGAAGATGCGTCAACACCTTCAACAGCTTAAAATTTCGGACGAAATTTATTTAACGGGTAGGTACTGTAGTGACCCAAACTTTTCCATGATTATATATTAAATGAAAACTATATTTACATGATTAAATGTTTCCAACATGTTAAGCAATCAAACTTGTTAAGACTTGATTAATTGAAATAGGTTTCATATAGATAATTGACCACCCATGTTGACCGGCGACTCACGAACGTTAAAAACTTATAAAAACTACTTGATGATATATATATGGATATATATATATATATATAGTTAACATGATATTATGATAAGGAAGTATCTCATTAAGTATATTAATAATGAGTTATATACATAAAAATGAGACTATTGAATTAAGAAGCTCGAAACGATATACATAACGATTATCGTTATAACAACGTCTTACTAAATACATATGAATTATATTAAGATATTGTTACACAATATTTAACATGATAAAATGATAATTATATATATCATTAAGTATATTAACAATGAACTACATATGTAAAACAAGACTACTAACTTAAGAATTTCGAAACGAGGCATATATGTAACGATTAACGTTGTAACGACATTGTAATGTATATATATCATATTAAGATATATTCATACATCATAATATCATGATAATGTAATAATTTAACATCTCATTTCTTTTGATAAACAAGGGATTAATTACATTTAACAGGATCGTTAACTTAAAGGTTTCAAAACAACACTTACATGTAACGACTAACGATGACTTAACGACTCAGTTAAAATGTATATACATATAGTGTATTAAGATGTATTAGTACACTTTTGAAATACTTCAAGACACATATCAAAGTACTTCTACTTAACAAAAATGCTTACAATTGCATTCTCATTCATTTTCATCAACAATTCTACTCGTATACACCCGTATTCGTACTCGTACAATACACAGCTTATAAATGTATTTACTATTGGTATATACACTCCAATGATCAGCTCTTAGCAGCACTTGTGAGTCACCAAGACATGTGGGAACCATCATTTGGCAACTAGCATGAAATAACTCACAAAATTACAAACTAATGGAGCCTATATCTTGACTACTAATTCACGTGAAGTATCACCAACCCTAAACACATTTTGATTCCAACTTTTATGCATCAAACACATCTCTCTCAAGTTCTCTCTTGGTGTTCTAAGTGTTCTTCATCATCTTCATCAAAATCCATCTTAATTTGAGTGATAATCTTACTTGAACTTATTTTCGTGTCATGATTCTACTTCAAGAACTTTCAAGCCATCCAAGATTTTTTGAAGCTAGATCATTTTTTTGTCACTTCCAGTAGGTTTACCTACTAAACTTTAGGTAGTAATGATGTTCTTAACATCATTCGATTCATATATATATATATAACTATCTTATTCGAAGATTTAAACTTGTAATCACTAGAACACAGTTTAGTTAATTATAAACTTGTTCGCAAACAAAGTTAATCCTTCTAACTTAACTTCTAAAATCAACTAAAAACATGTTCTATATCTATATGATATGCTAACTTAATGATTACCTGGAAACACGAAGAACTCCGTAAAATCGGACATACGCCGTCGTAGTAAAACCGGGGCAGTTTTCGGTTAGATAATTAAAAACTATGATAAACTTTGATTTAAAAGTTGTTCTTCTGGGAAAATGATTTTTCTTATGAACATGAAACTATATCCAAAAATCATGGTTAAACTCAAAGTGAAAGTATGTTTTTCAAAATGGTCATCAAGACATCGTTCTTTCGACTGAAATGACTACCTCTTACAAAAATGACTTGTAACTCATATTTCTGACTATAAACTTATACTTTTTCTATTTAGATTCATAAATTTCAGTTCAATATGAAATCATAGCAATTTGATTCACGCAAAACGGATTTAAAACGAAGAAATGATGAGTAAAACAAAATTGGTTAAAAATGGTTAATTTGACTACGGGATGAATTTACAAAAACCTATACTAACCATAACTTAACTAACTTATATTGTATTATACATGTAGTATAACATATATTATGTAACCTTGATAGACCATAGACACGTATACAATGTTTTGACATATCATATTGATGTCATCTATATATTATTTGGAACAACCGTAGACACTCTATATGCGGTAATGTTCGATTTAGCTATACAGGGTTGAGGATGATTCTAAAATAATATATATACTTTGAGTTGTAATCGAGTCTGAGACTTGTATACACTTGGTCGTGGATTGATTCGAGATATTATATATTGATTTATTTCTGTACTACTAACTGTGGACAACTAATTGTGGACTATGAACGTTGGACTGTTAACTTAACAAACTTAAATCGTTAAAACATAATAAAACATATTGTGAATATATTTCGATCCTACTTTGATATATATGTATATATTTGTTATAGGTTCGTGAATCGACCAGTGACCAAGTGTTATTTTTCGACGAAGGGATAATCTGTGAAAGTGAGTTATAGTCCCACTTTTAAAATCTATTATTTTTGGAATGAGAATACATGCAGTTTTATAAATGTTTTACAAAATCGGCACAAGTGATCGAAATTACATTCTATGTTGAATTATCGAACCGAGTATGCCCCTTTTTAGCTTGGTAGCCTAAAAATTGGTGTTTATTATAATTGCCACCAATTGACGCGAATCCTAAAGATAGATCTATTTGGCCCAACAAGCCTCATCTGAGTTACGGAAGCTTTAGTACTTCGATTTATCATGTCCGATGAGAGTCCCGGAATTTTGGTGATATTATATATGCATCCTATTAAGGTCGGTTACCAGGTGTTCATCATATGAATGATTTTTATGTAGATTGCATGTTATTGAATAATGGAAATGGAAATCTTGTGGTCTATTATTACGATTTGATAAATATATAGGTTAAACCTATAACTCACCAACAATTTTGTTGACATTTTAAGCATGTTTATTCTCAGGTGATTATTAAGAGCTTCCGTTGTTGCATGCTAATTTAAGGACAAGAATCGGAGTCAGCATGCTTGTAATATATTGTTTAAAAACTGCATTCGGAGATTTAAATCAATATGTAATATTACCGAGGGTAGCTAAAACGGTAGCTAATGCATCGTGCAATGTAAAAATTTCTCACCGATAGTAACTACTAAATCGAACCATTTCGGTAGCTAATGCATCATGCAATGCAAAAATTTCTCACTGATAAACAATCTTACAACGGTAGCTAATGCATCGTGCAATGAAACAATTTCTCACCGAGGGTAGCTAAAATGGTAGCTAATGCATCGTGCAATGCAAAAATTTCTCACCGATAAACAATCTTACAACGGTAGCTAATACATCGTGCAATGCAAAAATTTCTCACCGAGGGTAGCTAAAACGGTAGCTAATGGATCGTGCAATGCAAAAATTTCTCACCGATAGTAGCTAGAGCAAATCGAACCTCTGAATCCAAATAATTCTATCATAGAATGTAGTTTTGAATACTTGTGTCTATTTTGTCAAACATTTATAAAAGCATTTCATGTATTCTTAGTCCCAACAATATATATTGCAAAAGCATTTAATAAAAACAGTTATAAAAACAGCGCATGTATTCTCAGTCCCAAAAATGTAAAGAGTAAAGGGAAATCAAATGAAACTCACAATACTGTATTTCGTAGTAATTATGCATATGATGGCATTGAACAAGTGCAAGGTTGGCCTCGGATTCACGAACCTATATTAATTATATATATTTATATGTTGGTCAATATCTGTCTAACAAATTTGGTCAAGTCGTAGTGTATCACAATCCTAATGCTCGAGATCGATATGCAAAAGTCAAAAAAAGTCAAATTGCCCAAAACAGTTTACAAAATCTTTATGTGTTTATTATATAACTTAAATATAGTTGTTTTATATATATAAATATATTTATTAAATTTTACTAGGGTAAATAATACAAGTCATTTATTAAAATATATATATAATAAAAAATATATGTTTATATATCTTAAGTAATAAAATTTATAAAGTTCACTTAATATCATAAAAATATAGTGTTATGTATTATTAATGTAATTATATTACGCGTGGTAAAACTATCTTTGTATTACATATTTATTTGATAAAATAATATTGATAATAATAATAATGAGTAAAAGTTGTTTTATTTTGTAACAATAATAATAATTATTATTCTATTAATAATAACAATAACAATATTTATATTTACTAATGATGATTATAATAAAATGATTGTTCTATCATGATAATTTTAATAATAATGATATTTTTTATTATTAACTGTACTAATAATAATATTTTATAAAAATAATAATTCTATTCAAAATGATAATTTTTAATAATAATAATAATACTAAAATGATAATAATAATGATATTTACTAATAACAATGATATTTCTATTAAAATCATAATTTTAATAAAAATGATAGTTTTAATATTAATGTTACTTTTAATAATAATAATAACGATAAAAATAATAAAATGATAGTCTTGATAAAAATATTAATTATTTTAATAATAATAATAATAAAATTAATAATAATAATAATAATAATAATAATAATAATAATATATTGATTATTAGATAATAATAATAATAATGACGATAATAACGACGATAACGATAACGATAACGATAACGATAACGATAACGATAATACTAATCATTGTAACAATAATACTTCAAATTATAGAGAATTCAATTGACGATATCTTTTAATACGTTCATCGAAATCATACGCTTTCTAAATGAAAAGTTATTAATTTTTCGCCAGCTTTCCAACGACATGCATATCATATACCTTATTTCAATCGCATAATTATCAAATTCGTGATTTATCATAAACTATCTAACGACAAAATTAAACATAAAAGCATGCATAATCAAATATACTCGAGCACTAGTCAGGGATTCACTATTAATATATAAAAGATAAGATTTGAATGCTCACGTATCAATATTGAGATTCAATATTGCAGGAAAAGTACGTAGACGCAACGGAGATGATAAACACATGTTTGACCTCACGAGCTATACTCCAAACCATACCCATAACTTCCATAGCTATAACCCATAATTTCCTAAGCTCTATCCCACTCGTAAAACCCATTTTTAAATAACTCTCTCACGACTCCGTCGTAGTATTTTATGTAAATATTACTAATAATAATACTCCCAACTATAAGATTGATAATAATAATAATAATAATAATAATAATAATAATAATAATAATAATAATAATAATAATAATAATAATAATAATAATAATAATAATAATAATAATAATGATAATGATAATAATAATAATAATAATAATAATAATAATAATAATAATAATAATAATAATAATAATAATAATAATAATAATAATAATAATAATAATAATAATAATAATAAATATATAAGTGAGAGTAGAGAGATCGAGTGAAATGCGAATTTAAACGAGCTAGAAATCGATATTTAAAGGGATGTGGCTGCCACCAACCCCCATGCGATCGCATGGGGTTTATGCTTTGAAACCATGCGATCGCATGGTGCTCGACTATCAGACCAAAAAACAAACCTTCGCGATTGCGACGTGGGTGTGTGTATTAGCTCCGTGATTGCAGAGCAGTCACCTCCAGCTCAAACTCAATGGTTTCCTGGCTGCTGACAGTTTTTAAATAATTATATCTTTATATATTTAAATTATGTAATTATATATAAAATATATACTATTCTAGTGCATAGTAAATTTGTAATTTTAGTGCCAATGACTTGTACGTTTACGCTCGACTTATGTCATGGTTTCGGTTTCTCAAACGCTATTTCGTACGCTTAGAAAACTAGCACTTTACGCTTCGTGACTCGTACTTTTGTCGAATATAGACTAAAATCATTAATAAACTATATCACTCGAAGTGTAACATGATCGCTCGAGTGTTTTGGTCATTTGCTTCTATAATTCGACGTCTCGTTATATATATATATATATATATATATATATATATATATATATATATATATATATATATATATATATATATATAATAGTATTATTTTTACTCAAAATGTTTTAAACTAAATTAATATTACTTGTAAATATATATACATATATATATATATATATATATATATATATATATATATATATATATATATATATATATATATATATATATATATATATATATATATATATTCATTTAGGAAATATATTTTAATGGGAATATTTATATTATTCAGTTTTTCGAACTAATTATCTTTCAAAGTCCGTTTTTATATAATTTAAACTCGTTTTAATAATAGAAGTTAATATATCAAATAATGTTTTTAATATTATAAAACTAAATAATTAAATTGCCAAGGGACACGAGTCAATCACTACAAAGCATGCTTTTGAAAATTAAACAAAAATCTCCACTAACCTTTTGACTAACTCTTGTTAATGGACACATTGTCCTAACTTGAAAATCACATTATCATTATTTCCGAATACCGTTAAAAAGAAACGATTTCTCAAATCAACGTGGGCCTTACAACCTGGACCTCTAATCATATCACAATGTATCTGGTAATTCAATCATTTGTTATTATCTTTTAATTCTGTTGATAAATATATATATCCAAACAAATACGTTCATGTAAAGTATTATACATTTAATACTTTGTTAATATTCTCAAGTTATAATATATATATATATATATATATATATATATATATATATATATATACAATCATATCCATTTATATAATGGTTCGTGAATCGTTGGAGTTTGGTCGAGGTTAAATGAATGTATGAACACGGTTTAAAATTCTTGAGATTTAACTTAACAAACTTTGCTTATCGTGTCAGAAACATATAAAGATTGAAGTTTAAATTTGGTCGGAAATTTCTGGGTTGTCACAGTACCTACCCGTTAAAGAAATTTCGTCCTCAAAATTTGATCAAGGTCATTATGGATAACAACAAGAATGTTTTCATGACAAACATGAGTTGATAAATAGAATTTTATCATCATTGAGGAATATGGATAAAATAATCCGTTTATGTGAAGAGTATGAGTGAAGCTATCACAAAAGAGCGAAATGAATAAATGTAGATTCGTCATATCTTTTGTCGTAGATGAGATTGATTTCCGGAGTTCAAGGGATTTAGAAAAAATCTTTTTAATAAGATTTGATTCTTCGGTAATTAAGGAATTTAGGATCTTCTTTGATCAAATGCGATAAACTGTCATGATTGCTCTGTCAGATTTTCCGCTATAAATCCACCCCCTTTGTTTCTTTGTTTCCACAACTCACCTTCTATTTTTCCTTCCTCAATTCATATTTTAAAGCATTCATCAGTATGCTCCATTCAGTATTGATTCTGGATATACTCCTAACTTTCATATCTGTTATTCTTCTTTTTCATCTATCACCGGAGGATTTTATTTATTTCTACTATTACCTTGGGGTTATAGTAATTTTAATTCTCCCATACCTTTATGTGGCAATACGTATTGATATGCACGGTTTGTAATTTATGTGTTGTTGTCGAGCTTTATATTTTCTTTTATATTCAAGAGTTCCATACTTTTGTCTCCTCTTCCCGACTTCAAGTCAAGCGAATAATGGTCCAGAATTTGTAGGTATGGATTTTGAAATGAACATAGTTTATGTTCTAAGAAGGAAGTTGTAATGGCACGATATTGATTTGTCAAATTACCAGAATATCCTGAAAAAGGCTGAATCATCAAGAAAATATTTTCTTGATATGTTTAGAGATTAAGTAGAATACAAGAGTCGTGTAACATGGCACATGATGACGTTATGATCTGTGAATCATCACGTTCCATTTAGAAACTCAACATGACTTACCTTAATATAATCACGTTGATCAAGTGTCATTATATTATACTAACTCATGCTTCAGTTCCCAACTACTTCAAAACATTCATATTTTAAACTTGAAGATTATAGAATTTAGAAACTAAAGTAGTTTCTTTTATGATGTAATACAGATAGCGCGAAGAGGTAAATGATTTCATATGAGAATAGTTATGAATATATCTTCAGAAATATCGATGATATTTATGATGAAAAACACGATGATATCTTAGAATATTTAAGATCAGAGGATGATGAAGAATATTGTTCGCAATGGTTTTAGAGTTAGGAGCAAGGTATTCACTAAAGACTTCAGCAGATACTGAATCATTTGGATTCTTTGAAGGTAGATTTCATCCTTGTGATTTGTCCACAGCCTCCTTCATAGTTTGCTCAATCCATTTTCTAGTTCCAAACCTTCTCTTTTTCTGAACTTTGCCAACACACTATTCTTTATCATCAAACTTTTGACTGTTAAGGTCGTTTACAGTTTTTGCTGCTTCATCAGCATTTTTTCAAAATTTCGAGAACTAAATCGTAGATTGGGGTGTTTTTCAGAAACTTCACATTCGCAGTTTATAAGTCTAGGAGATAGACGTTATATGTACACATATAACTGTTGGCGTCGACATGCTGCGAGATTTCAAAATACTGATTGCTGATTTCCAGTAATTGGCATGACAATTCTTGTTACAAGATGCGGATGAGTAAATGATGGGGTTTCGATAAATATAATGATTTTTCGAAACGTCAAAGATCAGTGAAGTTGTTGGTAAGTTTATTGCTAATGTGGTGGAACATAAACGGTTCCCCAGTAATGATGGCGAAAATGGAAACGTATATATCAAGGTTATAATAAGGTTGGTTCGACTGAAAAGTCGAACCAACCTTATTATAACCTTGATATATACGTTTCCCTTTTCGCCATCATTATCGGGGAACCGCAAAGTTATTTTAGCTAGTAAATACTAAAGGGTCTGAAATGGATACGTGTTAAACTATGACTTTAGTTTTCGAGAGTTTTTCAGGTGTATAACTGTAGGTAACATGTTGTTGGATCATCCTCTTGATTGTTTACTATTTGAAGTGTCTTCAGGGTTTGAACACATATTGTAATAATTAATATACATATGATGTTCTAGCACAGTTTTGAAGTCAAAATATAACTTCAAAAGATGTAGGGATATATGAGTGATGCCTTCTGTTAAATCTTGACTTGGATTTTTGATTTGTCAAAATCAGAATATGTACTCAAATTTGGATGAGAATGGTTGTTTTGGAATGTATATTGTTGTGAAAGTATTAAGTATAGTTGGTGATTGATGAATCAGATTCTAAGAATGTAACATATTAATTGTGAATTTATATATATCTCTCGGGTATTACCTACCAATTAAAAAAAATTCACAATTAATATTTTGTACAAAAGAATTTTTATTACTTTCTTTATGAAAATATATATATGTGTATATTTTCTTCAGATCTAACATAGATTTAATGAGTTAATATTAAATTAAACTCATTTGATTTTTCGTTGGAACTAGAAATGAATAATCTCTAGAACTTTAGAAATTTCGTAATCTTCGTGGATTATTACTTCAACATAAATGAGATTACGAATCAATACTTCATTATTCATTTTTATTGATATTTACTTGTTGAATGATGTTGGTGTTCGTGGGATTCTTGTGAATTTCACAAGGTATGAATGATGTTTCTAGGAAGTTTCGTGTACATCAAAGATGAAAGTGTAAAATCAAACATGTAATTGATTAATACACTTGATTATTATAAATTGGAATTCATTGAGTTTAGAACAGAGGTTGTAGTTAAAAATGGTTAAATCATTAACGATGGATGTACATCATTGCATATTAGTAATATGAATTAACCGAGTAGTTAAGATCCATACATAATAGCTTAGCACGAAAAGATTTATTTTGATCTCAAAATTTATATATATATATAAAATATACACATAATTTCTTCAGAGGGAATGAGTTAATACTTCATAACTCGTTGATACACTATACGCGTTATCAATTCGTAATGATGTCCACGGTGATTCTTGAACTGACGGTGCTGGTGATGTTATAGGTGCTGCTAGTGCTGATGATGCTGACGGTACTGACGGTGCTGGTGATGCTAATGGTACTGTTGATGCTGCTAGTAAAACAAGTCTAACTTGTAAATCATGCACCATTCTTGTCAGGGTTTCTATTCTTCCTTCTATCATTTTGGTTCATCCATTTGATTAATGGTTAAGGTTAGAGCATATAATCTCTAAGACTTTGGAGATTATATAATCGTCACGAAATGTTTCTCCAATGAAGTTATGAATCAATACTTCATCGGTCATTATTTTTGGTACTCCTTGTTATCTATGGTGTAACGACCCGGCTTTTTCGACTTGCTTTTGTGCTTTGTGCTTTCACGAAACTGCGTATTTGTGCGTACTGAGCTAGCTTATGCTCTGGGATCTTTAATCATGATTAATTACTCTCATTAATATCTTACAACGTTCTATTAAGTATGTAATCACTTAACTTGATCCCCGAATGCTTTTACGACCGTTGGTGTCACTTATCGTTCTAAACGAGATACGTACTTGGTACACGTTAAACTTTTGTCGTAATTGGAATATTATGACTGCGTAAACTTGATTGTTATTTATTATAACAATTACTTGGCTTAAAGGCTTATTTAATTAAGCTTAGTGTTTACTAATGCTTACTAGTTACCTTAATGGACTTAACATCTTAATTGACTTTCCATGTCCCGACATGTCCTTGTGACACACGTACTTTTCACGAATAATATTTTGAATATTATTTACGTTCATGATTAATTATTATTAATCATTTTTAATTAACTAATGTAAGTAGTTAATTACTTGGGCTTTTACTAATTTGTTGCTTACTTACTTGGGCTCTTATTATTTTTGGACTTGGAAGCCCACCCTACTTTTCTTAATGGAATATTAAGAGCCCACTTTTATGCTAGTAATTTATTAAGACTAAACTAGATTAATTAAGCTAAGTTGGAGACAAAAATTGGTCAGCAACTAGGGGACTCATATACGGATCCATGGCCACTGGTCTCACCTCATTTCAGTTTGTATATAGGTCGTGGCGACTGAACGAAGTCAGCCTTTGTTTCAAACACTATTCTTGAATGAAACTTACTTTACACTTTTTATTTGATGATGAATGATGATGATACTTAAGACCTAATTTACATAGTTATAAACCTTTGGGATGATTTACTAACTTATTAACTTTTGATTTAGGTTGAGGACCTTTCGGACCAACTACTTTCTTACTTATCTCGAATCGACTTAACTACTTTACACTGTGAGTTATTGCATCTCTTTTTACTTTAACTATTTTGGGAACTGAGAATACATGCACATTTTACATTTTACATACTAGGCACGAGTACTTAAACTTTATATATGTGTGGGTTATACAACGGCATAAACATTCCCCTTAGCTCGGTAACGTTTAGTCATTGGTCTTTGAACAGGTGAACGTGAATCTTAGATATGGATCCATAGGGTTTGACATCCCCACTCGAGCTAGTTGCGCAAGCATTTAACGGATGTTTAATACTTCGTGAACACACGCACTCGCCAAGTGTACTTTTAGGCGGTATTATTACGTTAAGTTAGTTACGGGGTGCCCACGGATAAGCATATACTTTATCATACTGATTTGAATTACTAATTTAAACTGCTGGTTGAAGCACTGAAATCTCGTGGCCTACACTACATTACTGATTACAAGCAAACTATAGCTCACCAACATTCGTGTTGAATTTTTAAGCATGTATTTCTCAGGAGCTTAGACGTTGTTGCTTCCTCTGTTAGACTTGTGGTCTTTGTGTTACAGACTTGCTGTGTTAGACTCCCGCTGCATTACTTAGAGATGTCTCAATCATGGAACTTATATTTTGCATTCGTAGCTTACGTTATTTTCAAACAATGGCTTTGTAACGACCTTTAGGTCACGTACTTACGTTTATGCTTCTATTCATAGGAAGCACATTATCTTTTGTAAAACGATATAGATATTCATGAATGCAAAACCGGTTTTCAAACAGCATATAGTGTTTGACCTTGTAATGATCCTGTTGTTGATGATCCGTACACGATGGTTTTGTACGGGGCATCACATTTGGTATCAGAGCATTAGTTTTAGGGAATTAGGTTGCATTAGTGAGTCAAGACCGGACCGAGTAGGATTCACTAATAGGATTAATCTACAACTTGCTAGTTTACTTGTTTCTGCAGAACCTGCTACATGCTACGGTGTTATATTACTGCATGTTACTGCTTACTACTACTGCATGCCACTACTTACTTCTACTGCTGTATGAACTTGCTGCATGCTACCGTTTCCTTTTACTGCTATGTAAACTCGCTGTATGCTTTTGCTTATTCTCGCTACTGCATGCTACTATCTGCTTTTAGCATGTTACCTCGGTATGATATTGTCACTATTGCCATGCTACGTACTGCTGTAGATGATCTAGGCTGCTGTAGTTGTTATGACTGATTTCGCTCTTGCTACATGTCTGCTATTCGCTGTACCGACTTGGAGAACTTATCCTTCCCAGTTCAGATGTTTTCCTGAAGTACTTTCCCACTCGTCTAACCCTAAGAACTAGTATTGTAATCCACATGTTACTACTGTTCCACCGTTCCATGGATCGAAACATACTTCACGCAATCTAGAAGTAGTACCCCTCGGATTACGCTCCCACTAAAGTTGACCCTCAGAGGAGGGATATTAGGGGACTTGTCGGAGTAACCGCACCCTGAGCTCACTTTAATTGGTCACGTACAACGTATGAACAATAGAAGGTTGTTCAGTTGACATATACCCTGTACGCTTTCATGACCGTCACTTAACTCTTTCATTCTTCACCACTGCTCGAAGATCTAACGACACTTCTGGACTTAGGTTCCAAACACTCTTGGGCATTGGAGTAGTCAGGGGGGGACATCTCCTTTCACGAGGTCATAGTGCCTTCTACCGATGCTCAACCATACCCAAGGACTTGGGAATTGCCTAGAGGCATATCGTTTCACTACTTGCTACACGTACATCTCGACGCGAGACCCAGATTAAATTTCTAGAAAGGAACCTAACGACGTTACCTGAACCCGAACATTTTTAAGAAATTTTGGGATATTTAGGCATTGATACATGACCTACGGAACGTACGCGCCCGCACCAAGAAACCGTGAGATTAAATATGTAGATTCTGTTTTGAGATAGCATAGATAAAGCACTGTTAGGTGAAATTGAGTAGAACTGGAAGTGATCACGTTACATTGACCATATGGAATGATATTGGAATGAACGTATGATTTAGTACAATATAATGACGCTAGGCCAGCGTGATTATATTGAGGTAAATCATACAGAAGTTCCAATGTTACTACATGAGGAATATGAGGTAATCCAGGGAAAATTTTGGTAGGGATCACTTGAGCATACGCATTATAGTCTGTTAAAGGTAGGAAAGGAATAACCACGTAGCCCAGATACTGTACAAGAAGGACCTTGATTGCGTAATTGATAACCCGAAAATTTGTTATAAATATCGACACCCTGGACATTTAAGGAAAAAGTTCTCAAATAGGAAAAACTTTGTACTGACTTGCGGTAGAGCAATCGTTATCTTAGTTATGGAAACTCGCATGAATCCTGATTTTGGTTAGGGTACGTTTCATCACAACGTTTCATTGTCTCAATGTTGTTTAATACTGGAGTGATAGAAACCTTATATCTAAGAATCTTAGTGTTATGACTAATAAGCCATTAACAACCATTTAAGTTAAGTATTCTATAGGATAAGCTAATGGTAAGCTGGCAGAGATAGAGGAATGATTTAAGGCAGTACCTTACAATTAACAGGTGGGTCATTTGGAGATGACCTCATGTCAACAAAACTTGGAAGTTTTAATGTAGTAGTTGGAAATGATTAGTTACCTACGTACAAGCAGATGTTATTTGAGAAGGCGGATAGAATTTTTCACGATAGTATAATAAGATTTGGTTGGAATGGACTTTAGGATTAACCTAATACTCATCAAGTTAGGAAGCTTGATGAAATAGTTGGAACAGCCTGGATTTCAAGGATGAAAGCGGAATTTATTTATAGTGAGAAAATTTATTCATATACCTCGCGAGAATGGTAAACTATTACGGGAAGAGAAGTAGCCCGAAAGCTGAACCTTATTAGTTGCATGACAACAACCCGAAATCCCACAATGGAAATGGGAAGGAATTCATCACTAAGCTACCAAAGACGGTAAGGCGGTTAGGACACTACCTGGGTTATTGTTGACCGCCTCACCAAATCTGCTCACCTTCTAGCCATGAGAGAAACCGATACAATGGACAAACTTGCACAACGATACATAAATGAAATTATATCCCGTCACTTCAGCGATTCAAATTCTATATTAAAGATTACCCAAGAATCTTATTTGATACTCATCCTTACGCGACTCTAAATCCTAACTTATTACGAGAAATTTCTTATTCGATGATAGTCATACCATTATCCTTCTTACTTCGATATTAGTCATAACAGTTCAAAATTTTCCAAAATCAATGGGTGGTTCATTCTCATCCTCATACTCTCACATTCGTATCTCACTTATAAGCAACAACTTTACACTTAAGCATTTTTGGTCAAAGGACTGGTGCCCTACTAATAGTCATCAACCACATTTAAATCCAACAGTTTTCATTACCTCGTAACATTTTTGCTCAAATATCACCTGAAATTTTCAAAAAAAGAATCTTTTACTCGATCCTCATCAATCTTTTTCCAACTGGTAACCTCCGAAATATGAAAATTTTGTTTGCCAAAAAATTTTCACCCACTATTTTACGGAACAATCCTCTCAAAGTTTTATAAAAGTAAATTTATTTTATTTGCCATTCATGCAAATTTTTGAAATCGTATACGTTATATAAAATAAAGTAAATGATTACTTATTTTTTGACAAATACATATGAAACTTTACTTTCACTTTTACAAATCAAATCTTTTATTCAAAAGATATTATACTTTGAATGGTACGTATTGTACATAACCCTAATTTACTAAGAACTTCGTTTCTTCTCTTACATTGTCACCATAAACAATTTTTATAAACCTTTCGTTGCTTATTATATAAAATTTTTCGTTGCTTATCCGTATCTAAGTCATCATGAAGACTCTACAACCATCGAAATCGAGAGATTCGTGTGTATGTGATGAAGGCACTTACTACCACGTCATGCAAGGCCTTTAAGCATCCACTAACACTTAAACCATTCAGAATTATTGCGTTACCCCAGGGGTACTATTTGTCACACCCGTTGGAACGATGCTCTTTCATACATAACTCGAAGTCCTGACTTATTCCAAGAGATTCTCATCCAGTGATATTAACACCATCAGTATTCCGACTGTATTATTAGTCATGACTTGTTTGGCATTTTGCAAAGTCAAGAAGCGATTAACTTCTCGTCCTCATGCTCTAGCCTTCATACCTCACCTTTTAGCAACGGCTTAGTACATGAACATTTTGGGCCCAAAGACTTATGTCCTGATAATTATCAAAACTACATTTATGTCATTAGTTTTCATTACCTAGTAACTGGTCACCCGATGATTCAAGGATTTTCCACTCAATCTTTTTCAAATCGCAACCTCTGAAATACAAAAAGCTATGTTTATCAAAAATTTTACACGTTTATTTTTACACCTTGATTATTCGTGTGGTCCTCACGAGATTTATGGACAAATGAAAGTAATAAATTTTTTCTGTCACTTATGCGATTTATAAAATCATATATGTATGTATATAATTAAGTTAATAAATTTACCGTTACCTATTTTGGTTAGTACATACTAAGTTATATCTTCAAATTATTTAAAAATCACTCCTTTATCGAGATATTCAACTTAAGTCAAATAGTTTTGTGCAAGATGGTACACGTTGTACCTACTACTAAATTTATCAGGAACTTCGTTCCGTTTATATTGTCGCATCAAACGTTTAAAGTGAAATGTCCCGTTCATATTGATTATAAACATTCCATATTAATTGATTTCATTGCGAGGTTTTGACCTCTATATGAGAAGTTTTTCAAAGACTGCATTCGTTTTTAAAAACAAACCATAACCTTTATTTTATCAACAAGGTTAAAAGGACACCACCTAGATTATCAGAAATGATAATCTAAAAAATATCACACTTACACACTACCAATACATATTGGTTTACAATATTAATATGTTATAACAAAGTAAATTTCGAACGCAGTTTTAAACAATATTATACAAGCATGCTGACTCCAAATCTTGTCAATATATTAGCATGCAACAGCGGAAGCTCTTAATAATCACCTGAGAATAAACATGCTTTAAACGTCAACAAAAATGTTGGTGAGTTATAGGTTTAACCTATATATTTATCAAATCGTAATAATAGACCACGACATTTCATATTTCAATATACACCCCATACATAGAGATAAAAATCATTCATATGGTGAATACCTGGTAACCGACATTAACAAGATGCATATAAGAATATCCCCATCATTCCGGGACATCCATCGGACATGATATAAAACTCGAAGTACTAAAGCATCCGAGACTTTGGATGGGGTTCGTTAGGCCCAATAGATCTATCTTTAGGATTCGCGTCAATTAGGCATGCACTAATTCTCAAAATTAGTGATGTTCCCTAATTCTTAGGCTACCAAGCAAAAAGGGGCATATTCGGCTTCGATCATTCACCCATATAATGTAGTTTCATTTACTTGTGTCTATTTCGTAAAACATTTATAAAACTGCATGTATTCTCATCCCAAAATATTAGATTTTAAAAGTGGGACTATAACTCACTTTCACAGATTTTTACTTCGTCGGGAGTAAGACTTGGCCACTGGTCGATTCACGAACCTATAACAAATATATACATATATATATCAAAGTATGTTCAAAATATATTTACAACATTTTTAATACATTTTGATGTTTTAAGTTTATTAAGTCAGCTGTCCTCGTTAGTAACCTACAACTAGTTGTCCATAGTTAGATGTACAGAAATAAATTGATATATAATATCTTGAATCAATCCACGACCCAGTGTATACACGTCTCAGGCTAGATCACAAATCAAAGTATATATATTTTAGGAATCAATCTTAACCCTGTATAGCTAACTCAAACATTACTGTATATAGAGTGTCTATGGTTGTTCCAAATAATATATATACATGGGTCGATATGATATGTCAAAACATTTGCATACGTGTCTATGGTATTCCAAGATTACATAATATATTAGAATACATGTATAATACAATATAAGTTAGCTAGGATATGATTTGTATAGAATTGTTACAATATTTCCCGTAGCTACAATAATAAAAAAATATCCAATCTTGTTTTACCCATAACTTCTTCGTTTTAAATCCGTTTTGAGTGAATCAAATTGCTATGGTTTCATATCGGACTCTATTTTATGAATCTAAACATAAAAAGTATAGGTTTATAGTCAGAAATATAAGTTACAAGTCATTTTTGTAAGAGGTAGTCATTTCAGTCGAAAGAACGACGTCTTGATGACCATTTTGAAAAACATACTTCCACTTTGAGTTTAACCATGATTTTTGGATATAGTTTCATGTTCATAAGAAAAATAATTTTCCCAGAATAACAACTTTTAAATCAAAGTATATCATTGTTTTTAATTATCAAACCCAAAACAGACCGCGGTGTTACTACGACGGCGTATGTCCGATTTTACGGTATTTTTTGTGATTCCAGGTTTTAAATCATTAAGTTAGCATATCATATAGATATAGAACATGTGTTTAGTTGATTTTAAAAGTCAAGTTAGAAGGATTAACTTTTGTTTGCGAACAAGTTTAGAATTAACTAAACTATGTTCTAGTGATTTCAAGTTTAAACCTTCGAATAAGGTGGTTTTATATATATGAATTGAATGATGTTATGAACATCATTACTACCTCAGGTTTTGTGGATAAACATACTGGAAATGAGAAAAATAGATCTAGCTTCAAAGGATCCTTGGATGGCTTAAAAGTTCTTGAAGCAGAATCATGACACGAAAACAAGTTCAAGTAAGATTTCCACTCGAAATAAGATTGTTATAGTTATTGAAATTGAATTAAAGTTTGAATATAAGTATTATCTTGTATTAGAAAGATATCTTACTATAAATAAGAAAGATTTCTTGAGGTTGGATGATCACTTTACAAGATTGGAAGTAAGCTAGCAAACTTGGAAGTATTCTTGATTTTATGAAACTAGAACTTATAGAATTTATGAAGAACACTTAGAAATTGAAGATAGAACTTGAGAGAGATCAATTAGATGAAGAAAATTAAAGGATGGATGTATTTATATGTGTTTTTGGTCGTTGGTATATGGATTAGATATAAAGGATGTGTAATTTTGTTTACATGTAAATAAGTCATGAATGATTACTAATATTTTTGTAATTTTATGAGATATTTCATGCTAGTTGCCAAATGATGGTTCCCACATGTGTTAGGTGACTCAGATGGGCTACTAAGAGCTGATCATTGGAGTGTATATACCAATATTACATACATCTAAAAGCTGTGTATTGTACGAGTACGAATACGGGTGCATACGAGTAGAATTGTTGATGAAACTGAACGAAGATGTAATTGTAAGCAAATTTGTTAAGTAGAAGTATTTTGATAAGTGTCTTGAAGTCTTTCAAAATTGTATGAATACATGTTAAAACATGATAATGCTAAAAACGAACATATATTTCATAGCATTATCTCTCAAGAAAGACAAGCTTTTAGTTGCAATTGTTCTATTTATAAGTGATATTCGTTTAAATAATAAAACGTGAAGACAAAAGACAGATTCGACGAATTGAAGACGCAAACGACCAAAAAGCTCAAAAGTATAAAGTACAATCAAAGTGGTTCAAATTATTTATGAGAAACGTCTCAAAATTACAAGAGTACAAGACGCAAAACGCAAAATACAAGATATTAAATTATACGCAAGGACGTTCGAAAATCCGGAACTGGGACCAAAGTCAACTCTCAACACTTGACGCAACGGACTAAAAATTATGAGTCAACTATGCACAAGAATATAATATAATATTTAAATAATTATATAAATTATTTATATATTATATTATATATTATAAACGTCGGCAAACAAGAAAACAAAGGAGTGTGAGCTGTTACCTACCTCCATGCGATCGCATGGCCTGGAGGCACAAAAGCCATGCGATTTCATGGCCCTGAAATCCAGGCCACATGCTATAAATTCGCGTGTTTTGGCTCAGTTTTAAAATTATATATCCAATCCATCTCTCTATCTATCATACGTATATATATATATATATATATATATATATATATATATATATATATATATATATATTAATTTTAATTTTAATTTTAATTTTAATTTTAATTCTAAATAATAAGGGTATGTTAGCGAATGTTGTAAGGGTATAAGTCGAAATTCTGTCCGTGTAACGCTACGCTATTTTTAATCACTGTAAGTTATGGTTAATGTTATTTTTAATTTAATGTCTCGTAGCTAAGTTATTATTATGCTTATTTAATCCGAAATAATCATGATGTTGGGCTAAAAATATTAAAATTGGGTAATTGGACTTTGTACCATAATTGGGGTTTGGACAAAAGAACGACACTTGTGAAAATTAGACTATGGACTATTAATGGGCTTTATATTTGTTTAACTAAATGATAGTTTGTTAATTTTAATATAAAGATTTACAATTGGACGTACCTATAAATAACCACATACACTCGATCGGACACGATGGGCGGGATATTTATATGTACGAATAATCATTCATTTAACCGGACACGGGAATGGATTAATAGTCTATGGAATTATTAAAACAGGGGTGAAATTATGTACAAGGACACTTGGCGTAATTGTTAACAAAGTATTAAAACCTTGGGTTACACACAGTCGATATCCTGGTGTAATTATTAAACAAAGTATTAAGACCTTGTTACAGTTTAAGTCCCCAATTAGTTGGAATATTTGACTTCAGATATAAGGATAATTTGACGAGGACACTCGCACTTTATATTTATGACTGATGGACTGTTATGGACAAAAACCAGACGGACATATCGAATAATCCAGGATAAAGGAAAATTAACCCATGGGAATAAACTAAAACAACACGTCAAACATCATGATTACGGAAGTTTAAATAAGCATAATTCCTTTATTTCATATTTAATTTCCTTTATTTAATATTTAATACACTCAAATCTTAAAAACATAATAAAAATGGTTGTAATTATATTTTGATCATACTTTGATATATATGTACATATTTGTATAGGTTCGTGAATCGATCCGTGGCCAAGTCTTATTTCCGAGGAAGGAAATATCTGTGAAAGTGAGTTATAGTCTCACTTTTAAAATCTAATATTTTTGGGATGAGAATACATGCAGGTTTTATAAATGATTTACAAAATAGACACAAGTACGTGAAACTACATTCTATGGTTGAATTATCGAAATCGAATATGCCCCTTTTTATTAAGTCTGGTAATCTAAGAATTAGGGAACAGACACCCTAATTGACGCGAATCCTAAAGATCGATCTATTGGGCCTAACAAACCCTATCCAAAGTACCGGATGCTTTAGTACTTCGAAATTTATATCATATTCGAAGGGTGTCCCAGAATGATGGGGATATTCCTATATATGCATCTTGTTAATGCCGGTTACCAGGTGTTCACCATATGAATGATTTTTATCTCTATGTATGGGATGTGTATTGAAATATGAAATCTTGTGGTCTATTGTTACGATTTGATATATATAGGTTAAACCTATAACTCACCGACATTTTTGTTGACGTTTAAAGCATGTTTATTCTCAGGTGAATACTAAGAGCTTCCACTATTGCATACTAAAATAAGGACAAGATTTGGAGTCCATGTTTGTATGATATTGTGTAAAAACTGCATTCAAGAAACATATGTCGATGTAATATATTTCTATTGTAAACCATTATGTAATGGTCATGTGTAAAAGTATATTTTAGATTATCATTATTTGATAATCTACGTAATGCTTTTAAAACCTTTATTGATAAAATAAAGGTTATGGTTGTTTTAAAAATGAATGCAGTCTTTGAAAAATGTCTCATATAGAGGTCAAAACCTCGCAACAAAATCAATTAATATGGAACGTTTATAATCAATATGAACGGGACATTTCAGCCATTTCCTTCAAAAATAGCCAAAAGAATTGAGTTAATCATATAGAATTTAAGAGTAGTCAATAGTATTTTGTAGCATAATATGAACTTATTTATAAAAGCTTTTTCTTCATATTAGCATTTTATAGTTTTAATTCGGGTAGTATCTACCCGTTAAGTTCATACTTACTAGCTACTATACAACTTAACTACTACACTTCTATATGAAATATTACAATAAAATTTCGTGTTCAAACTTTATACAAAATATTACAAACTTACAATACCGCTATTATACATATAGGATGAAATATGACACATAATAACATTGCTACTCGGCAGCTATAAAGGCAATTCTAGTTAATACGCAAGTTGTTCAGCAAAAGAAATAAAGACACGTAATTCATAAGTCCAGAAACAAGTCATGCATTCTGGTTTTACTAAGACGACTTCCCATCCTTGGTTTTGTGGAAAGTAAACATTATGACCATTGGCTAAGCAGCATGTTGTAATGTCATCAAAAGGACGAGGGTTTCGTAATGCCCAACAGCCCCATAACAATCTAAAAACCTTGTTTCTCATCTCAACTACCGAGTCCGTCACTTGTGGGAATGTTTTATTTAAAAGTTGCAACCCAATGTTCTTTTTCTCAATTTGATGAGAAGCGAACATTATTAACCCGTAAGCATAACATGCTTCTTTATGTTGCATGTTAGAAGCTCTTTCTAACTTACGAAATCCTATGTTGGGATATGTTGAGCCAAAATAGGTTCTTAACCCGTAGCGTAAAATTGCATTTGGGTTCCCCGCATTTAATGCTTTAAAGAAAACACGGCATAACTTACGGTCTCCCCAATGTGATATACCCCACCTATCAAAGGAAAGCCTTTTATAAACTAAGGCATTTCTGGAAAGTCTTTCAAATGTTTGACAAGTTAATTTCGGCATAACTAAATGTGCTGATGAATTTTGACCGACTCTAGACAAGATTTCCTCAATCATATCCTCTGGTAGGTCTTCTAAAATATTCGGTTGTCTACCCTTAATGTCCATTTTATTTTTATACTGTAAAATAGACAAGGATTAGATTCGTAAAAGATAATTAACAAACAATACAAGCAATTTTTACATAGAACATAAAAGGACAAGCACACTACAATACACATAATACACAACATGATTACAACCCTCTAACCTGAATCACTGGTTTCTTCTTCTTCGAACTTGGTTCGTTTTTCTAATTTTCTAGGGATATATGGTGTTCCTCTAATACGAGCCGCCGTTTTCCACGATGGTTTAGAAAAACCTGGTGGTTTAGAGGTTCCCGGGTTATTGTTACAATTTAGGAGTTCCATATTAATTAATTTCGTTGCGAGGTTTTGACCTCTATATGAGACGTTTTTCAAAGACTGCATTCGTTTTTAAAAACAAACCATAACCTTTATTTTATCAACAAGGTTAAAAGGACACCACCTAGATTATCATAAATGATAATCTAAAAAATATCACACTTACACACTACCAATACATATTGGTTTACAATATTAATATGTTACAACAAAGTAAATTTCGAATGCAGTTTTAAACAATATTATACAAGCATGCTGACTCCAAATCTTGTCCATATATTAGCATGCAACAGCGGAAGCTCTTAATAATCACCTGAGAATAAACATGCTTTAAACGTCAATAAAAATGTTGGTGAGTTATAGGTTTATCCTATATATTTATCAAATCGTAATAATAGACCACAAGATTTCATATTTCAATATAGATCCCATACATAGAGATAAAAATCATTCATATGGTGAACAGCTGGTAACCGACATTAACAAGATGCATATAAGAATATCCCCATCATTCCGGGACATCCATTGGACATGATATAAAACTCGAAGTACTAAAGCATCCGGTACTTTGGATGGGGTTTGTTAGGCCCAATAGATCTATCTTTTGGATTCACGTCAATTATGCGTGCACTAATTCTCAAAATTAGTGATGTTCCCTAATTCTTAGGCTACCAAGCAAAAAGGGGCATATTCGGCTTCGATCATTCACCCATATAATGTAGTTTCATTTACTTGTTTCTATTTCGTAAAACATTTATAAAACTGCATGTATTTTCATCCCAAAATATTAGATTTTAAAAGTGGGACTATAACTCACTTTCACAGATTTTTACTTCGTCGGGAGTAAGACTTGGCCACTGATCGATTCACGAACCTATAACAAATATATACATATATATATCAAAGTATGTTCAAAATATATTTACAATATTTTTAATACATTTTGATGTTTTAAGTTTATTAAGTCAGTTGTCCTCGTTAATAACCTACAACTAGTTGTCCATAGTTAGATGTACAGAAATAAATTGATATATAATATCTTGAATCAATCCACGACCCAGTGTATACATGTCTCAGGCTAGATCACAAATCAAAGTATATATATTTTTGGAATCAATCTTAACCCTGTATAGCTAACTCAAACATTACTGTATATAGAGTGTCTATGGTTGTTCCAAATAATATATATACATGGGTCGATATGATATGTCAAAACATTTGCATACGTGTCTATGGTATTCCAAGATTACATAATATATTAGAATACATGTATAATACAATATAAGTTAGCTAGGATATGATTTGTATAGAATTGTTACAATATTTCCCGTAGCTACAACAATCAAAAAATATCCAATCTTGTTTTACCCATAACTTCTTCGTTTTAAATCCATTTTGAGTGAATCAAATTGCTATGGTTTCATATTGAACTCTATTTTATGAATATAAAAAGAAAAAGTATAGGTTTATCGTCGGAAATATAAGTTACAAGTCATTTTTGTAAGAGGTAGTCATTTCAGTCGAAAGAACGACGTCTTGATGACCATTTTGAAAAACATACTTCCACTTTGAGTTTAACCATGATTTTTGGATATAGTTTCATGTTCATAAGGAAAATAATTTTCCCAGAAGAACAACTTTTAAATCAAAGTTTATCATAGTTTTTAATTATCAAACCCAAAACAGCCCGCGGTGTTACTACGACGGCGTATGTCCGGTTTTACGGTATTTTTCGTGTTTCCAGGTTTTAAATCATTAAGTTAGCATATCATATAGATATAGAACATGTGTTTAGTTGATTTTAAAAGTCAAGTTAGAAGGATTAACTTTTGTTTGCGAACAAGTTTAGAATTAACTAAACTATGTTCTAGTAATTTCAAGTTTAAACCTTCGAATAAGGTGGTTTTATATATATGAATTGAATGATGTTATGAACATCATTACTACCTCAGGATTTGTGGATAAACTTACTGGAAATGAGAAAAATAGATCTAGCTTCAAAGGATCCTTGAATGGCTTGAAAGTTCTTGAAGCAGAATCATGACACGAAAACAAGTTCAAGTAAGATTTCCACTCGAAATAAGATTGTTATAGTTATAGAAATTGAATCAAAGTTTGAATATGAGTATTACCTTGTATTAGAAAGATATCTTACTGTAAATAATAAAGATTTCTTGAGGTTGGATGATCACTTTACAAGATTAGAAGTAAGCTAGCAAACTTGGAAGTATTCTTGATTTTATGAAACTAGAACTTATAGAATTTATGAAGAACACTTAGAACATGAAGATAGAACTGGAGAGAGATTAATTATATGAAGAAAATTGAAGAATGAAAGTGGTTGTAGGTGTTTTTGGTCATTGGTATATGGATTAGATATAAAGGATGTGTAATTTGTTTACATGTAAATAAGTCATGAATGATTACTAATATTTTTGTAATTTTATGAGATATTTCATGCTAGTTGCCAAATGATGGTTCCCACATGTGTTAGGTAACTCACATGGGCTGCTAAGAGCTGATCATTGGAGTGTATATACCAATAGTACATACATCTAAAAGCTGTGTATTGTACGAGTACGAATACAAGTGCATACGAGTAGAATTGTTGATGAAACTGAACGAGGATGTAATTGTAAGCATTTTTGTTAAGTAGAAGTATTTTGATAAGTGTCTTGAAGTCTTTAAAAAGTGTATGAATACATATTTAAACAATACATGTATATACATTTTAACTGAGTCGTTAAGTCATCGTTAGTCGTTACATGTAAATGTTGTTTTGAAACCTTTAGGTTAACGGTCTTGTTAAATGTTGTTAACCCATTGTTTATTATATCTAAAGAGATGTTAAATTATTAAATTATCATGATATTATGATATATTAATATACCTTAGCATGATATATATACAGTTAAATGTTGTTACAACGATAATCGTTACATATATGTCTCGTTTCGAAATCATTAAGTTAGTAGTCTTGTTTTTACATATGTAGTTCATTGTTAATACACTTTATGAAATGTTTACTTATCATTTATCATGATTAAACATAGTGTATCAATATCTTAATATGATTCGTATGTATTTAGTAAGACGTTGTTATAACGATAATCGTTATATATATCGTTTCGAGTTTCTTAATTCAATAAACTCAATTTTATGTATATAACACATTGTTAGAATACCTAATGAGATACTTACTTATCATAATATCATGTTAACTATATATATAATCATATATATGTCATCATATATTTTTTACAAGTTTTAACGTTCGTGAATCACCGGTCAACTTGGGTGGTCAATTGTCTATATGAAACCTATTTAAATTAATCATGTCTTAACAAGTTTGATTGCTTAACATGTTGGAAACACTTAATCATGTAAATAACAATTTCATTTAATATATATAAATATGGAAAAGTTCGGGTCACTACATAAAGGTTTTTCAAAACTTCCTTGGTTGATTTTATTAAAGGTTTTCGTATTAGACTACACCATGTATGGATCACACTTCTTCTTGTCCTCCATTAGTTATGAAGCTTACCATTAAGATCTTTGTTAAAAACTCTTGAGCCACTTTGGATGGCAGTATTATAAAAATTGTGAGAAAATCTTTGCACCCATAAAATGCTCCTTTTAAGGTTAGACATGACAAAACGCGGACTAATAAATCAGTTTTCCAGAGTACACTTAGTGGTCACCCCATTGTAGGAAAGGCACTAGGTGAGTTTCTACTCTCAATATTTTACGACTAAACGCAACACCTTCGTAAACCTCATCTCTATGAATCTGTATGTAGAGGTACAAGAAATCAATTTTGAGATTCTTTTCACTTAGAGTAAACCATTCTTTATGACCAAGGGTTTAGTATCTTCTCATCCGCACATCCCCTAAGTACACGGATAAATTCAGAACGAACCACTCGAAGAGTTCACTCTCATGCCTTTCGTGCGACTTTCTTTCGAAAATGTAAAATAAGATACTTTGAGAACCTATGAATCTTGTAATCCCTTTGGGAAGGGACTGCTTAAAACATTTACGGCACTGATGTGTATACTCTATATATTTCTTCCTTCGTTGGTTGCAACCATCTGTTATCATAGTTAATGTTAACCCTAACTTCAACATGTAACTGAAAGGATAAAGTTACATTATGGAACTGTACTTTCATTTCATCCAAGGATAAGTTCACATACAGTATGTTAAACTGGGTGATATCTTTCATTGTTCATTCAGACCATTCTGAAGGCACTATAAATAATTATGGATTGCAAACATTCTTAAATATTGGGTTCTTTATGCCTATGGCCTTCTTCCGAAATCAAGGGGTTAGTAAAATCCGTGGCTAACACTATCCAGACATCAAATCGCATGGTTTTGATCACCATGTTTTCTATTCTACCTGTCAGCTTTACATTGCGATATAAGCGCTCAATGTTTTAGATGAGTTTAGAAGCATTCATGATTCATTTCACGCATCCAGCTTACTGAAGATGCATGTAAGGCTAAAAACACCATCTTTCCTTTTGTGGATATATATTCAGATGACATATTCATGTTAATCAGAAATGAAATCAAATTGTTGACCTCTTAGGACAAGAGATTTAATTAACGGCATATACCTATTCTTGCTTTCATACGCCGAAGTACCTTTCAAGGTAAATAACTCACCTCTGAGCCCACGAGTCTCACGGAACTTTGATACGCTCCTTCTTATTCAAATACGGTACCATTGTTGGACACTCCTCAAAATTTTGGGACGAAATTTTCTTTAACAGGTGGGTAATGTAACGACCCGGCTTTTTCGACTTGCTTTTGTGCTTTGTGCTTTCATAAAACTGCGTATTTGTACGTACTGAGCTAGCTTATGCTCTGGGATCTTTAATCATGATTAATTACTTTCATTAATATCTTACAATGTGCTATTAAGTGTGTAATCACTGAACTTGATCCCCGAATGCTTTTACGACCGTTGGTGTCACTTATCGTTCTAAACGAGAAACGTACTTGGTACACGTTAAACTTTTGTCGTAATTGGAATATTATGACTGCGTAAACTTGATTGTTATTTATTATAACAATTACTTGGCTTAAGGGCTTATTTAATTAAGCTTAGTGTTTACTAATGCTTACTAGTTACCTTAATGGACTTAACATCTTAATTGACTTTCCATGTCCCGGCATGTCCTTGTGACACACGTACTTTTCACGAATAATATTTCGAATATTATTTACGTTCATGATTAATTATTATTAATCATTTTTAATTAAGTAATGTAAGTAGTTAATTACTTGGGCTTTTACTAATTTGTTGCTAACTTACTTGGCCCCTTATTATTTTTGGACTTGGAAGCCCACCCTACTTTTCTTAATGGACTATTAGGAGCCCACTTTTATGCTAGTAATTTATTAAGACTAAACTAGATTAATTAAGCTAAGCTAGAGACAAATATGTTTCAAGCATGCAAGACCTCTTTTCCATACATTTAACTTTAATCCATTTTAAGCTTACACCATCTCCCAATACTTGAAAGTAGCAACTTTGACTTCCCCTTTGAGCCCTCTAAAGTGACGGTTTGTACAAGGGAGGGTAAGGTTCCATTTTCAATTTATTTTGTTACTTATTTGCAAGTATTATTCATTTCACACACACACAACATACTACACTTCATTTTCTCTCAACATTTTCTCTCTACTTTGTAAGTAACAATTTTATTTCTTCTTTTTTTTCCTCCTTAAAACCGAAATCTTCATCATCAATTTTACTTGTTTTGTTACTTGTTATTTGTTGTTGTTTAAGATCAAGTTCTCTAACTTGTATCTTCATGTAATCTTGTTACTTTCATCTTAGTTTAATGAAGTCAAGAACAAGGATCTAAACTTGATAGTTTATGGTTCTACACTTAAAATGTTATAAGATTTAAAGTTCATAAGCTTTATAATCATATTTGTGTTCATGTTTTGTAGACTTGAAGTTTATTTCCTTAAGATCCAAACTTTGATTTGAATCTTCTCAAGTATGAAACAAACATGAACATAATACTTGTAACTTTAGTTTAATCCTTTCCTTTGTAAGTACTTTAAAGTTGTGATGTTGTTAATTTGGTCAAGTATTACTAGTTAAACTTGATCTCATATTTCTTGAAACTAAAGTTAAACTTTGTAAGTTCAAGAACATGGAAGTATAACTTTCTAGTTATAACTTCATACACTTATGTTGGTTCTAAGTTTCTATAGCTTATGGTCTTCCAATTTTGTTGTAAACAAGAGCTTATAAGCTTATATACATTTTTCAATATGAAAAATCTAAGTTTCATAACTTATGGTTTTATTAAAGTAAGGATCCAAGTTCTATAATTTAGGATCTAACTTAAGAACACTAGATCTAGACTTTATATTCTAGGATCTTTAAGATCTAACTAAGATCTAAGTTCTACAACTTAAGATCTTGTTTATTTGGTTTACTTTCAAGTTTATAGCTTAATATTACTATTAGAACACTTGTATGTGTCGGATATAAGATCTTGATGTAACTTTGGTTCATCAAACCTACTTACAACACTTAAATGAGTTGTGCTAATTATCTTTGACATACACTAGTGTTATGATGGTCAAACCTTGGTTAAGATGATGCAAACACATCATCGAGTTGTATACTTGAAGCTACAAGCATCAAGGATGAGAACCGTGATGAGCATCAAGCACCAAGAACCCACCGAAGCACCTTACCTACTGTTTTTTAGGTCAGATCAATAACCTGGGCTACTGGAAAAGTTAATTTAAAGATTTTTTGGTTCGATTAGATGATTTTTCGTTTAAGACTCGTCTTAATCCGATTTACGGTTTAGGATTTATGGCCTTCCAAAAGTCACTACACCCTTTTTACATTGTGCTGAAATTTCTGACCTACTCGCACTTAAACCGTCACCACGGTCAAACGAAGACGAGTTTGGTTCTGGAAATTGGTTAGCAACTAGGGGACTCATATACGGAGCCATGGCTACTGGTCTCACCTCATTTCAGTTTGTATAGAGGTCGTGGCGACTGAATGAAATCACCCTTTGTTTCAAACTCTATTCTTGAATGAAACTTACTTTACACTTTTTATTTGATGATGAATGATAATGATACTTAAGACCTAATTTACATACTTATAAACCTTTGGGATGATTTACTGACTTACTAACTTTTGACTTAGGTTGAGGACCTTTCGGACCAACTACTTGCTTACTTATCTCGAATCGACTTAACTACTTTACACTGTAAGTTATATCATCCCTTTTTACTTTAACTATTTTGGGAACTGAGAATACATGCGCATTTTACGTTTTACATACTAAGCACGAGTACTTAAACTTTATATATGTGTGGGTTATACAACGGCATAAACTTTCCCCTTAGCTCGGTAACATTTAGTCATTGGTCTTTGAACCGGTGAACGCGAATCTTAGATATGGATACATAGGGTTTGACATCCCCACTTGGGCTAGTCGCGCTAGCATTTAAATGGTGTTTAATACTTCGTGAACACACGCACTCGCCAAGTGTACTTTTAAGGGGTATTATTACGTTAAGTTAGTTACCGAGTGCCCACGAATAAGCATATACTTTATCATACTGATTTAAACTGCTGGTTGAAGAACTAAAATCTCGTGGCCTACACTACATTACTAATTACAAGCAAACTATAGCTCACCAACATTCGTGTTGACTTTTTAAGCATGTATTTCTCAGGTGCTTAGACGTTTTTGCTTCCGCTGTTAGACTTGCGATCTTGGTGTTACAGACTTGCTGTGTTAGACTCCCGCTGCATTACTTAGAGATGTCTCAATCATGGAACTTATATTTTGCATTCGTAGCTTACGTTATTTTCAAACAATGGCTTTGTAACGATCTTTAGGTCACGTACTTACGTTTATGCTTCTATTTATAGGAAGCACATTATCTTTTGTAAAACGATATAGATATTCATGAATGCAAAACCGGTTTTCAAACAGCATATAGTGTTTGACCTTGTAATGATCCTGTTGTTGATGATCCGTACACGATCGTTTGGTATGGGGCGTCACATATGGTGCGTATGACGTTGACGTTCGAGGTACAGATTGTGATGTTGAAGTGTGAGATGTGAATGTTGTTGTTGGTGGTGCTAATGGTACTGTTGGTGTTGCAGATAGTGGTACTGTTGTTGCCGGTGCTGTTGCTGGTGCTTGTAACCTTTGCACCATATTCTCCAAAGCCACTACCCGAGCGCGAAGGTCGTTGACTTCTTCTATTACACCGGGATGATTGTCGGTTCGGACGAGCGGATGAATATAATCTAGAATTTGAGATAGTATATAATCATGATGGGATACTCTGGAAATGAGAGAGAAGATGGTGTTTCGGACAGGTTCATCGGTAAGTGCTTCAGGTTCTTCACCAAGAGGGCAATGTGATGGATGGAAGGGATCACCTTCTTCTTGTCTCCAATGATTAAGGAGGCTACGAACCCATCCCCAATTCATCCAGAATAGATGATGGCTGATTGGTTGATCCATTCCAGTCACACTACTTTCGGAGCTTGAGTGGGATTCCATTTCGGAATCCGAGGGACTTGAACTAATGATGAATTCCATTTCGTATGATTGAATAAAGGATTTTTCGATATGAAATGATTTTCCGGCTATCGGGTGATATTCTAATTACATAGAATATCTATATATATAGAGCAAAAGATTTCGTAGATTACGGAGGAATTTACGGAATATGTCAGGCAAATTTTACAGTAACAGATACGCTAAGATATGAATTTTGTCTATACACTATTCATGCAATCAATGCAGTAAGATGTGCTTAGACTAAGAGTGATAAGCAAGTGATTCACTAAGAATGATAAGCAGGTAATTTTCGACACAAAATGATAAGTAAAACTTTTGACATGCAGACACGGTCGAAGTCCAGACCCACTAATGCATCTAAACAACTATCAGTTAGACACACTAATGCAAGACCTGGTTCGCTAAGACCACTGCTCTGATACCAACTGAAAGGACCCGTTCATATACATTATAAACGATTCACAATAGTTGATTACATCGCGAGGTATTTGATCTCTAAATGATACATTTTACAAACATTGCATTCGTTTTTAAAAGTCAAACTTTCATTATAACGAAAGTTGACAGGCATGCACACTATCCCATACTAGATCCAAACTATGAATTACTTATTATCAATCTTGATGAACTCAACGACTCGAATGCAACGTCTTTTGAAATATACCATGAATGACTCCAAGTAATATCTCTAAAATGAGCAAATGCACAGCGGAAGATTTCCTTAATACCTGAGAATAAACATGCTTTAAAATGTCAACCAAAAGGTTGGTGAGTTCATTAGTTTATCATAATAAATCATTTCCAATAATATAATAGACCACAAGATAATCATATTTCGAAAACAATCTGTGCAGGTCTGCTCACTGCTGTAAAAATCATTCATATGAAGAACACCGGAACCTTTCAAAACAAACTCACCAACGGTAGCTAATGCGTCGTGCAATGCAAAAATTTCTCACCGTGGTAGTTAATACAATACTATTTCACCAACGGTAACTAATGCATCGTGCAATGCAAAAATTTCTCACCGAGGGAAATACAACAACGGTAGCTAATGCTTCGTGCAACGCAAAAATTTCTCACCGTAAACAATCTTACAACGGTAGCTAATGCATCGTGCAATGCAAAAATTTCTCACCGATAAACAATCTTACAACGGTAGCTAATGCATAGTGCAATGCAAAAATTTCTCACCGAGGGTAGCTAAAACGGTAGCTAATGCATCGTGCAATGCAAAAAATTTCTCACCGATAGTAACTACTAAATCGAACCATTTCGGTAGCTAATGCATCGTGCAATGCAAAAAATTTTCACCGATAAACAATCTTACAACGGTAGCTAATGCATCGTACAATGCAAAAATTTCTCACCGAGGGTAGCTAAAACGGTAACTAATGCATCGTGCAATGCAAAAATTTCTCACCGATAGTAACTACTAAATCGAACCATTTCGGTAGCTAATGCATCGTGCAATGCAAAAATTTCTCACCGAGAGTAGCTAAAATGGTTGCTAATGCATCGTGCAATGCAAAAATTTCTCACCGATAGTAGCTAGTGCAAATCGAACCTCTGAATCCAAATAATTCTTTCATAGAATGTAGTTTTGAATACTTGTGTCTATTTCATCAAACATTTATAATATCATTTCATGTATTCTCAGTCCCAAAAATATATATTACAAAAGCATTTAATATAAACAGTTATAAAAACAGTGCATGTATTCTCAGTCCCAAAAATGTAAAGAGTAAAGGGAAATCAAATGAAACTCACAATACTGTAATTCGTAGTAATTATGCATATGATGTCATTGAACAAGTACAAGGTTAGCCTCGGATTCACGAACCTATATTAATTATATATATTTATATGTTGGCCAATATCTGTCTAACAAATTTGGTCAAGTCGTAGTGTATCACAATCCTAATGCTCGAGATCGATATGCAAAAGTCAACAAAAGTCAAATTACCCAAAACAATTTACAAAATCTAATATAACTTAAATATAGTCGTTTTATATATATAAATATATTTATCAAATTTTGCTAGGGTAAATAATACAAGTCATTTATAAAAATATATATTTAACAAAAAAATATACTTTTATATATCTTAAGTAATAAAATTTATAAAGTTCACTTAATATCATAAAAATATAGTGTTATGTATTATTAATGTAATTATATTACGCGTGGTAAAAATATCTTTGCATTACATATTTATTTGATAAAATAATATTGATAATAATAATAATGAGTAAAAGTTGTTTTATTTTGTAATAATAATAATAATAATTATTATTATTCTATTAATAATAACAATAACAATATTTTATTTAGTAATGATGATTATAATAAAATGATTGTTCTATCATGATAATTTTAATAATAATGATATTTTTTATTATTAACTGTACTAATAA